>NC_134327.1:7118049-7800940 GCF_964195595.1 Calonectris borealis | reverse complement strand
CCCAAACAGCAGCTTCAGAAAATTCTATAAACTTGCAAGAAAATATATTTTCCGACTGCTGCCAAGAAGCCTGAATAAAGTACAGAAACCACCTGGTAGTTTTCTTTAACTTCCACAATCATTGTACCTGAAGATCTCTGCTCCCAAAGACATTCTGGTCAAACGATTTCCACCCAGCTAAACTTTGTTTGCTAGTGTAAGAGGTACTGTCTGGATGCTGAAGATGGATGAGGATTAAAGAATTTTTTGATCATCAATAAGAAAAGGTGAGGTTAACAACCAGAGACACAAAAATCCCAAGACTCTTGCCAGGGTGTGACTGCCAGCTTGGGAGGGTGCTACAAAAGGCAACAAAATACAACAGCACCGCATGGAGACCGCAGAGAAACTGCTTTTTGGGAGATCATGTTGCAGCGAGTTACAGATCATGGACCGCATATGATCCCATAGGTCACAGCAGCCTCTGACAGAACCACTTCCCAGGCAGGTTATCAATAACACTCACAGGCAAATCTACCCATGAGGACGTTTCCCAGCCCAACCATGTTATGGAACATAATCTTCAACCCTTTCACAAAAAAATTAATTTCTCCTTTGACAACTGACTCTACAAGAAAGAATCGCAGGCAGAAAGCCAGGCTGTAATCACAGTGTTGGTGCGTACGTGCACATTACTCTCAGCATAGAGCGTTCAATGCTTGTTCCCAAATTCCCTTGGCTGACCATTAATGTCTCAGCCTTGCACAGGCCTGTTTATTTCAAGTCCTTCTATTTCCTGTATAAAGCTTTTTATTAAAAAAAGCAATTAAAGTTTCATAAAAGCAAAACTTCCCAAACATGAACTGCTTCCCATGCATACAATGCCTTATTCTTTAATAAAAGCATGGCCCTTTGCATCCATAAAACAGAGTGAATTCTCTGCCTGTTTAATGAAAGGGTGTCCTGGTTTCAGCTGGGACAGAGTTAATTTTCTTCCCAGTAGCTGGTATGGTGCTGTGTTTTGGATTTAGTATGAGAATAATGTCAGTAACACACTGATGTTTTAGTGGTTGCTAAGTAGTGCTTACAGTAGTCAAGGACTTTTCAGCTTCCCATGCTCTGCCAGGTGCACAAGAAGCTGGGAGGGGGCACAGCCAGGACAGCTGACCCCAACTGGCCAATGAGCTATTCCATACCATGTGATGTCATGCTCAGCATATAAAGCTGGAGGAAGAAGGAAGGGGGGGGACGTTCTGAGTGATGGCGTTTGTCTTCCCAAGTCACTGTTATGTGTGATGGAGCCCTGCTTCCCTGGAGATGGCTGAACACCTGCCTGCCAATGGGAAGGAGTGAATGAATTCCTTGTTTTGCTTTGCTTGCGTGTGTGGCTTTTGCTTTACCTGTTAAACTGTCTTTATCTCAGCCCACGAGTTTTCTCACTTTTACTCTTCCGATTCTCTCCCCCATCCCACTGAGGGAGAGTGAGCGAGCGGCTGTGCGGTGCTTAGTTGCTGGCTGGGGTTAAACCACGACACAGGGCAATGTATTAAATGTATCCTCCAATGTTAAAACACTTTTCCTTTTTGTCAGAAGAGCTCCCTTCCCAATTGTTGTTTTAATAAAACATGGCAAGAAGCACAAAGAACAGTGGAGCTGCATGCTGTAATGCTGGGTTGTGTACAGAAATGAGTATTCCATCAACCCCTATTCCCAAAAGCAGGGAGAGAAAGATCTGTGATCAAAACCCCTTCCCTGGCTGCGTCTGGGCATATGGGCACACCAAAAGTCTCCACGTCCCTCCCTTCCACCACCCTTGGGTCTCTGCTTTGCAGGTAGCTGGCAAACAGCTCAGCAGACCCTGACCATGGCGTTACACCCTCCCATCTCCCCATCAGACCCCACTAGCCACACACTGAACCGCAGGTGAGGTCGGACACAGGACTGGATCCTCTTGTAGGCACCGCGTGAGACAGGCGAGTATGTTGTGTTCACAAGACATTTTGCCTCCCACTGGGTAGTTGGGAGCCCCGGTTGTCCTGCAAGCACCGCACTCCCCCAAGCCTCCTGAAACCCCACCACGGCCCCACAGAAAACTTAACGTTCACAGGAGATTTTCCCACTTAGTGAAAAAATTGTGACAAATAAAAGGAGCTCCCAAACCTATCCTTTCCTTATAAGCAACTCTTTTCTAAGACTGCTGCCTGCAAAAAGATTTAAAATTTGGGAGCAGAGTTTTGAAACCTGGTTTCCAAGTTGACATAAAAAAAAACATTAAGCTTGAAATGCAAGAACAGCTTTATCATATAAAATGACAGTTTACTTATTATGCTGTCAGTGATATTTGCCAGTATTTGGTGGTACAGGTGATATCTTTGCAAGAATTCTTCCTACGCACAGAGAAAGAGGGCAGTATCTGCTGTCAGGACTGATTAACTGTAGTTAAAACTTCACATTTACTTAAAGACCTCAATTTTCTTTCCTTTTAATTGTGCTTTGACCTAAAATAAACATTGTTTGGTGCTTAGAAATGCATTTGCATATGTTGAGACTAATACAACTCCAAGTAGGCCATCTTTCTTTATTATGCCATATTTATTTCTGTCATTGCAATTCATTTCTCAGAACATGTCATTTCAGTTGCATAAGTTTTATCCAAAGTTCTACGATGTTTGGGGCAGTTGTTGAAGCTTTGGTACCCAGACTGATGTAATTACTTGAGAAATTCAGTTCCTTCCTTCCCAGTTTTTAGCCCTTAAAAATGCTGAGAAAAGGTTACAAATAAAACTTGCATGCAAACTAAAAGTTGAGAAACAGAAAGGCTTATCATGACCAGGTGAGAATTAATCACTGTCTGTAATGGCCCACACTCACAGACTGCTGTTCACTTTCAAAATACAAATTTGCACAAAGCAGAGCTGCAGAAACCAGAGGTTCCTGAGCATTAGAGAGGACGAGGAGTGCCAATGTCTATTTAGCGGAGAAGCTGATTGCAAATGAGTCTCGGAACTTGCTAGGCTGAAGACTCGACTGCCCCTTCGCTGTCTTTTTGCCTTTAAAACTAACTCAGGGCTTTCTCTGATGTTTTGACAAAGGTTAGCCCCTCTAGGAAATCAACTGTTCTGCTGAAGTTTGAACAATTGCTATGGTCCTGTTAAGGACTGTTGGAAACTGCTGTTACTGAGACTGCCTCCAAGATGTTTGCTGTGGTTTCCATCCCAAGCGACAGCTTCATTCCCTTTTACGTGTCCTGAGTGTTGGCTCCCTTGCCATTTATACTCCCTTTTCTTTACCTGGCAAAGTTGGTTTGCTCCCACCCCCATTCGTCCGACTGCTACAGCCATTTGCATGTGTGTGTGGCTAGGATAGTTCTTCCAGCTGCCCCAAAGCAGATGCCCTTTCTAAATACTAGTCTATATGACGACTCTGAACTCACTTATGTAAGTCTGGTTACCTATGATCAAAGATCCACATTGCTCTTGGAGTGAATTTTTCTGGCAAAGAAATCTCAGAGGCTTTCAAAAGTTCTCTCATTCTTCTGACCACTCAATCTTTCAGATTTCATTACACTGTTTTTCACCTCTCAACCAGACATACCACTTTTCAGTTAATTCTTTGCAATGCTCTAAAAACAGTAACAAAATATTGTAAATGATCCTTAAAATTACCACCATGCTAACTAAGGAATCTTTTTACCCATTTCTTCACAAGTCACTAGGTGATCTTGGGAACCACAGACAAACAGCCGTATTTTTTTAATATTCAGTATAAGTTGAGATAACAATGTTGTCTCAAATTTCCTTACCAAAAAAATAAAAATATCAAATCTACTTGCAGTTTCCTACCCTCTATCCAGCAATCCTAATAATCAAAACATGTTCAACACGTTCATGTATTTTAGCTAAGTTCTCAGACCATTGGATCACCGATAAATATGTAGTTTTTCACAATACATCCAAAATAAGCTAAACGTAACAAGGGTTGGAAGCATCACTGCTGTCATCCAGGCTGTACCTGGTACCAGAATGGATATTATTTCAGGCATGTGCTGAATACTCAATGAGCTGACATGTATTTGGAAAAATGCTCTAGAAAGATGACCTTCAAAGTACTCAAGTAAGCACTCACAAGAGCCAGGTCTTCAGATCCCACAGCATCTTCCTTCTGATTGTGTTGAGGCCCGTTTCTCTGCCCCAAAACCCAGAGGCCTCTGGTTGTGTAATAACCTGAAGGCAGCAGATGCTGCTATATCTTGCTGGGTAATTTTTTCCTTTTTACATTAAAAATAGGATATGAATTTTTCTTACACCTTCTAGTACTATTTCATCCAAATAATTGTTACCATTTGGAATGCAGTCTCCTGTGACAGGCTCATTAGTCTGACAGCAAAGCCAGCAAGTTCAGAATAACACAGCAGAGCACGTGTTGCTTTTCTCTGCAGATGCTTCAAAAATAAGCACCAAGAGCCCAACTCCTGACCCCAGCATGCATCCCGAATTAGCTAAAGAAATCTTTCTCAAGACCAAAAGCTTTTGTATAGCCTCTGTTCTAGCATTGGGTCATAGCAGCAGATCAGTAATTTCCTCACTTTTCATGCTTCTTTACAGAGGAGCCCAAGAAAGAGCCCAGAGAAGGCTCAGAACAACGCCGGTGCTCTCAGGCTTGCCCTGCTCAGCACCCACCGGTGCGGGTGGCTCCTGGGCTTCTCCCTCCTGCTGTCACACAGCTCCTGCAGCAGAAGGGCATTTTTGCATTTAAATTGTGGAACACTTTGCCACTGAACTAGTGCTATTTTTTACCTCCTAAAAAAATTACAATGTGAATGGCACCAGCTGTCTGATGATTCGGCTTGGCTAGCACGGGAAGTGGGATAAAGATACGAGCTGGCTTGAAGATTATCAGAAAAGCATATGCAAAACAAGAATATTATGGTAAAAAGGGATTAGACAGTGTCCTTATCAATTACAGTAAAATTAATTCAAGGAATCACTGACTAGGCAAAAGCAGCATTTCAAAAGATCAGATATATAATTTATCCTTGAGAATTACAAATAACCATTAAATCTTTAGGCAGAGGGTTTTTTCATGCCTTAACTAGAAAAATGATATATAATTGCATGTTACCTGGACTTGTGGAGACACAGAACTGTTATAAGTAATTATCACCATAACTATTGTTTCCATCAGTGAGGTAAGGCTGAGGTTACATCCCTCATTCTAGCCAAACTATATTTGACTCCAGAAATAACCTACCAACATCATTTCTCTGAATGTCCATCTAAACTTGCAATTAAATTGGAGATGGAGATAAAGAGGTTTAAGAGAAAAGAAAAACAAACATGCAAACCAACAGTCTAAGCTTCTAACAGGCAAACAGGCCTGTTGTTTTGGCAGAACGTCTCTACTCTTCCTCCCTGGCCTGAGCAGAGTTAAAAATGCCTGGCATGGATTCAGGATTTCAAACTCCCCAGGTTCTCCTAGCGTCTCCCCAGCGCCACAGAGAAATAGTTCACTAATGACGTCTAATGACTACAAAATTCTTATACAGACAAACAAAACAGTTTTTTCTGCAGCCCTCAATGGAGAGAAAAAAGAAAAAAGGAAAAAAAAAAAAAAAAGAAAAAAAACCAAACTGGTAAACTAGACCTGTCAGGAGAAAACAAGCACAACCCTTTTACGTCTCTGAATTCATTAATGAGCAAAGAACTTCTGAGGAACTACTTTATTTGCTGAGTTATACCTGCAAAAATACATAGGTTTCAAGATGCCTGAGGTCAAAGGAAGGACTCTGGATGTTGGTGGGTTTTGGCTGAAGTTTTAAGGATATACTGGTTTAAAGTGACGCCAATGTGAAAGCAGTAGACAGAAATGGAAAAAAAAAAAAAAAAGAAAAAACCCACAAAACAAAAAAACACACCACAACCCAGATCCCAAAGCTCAGAAGTAATGCATTTTCTGCAAGACACTCTATTCAAAGAAGTAATCCAGACTTTTTCAGAACTTCAGTTTCTGAGCTGATAAAAGCACACCCCTCGGATACTACAGGTACCATAGATGTACAGGACATGTTACCTGGACTTGTGGTTACCTGCACTGTTCAATTCACAGGGTCATTGCATACTAACACACACTGCCATTTTGCAGCTGGCTAGTAATATGCTCTATCTGGAGTATTAATAACATAAAACTATATCAAAATTCTCACCTTCTGGTAGAAGTAAGGTGCTCTGAAACAAGGACTCTGCATAATACCATGTGGTGCACATTAAAATGTCTAATCTCCACATACTGGGCTTCTGATCTAGGATACAATAGAGAAATACCCAGGTAACAATGGAGAAATACTCAGGTGAGAAGAGAGGAAGGATTGTCTTGTTGCTAAAGCATCACTTCCAGTTGAAGAAAGGTAGATTCAGATGCCAGATTTCACACATGACCTTGAGCAGGGCCTGAATCTTAGGATTCTGCATTCTGTCCTGGTAACTGGAATTACAGGGAGCATGGGCGACTAACATTATTTGTAAGTTACTCCAATGAGCAGGAGCAGTTTTCTAATATGATTTACTGTAGCAATGAAAACAAAGAGCTTGCCATCAAGGAGAGGCCTCACAGATGCAGCTTATATTCAATACAAAAATAATCAGTGTGATTTAGCTTCTGTGCTCACTAATCAGAGAGAGATCTATGGCTTCTTATATATTATCTTTAATATAAAACATAAATTATTTTCATTCTTACTGGCTTACTCCACTAGGTATTCTATTCATAAGGGATTTTTAGACTTATAATTTAATCATATGAATAGTTTTTACCAATTGATGTTCAAGTCCCATAATGATATACTTTTAGATTGGAGCTTTAAACAGCTCCAGGAAATGCTTATCTTGCCAATGAAGAGTTTAAGCAATGCACAATTTATTTTTATCTTACTGGTGTAACGAGGGCAGGTGAAGGGGATGCTAACTGTTTTCACCTTAATTATAAATACTGCATTACAAATGCAGGCTGTATCTTCAGCTTTTCAGGGTCCTTAGATCTCCCTATGTGCCTGTAACCCAGAAATTTAATTTGCTTTATGTCGCTTCAAGCCAACCTTATGAAACTAATCTTTCTCACTTTCTTTTCTTATGTAAGCTCCAATCACTCAAGCAAAATTGTTTTCTTTTAGTTTCTTCTTCATCACTTACTGTATTCTGCTAAAGCCTATTTGGCTCAGGTTCTATAACTAGGACATATTATCTAACCTTATAAGGCCAATTTTCTAACAGTCTTTGTCCTATTGGAAAGAAAAATTATATTTTAAACACTCATTTCAGGAAGCTTAAATACGGGTATACTACACAACAATAATAAAACATATCTTAACAGTTTTATGTTGAACAAATACTCTGAAAGCATTTATTCACTTTTGTTATAAGCCTAGCATTTAGTATTTCTGATTGCACTGGTTTCTTCCAAACAGCCAAGACTGAAATGCAATCAGCATGACTAAGGAGAATTTAAGTTAGGGACTAGTGGGACTTGCAAGATACCATTTTTTAAAAACCACAAATGGTAGTTTCTTTCTACAGTAATTTCTTTCAATGACACACATTAAATAAGTGGAAAGAGATAGCCTAAATTGTAGCAGTTTCATTTTAAAAAAAAACCCAAAAACAACATAAAACCAAAACAGAATAAAGAGTGTGAGTACTGATTTATAGAAACTACATGATCTATGTTGTGAAAACGTGTTCAGTGGTCTTAATGCTAATTCTGATCATCTTCGAGAAAAAGCAGAATAGACTTAAAACATCTAGCACAATCCTCTGCAAATGCATTTGTACAGTTCAAAATGAAGGCAAGACAAAGGCTGGTATTTTTTCATCCACTGCAAAAATACCTACTCTGTTTCTGAACGGTTAGGATGAACAAGTGGACCTTACCAGGACACCCTGCAGCAGATATTCATAAGATATCCTGTACGCCCTGGGGCTCTTGCAGGATCTGAACTTTAATTTTGTCTTGTTAATCTCAGGATTTATTGCATAAAAATGTAATGTGCATTTTATTTCATATTTAAAGTTACTTTGGTGTCATTAAGATTCCACTTAAAAATTTAGAACAGGATATTATTCTTCTGAAAACTGTTTCCTTACTCATTACCTGGCCCACACACCAGGTTTTAGTTCAACTCACAGGTGGAATTATGATGCAGATTTATTGGAAGACATGCTGAGTAGGGCTGCGAGTAGGGAGAGATTTATCTGTTTGAACGTTCTTTGACCAAATGGAATAATCTGATGGTGCTTTACGCTCACAGGAATTAGCCCGGGCAGCTCTCGGCCGCGCAGAGCAAAGATCCCCCGGTGACCGCAAGCCTGAAGGCGGCACGGAGGGGATTGCCTTAGGGGCAGAGGAGAGCTGACCGCACGGATCCCTCTGGTCCATGGGTGACTCTACTCCTTCCACTCGCAAGCTAACCTGCCTGGGCACAGGACATTTGTCCTCCTCTGATTTACTCCACTAGGTACAGGGAGGCATGTAAAGCAGAGATCAGACATTAAGAGCTAGCAACTAAATAAACAAGAGTGTGGTGATGACATACTAGCAACTAAATAAACAAGAGTGTGGTGATGACATACTTTTTAATTATCCATGTACAATACCTACACAAAAGAGTAACATTTCCAGTGACAGATCAACTAGACTAAGTATCTGAAACAAGAAAATATATGCAGGTGCTAACAAAATTAGAAAGGAGATTTGGACAAAACCTAATTAACAGAAAACAAATTACTACCTAATTTAATTGTAGGCTCTTTTCTTGCACCTGAGCATCTGAGGAAGTATTTGCAGGTACAAAAGCAATCTAAAACTGGCTACAGTACAACACTTAATTACTCATATTTCCCAAGGAATGCAGGATACTCACAGATTAAATAAAAAAAAAACAACAACAACAACAACAACACAACAAACAAAACAAAACAAAACACCACAAAAACACACCAGGCTTTTATGGAAAACAATTGGAGGTAACTGCAATTAGAAAAATAGAAACCCTTTTTGTATGTAATACTGTGTATTTCTTGCGGATGGGATTAAGAAACTACTGCAAGTCAAAAATAATTGAACACAGGGAAGAGGGAGAAAGAATCCTTTTATAATAAGAATCCTATAAAGACAGGACAGCTGTACATTTAACATGCCATGTAAATCCAATCAGCTTAGACATGGTAAAACTATGTATGCCCAAACTCTATTAGGATGTTAATGTGTACATTACAGATAGAAAATTAACACACTTTTGGGGGTGGTTTTTTTTTGTCTTGTGGGTTTTTTTTTACTAGTGAAAAGGTCTTTAATAGTTCTGAATATCTATCTTTAATCTTTTGTTTTCGGAAGAAATGCTGTGTCAGTTTAAACAGAGCAAAAGGATTGACTAGTGCCCTAGCAAATTACTGCAGAGAAGACACAAGACAGTCATGCCTAAATTTGATGACCTAAGGTACAAGCACAGCACGAAAGAACTTCTCAGATGAGCCAAATGATTGAATTTCACTTGTAAAGGACAATAAAGCATGTAAGCATTGATTTTTTTTTTTTCCTAAGAAACTCACAATCCTGCTTGTGAATGTGTAATCAGCAGTTTAAATTCCAGTTAATTCTATCCAGCTAAAGAAATACTCCATATAAATGAGAGCAAAACTTAGTTTCATAGTGTTGGAAGAGATGAGAAAAGGTTTTTGTTCATATCATTCATTCTCTCTGAATTGCAATTTAAAAAAAAAAAAAAGGAAGAAAGAAAAAGCTGCATGGGGTGCAGGGGGAGGCCGTGGCCCCTCAAGGCCAGCCCGGGCAGTACAGCTGGTTACAAGCACTTCTGGGCCTTGCAGGGCTCTAATCGTGGCCTCTCCCCTGTTTCCACAGGAGTAATGCCACCCTCCGTCCCCCACAGACACAATGACATCCCTCATAGGGGCCCATCACTGCCAGGGGTCAGAGGAACTGGTGGTGTGGGCAGGTCCTTCTGCTCTGGGAAGGCATGAAGCACATCACACCCCAACCACCCGTCTGTGTTTAACTTCCCCAGAAAGGTCTGCTACAGGTGACTGCGTTTCCACCGGCACTTTGTGATTTACCTGACTTCAGTGAAACCAACCTGAACTCCCCCCTGACTGCAGCAGCTGCTGCTGTAGAGACCAGTTACGGATCCCCCAGCTCATCACGTTTCAGATGGAGACAGAAAGTTTCTAGCGTGTTCAAAACTTTCCTAATGATCTTCCTCTCCCATCACTTTCCCTTCTGCCTCCGCCAGTCCCCTTGCAAGATGCATACACTTCAGCGACTGGCCAGAGAAATGAAAAATGAACAAGAATCAGCAAAAATGCTTAGGTCCTTATAATCCCCAAAGTTATGTCTGTATCAGCTCTGAAGTTTCTATTCACATTACTTGGGACAGGTCTGGCTGTAGCATAGTAAGCCAGGACACATTGGAAAATAAATAAATCCTTGGCTTAGTGCTGATACAAGAAGCAAAATTTGATAGTTGTGTTATTATGCTTCTAGTTCTCCAAAGGTTTAGCTTGGGCATATGGTTCTTATGCTTTTCACCCTTATATATATGTAGTTGAAGCATTGGCTTTGTAATTATGTTCCACATCTTTCAATAGACCATTACATAGTTAACAAATGACTGTGGCAGAAGACATAAGTACTTTTTCTTGGGTTGTTTCAAAACCTTGCGCAGAATGATTATTCTCATTGTTTCTCAAATTCCCAATCTATAAAACGGAGACAGCGTTTGCCTGCTCCCCATGTAAGTGATATAGATATATGTATTAACTCATCTAAGGCAGTTTCAGGCTTCTTTAGTATCTTCTGGCAGAGAACTTCAAAGATTTTTTTTCCTCTTATTCTGATATCCCCTTTGATTCATGAACAAGCTCATATCACTCATGGATCAATAGTGGTATTACTGTATAACCTTGCTAGATGCCATGATGATATTGTTCAGCATAAAATCCATTAACATATTTGTTGAATTCCCATCTCCAATTCCAACATTCTCAACCTACTTATCAATTATCTTCTACGCAATCTGCTCACCCTCTTCAAAAGAGCTGCATCAAGCCATGGACCCTGCTTAAAGATCCTGATCCAGAAAGCCATTAGTACATACCAAGTTTAAATGTATGCTTTAATGCTTTGCCAGATGAAGGCTAAATTTTTGTGATGCTGGGAAGAAATGGCAGGTTTCTAAACAGCTGTTCTTGCTGGTCTGTCCCTGGTTCTACTTACAACAGTGTAAATCAAGAACCCCACAAATCTCACGTGTAACGTAACATGAGTAAGTGAGGCTGGAATCAGGCTGAGTGCCATGAGCCAACATCAGTCACAAGATTACATTTTCTTCCTCACGCCACCAAAAAAAACTCCACAGCAGGAGTATGGGATACAGGCTCCTTTATCATCAACTGAAAAAGTAGCTAATTGCCAGCTGCAAGCCAAAACTGATGTCACCCCTAATTGCCCAGGCCCAGCCATATTGAACATAGCTGAGCAGTCAGACCCTGAGGTGAGTCTTTGTAGCTCACAGAGGAAGAGAACCTTCAGATTTTCAATGTACATTGACCTGTGGGCTATTACTATTGCTTTCATTATTTATTAATTTATAAGCAGTTAATTACTGCTACTTTTCATGCTAAGGATTAATCCAAGTTGCTGTTAACACTAAGAGCTGGTTTAGAGTTTTCCATGTTGAAAGCACTTGACAAATGCCATCTAAGCCTCACACAAGCAGTGTACTACCAAGACAACAGGAAATACTTTTATCTTCTTATGCCCCATGCTGGGAATCACATCAATGATTCCCACATGCTGCGAAGACCCCGACTATTCTCTCTTTTCCTTTTATTCATCTAGTCAGGTGTCTAGATACCTGTTATCTCAGGTCCAACGCACCACGCTGTCAGCACCCTGTGTTACCAAGTACAAGCATTCCTGAAACTACTGCCTGTCATACATGCCAGAGGACTTTTTCTTGCATTCACTTTATGTTCTTCTCATTCACTTGTCCAAGCACACTGGCTGACACACAGCTCCTCCTCTGGAGTTGGTACTACGTTCACCCCTATGCCCTTGTCACTTTAGCAGAAACATTCAACTCTGCTGCTTTCAGTGCTCCTCTTGACGAGAAAACACCCCAGTTTCAAGTCTCTATTTTCCAAATGCTGTCCATGAAAGACCTCCATATCTGGGGTTCAGCATTCAAAAAGACCCCTGCATCACACAGCCTCTGAAGCCCATGAGCTGCATCACAGATGAGACTTTGGGGTCAAATCCTACCATCTCTGAATTAAACAGTTTCTTTGCTGAAACAAAGGGAAAAACGTGTCTAAATCTTTCAGCAACTGTGTTGACTGAAACTTGTGAAGTTTCCCCTTCTTTTAGACCAAAGGAATCCATCTTCCAGTGGCCAGCTTTAAACACTATGAGCTCCTTTCTCTTCAAAAGCACTAGAAAATACGACACATCACACGCATTACATGCTGATCACACCGCACCCCCATCCATGTCAGCTGCTTCGTTGGCTCTTGCACTGGGAACGTGCAGTAATGGCTTTAGAGGTAAAAACCCAAGGCTCTTCAACAGGTCATTCTCACTTCCACCTCATCCAGCACATTGGGGAACTCATCAGTGCACGTTCATACCTGTGACTGCTGTACACTGGAAAGGTTTGGCATTTAGGCAATTTCTCTTGACCTTAATACAACTACTTTTCTAAATCACACGCTCTGCAATTCAGTGTCCAAACTTCATCATCAGCTGATTGCTTTCACAGAGTTCTTGATGAAACTCTAAATGGTTCATGGCACAGTAATTTTTCCTTGTTAATATTCTATTCTCTTGTAGAAACCAGACAATGTTTTAAAAAGAAATTGGTAGACCAATTTATAAATTCATGAGTTAAAGCAAATCTTATTCTTTGGCATATGGGGAATAAAAGCAGCATGTTAAAATCAAAGCCTTAATTTCATATGCTTCCTCACTGTGCAACTTCTGTCTGACGTTTGTAATTAATGTTTGTTTTTCAACTACTCTAGCTGGCATGTTAAAGTCCTGTACAGCATCCATACAGTCTCCTCCAGGATTTAGGATATTTCCCCTCCTGTAAAAATACAGCTTGCTGCAGAAGCATCCCAGACGCTGATTGAGACAGCTGCCTTTTTTAGTCAATCTGTCCATGTTTCCATGCCAGATGTGAGTGCTGGCAAAAAACCTAATGAACCATTCAGGAAGTGGGCAGCAGTGGGATCCACCACCCCAACTGCTTTTCAATGTGGTAAATAGGGCAGACTGGCGAGTGGAAGAAAAGGATCACAGAAGAAACACACACATGAAACTAGGGAGGAAAGGTGGAAGCCAACTTCTTCTCATGTGAATCATCTTTAACTAGATCCAACTGTAAATCTGTAATAAAATAGGATTTAAGAACAATTATATGGCAAGATTCAGACATAAAAATGATTCATGTTCTGCATGAATCAGTTGGTTCCTGCAAACACCTCTGAGGACTTTCCTCGCTCTCTGTGCTTGAGTGGCAAGTAGACTCCTCTCTACAGGGAAGTATCACAAAGACAATATTCAACTGCTAGGAAAAGAGAAAGACCACTGCCCCACAAACACAAGGTGGTGAGGAAGCCATCCTAAATGCATGATACAGGAGGTAACACACCAGTCTGCATCTATTATGCCTAATCCAGTGGTCTCACATAAGAGGGAAGCACGCTCTGCTAACCTGCATGCAAGGAGTTTCAGAGAGAGAGCCTACGGCACAGCACCCACCAGGAAAGTGTAAATGTGCCCACTTTTGAAGAGGTTGTGTTCTGGCAAGCAAAGGGAAAAAATGGTTGCTACAAGTACACTACAGCCTATAAAGGAAGGATACATCCTGTAAAGCTGGATTCAAAAGCCCATCTATGAACTGGGATTGCCAATAGCAACAGAAGGCTTGGGTGTGCAATTTTTGTAGTTACGCTTTATCGATTGAATCAGAGGCCTCAACAGCAGCAGTTCACATGAAGAGGTGCCCTTCAACAGCAAACAGATCTCCAAACAAAAGTAAAATAACCTAACAGCCTGGCACTGCAGAAACACCACGTGTCCAGCTCCAAGAGGTCACTGGCTTCCCAGAGCATCGCATGGAGAATCACACAGCAGCGCTTCCTTTGCAGTGATGAGTACCTGCGTGGTGTATTTGTGTAATGTTGTTTTGAATGTCTTTCTACATTAAAAGTGAGCTTTGCCTGGAAAGCGCATTTGCCCATGCTGGTAACAGAGATTTTTCCAAATAGCATTTACTGAGCTATTCTGGTGGAAGTAAATGCAAAAGTGATTGTATCCATACAGACACTAAAATCCTGAATAAGTGGCTTAGAAGACAGATTTATTGTTATGGTGATAATCTAGATTAAACTGAAATTTGGGTTTTCTGAATAAAATAAATACAAGTTAAGAAGAGATGAGCAGTAATTACCTACTGCTGCTGAAGTCCGCTACCAGTAGTACCACACCTTTGCCCTCTGATTTGACTGGAAACAGAAATTATCCAAAAAGTTATTAAAGATGACTGCAGACAAACAAACCAACCCATCAATTCCTGTTTCTATTATAAACCACACTAAAACAAAATAAATAAAAACTGGTCACAAGTTCAAGGTAACTGTAAAGCTATCTGACAACTAAATGTTTTGCCCGATACATGGACTTCCCTCAGTTCTAGCATTGAAAAGCATATCTTTCAATTTCCTTGGAAATAGGAAAAGCAGAGCAAATAATTATTTAATTGGAGTTTAAATGGTCTCCTGTAGTAAAAAGACGTTTTAGGCAAGAAACACATTTCCTTTAATGTACACGGCTTTTTGGCCTTATCAAGGCCATGCTGTATTATTATATACCTGGGTCAGAATAAGCTTGAAATAGAGATGGGATCACCTGCAAGTAGCAGGATAGCAGCTGACACTTCAGCAAAAATCCCCTTGCTGATGACACAGCACTTGAGTAGCTATGGAAACTCCAGGGTAACTGTCAGCCAACCGTTAGTGATTAGTAATTACTGGATTCTGACATCAATGATACGGATATGTGATAATGTACCAATATACGTTAGAGTCCACGTAAAAACTAAGATCAAAAGTCAATGGATTCTGATAATATTTCATCAGCAAATCGTTGTGACAATGATACTAGGAAAAAAACCCAACAGGTTTGCATACAGGGTAAGTAAGCTGTGTTTTCTGAAATCACTGTTTCAGTGAAAAAAATAAATACAAGCAGTAAAGGGGATCTGACCTAAAGCTGGTGTAATGTCCAGTCTCACAACAAAGCCTTTGTTTCCCTTACTTGGCAGCACTGCATACAATTTCAGCTCCATTCTCCTTTTAAGATGGAGACTGATACATAATCAAAGTGAGCAAACAACAAATATATTCAAAGGCATTTCAGCCACTTAAAAACAGAATTTTGCCCCAGCTGTTTGCTTTCAGCAAATATTTATGAGCACTATGCTTTGTTCAGACAACTGCTTGCTGAAAGCAAAGCCTAGGACTGTATCTGAGACTCATTTAAATGGCAAACTAAATTTGTTTTGGGAAATTCAGGCAGAAGTAGTTTATAAAATATATATTGCAAACAGGGCTGCAAAACAGCGGCATTAGTTAGCACATGCCCTGAGGCATGAGGAGCTTAAGGCCATCTAAAATTGAAAGTGATCCTCTGTAATTGGCGATTGTCATCTCTTTTCTGAGACAGAGCAATGAGTTCCACAGATCTAATTTACTAGAGCCAGTTTCAGAATTTGGAGAAGCATGAGCAAAACTCTGGAGATGCTTTCTCCTTCTCCAGATGAGGGATTTACCAGAGCTATCGTGCCAGGGGATTGCTCCCACCCTTGGGGCATAGCAGGGTGGGGACACTTGCCATTAGCTGCTCCCCTGCACTCCTCAGCACAGCAAGGAGAGCAATGGGTTGCCAGGAGAGAAGTGATGGGGTCCTGTCTGCCCATCTGCAGCAAGTTTGCTACTTTAGGAACCAGCCTACTGTGTTTATAGCTAAATATCACCCTGTAGGTAATAACACACATTGCAGAATGCAGATAGGGTTATGTACCAGGTCAGCTATTTGCCACATCTGCAATCAACACCCAGGTTTGCATACCTAAGTCACTGTACCCCAAAAAAATCTTATAATCAGGCGGCTTCTCCCAGACATTTGTAAATTAGACACTGGGCTGAGATTTAGAAATTCATTTACTGTCAGGCCTCAAAACAGTAACATCTAAGCAGCCCGCAGAGGGTCACAGAGCAGTCTGAGCAGTTCTTGCACCAGCCAAGCACGCTGGCAGGCAGGCATTGCTCAGCCCCTTCCCCTGCGTGGGTAGAAGTGGTGATGGAGAAACAGAATTTGCTGTGTGTCAGTTTGATGCTGACGTTTTCATTTTTAATATCAAAAGCAGTGTACAAAACAGCCATGGGTCATCTCTCCTCTACACTGGGCTGCAGCTGCTCTGAAATATATAGCTGGCTTGGCCCAGGGGAAGGACCTAAAGGCTGAACTAATACGTGCTTTGGGTTTGTGACTCCAAATTCCTGCACAGCATATTGAAAAGCAACAGTCAGGAACAATTGCTCCCTCTCATCTAACAAAAGCCAAAGCTGTGCAGGGAGAAACACAAATGGTTTCCACCACAGCCAGCTGTGCCAAAAGCTTTGCTCCCTGGCATGGTTGCCGAGAGCCCCACGAGAAGTATCATTAACCCTGCACACAAGCCCTCTGTTGGCACCTTGTCAGTTTTGGACACGATGCCCACGCTATTTTTTTTGATATTTTATCATGGAGCAACAGTGAAGGAGCTGTTCAATATCATCATTAACAAATCATCGATCCAATTATCTGCCTTTCTATTTCATTTCAAATTTACAATCTTGTTACTGCTTCTGTGACAGGAATAGATTTTCAGATGATTTCAGAAGTAGTTAGGATGCCATTATGACTCAATGCATGTGATCAAATGTCTTTCTGAATGATTCTGCTGGGTTAATGAAGCCATTTGATGAATTAAATTTGATATTCCAGCAAAGAGCAGATGACAATATTTCAAAATGGGAAAGATTTCTTTCACACGTTCCGGTGTTTTCAGTGTCATTCAGTATTAGGGACAAGTTCCAATTATGAGAGGATTTGAAAGCTCTAACACAAAGCTTCTCTGATCATCTGTGGGACTTGTGCCTTAGGGCCACTTTCCCCAGTCACAGCTGAGAAGGCAAAGATACAGGGCAGGTCAAACAACACAGCCTTAATCCACATGTAAAGCAGAGAAAACACATGGAGAAAAGCCAATAAACTAAGTAAATTACTCTATTAAAAAGGAAGAAAAGATGCAGAGTTTTACATCTCATTCACAACTGCTCCCAGAAGCATCTCCTGAAACGGAGCGGCTCTGAGCTTAAGCCGTATCACCGTGATAAGATTTGAACTCTGAGTCTTCTGCAGAGCTGGAGGCAGAGGAGGAGAGTGAGCAGCACTGGGTTTGAAAAATTTTTTTACCATTTCTTCTCAGCAATTTCCATAGACAATGCTGACAAACATCTTTCAATTGAAAATACCTCTTTCTAGCTTTTATATTTCCCCTAACAGAAATAAAAAACAATTAGAAACTGCACTCAGACAAGAAAGGACTAGATCACAAGCTTAACACTTACATACACTTTAGTATGTCCAAGAACAGCCAAATTAAGCGCATTCCATAATCCTAAGCTTACTTTCTCAACATTCTTCCAAGCTATAAATATTACCATAAGTGCTGGCCCCTCAGATTCACTCTAGGTACAGCAGGAGGGACATTTTGGATAGGTTTTCTTCCTTATGAAATTAAAGCTCCAGAGTTGCACTGTCCAAATGTGTGATTGCTATTTGCGCTATCTTGTCAAAGCATTTTGCTGCCATATGAAATATATTTCCAAAAGAGAATTTGAGATTATAACCCCCTCTGATGTCCTTAAAGTCACAGTGGCAACAGCTTGAGCAAGCTACAGGACTTTTAGTAATTCCTATAACCATAAAGTTTGGGAACATAAGGCAAGACTGAATTTCAGATCTGCTACAGAGAAACTCAGGCTCTCTTCGCATTTTGCTCCCCACATAAGCAGAGACTGCTCTCTCAAATGAAAACAAGCCAAACACAAAACTTGCTCAGGCAACTTAAGTCTACTGTTTTTACTGGTGAAAAAGTATGCAAATACTCAGTAAAGATTGTGCAGGTAGGTAACAAATACCTGAGATAAAATGCACAAGATCCTGAAGCTTGTCCTGTCCTGTACTGCTTTGCCCTGGCTGAGAGTGAAAAATGGTAGTCTCTTTGCACCAAGGAACTGCGGGGCGCCAAGATGCAATACATCTGCCTTCTTTATACAGCACTATCTGCAAACCAGAATTTAATCCCCAACAAAGCATAGATATAGGAACAAAGTACTATAGAGCAATTCACATCCCTGCTGCTCATATCAGGAGGCTTCTACTGTTTCAAATGGCTGAAAAGAGAGAATGCTTGACTTAGTAAGGATTTATGAGGGTTACAGAAACTTGATAGGATTGACTGATACTATATTGCTCTGCCATATTTCTTCAAAACACTTGATATCAAAACTACTTCAGCCAAACTTAGGAAAACATACTTGTGAGCAAATCCCTCTTCTAATTTCTTAAAAAAAAAAAAAGAGAGAGAGAGAGAAATTTTTACCTGAAATACATTCAGATGAAATTTATAGGAATGCCTTAATAGGATATACACACCAGTGTTTTCCTGCATTTCATAAGTGGATACACCTATGATTAAAAATACTGCTATTGGTATCAAAATTGGAAAACTTCTGAAGATCAGATCCACAATCTGTGTTCCTTAGTATTCATTTAGATATTATTTCTATGGAATATTTAATTCCCCTGGATGAACCAAAGGACTTGTGAAAATAAACTATTCATCCAGAACAGGAAACAGGTTCATAATCTGGCCATTACTTCTTGTCCAAACAATAATGAAGGATTCAAGCACAAACCATAACCTAGGCAGGTCCCCTGGGGAGAGGCATCATGGGCACAAGTGAGAGACAGACAGTGCCCTTCACTAAGAACTGGTGCTTTACCACCTTCCTGAATCATTGCAAACCTTTAACAGACAGTACAGCAGATCAAGTACTAGAACTCACAAATGCCACGAATAACCAACTCCCAAGTTTTACATAGCGCATGTGCTCCTTAACTCCAAAAATATGCAGGCCACATCCAACACAGACTGCAAACCTCCAAGCATACAGCTGTGCACTACATGCTGCAGGGCTTGATTTTAAAGTCTGCATGTTTGCACGTTCCAGAGAAACAACACAAATGTGAAGATTTGTGATTAATTTTGCCCCAATTCATTCACAAATTCACCCATCCATCACGTAGTTAAATTTAAGCCCAGCCTATTTGAGCAATCTGGGAATCTGAACACTGCATCCCCAAGAGGAACTGATTCTTCAGTTTCCTTAAACAATTTTGGAAATTTTACCCAGCATGTAGTTAACACAGTCACTAATTAGCAGCAAACAACATTATTTGGCTAGCTCAAACATTAATCACCATAGGAAAATAAAAAGTGAGGACCTGATTCTGATCATCAGATCAACTCCTCAATTTTCCATCGGACAAAATTCTTACTATAAACAGAAGATCAAATGATACTATTTTTAATTAGATAAAACTCTTGGTAGCTTTTCAAAGGTTTTGAAATTTTTTCTTAGATGAATGTACCTAAGAAAAGATTTTTAAAATTTCTCCCTTAATCACACATCAGCAATAAAGCACTTAAATATGTCTCAATTTCCATTACAATTTGTAATGAGGACAAAATGCTGACCCACTCACCATTCCCATCACCCACGGCTTTGCTAATGCCTACAGCACAGATTTACTTTGTCTTCAACTATTTTCTTATACGCTGTTGTCTAAAGGAGAGTATCTTTTTTTGCCTTTGGAAGAGGTGAGCCAAGATGAACCACCAAGTGTTCCTGCCTTTCAGTACATAAGCATTGCAATGGTTTGGCCATTACATATTTTGTTTAGAACACTGAAACATACCACTGATTAAAACTTCTAACAGAAAATGATACACTAACTAATATTGCAGTAAACCTCAATGCTCTTTGTTATGTGGATGATCATTTTGTGAATTCTGTAACGAAGATAGAAGACAGCATTAGCAGAGGAAATACTGAAATGTGAGGTGCTTGTCCCTCCAGAACTGTTTGAACTATAACTCACGTCCACACTTGGCAGGGACTGAAGTCACCACCGACTAAAATGCCGTCAGATTTATCGTACTCACACGTACTCTTTTGCAGAGAAGAGGAGCAGCAGCAGCATGTTGTTTCAGGTGCATTACTGCCCTTTGGTTTCACTAGCATTTCACTTGCAAGGTCAGATACAGAGGGTCTAATTTCAAACCTACATTTTGAATATCTTTGAGCTACCCACATCTGGCTGGCCCAGAAATCTGCGAATCCTGCAAGTTACTTAAATGTGGAAGCTCCCAGGGTCAGATCCTTAGGTAATGTAAAACAGTACAACTTCACTGAAACTTCCCAACATGCTGACTCTGCAGTCCAGGGAGGAAACAGAGGAAGCCTTACAGTAGATTAAAGTGCTGCTGGAGTAAGTCCAGCAGCGTGCATTTTGTGAACACACTATGAGCTACTAATACAAACTGGGCAACACAGAGAAACTGGGGGTAAGTAGGGAGTTGTAGGAGGAGTTTAAGTAGAGAGGTCCTAGGATTGCTCTAGCTAACAGCAACAGAACTCATCCAAATAACATCCCAAAATTTAGAAAATGCAGAAATACAGCAATAAACCACCAAAGCCAGCATCAGAGACATATAGCTGAGAACAGAAGTGAGGGATCTCAATGTTTGATGCAATGAGAAGGGGGAATTCCCCACACTTCCCCAGTTTTGTATCTTTATACCTTCAAATATACATATTGTAAAGACCTGGTCAACTTTGCCCTGGTATTGAAAAGAATCCCAAAACTGAAAAGTGATGCTTCAAGGCTGAAATCAGGAGGGACAGAATGACAGGATCAGACAGTTACTAGACTTTGAACTGTTTTTTGAAACTCGGGGCATACAATACAGGGCAAATCAAATGAGTCATTGACCTAGGTGCTACATCTTAATGGAAAAAGGTTTTGGAAGACTTTCTATAGAAGTTTCTTCCACTTCCAAGTAATTCAGTTATCCTTTAACTCTTCTTATTGAGGCAATCTAACAGAGTTAGGACCATGATCTCCCATCTTCATGGGAGACAGGCTTTTCCAGGTATACTTTCCTTTGAATTCTATCTTCCGAGACTGTCAAGGAAAAGTTTCATCAATCAAATCACTGGGAATTCGTGGTGAATTTTTTCCAAAACAGATCACAAACACTTTTGGAACTTCGGTAAATTGATTATGCTCTTTAACTTCCTTTCCTCCCTGTTCTAGCATTTGAAGCACTGTTTTCTTTTGTGTCTGGCTATGTTAGACTAATCAATAAGAAATTATACTTTTGCCTTTTTACATTCCAAGAAAGGCAAATGCAACATATTTCTCACTCATTCATATTGATTGCAAAGCAAAAACAGAGAAAACTAATGGAAATTCCTTACAGGGTTCTTAATGCTGCCATCTAGTACTGGGGAATTGCCCTGTCAATGCTAACTTCATTTGCAGAGAGTATTATTTTTAACAGCGTGTACATCTGGAGTTATATGAAGCTTTTTTATCAGTAAAATTAATTATCATAAGATTAATTTCACTTGGAGACTTGCTCAATTAGGACTCAGCACCGGTGTGCTATCTGATTACCCCAAGGGATGAGCCGCCCAGCTGTGACTGGTAACTGCTGCTTACCATGGGCAAGATGCATCTTTTTTCACTTTAAGTGACTGTCACCAGCTACAGTTTTGTGATCAAGGTAAAAAAATGCTGAAATTCAGTTCTCCTGATATTTTGGGGTAAAAGAATCAAAAGTAAGGCCAGGAGCAGAGTGACCAGTATGTCTTCCCTCCCACTTTTGCATACCAGCGAAAGCAGTCACAGCACTGTGGCTCCAGAATACTGAGGGACTCTCCCTCCAGTCCGGGATCTCAAATAGGAAGAGGCCGAGAGAAGAGAAAATAATCCTCTGCATTCATTCACAGCAAAAAGTATGCCGCCTCTGGCACTTAAGACACCACCTTCTGAGCACCCAAAGCTCATTTTTTTTAAAACAAGCCTTCTGTAATGAGAATGTTCTTTTAAGTTTTTCACAAGTCAGTGGCACACTTTTAAAGCAAACTGGTATTGCTTAATCAGCTATATAAACTCAATGCACTTTTTGGATCTCCAGGTTTCTCAACTGTCCTGTTTCCACAAAAGAATATAAAATTAATTTTGTCCCATTTAAACAGTGCTGAGCTGTTTGTCTTTTCCCTACGACTGTACACCTTCTGCAGATGTAAAGCTACCTTTGCCCTTTCAGTGAAGGGCAAAAATCCTATCCCAGATGGAGGCATGTTACCCTGCTTTGAAGGGAGCCTCTAGCACCTGCTCTGAATATTTGCCGGAAAAAAGGCCTGCAGAGTGACATTGTCAAATACTTTTCATTTCTTTTCTTTCCGAGACACTGTTTCCTTCTAATCTACGTTTTAGGAAAGGCACTTACAAATTGAGAAAAAGGTATGTCTCATTATGCAACAAAGATACCAGCAGGCAACAAGAAAGCCTGCTAGATAAATAGTGACATTCCTGTTCAGAGTGGTCCTGAATAAGTGTTAGTAATATACCATTGGAAAAATTATCATCAATGGAAAGTGGAAGATAGGGGTGGGTGAAATGAGAGCCAAAAGCATGGTTTTTGGATGGCTTCCCCAGTAATTAATTCATTGTCAAGTTGAGACTCTGTTCCCCTGGAAGGATACACCAAACTGGAGAGTTAACTTTTGCGTGGCTTCATTCACATTACCATTAGAAAGCAGAATTCATCTCAGAGAAAAGGAGAAAGTAATGAAAGCAACTGGTTTTTTTCCATCAACATCACTTCAGTCTTTTTTATAACAATAAATGCCTCAAAAATAAGCAGGAAAAAATAGCAACAGCAAATTTGCATCCCAGAGAAAAGTTAATGTTTCTACTTAGCTAATTTATCACTTAATATCGAAATGCTGACAACAGTGACAGAGTATTTATACAGTTTAACTTGCAAACACACTGGGCCAGATTTCCAATAGAGCTGAGAATACTCAATGCCTTTGGAAACCCTTGTGTCCCTCATTTAGTGCTAATTTTGATCAGCAGATTTAGTTATGGACCATCAGCAAATTCATCAAAGTCCAACACTGATTTCTTTTCCAAGCTTATTCCTACAGAGTGAACAGATTCAAGAAAAAAAAAAATATAAGGGATTAGGAATTTCCTTCCTATAATAAATGCACTGAGTAACAAATTCATCACCTTGCCACCTATGTTTCCTCCTAGCAGTGAAAATACCTCCTAAGAGACAACACAGAGGGAAATTCACTTAATAAATACCAAGAAGGTTTAAATCAACGCAATGAGAACAATATGAAAATCAGTATATCTTTCCATTGCCTATATCAGAACAAGATATGAACAGCATGAAAGGAGTTTGAAATATTGTGAGAGTAACATGTTAAAAACAATTAATGCAGTCAGGGTATTTTCTGTAAAATTCTACAGCGACCTGGCAAGTTCCCCCTGGAAGAACTTGACTGCTATTAATAAGCCAAAGTATATTTGGACAAAGCTTCCGATCACACAATGATTAGACCTTAGGAGGAAAATGAAAAGTTGCTTTGAAATATTTTTTTACAAAAAGAGTAGGGAAAAAAATAATTTACAGTCAAATTGTGTGCTTCACTATTCTAAGAGGGAAGCAAAGAAAGCATCCTCTAGGAATGACTGCACAGTTAAGAGAAAGACACAGACAACTGGAGGGATCAGACCAGTAAGGAGGTTATAACACTGGTTACGAATCAGGAAATATATACTTTATTTTCCTTTTCTGCTCTCTCCTTGGAAGCCAAATCAAAAATCACTTTTAGGTATCTGAAGATGCAGACATTCACATACTAAGACTGAATGGATGAGGTAGTAGCTCCCATCAGCTTGGTGGCCACGAGCCAGGCACAAAAGCTTTTGACAAGCCTGATCTCTCCTCCCTGTAAAGCCCAAATGACAGTGCAAAATTTGCCAAACTGTTGTCATCCATGCACCAAGACAGACTTCCACAGTTTTTGTTTCCCTGTTTATTATAGCTTGGTGTTTAGGAGTCCTATATCCCCCTCAGGCTGCTCAGATTGCATTCATGCATATTACACTAAAAGCAGCTTCTACATTTGTTGTTGTTGAAGCTCAACCCTTCTGCTCCACCGCAGGGCTGCTTGGCTTAAGTCAACTACTTGCTCACAGTGCAGCAGGTCCAAAGGGATCTCACTGTATTGCTCAGGAGGGACACAGGGACATAGAAGCTTTCTTAGTGACCTGAGTCATTCTTAACCAGTATTTTACTTCTTTATTTACAGCTGTGCTTGACTAAGTTCTCCCGAAATCCATGCGGAAACACCTACATAGTTGCAATGACATGCAGTAATTGCAGACACTTTAATATTTCATGATAGCTTCGTTTTGTTCCACTAAGGAAAATGAAATTGTGTCAAGAAGTTACAGAAAATCTCAAGAAAGCTCGTATCTGTCTCTGGAATCGCCACATTATTCCGCACTGAGCAGTCCTGGGGCAGTGGTCAGCACAGGGCCACCTTTTTTTGCTATGAAGAGGTTTACACACCTATCTCTCCCCATAAACCTCTGTCTGTTGCTAAGAAGATTTTTTAAAATATTAATAATGTACAAAGTAAAGAGAAAAAAATCCTCGCTTGTGGAAACAGTCTCTAAGAGAAAGTGGAGTTCCTGTTCTGAATATCCCACACAACAGGCAGAGCAGCATGCAACCAGCTAAAAATAGCTCGCATAACTAGACAGCACACACTTCCCTCCCCCCCCCCCGCCCTTGCGCTGAAAAGAACAAGTTTGAGAAAGCTGTCCTGTTCCACATGCTCTGAACTAACCTGTCAGTTGATTGCCATGGAAGAGCTGCCAGTAAGATTCGTGCCCAGCCCAGTTTAGTGCATCAGGATTTGTGCATTCTCCTCCTGCTCTGTATTCACAGCTACCAAAACACAGGAGGTCTAATCCCAACATCCAGCATTACTCTCTTGTGCCTGGAAGTCCCTTGTGCTTCTCTTCCCACCAGTGGCAGAAGAAAGGATTGGTGTGGTTGTTTGCCCAGTAGCCAGGTAAGACCTTCCTTATAGCCACAGCCACAAGGTACTGTACTGGCAGCTATTCACAAAGACAGCAACATTTTGTACCAACTCAGAGGACCATCACGTTAATGTAAGACTTCAGTCACAAAGGGGGAACCAAACTTGGCTGTAAGTAGTGTTTTAACCAACTGCTGTTAATAGTATTCTGCAGTTCATTTGAGTCCGTTTAACATTCATTTACTCTACACGTATTTTTATGCTTTTCCTGTTAAGACTTCTCTTAAGTAGTAGTTTAAACTATTAGACTAAAATATTGGCATAAACATGGTTGACGTCCATGTGCAAGTGATTATAATTAAGCCTGTAACCACAATTATTGTTATAAAAACTAATTGTATTTCATGACAGTAATAGATAGATTACTAATGCTAAGGCCTTTTGCAGTGATTCAAACATAGTGCAATTTTTAGTTTAGCAAGTATTTCATATTCAGAATAAAGCTTTTCTGTATTTAACACTGTATTGCTAAGGAACATACAATATTATTATTAGCATTAACATTTACTACAAACTTTATAATTTTACAATTACTACTGTTGCCTAAAAGTTGACCTGCTTTACCTGGTTGCATTGGTTGAACCAAAGATATAACTTCACTGTGTGAACATTACATTTTTTACATCCTTAGAGCACTGCGACTGCAATGCCATTGCAACTGATTTAAAACACTGCTAATGCAGTCATGAGCAGAATTCAACACAGCTGGATCTCATTGTGAATAGTGCCATAAAACCACACAGAAAATGACATTCCTTTCTTCATCTCTTTTTATGATTAAAAATGGGCTTTAGTTTGGACCACTGGATTTTGAAAGCCACTCTGGATTGACAGGATCATTTTAAATAAAGCCTTGTCAACAGCTTCATTTATTTCCAGCCAGGTGTGCTAGAACTTAAACCATCTTGAGACAAACATTATGTCATCACTTGAGAAAAAATAAATGGTCTTTCAGGCACTCAGCACCTAAATCATGTATGACAAAAACTCAAAATCATCCCCTTAAGTTCCACTGCTTTCTTCCAATTTAGATTAAAAAGCATTTATGTAATATGAGAAGAGAAGGAAATCTTAGGAAAAAGTGTTCTACCATCTTCTGGAATGGCTCTCACATAGGGATTAACACAATGAATGATTCACAGGACAGTGAAGTCAAAGTGCTCATAAACTTTTACAAAAGTGGAATTAGACCAGAACTGTGTGTTATAGGAAATGTCACCCTGTCCGCTTAATATTATCTTGGGAGCCACACTATAATAAAAGCAGAAGAGAATTTAGCACACATGGCAATGTATGTACAGCAAGTTTATTACATCCAAGGATCTCCTATCATATTAGAAAGATATTTCAGTATCATTACCCTTAGTAATGAGGAGATTACTTACAGTCACAGAAAAGACCATAGACTTGCCGAAGGTCATACAGTAAAAGTCAGTAGCAAAGTGAGAGCGGAGCATATACTAACTTCCCAGGTCAGCTGCTAGACTGTGCTGATCCTCCTATTAATACGGAATGATTGCTGTAAACGGTATTATCACCATTACCAAGTTACAGAGATAAATGAACCTTTAAAAAGAATTAGAGCTATTTAAATAGCCATACATCACACAAAAAACAGAGTTGTTCTCATCACTTTTACGGAGGTAGAATCTGATTCTTATGGAGAGAAATGTATTTAATTCCACACTGGGAAGTGGGAAGGGAAAGTTGAGTCCTTTTACATGCAAATACAGAGAAAACTTATCAGCTAGCATTTCCAAAGCTGTTGTTGCATATGCAAGAGCCACGGTGATATTTTCAATTCTGTGTTACTCATCTCTCCCACCTTAATTCTAGGTTGTTAGAAACTCCATGTGGTGAAGGAAAGAGAAAGCTGTGAACAAGTGCATTTTGCAAAATATCATCCCCAGAAATAGAGAATGTTTTTTAAAATTTGTCTGCAAATGAAATATGTCTTGCAAGATCATAATCAATCACTGCAAGTACTTCATCTGGAAATCCTAGTGAATAGAACCATATTGCAAAAACTTCCTACAAACAACGACGTCTGCAACAAACCAGACCATGAAGATTTGTGAGGATGCAAAACAAGTCACAATATGTTTCTTGAATTCCTTCCATCCATCTTTTGATGACATCTCATTCCAAATAGAGGAGTCAGGAGTTGCACCACACCTCTACTCTTGGCCTGTAAATTGTGCGCAATGCAGCAAGGAAATATGCTGCACCAGCAGGCTTTTTTTCCCCTTTTCCTGTATAAAATCTGAAAAGCAAAAAAAAAACCAACTTCTCCTAGCACTCTGCTAGGAATATATAGCTCCCATACTCTCCAATATAAGACTGTACATTTTGGGTCCGAAACAATTCCTAAAAATCAATGGGCAGCTTCATGTTGAATAAGCTGCATGATTAGATCCGCAATACACAATCTATTCTTATCAGAGTTCCCATTCCTTGAAACATAACAGTATGTCTAGAGCTGTCATGGCAGGAGGCACTCAGGAATCCCTGGAGCCTACCTTAAAGAACAGGGGGAAGCAACACATTCAAGTGCATCCAGACAGTTAGTTGCATTGGCTCAAGCGTTCCCAGATGGGCTGTGTGCTGTTGCTTCTACAATTGTCCTGGCAGAAAACAGAGTGTATCAGCTGGTAGAAAGTGCTTGGAGGCAGTTTAAGCCCAGCAGCACACATAGTTAAGAACAGAATGGAAACATTTCTCCAAAGCAAAGTTTCAAAGGGAAAATAGAGGAAAGCAATTGTAAGAGTATTTGCCGAAGTGCTCATTGTCCAGACAACTCTGTTACCTTTGCCATGGTAACTCTGCCATGTCGAACACCCTTTCTTGAGCAGCTTCAAGAAACAACATACCATAACACCATATAGGCAGCAGGACTGGTGGGACTGCACATTATCTTTGCGCTATGTGTCGGATACGAGACCTTCGTGTTGGCTAAATCTATATTATACTCTTTTGGTCGTACATCATTAACTCAAATAACTTTTGAATTGGAGTTGGCTTCTAGGGTAAATGAACCAAAACCTTCTCTTTTATTGCTTGTTAGAGCACTTAGCAGGTGAGAACTAAGACTTTTCTTTGCTGACAAGGTAGTACATCATTTCAAGATGAAATGTAGCACTGAATAACCACCATTATTATTGCCAATTTACAGTAATCTCTTTGTTTTCCTATAATCTTATTTATTGATGTAATTTTACCTTAGTGTTGAATATTCCATTTGGATTTTCAAAGTTGGTTTTCTAGAGTAAGCATATTTTTCTTAATTCCTTATGCAAAACTAGGGGTTTTTTTAATACTGCCAATTAATAAAATGTGAGCACTTTTTCTGTAAAATTAAGAGCAATAATGAAGTCACTGGACTATGTGTCTTTGTCAGATGGACATACATGTGTCCAGAATTACTCTACTGGACTCACTGGGGGACACCTGATCCTCTAAATCAGCGAAATTCAAACATATGCTGAAATCATATTCTTCAGAACTTTGTAAAGTGCTGGACAGTTAAATCTGTGGCTACTGAGAGCATTTGATTAATAACAAGGATTGGACTAGATCAAAACATACAAAACCAATGGTTTTGTATACAAAATACAAAAGTATGTTTAGTAGCATTTTTCTATTTACTAGCCCTTCATCAGCTTCACTTCCTTCTTCAAGAGGATTAAGAAAAGACTTGAAAACATGAATCAGCACTTCTAGATTTCAAGAATGAATGCTGTAAATGATGTAAAGTACCAATACATTGTCATTCAGGCACAGTCTGATAAGACAGTCTGATCAAAACATTATGAACCCACTGTTCTACATTTCAGGTACTGGCTGTACTGAAAGAATGATGATATCATTTATAGCGTTCGCAGTGTATAGGTACTACACTTGCAGCACAGTGCACAAGAGATATATGTTTATGTTAGGCAACTGAGAATTAAATGCATCCATTCATGGACAAAGCAATTGTTTCTGTAATAATCTACACTCTAAGGCAGATGGAAGAAGTAAATTTTCATAAATACTTGAGACATTAGATTTTAAATTCAAGGAACTAGTCTTGAAATGCCACATCTGAAGAGCAAATCAGAAACATCTGTTCAGAGGCTAATAAGGATTAAATAACCAATTGCTATCAGTAAATTGAAATGTTCCATTTGATTTTTGTATGGTTTATATATTGCTCAGTCTTCAGCTTGATTAAGCCTTTCAGGAAAGTGTGGAAGGACTTGTTCTATAGCTGAGAAGAGTGGTGTGGACCACAACCACTTGCACTGACCTATAATTAATTAGCTACCAGTTGACCGTTCTTCAATGTGCAGCCTGGCAGGCATACAGTTAATGAGCAGCTCACTGCCAAACACAATTCCTTCAATTTCTTACTAAAGAATGCACTCCTTTTCCAGCAAGCTGCTTGGCTACTTTACAAGCATTTAGAATCTAATACTGTAAATTTTTTTCTCCAATAAGAAAAAGAATTTGAGATGAGATTTGCACAAAAAAAAAAAACGATCCCAAAATAGAAACAAACTGGAATATTCTGACTGTTCCTGCTAAAAGACACTGAAGCAAAACTCCCCATTGTCTCTCCAGGAGAGCAGCCTTTCTGAGAACTCCAAGAACCATATTCTCAACCCAAAGGTTACAAGTCATGACCAGCATCTTCAGAGAGCATGTGTACCGCAAGTGGGACTGGAGCTAAGCACATTACCTTTCTTGCAAACAGAGAAGCAGGACTCAAGGATTTGGGAACCACATTAGTGAATACCTCATTATTTACAGACTTCAGGCAGAAGTCGGGTGCAACTGATGGCTAAGAACCATTCAGTCTCAAACACCAGCACTTCACTGCCTATTTTGTAGTGAAATTCAGTCTGGCAGGTAACAGAAACAGGCTTTTTACAAAAAACCCAGCAGCTGTAGTTTAAATATAGCTAGAGGACATGATGTTGCTCGCCCTTCTTACTCCAGTCCAGTGGCAAAGTGACGGAGACCTGCATACAGCTCTGACCACTGCTGGGTTCAGGCTGTGCTGTGGCACTTTGCAGAGAATAACTGAAGTACGGTCCAACATGCAAAAGTGAACATCCTACACTGGCTGTAATCCATTAAGCATGGTACTTAGGGAACTCTCCCAGGGTAGACTCTGGTCTTGGCACCAAGGACATTTTTGTACTTACAATTATACTCTCCTTGGGGAAATGCCTTGGAACCAGCTCTCCCTTCACTTGGGCTTATTCTTAATTTTTGACTCTGACTCAAGTCAATCCTGGTTATTATCCTTATTTCACCTGAAAGGGTGACTTAGTCAAGGGACATCCAGAAAGCTCTGGAATTCACCTGTGTGAAATCCTGACCCTCCTAACCACTCAACTATCATTAAATTGTAGCTGGGTGGGTAAAAACTTCACATCCCATCATGTTTTAACAGCATTAACAGCCTCTTTTTGTAGACTTTTCATAAAAATATAGGCAAAGTGCCTAACTTCAATAGAGGATTCAGGAGTGTGAATCCTAAATGAAGGTTAAAGGCTTCTGTACAGAATTGTAGGTGACCAAGTCCTGGAGCAATGCAGAACTTGGGACATCCATCTCTGCAGGCATTTTGCTCTGGGAAAAGGCCTGCTTGCTTGAGAATCCTGACAAACATTCCTCTTTTTCCCTATATTGCCTAAGCAGTAGCTCAGGGCAGTGGCCTGCACCCAGGGGCCAGGTGTTTATGTCCCTCTGTGGATGCTATTTTTGTTTTAGGATCCACTGATATTTTCCTCTTTTGTCTTCTGGACATAATCATACCTACTCATCATGTACCCAAAAAGCAGACTGAGCTTGGGTGGTCCCTCCTTGCACATTTGGTGAAATATTTACTTCAAATGCTGAATAGACTTAAATACCAGTTTCCAAAGAAGTTGTAAGCCTAAAAATCTTCCCAACAATCAATGGCCTTTTCTCCTGAGACTTTTTCTTCTTTTATTTTGAGGATAGGTAGGAGGGAAACAAAAGTACACACTCTATACTCTTCCTCTCAAGCAAGAAACACTGTTGATTTATGGTACGAAGCAGGGAGAAAAAAAAATAAGGAAGTCACAGTTTGATACAAAAAGATGGTTACTGAAAAGATGTTTAAAAACCAACAGAATAAGCATAAACATACCAATATTGCCAAAAACAGAAAAATACCTACCTTTGCCAGGGATGTTCCCCCTTAAGCACGTAACTGAATAACAGGTACGATGATTCCTTTCATTCTCGGGCCCAGCAGCTCTGCTGGTAGCAAAACACGATTGCTTGTGAAGTTTAATTGATTTTTCTAGAGGTCTGAAAGTCTGTTGTTCCTTTAAATTATCGATGGGTGCACTTGGATTACTGTGTGTGCACTGCTGTCCTTGATACAGGCTGGGCTGAAAAATGTGGCTGATTATCTCTGCATCTAAATGATTCTGCTTGATTAGGTCACCATTGTCCCTGTTGGCACCTTGCAGGAACTTTGGGTGGTCTCCCCCCTCCGCTCTCCCAGCTCCAGCTCCACTAATGACATTCTAGCTTCATAAATTCTCCCCCAGTTTTAAACAGAGAAGGTCTGTTTAAAATGGCTGATGCAAATGGTGCTCAATACCTGTCCTGCCTCACTCCAGTGGAACCCGAACAGGGAGAACATCCCTGTGCACCTGTAAGTGCACCTCAACTTGTTCTGCCTGGAAGCAGGCTGAGGTCTCTCCATTTCAGACACTCTGAAGTGAACTATTACTATTTTTTTTTTCATGAGCATCTCTGTATGAAACAATTTTAACCTCTTACCCCGCATCCGGACAGGTAGCTAGCAAACTGAGGAAATATGTCCCAAAGGGAATCGGTGTCCAAGTGCCCACTGAAATCAATGGACTGTCCTGTCCTCCCAGCAAAGATATTCATGTTATGTATAAAACATGTAATACATGTTCATAGCAGCAACCAAGTGGGAGCTTAAAAAGATGGCCAGACAAGGGGAAGCTTGTCAGGCAGGCAGGGCTATGAAACATAAATAAATTGGAAGAAGAGAGAAAATTAAATCACAATAGGCTTTGCCAAGAGACAAGGGAAGGCTATGAAACCTGGAAGGTTATGTAGAGAGCTTTATTAGAGTCTTTGTTAGAGTCAGCTGAGAAAAATTCAAAGTAAAATCAAATTAATTGGGGGAGTGGGGGGTGGGATGGGAACATGATTCTTAATTGTTCTGTGGAGTTTTAACAACTCTCCAGTCCCTCCTGACAAACAAAGCAATATGTTTCCTCACAGGAGAGCTGACCAGCTTGAAGTCTTGGTCGGCTGGAGACTCATTTAAATCTCCTTCAGCTTTGAACTTTCTGTCTCCTGGGTTGGGCAGACACCAAGACTAATGCCTGTTAAAGATTAAACCACCCAGAGGACTAACTGCATCTCCTTCACCAGGGACCTCTGTGGGTACTACTGACCAGGAGCAATCTGTTCGTTCACAAGCTACTAATTGTATTTACTTTTGTATTTTACTCTGTTTTTCAGATTTACTTCCAAACATATTAAAAGTAGGATCTACCTTCTGTTCAAGAATGAAACACTTGATGCAAAACCTGTGTAGCTGATCATTTCTATTTGCAAAGTACTTAACAATATAATCGCCCAATACTGCTCCATATCACACTCTCACCAGGATGGGTAGCGCCGTTCTGCTGACACATGAGGAATTTGGGAAAGAGGCTGGAGAAACAATTTCTCCTAGTCCTCATGCCATTCCCCATTTTCAGTCTCACTGTTCACACAGTTCTAATAGACTTTGACAGAGTCTCCCTAATTGTGCGATTCCTCCATTCTGTAGATGGAGAGTTGATCCTGCAAATAAGATGTCTCCAATTATTCGTGTATGTGTTGATGCTGTTCACACTCCTCTGTGCTGATGGCAATACAGGCTGCCACACCTCTGTGCTTTGCTTGAAGTTCACGAAGAGGTAACAACCTAGGCACTAAATATCAAACTACACTGGAATAGGTTTAGAGCCAAAATGGTAAGCTTACTACAGGAAGGCTAGCGGTACATAAGCCTAACTGCAGAACTTCCACCGTTGGAAATCAGTGTAAAGGAGGCCTGGTCTTGTAGCTACAGCGTTAACTTGCTATCAAGTCCTGCATTTCTCTTAATAAGCATAAGATCCTGTCATAATTTTCATTCCACATGTTGGCATTTCAAATGTGTTGATTACAAAGGTCAGCTATGTTTGGGGAAAAAATAATTTAATTGATTTTATTATTGCAGAAAAATAGAATAAACAATGGCACTTTTGTTTGGGGGATAAAAAACAAAATTATTGGTTGCATACAGCTGAATTAAGCACTTAAAGTTCAGTCTCTACAGAATGCTGACAGTGTAGGCTTAGATCAATACAGAAACAATTTACACTTTAGGAGCTCTGGCTATTAACTAGTAATTATACCAAGTTTGCTGTTAAATTGCTTTAACTGTTTCCAAGGTGTAACTGAATTATAGCAAAACCTGTTAACACTGTCAGAGTGGAAACTCACATCACTGTCCTGAGCACTTAACACCTTCTACAGTCTCAGCTTTGACTCGTCACAACTGTTCTTTCCATTTAATCTTCTACTCCACTGGCCTACTGCTCTACTGCAAACTTCCTTTCATTTCAGATTCTGGGTCTTCTACGTACTGAAAGTTATTCAGCAGGGTGAAGAGGGAAGAGGCTTCTTCTGGGTAAGAGGCTGCAGCCAGCACTAGCCACTACTTAGTCCCATACTGGCCCTGAAATAGCACAGGAACTGGTAATGCTTTTTCAACATTTTCACGAGTTGTAGGGAATGGCAACTAAACCCTGGACTTTGTCTCCAGATTGGAATCGCTATCCCTTCCAGAAAACAAAGCCTAGAGCTTGGATTTGGCCCACTGTAGGAAAAAATTCTTTTCCTCAGTCAGTAAATAAAGTTCCCAAACAATAAGGTGAAAATACAAACATTGCAAGTTTATTTATAAGCAAAAGCAAAGTTTAAAACACCTCCACTTTGTGAGTTCCCTTTGTATCCTGCATTTCCCCTGCAACAGCTGCCAAAACTGTTGGAACTAATCCCCTCTATCATGGAAGAACCAGTTCCTCCTTCACATAGTACCCATGTGGTGATGGAAAACGAAGAAAAGTTATGCCAAAGAAAGAAAACAGCAGAGCAATATGTGAGGAAATCTGTTGTTAATCAAGTTGGACCAGCAAGACTAGGAAGAGAACTAATTGCCTATCACAGAATATGCTCTCTGTCCCCTGTGTCTGGCTTTAACGAAAATACATTGTCACACTAATCAGTTTTCAATATTCAGCGTACCAGAAAGTAACTGATGAGTTTGTTTTAATAACATACAAATCAATGTGTACCAGAGTCTCACCCGAGTGTACTACAGCATGTTCACACTATTGTCTCCTCTAATTAAGGCCTTGTGCTGTGGACTTCACCTTCCTCTGCTTTCCACAATACTCCGACCCAAAAGGCAGCAAACGCTTTATCAATAGAACATGCACATTCAAAAGTAGAGAAGCATCTTATTTTTATACTTGCTGATTATCTGCATAGCTATATATTTGGCTTGCTCATATAAACAGCAAAAGCTGATGAGAAGAAACAACCTCAACACTTTATACACATCAGGTCCCTCACCCACATTTTCCTTCAGTTGGTGCGTTAACATTACCCACCACTGCGCACAGCTTTTTGACAGCTTATTAAGACCAGCTTTAAACAGACAGAGGTAGCATAACACAAATTGATTGGGTGAATATGGCTGAATTAAGCACTACAAAACTTCATCTGCAAAGTTATTTTTTAAGCCATGTAAAAAGCCTTGGTAATTTGTTTGCTGAAAAGGGAAAAGAGCTTCCTGTTGCTGTTTTTAATCAGCCTGGTTTGTTGCCAAACATATTATTTGGAGATGGTGTTGAAAAGAAGACATCACAAGGTGAGCTCTCACAACACAGTGTAACTCAGCTAATACTGTGCTGATAATTAAGAGTGAGATGGCTCTTTATATAAGGGCAACATGATTTCTGAGGATACACACCTTACTCAGCTGGATACCTCAACTTAGGAGACTTTCCCTATACCATCAACAGCAGGAAGGAGTCACAAAGTATGCAACAAAGACTTAAGTATTTCTTTGCCAACCTCTTGTGTGGCCTGTCTCCACTGACCACTGGGAAACAAAGCATTTAACATAGTTTTCTATGTTAGGCAGCATGAGATCAATTGAGATCAGACTGAGTGTTGAAGGAACCTTGAAATTCTTCCTTTTGGTTTCTCCTGTTCCATTTCTTCCTTTCCCATCGTCTGTTACATTCATCTCATCACACCATTTGTATTTGCTTCAAAAGGCTCCCCACCTTTGACAACAGCCATGCACTTCAGCTGCTTGTCCCGTTTCTGCACAACAATCTGCATATTCTTAATGCCTCAGAGTCATCCACCACTTACGGCCAAAGAGGTCTCACCAGCCATTCTTCAGTGCCAGTTCAGAAAGCCTGCAATTCTTCCCACACATGGCAGTTTCCTGACATAGTGCCTTTAGCATTGCCCAGCCCTCCCAGTCTCAGAGCTGTGTCTTCCCAAGGGGTGGCTCTTCCCAGAGAACAATATGGCAGCCTGGTCAGTTCACTCTCCACTCTATCTCTTGGTATCCAAAACCAAAGCAGCATATCTCTCTTCCATGGAAACCACTGTGCATGCAACCACAGCACTCTACTACTCTGTTTTTAAGTAAAGGCAGTTCAAAGATACGTAACATTATTTCACCCCCACTTGCCATTGTCGTGGTTTAACCCCAGCCGGCCACTGAGCACCACGCAGCTGCTCGCTCACTCCCCCCAGGTGGGATGGGGGAGACAGTCAGAAGTGTAAGAGTGAGAAAACTCGTGGGCTGAGATAAAGACAGTTTAATAGGTAAAGCAAAAGCCACGCACACAAGCAAAGCAAAACAAGGAATTCATTCACTCCTTCCCATCGGCAGGCAGGTGTTCAGCCATCTCCAGGGAAGCAGGGCTCCATCACGCGTAACGGTGACTTGGGAAGACAAACGCCATCACTCCAAACATCCCCCCTTCCTTCTTCTTCTCCCAGCTTTATATGCTGAGCACGACATCATATGGTATGGAATAGCCCACTGGCCAGCTGGGCCAGTCGTCCTGGCCACACTCCCTCCCAGCCCCCTGTGCACCTGGCAGGGCACAGGAAAATGAAGAGTCCTTGACTAGCATAAACATTACTTAGCAACAACTAAAACATCAGTGTGCCATCAACGCTATTCTCACACTACATCCAAAACACAGCACTATACCTGTTAATAGGAAGAAATTTAACTCCATCCCAGCCGAAACCAGGACAGCCACCTGCTGCAGACTCCAGAATAAATTTCCTGGGAGATTTGTGCATGTGTGTAACCTCAGTCCTTCAAAATAACAAACTGCTCTCTCTTCAGGTGGAGATCTTTCTGATGGTGACATCTTTTCCACGCTAAGCCAGACAGAACTGATACATTCACTTTCTACTATAAATAAATGCTCTAGCTATTACAACCATATATGACCATTTCAGATTTTATTGTCTGGAAATATTCGTTTCCCTCAAGTATTGCATACGTGTCCACGAGTCCCTGTGCTGTAATGCTAATGACTCCGAGAAAGCACTTTCATTACCATGCAAATAGTATCAGCACGAGTTAGCACCCTGCATAAGCGCTCATGCACACACAGAGTGTAAGCATCCTTAGCTATACAGAAGGTAAAATCAGAGGGAAAAACCTAGCTATGAAAATCCACATCTAAATCCAACTCCCCTGCCTTCTATGAAGCAACTACATTCATATCTACAGCTTCAGTTTGGCTTGTTATAGAAACAGAGTATTTGCAAAATATCAATCTAGATTCAGCCACCCCACTGCTTAAGAGAGGAGAGGAAGAAGAAAGAAAAAGAAGTTCAGATCCAGGGTTTCAGTCAGGCCAGAGCAGTATTTAATTCATGCCTGGGATGGTCACCACAGTCCATCCTGCTTACACATTAACCATCTCTGTCACAGCTGTTCCTGTTTTGGTTTTTTGTTTTGTTTTTTTTTTTTTTTTTTTTTTTTTGGGGGGGAGGGAGGAGGCTGGTAGAGAACCCAGACATGCAGAGGACAGTGACAGTCCTGCAGTGTCATTCCTGAGCTTGTTCCCGAGTAATACAGTTTCCTTTTATTTGCTGCTAGGGCTGACATTATGCTTCTCATCAGGAAATAGACTTCTGATGCTCTGCCCAGCTTGCATCAGTAATGGGCAACACACTTGTATAATGTAACTCATGTTTTTTACATGAGCACTCATAGCAGGTAGGAGTATGCCTGCCCTGTCCTGCCATGCAAAGACTCACCAGAGAGCTCTGAGCAAGTTAACTCGGACTCCAGAAGCCTGTATGTTATGCTATGCTCATATAGTCCAGGACAAATTTACATATTCACATTAAGAGGCTGAATTATTTGCAGGGGATACTGTGCTGTACACTGCTCCCAGTTCCTCTTATAGTTGAGAAGTCACTTAAAAATGACTGTATGACACTAGATTTTTGCACTTAAACCAATCCCATAAGCTGTACTCTTAAATATCATGACAAACATTTTTCTTCTTAGACTTTTCCTTTGCAGAGAGCCTAACATCCTCTGCAAATCACTGGTACAACTGTACAGTGGCGTTTTCTATACTTCCTCAGTGATGCCAGCTGCCTCCTAAAAGAAAAGGAAGGAGGACACAGAGGACCAGTCCCCACTGGAGTCCTTTGATCCAAAGAGGGACAACAGATTTTAAATGCCTATTGCGATCTGCTGTAGGAATGGATAGCGAGTTCCATGCTTATCCTAGAAACTGCAGTACCAGGCAGGTTTATATATTATTTTTATGTCAAAGCATATAATCCTTAGGCAGGCAGCAAACCTGTTGCCCACAAATACGTACCAAGAATCTAACAGTCACAATCACAAATTAAAAAAAAAAAAACAAAACAAAACAAACCAAACAAAACAGTCATCAAAGCAAATTATATTTTTAAGATCTTTCATTGATAATTTTTCCTACTGTGGCTAAAATTTTATGACTAGGGAATGTGAAATCACAGCCTTCAAATACGATTCAGAAACTATTTCTGCAAACTAAGATAAATGTTTTTAACCTAAAAATACTTCACATGATGTAAAATTTTATGATGTGTTTAACAAATCAGTCCCAAGATTGCATAAACATAATGATGGAAGTGGAAGGTTAATAGAGAGGGGTGGTACTTCTTTTTTAATTAAAGCCACTAGGACACTTAGAAAGAAGTAGATAAACTTTTGGTAAACAAACCCTTCTTCATGTCTTCAGTATGTCTATTACTTCCAAACCTCCCACTTTGCTTAATACAAATTTTACCTCTTTTTCTATCTTGGCCTACAACACTAAACTAAAACTACCATGCCACTAAAACAAAATAATGATGGGCACTTTGTTTTAAAGGTACATGCTTTAAACTCCATTGACTCAGCAGTGGTCAATGCTCAGTAGCACAACTAATAGTAATTACTTCTGGAGGTTTAGGTTCAATTCAAGGATAGTCAGCTTGACAAAAGCCTAAAAATTTGATCATAATTACCTATAAAAATAGCCCATGTTTCTGAGTTGTAACCTAATCATTGGCTCATTTTAAAATGTTAATTCTGGAGAACAGTTTGGCACAGCCGAAATTCGGAAGAGCACTGACCTGGTGGACTGAAGCAGGAAAAAAAGTTCTCTCAAGTCCACTAAGAAAAAGAACTCAAAGAAATCCAACAAGACAGACCTGATAACTTCCAAAGGAGCTCTGACCTGTCTCTAGGTCTCAAAGTAAAAAACAATGCTTTTCCCTCTTGTTTTAATGAGGGTGCTGTAAAGTCAGCTTCATTGTTCGCATGAAACCCCACCTTATCCAATAAAACCAGACCTAGTTTAGCTATCTGATCCCGAAGGGACCACGGACCAAGAGAGCAAAGGAGTTTCAAGTCAGAACTGTGACTGGTAGGGCTATGTGGGGAAATCTGCTGGGTTTGGAAACTAAAGAGGCTCTGAAAGAACAAAATCAAACACTGTCTGCAGATAGGCTACAAATTAGCCTGTTGTTAACAACCGTTTAAGATAGGGGAAGTTTTATCCAACCATTTCCACAGATAAATATCAGTGTATCCAGAAGCAGACAGACTAACAGGACCTACTTGCCAGCATCCGTAGACATTTATTTCCTGAGCCACATTTGAGCGAAATGGATATAATTAAGAGTCCTTACACAAATCCCTGCACAACTTCTACCAGTCAATCTCCAAGCCAGAGAAAGGCAAAACAAGACAAAGCTGCTATGTCACTGATACCCAGTTTAAAAAACAAAGCCACATCTCGTGCCACAAATTATTCCTACCATTTTAGTCAAGTCCTCAGGATGGACCCATAACCACACAGATGAGCCCCAGCAGACATCTGTCAGCCCAAGCTTGGCAGTCAGAAAAAGGCTCCTTACTATTTCATTACAAAATGGAAGTAGAGTTGAGGGCACAGATTTCCTATGAGAAGACATATCCTTTGCCACTTCCAGGTCTGTCTGACTAGCATCCATGCATTTGGGCAGATTTTCTCAGGGTAACAGAAACAATTTACACAAGCTGGAGGATAAATGTGAAGGACACAGTCACGCAAGCAACCATAATTACAGAGTTCAAAATCAGAGCTTGCTGGTCCCCAGTTCTCAAGTGGGCCAAGAGATGAGAAAAATCCTAGCAATCAGAGACAAACTCTACCAGGTAGAACCCAGCAGGTGAAGTCGCTGTGTTGTTTTGGCACGCCAATATGCTGGACATGACTGCGCAGCCCCAAGCACTACAGGGCCCTCCCCCAGACGGTGTATCAAGTGCTGCAAGGGTATAATCAGTACCACAATATTGAACATTAGCTTGAACTGCATATTGTGGAATGCATCATATTATCTTAATGTCTGGATCTGAAGAGGTTACAAACTAGATCTGATAATACATCTGTTTTAACCCAAATCTATGCCTGAGGCCGTCTTCTAAGAATATTCATGGGCATTTTTCCCCCGCAGATCCACCCAGCAGGATGGATGAACTACATGCAGCACAGTCTCCAGACTGACAGTCTGATTCTCCTCGCTTGCACCAGCGCAGGCTGGAGTGAATAATTTCACAGAAGCCAGAGAAATTAATCGGGGTGAAGTCAGTACAAGAGAAGAATTGAGCCAGGCGATCCAACGGGCGGGAGTGCACACCGGCATACTGATAGGGCTCCTCAGCCACATGCCGGTGTGTGGTAAGCTCAAGCGTGGCCACAGGCATTTTTCTGTAAACATATGGAGGAAGAGCATCAATCTTAATGCTGACAGACATTTTACACCACACTCAGCCACGATGAGAGGGCCCCACCAATGTGTGCCGCACCAGCTGGCAGACAGAATCAACTGCCCCCTCCTGCACATGGTACCCAGGGGGTGCCCCGGCCCACAGCTCCCGCCCTCATAAATGCAGGTATTAACTCAGCCGAAAAAGCCAACAGGACAGCAATAGATTCCTGAAGACAAAGTGTCACAAAACACTGCAGGTGGCATCCCACTCTCGAAGCAATTCCTGCCCTTTGCCCCTAATCTGTAATTGACTAAGTAACACCGGAGACATTTGGGGATTGAAGGCAGAATATGAACAAGTCCATGGCAGAAGTGAAACAACACGATTCTCCCCTGGGTGTTACTTACAGTAAACCTGTTTCAGGTAAAAAAACCTGCTGGTATTTTGTGTCTGCTGGGGCAAGATACAAATTCATTACACTATTAACACTACACGGGTGAATGCTCTGGTGCTTTGGGGGCCAGCCCAGGCCCCAGGAGAGGTACAGAGAACATAGTCTCTATATGTAATTGCGCAATTTTTGTCTAGGCCTCAGCTCCCCAGCTGCAGCCCTCGACCATTCATATTTTACTAGTGTCTGCTGTGTGCAAGCTGCTCGGGACACGCATACCTATGTGAGTGGTTCCTGGCACAGCAAGGGCCACAGTTGTGAATGCTACCATGAACAAGTAACACCACATAACGTTAGGCAACAACTGAAATAACAGGTACGTAGACATCTCTACACTAATTTTAATGCTTGGCCTAGAAACAGTTTGGGTTTTTTTTTTCCCCACAGAGGGACACTCCATTAACTGTTCACTCACTCAAGCAAGTGACATTGGCTTCTTTGCAACTGTCCTTGAGAACAGCAGCTCACAAAGAGGGGAGATGATTCACTTGTACTAACTGCATCATGCAAAATGGGCTACTCAGATTAGCTTCATCCCTGTCTTTATGTACTGCAATACTGCATTTTGCTGTACTAAAACACTCGTGAAGATGCAGACATTTGGGTCATGAAGAGGTAACCTTGGCCTTGCTCTGCTGCAGGTCTGAGCCCTCCAGGCTTCAGCAAGTGCTCAGCACCGTGGAAAGCGGGGACGTTTTGCCCATCAGATTCAGAATCTCAAGACACAAACCTCAGAAACAATTATAAGTAAAAACTTGCTGGCATGTCTCAAAGTGAAACCCACAACTCTGATTAAGTCCCTTCCTCTTTTGCCACTGATTTTTACCCCCCAATAAATTTGGTATCTCCTGGCTCTTGTGGAATATATTGACTGACAATACTGAAGCCAGAGCAATAAAAAAATTCCCTCACTTAAGGCTTTTACAGTCATTTACTCTGAGGAAAATTTTAGAACACTGTTACAACCTTCTGATAATTGTAATACACACTTCCCAAGCAGAAATGTTTCAGGCATTCAAGAACAAGAAAAGCAAAAACACTGTCAAAAATGTCAGTTTCTTGAGCTTATTTTTTTTCGTACAAACGTGACCAGAAAGTCCAAATCCAAGATTGCTAAATCGATAAGAATCCCAAATCCTATCTACTAAATACTATAAATTGGACACTTACTTGGGCTTCAAAGATAAAAATGAGGGTTTAGACAAGGCAGATTAGCTTTGCAAACTAAAATCCTTCCTTTACATAAAATAAATTATCTGATAAAAGATTAGGTTGTTTACCAAGAAGTAAGCGCTTGCCTTCAGCATTTTCTCGTCTGCCGAGCGCGGTGGTAGCGGTGCCGAGCCGGCCGGCACGGTGGGCGCACGCTCCGAGGGCGCCATCTACACGGCCTGGCCGCCCCACCAGCTGGGCGTTTTTCTCACGCCTAGGCTGCTGTGCTGGAGCTGCAAGGTCCCTGCTCTGACCTTATTGTGGCTGTAGCTCTCCTAGCACCAGGAGTTACATGGGGAATGCGACTGCTTTCTTTTTAGAAAGACCTCAGTCTTCTCTTTTTTATTACAAAATGCAGACGGGCAGCCACACACACACTGATGCTACTTTTCAGCAGCAAACCACCTCTTGCTCCCCTCTTGTGTGGCACTGCTCTGTCTCTGGAGATTGTGACTTCCCCTTGCTGCTTCTTTTAATCCATGCAGCACCTGACTGCTGAAAAATCAATGACTGAAAATCAGTATTAGTTCGTAAATATCTGCTAGGGACAGGGGGAAGGGCAAGATGCCGTATTGCCAGTTCCCACCATTTTATCTCAGCTTCCCAAAGGCTTGGCAATCTCTGCAATGTCCCAAACCCAGGAACCATGTGAATGAATCACAGGTTTTTTTAAAAACAAAAGTAAATTTCTAATTATAGCAAGACACTTGCAAGCAGAGCTTAGCCTCAAATACTATTGGGAAAATAAAAAGTGCTCTTAAGGATTAGGGGGGTAGGGGGGAACTTCCCTCATGGCCTTTTATTGTTGGAACTGGCAGTGATGAAATTACTTTTTTCTGGCTGTGAACCCCATTACAAAGAGGAGATAATAGGTGTATTTTGCTTGTTTTGCTCTACAAACTTTCCTTTTGGCTGGAGAAACTGTATTTGTCCAGCTCGGTGCTGTTCTCCTTCCACTTTTTATTATGCTTTTTCCTACTCTTTCTTCATATTATTTTCCATCCATCTTACCAGAACTAGACAGAGGCAGTCCCATGTCTGCATATAAGTGCCACATAACTCTGCACATCAGGGAAAAAATATCTCTAGGCAGAGATGCTCCATAAGGGCCCAGCATGAATAAATCTCCACGATGGGCAGATATTTTTACGTGATATTTAAGACCTTGCCTACATGCTGCAGATTTAAAAAATCAGCAAGGCAAGCTCACAAGGAGGAAGATTATGCCTGGATCCCCCAGAGGGAACAAACTTGCGGAGACTGAACAATTCATTCACACCTCTTCCCCACTCCCTATCGTTAACAACTTGCCAAAATTGCAAATCCCAGGGAGCTGCTGCCAAGTTGCTCTTTCTTGGGAGCAATTTTCATGGTGGCTGTTGGACAAGCAGCCCTCCTTCCCTGGTGCCAGCCAGCCCAGCTGCTTGGAGAGAATGAAATACGTAACAGGCCTAAGTAGGGTGCCACAGACTGCTTTTCAACTAGGGAGCCATGAAAGCAGATCTATAAGACAGACTGTCTCCCTGGGCTTTCTCCAAGGAGTCCCTGGCTCTGTACCACCCGCCCCTGCAGAACATGGTTGTCACCTGTCAGCTGTGACATTAGCACGGACATGTGCCTGCTTTCAGCATGCAGCGTGCCATGCTCTGTGTCTGCTCCAGTGCGATAGGAGCCTTTCTTTTCCCAAAGCCCAAAAAGGCTGGAGTACAATGCTCAAACCGATGCCTGCGGTTCCTATACGAGTTGTGCTCCAACTCGCTAGAGCTTGTAAGAGCCACAAGCACCAAACAGCTTCTCCCTGCTCCAGCAGCTCCACTTACCTGCTTCAACTCCCAGCTACTCTTCCCAAAATTGCTTTCACTCAGCTGAGCTACTCAACAATATCAAATCCCTCAGAAACACGAGGGGGGCCCATCTGCAACACGACTTCTGTAGGAAAGCATGACTCCAATCAGTTTCTGGAAAGAGACATTGGCAATGCTAAGAGCTTGTGTGCTTGAGCTGCACTGCAGACCACCTCTGCCTCCTGGACAGGAGTAAGCATGGGCAGTAAGAACAAATTGGAGCACTTAGGAGGCGTGCAGCAGTTAATTTGGCTGCACTATTTTGGGGGCCTCTCACAGATGTCATGTTATAAACAAAGTTCACAAGTGATGTAGCACCCCCGAAGGCGAGGGTGGGACTAGCAGCAGGACATGGCTTCCCAGCAATGCCACGGACTGCACTGGGTTGTTCCACATCACAGCACACTTTGCAGCTACTGAGCTAAAACATGACATCACAGGAGTTTGACATTGCATAAATGATTTCATGGAGCAACACACCCGAACAACTTGTTCCATAACTCATGCCAACGCCGTAGCAACTTCCTCACAGAGAAGAATCTATGGAATCGCTGCCTAGAAATGAGATTATTCCAGGTAGGAATATATCCACCAGTCTTTTCCAATTGTTTCTTCAGTCTGTCCACTGCATGAGGTGCCTTCTGAAGCCCAAGATAAAATCTAATGCTAAAGAAGGAAGCCAGAATTTTGCTTTCAACATATAGAACTTTGGATTTTTCTACCATAGGAAAGCAAATATTCACATAACTATGTAATCTGTAATTTTGAGTTTTGATGGCAGCAGAGTGCCCTTTCACTGCAGTTTAGGAACAGTAGCATAATCAAGACAGTAAGAACTCATAGCCCATTAATGCGGATCCCTGCATTTGTGCAAGTCCCAGCTGCCGAATGAAGGAAACGGGCATGCAGGCACCCAGAAATAACATCTCAGTACCTGCTTCCCCGTCCTCCATTGTGAAGCACACGCATTGCCATGTTTTTATGGGCAGCACAAAATACTCAAGCAGAACTCCGCTCTTACGATTTGGAAGTTTTGCACTAACAGAGGCAAATGAGCTGCTCCCAGACACAAAGATATGTGAGAATTAAAGATAATTTGATGGCTGGGCGTCAGCCATGCCAGAGGAGAGCAGCATTTCAGGCCATGCTCCCACCAGCTCATCCAACTGACTAGAACTCTGGTGTCACCTGCCAGCCCACTACCTTCCATGCACTTTCTCTCCAAATCAGGAGACTATTCAGGTGCAAAAGCCTCCAAAATCCCTTCTTACAGTGAAAAATCACCATTTGAGTGGTTAGATTTGTTGGAAGTTGGCTAAGAAGAAAAAAGCCCATGCTGGAAACTTAGGGTAGAGGATACAAAAAAGGATGATCAGAAGAATTATGAAAGGAGGGTCAGAGGTAGTGCCCTGATTATGCTGAGGTGATGATCTACAGATAAATTAACTACATATCTTAGGGAAGTCAAGCCTGTGATCAACACAGCATGATGGACAGGCACGTCAGTTCCCGCACAGAACATGTCAAAAACCCAAAGATTTATTTTTTTGTTATTTAGCATAAAGGAGGTTTGGCTCTGGAGGATTAGATGCACTTCATAATACTGCAGTGGGATACAACCTATGCCTAATATGCTTAGAAAACCTTCTCAAAATTAAAAAAAGAAATAATAATCCTGTGCCACACTTGTATACTTCTCCGCTGCTTTTCCTATGTGTTAATGGATAGGGATTGACTTTGTGAAATTGCTGCAGCAAGCTGAGAATGATGTATGAAGTGAGAAATTCTGCCCAATGCACAGAGAATATGGATGTGCTATGTTACTTGCTGTGCGTTGCACAGATACACAATATTCATCTCAGTCAGAGCAGCAGCCGGTAAAGCCTTCAAAGCCCAGATACTTATGTGCACCTGACGCAAAAGCCCAGTCAAGCTGATGGCTAACTCCCCATGGTGTCCCCTGACAGCAAAAGAAGGAGGTGGACAAATATATGCAAATAAACGGGAGGTGGTAGAAGGCAGAGGGCAGAAGGGGGGAATCAAAAAACAAAAGCAAGGGTGTAAATATCTTTGTAAGGATCAAGCCTCATCATTACTGAGACAATGTGTGCAGAGATGCACAAGAGGGATTAAGCACCAGCAGTGCAAAGGCAGCACAGCTATCTGCACGGAGAGCATGGGGAACGGAGATTTGAGCAGCAGCATTGTCAAGACAGGAAGGATGCATATGTGGCAGAGCGATCAAGCCACACCACCCCAGAGAGGCATGTATTAACATTTATCGTGACTTTAAAAGATACCTATTTCCGTGATTATGCTTCTGCCTTTCCTTCCTAAGCCACTGAGTTGCTACTTGCTGCCCTTAGATGCTGAGTATATATCGGCAGTATACAAGAGAGAATAGGAAAGGCATGAGGAGGATAACAGCTGCATCTCATGCTTCATCAAAACAGTTCATCCATTTTCACAATGCTCCTACCTATGTAGGCACCTGAAAAAAAACCACAACCACCTTTGTGGGAACAACCTCCTCTTCCAAACAAGTGCTACTGCAGAAAGCCTCCTTTTCTACACTCCACGTTTCTCTTTTCTGCCACAAGAGCACAGGCCACTGAGCTGCTGAGGCAGCAAATCTCCCCCACCTCCGCACCAGGTCCATCTGCCCAGGAGCATAGCCTGAGGCATGCCTAGCTGGCTCCTCCACCTCACCTACATCTCTTATTTTGGGAGTTATTCAGCCTTTTGCAAAAATAGATGGATTTCTACCAGGGAGGGGATGCAGTCTCCATCTATAGCGGGATTTTTGAAGTGCATCTGCACAAGACCTCAAAGAAGATATTACCTCTTTTTAAGGATGATGCAGCTGCCTCTCTCTTTCCTCTGTCTTGGCCCCGTTGCTTCCCTTTAGCGCTCCAGGTCTTCTTTAGCCACACCAGGCATCACACCTGCACTGCAACCTATGGCCCAAGGTTTGCCCCTGGAAACCATCCACTACAGCCTCTCTCTGGAGTTCCCACTTATCTGCACATCACAGCTTTAGTCTCTGCTTCCTTCCGCAGTAGGGCTCTCTTTAAGTTAGGTGATGTGCCTTAATTATATATCTGCTCACCGCTGCCATTGCTGTCTCCAGACAGCCTCGCTTCCTGGAGGACCACTCATGTCCCATGTTCTCAGAGCTGGCCAGGCACTTCCTAGAGAAAAGATGCTTTTTTTTTTCCCTGAACAATCAAAAATCAAAACTTCTTGAGGAAACCTGTCTGTTTCAGGGAGCAGACAACTTTTCCACACAAATGAGGCCATAATTTATAAATTCTGTTTTCTAAATGACATTGTGGAGATTCCAAATGGGGGGCTGAAACAACAGTTATGTGCCTGGCCCAAAAAGAGAGCACAGCATTGACATTTATTTACCTTCTAAAGCACTGCTAAGAGGGCTGTCTGGAAAGGAAGAGTTCGTCCCCTTTATTTCTGACCTCCCCACACTTCACTAGATTTCAATCCTGGCCCAGCAAATCTCTACTCTGCCTAACTCATGGCAGGAAGACCTGGGCCATCCTCATGCCAGAAGAGTGCCCACTCCCAGGCTGATGACTATGTTAAACTGCTTTTCCCACCCATGCTTAGCTTCACCCTGGACCTTAAAACCTCTCTGACAAAGTTTTCATTCAAACAGACAAGCTGTTGTGACTTCAACCGATTGGCATTCTCCCACATGAACATAAAGCCCTCTACTCTTGAAACTGGCTCTGCCCTTACATGAGGTGCATAAGGTAGATACTCATTTCTATAGGCAGTTAGAAAGCAATAGTAGCACGGCTTCTTCCCATAACTGTCATGAGATAGCGGCATTGCCTCCAAGTACTCAAAAACATATCCTCTAGTAATGAGATGTACGGTTCAGTCAACCACAGTCACAGCAAACCCAGAGCTGCTCCTGCTGAGGCTTTTAGTCTCCAAAGAGAAAACCAGCTTATTTTGCATTAGGAGTATATTCTGTGAATGCATGCATCTGCTGCATGCAAAAAGTAGCTTTATATGGGAATGGAAGTGTGAAAGAATAGCGTAAAATAACAACAGCCTAGAACAAAGTCCATACTGACCTACAGCTGACCTTCCTTGCCTCAGTCACAGAAGTGAGAAGTCCCTTTGCAAATCCATGCTTAAGTACCTCCTTTTTCAGGACCCAAAGAAAATATCAAAACATTTAAAAAGCAAAAAAACATCCTTCCTTTTTTGTTTCTGCATATGCAGGACATACCCTTTGTGTCTTTGCGAGTATGTGTAAATGAATCTTCACATGAGCCTGGGAGCACCCTGACCACACATCAGTGATTCTGTGCTTGGTGCCATAGGCTACCTGACCTGCATTTCAAAGAAACAAAATAGTTTTGTCATTCCAGAAACTCATTACACAGCACTGCACTAGTAGCGATCTGTGAGCAGTTCAGCTCCTAGGACAGATGGAAAGTCAGTGGTGTTATACAACTGATATGCTGCTTGCTGGTGATGCTAAAATTCTTGTGGAAAACTAAATAACAAGACATGTTCAGCAGGAAAAGAACAAAAAAAACCCCACCTGATGAAAATTCTGAGTCTCTGCTCTAAATATTCTAAAAAAAGTAAAAGCTAAAAGTATGGTCATTTTTTTAATGGTCATTTTGCCAACAAATTACACTCCCTTACAAAAACAGTCTATTCTACCCTTCATCTCCTGATAAGGTTTCCCAGTCCTCCAGCATTTCTCATAAAAATCTGGCAAGACCTTTACAGAAATATTAGTGTGCAATATGGACCCTTTGGGTACATCCTTCCTTCCAGCAGTTTCTTCCCTCCTTCTCCATCCGCACTAGCTGGTGTCTCAGAATGGCATCATGCCCACTCGAGGAATCTGCTCTAAATTCCTGGCACTGCTGAGCACATTCAGACAGCACAGAAACCCTCCATCTCCTGCCCAACCTCTCCCTGCAGGCTTCAGATGGAGTGACTGTTTAACACTTCCAAAAAATACTCAAGCTGCCAATGTAAACTTCGTATGAATACTCTTCTGCTCCCTTCATGGTCAGGAGATTGAGGACCTAGACAGTCGCTTAAAATTATTTCCATGTACCCTGCTTCTGCTAAGCTTTTTTCATTTAAAAAGTTCACCTGTGCAAACATTCCCCCGTGGATGCAATGACTTGAAAGTAGGATGACAGACACTTACTGTCAGCTTGCAAAAACATACGCTAAAGAAATCAGCTCTTACAGATGACCTATATGCACATGCACCACAGAGCTCCATAAGAATCATGTCCTCGTGGCGGGCAGGTGTTTTAACATCCTGCCATACAGGAGCTGTGTGCCTCCAACTGAGCTGAGCAGTGAAGAACTCAATACGTTACTATTCTTCAAATTTTTAAAAGTAATATACCAGTGACAGCTGCATTTCTTTGAAGACTTTAAGCCCAAGCAATTACACTTTGGAAGCAGAAAAGCGTATGCTTTAACCGCTGTGTGAAACAGTGATAAGATTTAGGGATAAATTTAAGTTACTTCTTGAATTAGGCTTTCATCATGCTTTGGCAGAAGAAAACAAGAAGAAACTTTTCCTTTAACAGCTCAAAAGAAGGGATATAAAGATAAGAGTCTGGGAAGAGAAGGAGAAACAAGGAGAAAATGACATCATCTGCTCCTCCTGACAACTACTCAGGAGTGATACTCAGTGAAGAAGAGTGCCCTAGCTGGTATCCTTTTTATTCTCTACTAAGATTAGCAAATTACTAATATTTTGTAATTTGTTTCTTTTTGAATCCTTATTTGTTCTTGCATTAATGGTCAGCTCAACGGGACAGTTTCCATCTTCACTGTTTCTCTGGGAATAGGTAGTTAATAGTCATGCCAGGGAATTGTGGTCCTGCCACTTTAAAAGTAGTTTGCAATGGCACTGAACATCTCTAGCACAGAGCTAAATCTCTCCAATAACGCGGGGCACACTTGAATTGGGACACAAGTTTCTCTAAGGCAGCAGAGGTAACACTTCAGTGCCGAAATCCCTTAAAAGACACTGCTGAAAAGTGGTCAACTCAGAGAATGGAGAGCCCTCCAGAGAAATGGGCTAAGGGAGGGGGAGAAAATAAGATAACAGGGAGGTTTGCTTTAAAATCCCTGGCTTATCCCGCCCTCTAAAGCCATTTAAATATACATTTATTCATCTTTTTAAGGAAAGGAACATGTCCGAAGTTTTCTGCACATTCTATGCACCATCCCTTTCCCCTGCAGTCCCACCAGGTGCAATCAAGATACTGTCTGAAAATTAATCCCACATTGACTGGTTTTCAGGGAAGAAAAAAAAAAATCATTCTGACCTTTTTCTTTTTTTGAATAGCTTAAAATATCACGTAGAGGAATGCTTTAACATTTTCAGGAGAAAAGGAACACAAATTAAAATCCATTTGCTTTCTCTCCATTTCTGCATTGTGCACATTCTCACAGTTCTGTATGACTTTTGCATAGTAGTTGTCACAAACTTCTCTGGAGGAAGAACACAGCTAAGTGATTTCCTCTGTTGAAGATTTAGCGTTAATTTTGCAGGTGTGTTCATTCTTGGATTTGAAGACAAACTTAAAAATCTCTGTTGTCTAAAAGCAAAACTGAAGCTGGGGGTTTAAAATATGAATCTTGGTATTAGGCAATTACTTTTCCTTCAGTTTTCAAAATGTTACATAAATTGTAAATAACCCCATACTGAGGAGATAATTTCATCACATATGATTAACTATTGTCTGAAGGGAATAGCAGAGTGTAAAGTACAAAATGACAGAATTCTATTATTTTTCCTCTCTAGAGTTTCAGATCAACACATTCATCTCATTCTCTTGCCCTCCTAGTTATTGTGCAATGGCAGTGTGTGTCTTGAAGCAACGCCAGAGAAATGGTACATGCATTTCCGTGGCAAGTGAAGCAATCCTCTGACATCTAACTACAAAATACTTGAGGATCCATAAAGGACAAAAAGATACCCAATAAAAAATTTAGATAGCACCAGTTCTTCATGCTGACAGAGCCTAAAATTAAAAATTGAAAGTCTAGATTAACTGCACAAAACCTACACATAGATATGAATAGTTGAAGAGGGCATAGCTTTATCTTGTTTTTATAGAACAGTTACTGCCATCCATTCACTAGCACCAGTGATAGCCATAGCCACAAATTTTTAAACAGAAGTTACTCATTTTGGAATCTTCTCATCTACCTTACATGGCTCAGAGGAAGAAGGGTAATTCAACAGATTACAGCAAACTGGCCACGTCTTGAATGAAAGCATGAAAACGCCTGTTTAATTAACAACACATATTGTTGCTCTTCTCATCTAACTTCCCACAGCCTGCTACACCAGCTTTGACAGGTTTTCATAACAATAAAATGCAATAAATGATTTTAAGTCCTGAAGGAATCTAAGCTGCAATGTAGGAAAGCTGTGAAAGATAAATGATGTCTTAACTAATTTTATGATTTATTTTTCCCCCAACTTTGCTCATCTTGTGATGCAGGAAAACTCATTTTTCTATTTGGCAGATAGCTGTGTCAACCCTGTTAATAGGTACTATTACCACCACATAAATATGTTTGTGAAAATAAGTGTGGTTTCACTCTGACGCTGACCTCAGCACTTTAGTTTTATTACAAGCACAAGATCTGTCAGTAGCAAAAATTGATGCACTTATCCAGGGATTCTGCTTGTCTGCCACTAGCATTTTATTCATTTTTCTTCCCCAAAAGTTCATCTTTAAGCAAATGCAGATTCATGGTTTAAATTACTGTCTTGACATATCATCTCTTGCTTTGTAAATTCTTACAAAGAACGTAATTTCCACAGTCTTCAGGAAATAAAGGATCAATGTTAACCATCACTGGGGGCACTGTACTGATCTGAATTTAACGTGGACTGTGTAAACGTAAATGGACTTAAAACTTGCTATTTGAAAGATTTCCTCAGCAAACATTCAGGCTAAGAATAATCTTAATTGAATAACTCCATTTAATACTAGTAAGATGCTTTTAGGTGTCAGGACTCAACAGCTGAATTTTAGGGTAAGACTTTCCAAACTGCAACTGTTTTGTCTGAAATTGAGGACTTTTAGTATTTGGTGGGAGTAGGTTTATGCTAGTGGTTAGCAATATTGAAGTTCTGTCCACTCTGTCTAGACTGTTTCAGTAAAAGTACAGTATAAAACATAATTCAGCATGGCCTGATTTTAAACCTTCATCTTCCAGTGCTGGTACAACATCTGGACACAGTCAGCTTACAGGTCCCTGACTGTGAGCATAACTTTGTACTAATCCTTGCAGAGCTTAGAGCAACCTTAGGACTGTTTTAATCTCAATGAGCAAGTACTGATTCCCAAAGGGCTACTGAAAAGATGAGGATAAATAGAGCACAGTACAGGTGGTCCAGATTTCTTCCCTCTCCTCACATTCAACAGTGGATGCACATGCTCTAATAACCTGATGCTTTCTCATCTAGCTATATCAGAATAAGTTATATTCGGAGGAGTGTGGGCAGATCTTAAGGTAACAATAAAACCTGATTGCTTTCTAGACTTGCAGTGCAAGTGCGGCAATAAATTGATTCTGAAGTACTCTGATACTCGAAGCATCTACATTTAATTGTATTATTTCTGAACATGATTCTCATTCTAGTTGCCTTTGATTTGATTTGTTGCTCCCAATACATATATATACACACCTTCACGAATTTTATACCTTCTTGATATCTGTCAAAATGATTGGCTTCTCACATCCCAAAATACAATTATTTGTGCGTGATCTTGGTGATCATCCTTTCTTGCCAAGATATTTGCCTCTTGAAGAAGTCTACAGAGCTGAAGTCCGGCAGACACTTCTGAACTAGTCCTCTAGTGGACATCTGGATTCAGTGACCAACTAGACCATCCAGATGCAAGATTCTTCCTAACTTCTGGCAACTATTGTAATCCCACTTTTTCAAGCAAGGTGGCAAAGATAAGAAGGAAATGAGCTCTTTGTGCACTGCCATTTGCTTTACGCTTGAGACTTAGCCATCATCGTCTCCCACAGGATTCTCCCATAGCAAAGCTTCCTTGTCTTCTCTTGGCAAGAAATAGCTACTGATTTTTCAAGACCACCAGCACAATGTGTGGTATAGTCAGCAAATTGTTTTTCAGCAGTTAGACAATATTTTTAGACTATCAGCTGCTAGACTAGCCTGTGGACTGCAGGAGCAGGCATAATCCTGTTAATCTCATAATGCAGGGAAACCAAACCAGTGCAAAGCCACCTTCCCCTTTTATCCCGCCTTGTTCAACTGTACTCAGAGCTTTGGGTCTTCATTATGCATGGGAGAAAATTAAACTTGTTTACTATTATGCCTTCTAGGTACCTTAAATGACACAGAACATTCCTGGATCCCCACAGTCTCAGAAAGTGTTTTCTAAGGGAATGGGTTACTTGTATTGTTCCTATGGGGTTTGATGCAACACGGTCAGAGCAGAGCTTGACTGCAGAGCAGCAATATCCTCTTGGAGGATGCCTGGTATTCTACCTCAACCCAATCCATCCCAGCTTCCCAGAGTTGTTAGGAAAAAAAAAACTTGCAGTAAATCAGGTCAGTTGTTTTCTCAAGAGGCAACATGTATTTTAAAAAGCCAGTAAGTTTTATCACTCACAGGCATGGAAGTTTTAGTGCATCTTTTCCAGTTAAATGAATATAACCAAAATAGCAAACAATATATTGTTTTGCTTAAACAATTTGCTATTTTACAAGCTGCACTTCGCCAGGACTGTATTTTCAAGATATAGCTATGTTAACAACTTGTTTGCTTTTTCAAACCAATTTTAAAACCTTTCTAATCTTCCACTTCGCTCAGAAGTTGGTGTGAGCTGCCTACCAACAGAAGAGAGACATCAAGAGATTAAAGAATTAAACAGGACAGCCAAAAGGCCCATATTCACTATCATCACTTTATGACATTCTCTAAAAATAAAGGAGCAGCTAACGATTGAAAACCCAGACTATTTTTTTTTTTTTAAACACAAAGGTATATTAAATTCACCATATGCACATGCAAGCCACTGTAGTAAGTGGGTGATTAACTGCTTTATGCTAGATTCTGAAGGTCATACAAAGAATTTTGCCTTCCCAGTTGCTTTGCAATCTGTCCTGTTTTACCCTGTCATAAACACCTGCTGTTCTGACAATTGCATTTAAGATGGACTAAAACATCGTAACATCAGTCTTAAACTGGAGCCTGAGCTGGTCCTGCGGAAAATGCCTTACGAGAATCCTTCATTGGAAGGAGGAGAGTGGATGAGGAGATAAGGACAGAAGTTAGCACTGTCTGAACTTGGGCTTTTCATTCAGATGTAGGTTGGGAGGCACATTATCTAAGGGTCTGGAGAAAGATGGGACTGGGGGAACCTGCAGCTGAATGTTCTCCCAGATTGCTGACTGGAGAAGCTATTCTGCAGTGTAGGGGACCTCAGGAGACAGAGCTCCCAGCATGGTGCACCGGAATAATGCCTGAAGTTATGCATTTGCATAGGTGTGTACATTTACACAGGCACCTAAAGGAAAACCTTTAGTAGGTGAATTAAGGTGAAAAGTATAACCAGTCCACATGGTAATGAATTGCAGAAGTCCTTCTAGCCTCCAGGACTTGGGATCTGTGGAGCCAATGGACAGGTTAGCTCTAGTTAGCCAGGGACATCTTCTCTATGTGAGGCCTCTCACAGACCCACTTGAGGATCATGGTGGACAGCCGATGCCAAGTGCCCAATGCAACAACTTCTTTGTCCTCAGAAGGACAAGGCACACTCTCACCTGCTGGGCTCCAGAGGGGTTAGTTGTAGCAGGTTTACCTCTCCAGTCCCTGTACCACCACTTAGTTTGGACTGAGTAGCACATCTGTTCTGTTTAATAGCTGTTCTTCTGTTGTAAAAGATCTTTTGTAGTCTTGCACAGCAGAGATCATGTTAAGCCTAGCCTGACTTTTATGGCAACATCTTGCTGGATAAAAACCCTTCTTTTATCATGTATCGTATTAAAAATAGTATTAACATCCATTGCAGAAACACGGGGCTGGTTGACACCTCCTATGTGAAGTTGATTCATGCTTGTGCTAAACCTGGGTATGGTCCAGCTGACACAGTCAGCTAAGTTATTGCACTGCCAGTTTAATATTTTGCCATCTGTTAACTGAAAGCTCTGCTGCCTACTGGGTCCCATAAAGACTTTTATTTATTACATTACACATGGCAACATCTGCCACAGGATTCAGCTCAGCTTCCTAATTAAACAAACAAACACTATATCTCCAGTACACAATTGGGTCTAACTATTATTTATAAAATCTGAGATAGGTATTTAAAAGATATACATTGTCTGTTCCAGGTGAACAAATACCCCTCCCGCAGTTTGGGGCGATGGGGGAGGGATTGTTAGAACAAGCTTAAGATTCTCAAATGCTCCATTTTGCCATTACAAAGCAACCATAAGTTGCTGCATTTGTTATTGTTTTGCTCTTATTTTATTCTTTAAATTATTCAATTTACACTAATTAGAAATATAATATTATTTCAAACCCCTACTAGTTGCTCCCCAAGTACTGTCTGCCTGTAAAAGCAGGGAAGAATACAACAGTCTCCCCTCGTGCTTGATTTCAGAGAAGAAGGTAGCACTAGCTGAAGAGAGACACCTGATCTGAGCAATACTGCACTGTTCAGCCATCACTAAAGACACCATGAATGCACTGCCCAAGTCCATTTCAAACTTCATCTTAAGGAGAGAAATCACTCAAAAAACTATCACTGGCTATGCACCTATATCAAGGCTCTCCCATCTGTGCTAGTCACCTGCAGTTAAATCAGACTGGGAGGAAAACTGGATGAAATCCAGGCCTAATGAATTCAGTAGTAATGTCACAAGTTCTTCATGTTTTTTAAAATCAGTCCTAAACAAAAATTTAAATTTTACTTAAACTTTAACCCTTCTTTTGCAAATCTCTTTTCTTTTAACCCATCTCTCATTTTAAACATTAAAGGAAAGATGTCTACAATTCCAAACATACCACCTCTCCAAAAAAATTTCATTTCCCAAGTTTAACTTTCAAAAAATCAAAGGGACAAAATAGCAGAACTAGAGTTACATTTTCCACTTTGCCACTCTTTTACCTTGCTCTCATTTACTGCCTTCAGTTGCAAAAAAGACAAAAGAAGAAGCAAAATTAACCATCGGGGGGGGGGGGGGAGGGAGGGGAAATGAAAACCCCTCGTTGACCCTAATTCTGTAAAATACAAACAACATCCTAAAACAGGTGTCTTAGTTTCATTTTTAACCAACTTCAGTTGCCCCTGGTGCCTGTGTCAGACGAAGGCAGCCCTTTTATTCTCTTTAAAAATTGGCCTCATTCCTCCTTTAATCAGGAATCAAAAATCATTTAATTTGCACCACAATGATAGGTGTGTGCCGGCTGCCAACATCCCCAATCCCTTGGGGTAGGAAGTCATCCCAGTCAAGAAGAAAAATATTGTTGTATTTATGAAAATAACATTGATTTTTCAGTTAAAATCATTGCCTTCAAAATATTTTTTCAAAACCACTGATACCCTGGAGATTTTTCATCCCCACATTTGGTGTTGAGGGTGGTGGCTGCTCTCCTGCCCCTCTGCCAGGCCAGGGTGGGGGGAATCTACAGGCTTCACCCAACAACGCAGTGCCCTAGGGCTGCTGATTCAAGACATCAGTGTCACTCTGACATGCCAAAATAGGCACCTCTACAGCCATGTTATTGCCATAGAAATGAATCAATATAAGATAATACAGGCTGCCAAATCATCTGCTATTAAAAAGCTCCAGACACTGAGCTATTCAGGAGTGACTTAACAGACTCCCTGCCTACCTTAATCTTTCCGTGTTAGAAAAACTCCCTATATAAGTATATACAGCTTTATTGTACAATTCCTTTGCCACAACACAAATAAGAGAAGAACCATATTAAACAACTTACCTCCTCCATGATCCACAGCACCTATATATGGAACATTTAGAAAAATCCTTCTATTTCTAAGGTGAAATGCAAGCCTAGAAAAACTGCAAGCTCTACATGTTCAGATTAAGCAAGATGTACTACAGGATATGTTTGATGTTAACTGCTTTTAATTAATTTTGGAGCATAACATTTGGATATTTACAGGCTCAAAGAAATTATGAATCTTTTTCCATATCACTGGTACCTGCACAATGAATTATTTATGACTGAATCATCACAGACAACTCCCAACAATACGTGATCTTTATTATCTTTCTTCTCTTGTTCAAATATTAAGTCTACCATCACTTTTCTGAAGACCCTGTAGTTCGGCACAAAAGGAGGTGGCGATAAAGAGACAGAAACCTAATTACTTGCACATAAAAGGATGAAAACATCTGCCAGGTGCTGTCAGCACCAACAAAGACCGGGTTCAAACAGCTAGACGTTGCCCCTTAAAGCTAACAATTCCCATGTGCCCGAAGTTTATGGGCTCACCGGATACCTTCCCAGGTAGCCTTTAATTAGCGATACTTTCCTATTTACCCTGTCCTATCTGGCCCTGTCTTGTTCTGGCCTTAGCCCTTGTTTTAAGGGAATTTCAGAAGTTCACTCCATTCGGGTGTCTGCTTTCAGTGAGAGACCCTCCTGCCCTGTTCCCCAGGCACTGAGCCATTCGCACTGCAAGCGTTGTAAGGCAGCAAGCCCTGCACAACAACTTTCATAACAAAGCCCTCAATTTGCACCATTAGTTTCCCTTATTAGCGTGTGATTCTTAGGGAAGAGGGAAGATGACCCTCTTCTCCCTGTCTCAGGCAGGTGCATTTATCAGTCTGTTCATGTCTAGGGGCTCAGAGCACCGAGCCAGGCAAGTTGATGCTGGAGGAATTTTGGGCAGGGAAGGAATACCAGTAAGTTTGCTCTGTTATAATATCTCATCATGCTTGGAGGCAGAGAGCCTCTCTTTCCAGTATTGCAGGAATACAGGTGAATTTTTGGAGGCAGTTCACACCTTCATTCATCCACCCATTGAAGCAGAGGGCTCCTTACTTTCCATGGCTTCAGGACACAAAAACACCCTGCACTCCAGGCTCAGCCGTATCTTTGATTTTTCATGTATACACATGACAAATATGGACAACCTGTCTGATAATTACATCCATACAAATAAACAGGTTAGCTATCCTGTCTTGTTCATGAACATACTTCTCTCCCTGATGAAAAGCTATCTCAAGAACAGCTGGACAAAAGCAGATACCTTACAACATGGCATTTCTCCCCATCAAATGTCACTGTGCTCCCCGTCAAATGTCACTGTGCTCACTATACCTTTTAAATATTTCTAATGCCATACATTGCTTTGTCTTGATCTAGCACTCTGTGTATCAGCTCCTAAAAATTGTATCTCATAGAACTGGTGTTTCTTAACACTTTCTCACACATTGTAGGTGAGCAGGAAATTTCAAATACTTAAGGAGATGTTAATGAAATTTGGCAATTTGCATCAAGCAAGAACGTGTCCAGTCCTCAGAAAAAGGTTGTGACAGCTCAGACCAGTGCCCATAGAGAGAGCCTCATCTAGGAGGGGAAATTATCTCGAGGCCTTGCCAATCAGACATGCACTTCACCATGGGGAATTACTGCTTCTGGGTGACGTGAGCTGTACAGCAGTATTTGTCAAACTGACAGGTTTCCACTTTCGCATAGTTCCTTTTTCTGCACACGTTCCAGCAGTGGCTCCTGCAGCCGTTCAGTTTAGCTGAACCAAATCCCAGCCTTCACACAAGATTCAAAAGATTTCACCACTGACACACCAAATCCCTCTTTATGCCACATAATTCCTTGTGCTCCTGGGTCAGTTCCCAATTCAATTGGGAGCATGTCCCAGATGTTTCCTAACACTGTTGAAGGCAACCGTTCATTTCTGTTCAGGATCATTGCTAGGAAATGTCCTGTTGACAAGATTATCCTCTATTCACAGAAAGACCATTCCAAGAAGGACAAGCACAATTGATCCTAATTATCTCCTACACAAAGCATGAGAACTCAGGAGGTGGTCTAAGGGTACAAAATTCCCTTCCACAGCCTGACGTTTTAGCTTATGCACTTTCAATCCGGTGGCTCCTGAAGATGGGGCAACAGTAAAAGAAAGAATTGAAAAGTAGAGTTTATATTAAAAAGAGCTTTAACATTAGCAGAATGTGTTTATTTGCCACCTGCATCGTTTTTATTGGTACACCAGGTAGCTTGTGGCCCACCATGTTTTTGGAAACCAGTGTGTCTGCCTGTAGACATCTTACTGTCTATAGCATAATACTCAGGCCTCTAAATCCAATGCCATTTTTTGTGTGGACTAAGAATACATTAATACCATAATTACCAACCAACACTCAACAACTGTGTTGGTAGCAGACAAATCCGTATGTACGGATTTGCTATTAACTGATAGTGATACAATATATCATAATATCATATCTGGCCGAGATAAATACTTATTCACTGCTACTCTGAAATTACACCGATTTCTCACTCTCTCTGCTGAGGCCTTTTAGGCGCAACATCCATTCAGATCCACTCTGTGCCACCCAGTGATCTGGAAGCAGTACTGGAAAGGCTCAAGTCCACACAGCCATTAACTTGTCAACAGAATATAGAGTAATGCAGAGTTGTTCAGGTGTTGCTCCTTCTCCAAATAAAATCCAACAGAATTTAGCAAAACCAGATAAATTCTATACCTGAAGTTAAAATAAAATTTGCTATTGATGGAAGAATTACCAGTGATCAAAGGGCATCATCGTTTGTTTTTATAAGGACTTTTGTGTAACTGTACAAAATCCTAGTCATTGCATAAAGAATTTTCTCCATTTTTTAATAGATTCCTACTGTTCTGGGGCGACAGTTACATTCAGTAGAACTTTTCCACGGAAATCCCCTCAACTGTTGCTCTACTAAATTCCTTTTAGTTCAAATAATAGAACACGATTCCCAAACCGTTCTCTGATCCAAGGAGCCCTAAATCTGTAGCATTCTGCACCCTCTGAGGTTTTCCTTGAAAGCACCTACCCACATTTTTCTTGCCAAAATACTAATTAACAGTGAAAATAAAGGAAACAATCCTATCAAAAACCATACTGAAAGTAACTGCTGGGACATTCACTTTTGAAGACATACAGAATATGACTCCAAAAAATGACAAGTGAAACTTCAGCCTAATTGAATAGAAAATTGGAGAGAATATCGAAAGTTCTCCCTGAAATGGCTGATTCAGTATGCATGGAAAATCTAGAGAAACATCGCGTGATCTCCCTGGACCCTCTGAGACACAAACAATGCAATTAAAAGGAAATATTTACTTCCACTCTTGATGGTATTACCTGAGGGATAGCAGATGCCAGATAGTTCAGTGTTTATTAGAAGCAAGTAGCAAGTTTGGCAATTGAGATTGGCTCAACCCTCTCTCACATTTTTGTAATTTTATAACACCATATGGTCACTACAGATTTCTCTGACTATCTTCTGGTTTAAGTTCAGCTGTTTCAGAGAACATTTAAACTGAAGTTAAACATATTGAAGATGCAATGATAAGCAAAAAGATATTTTAGTGGGGGGCTGTAAAATTACTCAGAAGTGCAGATTGCTATTTGAATGAGTTAATATTTGTTAATAAAATGCTTAGTACCTTTGGTCTTTGGGGTCTGGCCAACCAGATGAGGTGTACACTAGTCCCCAGACCTCACAAGACCACAACAAGACTGCTGGGCTGAACTGAAGCATGACCCTGAGAGTACGATGAACCCCCTGAAGCATGCTGACACACCATGGCTGCTGACAGCTCAGAAGATGGGCACATAGGTACATCGTATTTAAAGCTTTGTAGAACTTAACAGCATCCTGTGCTGCCTTCAGAAGTGAACAGCAGACTAGTATTATGTGCCCAGTATCATTCACCTAGGTGAAAGGTAATTGCATTTTGCTAAAGCTTGCAAGGATGAAGAAAAGCCAGTACTAGGAGAGTATCATGATTCTGCACTGGTATTGTCACTTACATTAGTTTTGCACCCCACGTTCTGCTACACTACGCAAACTAACCCAGTCTTTCCATGCCCCTGCCTTCCTCCACCATTCCCTCTCTCCAGAGCTGGGACGGTACTAGCTACAGTCTTCCTGTTCCAGCAACAAAGAAGCGAAAAGCTGCAAATGGGCTCTAACAGTCCTTCCGCTCCATAGCGAAGTGCCAGAACAAAGCTGCTGCAGGTGTGGGATCTCCAGGCGGGAGGCTGGTGAAGGAGTACCGTACTCCTAGAGGAGCGAAGCAGGAAGGGTATTCACACTATATCTTAAGCCACTGCTTCATAGTGGTGTAAAGTCCTCCAGGAACAGCCAAGCCAACTCAAATCATTTGGGAATTAGGAATTTAACAAGCAATTCTGCTCCCATCTCTTCTCTCAAACACATCCTTCTAAAGTTTTCTTTGACCACAGCTCCATATAATTTAATTATATTGTGATTCTTGTTGATGTTGAAATTTTGGAATCAGGTCATGAAAGATTCCATACTGTTACTCATTTACAGCTCGTCCTACAATTATAAGGTAGCAAAAAAAAAAGCCTCATGAGAAAGGCAACAGCCATGGAAGACCTAGCGCTCCGCAATAACAGAGTACACTGAAATTGGCACAAAACTTCTTAGACTTCTTCCTAAATGACTTTCAAGTTCTTGGAATTCAGAAGTTTGTCACTACTCATGCCAGAAGCAGCTGCTCCAGTCATTTCACTTCACTGTATGGAGCACAGCTCCTAGAACACCCTCTGCTAGGAATGCTTAAGTTCAGCTGTTGTTCATCTTAAAATATATGAAAGACTTTCTAACCTTGCTATCAGCCTGGGCCCTGCAATCCTCCTTAGACAACAGAGGAATGAGTACAGCTATGCAGAAGGGCTGCTGTTCCAAGATTTTTTGCAACTAAAATGTAATTGTGGGTCTTGACTATTGTTCAACAGCTCGTGTCTTCCTCTCCTCTTTTTATTTTTTAAACAGATTTCCATACTGATTTTATGGACTAGATTTTGGTTTGGGTTTCTTCTGTTTCTACCTAAGAACTTTTCCTTCTAACCTTTCCTCTCCCTATGTAAATAGGCACCTCTTTGCACCAGGGAAAACCATCAATTTAAAATTAACTCAATCTTTGCAAGTATTTAAACAAATATCCGAATATTCAGAACTCAGTTTCTACCTTCAGTAAATGGCCTTAACCACATAGTGATAGAAATCAACCTGACCTCCACTGACAGCATTTACATTCAGTCTTCCAGTTACCGCTTCCAGTGAAATTACCCACATGCTCATGCTTAAACAGATTGGTCTTCTCATAGTGGAGCCATGCTCCTAAAACAATGATCACTGATGCTGGCAAGAGGGCAGCCAACTCAAGTCGTGATCGATTGTCACTGACAATTGTCACTGACTTCCCAGGGAATTGAGGGCAACAAGAGCTCCAGTTAATGAAGTCCCACATTTACTGGATTATCAACAAATTATATTTTCTGAAAATGTATCGCAGAAACATCAGTATGACATGGCAATCTGTTTTGCTAACAACTTATTTAACCGTATAATTTATTGGTGATATCTACAGCAAGGCAAAGTATTCACAAGTTCTTGCTCCTCCATGACAAAGAGCAAAAAAATGTAAATCATATAAAATAGAAAAAGCCAAGAGGATATTTGAAGCCTGCTCTTTTAGTTCCAGAGACTTAAACAACGAGTTCAAGCCTGACACTATGGCAATGCAATGGGTCTGGGCCTCATTAATTTTTAATCAACCTTTATCCACCATAGCTTTTGAAACGAACTGTTACTAATGACTAGTCATATGTCAGTCTAATGAATGGGATGCACACTTCCATTAAAATAATGAAATTAGCTTGTTTGGACTTTGGTTCCAGTTCCATGGCACACAGCCCCAGGTAATTACAGTTAGCATTACTTGCCCATATTAAAGTCTGTTTATTTACTTAAGGTCTTTAGTCAGGACATCCCAATTTAGCTCATGTCAGCTCTTTTTTTATGAGTCTAGCAGTACTTGTCTTATTAACAAAGAGATAAATATGTGCAGACAGTGCAAAGTGCTAAAACATCAATTATGGACACATGGACACACGAAAATAGAAACATTGTGAAAAAAACAGAATAAGCACACAATCCCTAGCCATATAAACACATCTCAGTGTTTCCCTGTGGCAGCAGCAATTACTTTTGGGAAACAGAACAAGCTCTGAAAGGCATCTTTGCTAAGTGTAATTTGGGCCCTTCAAGCAACCTCTGTCCTTTAAGATCCTGAGTATAGGCTAAAATAAACTGAGCTAAATTTTCAAATATTATTGTGCTCTAGAATGCCCAAGTCGTGACACATTTTGATGACCTTATTTTTAAAAGTGTATCAGTCTGGCACCTCAACATGCCCCCTAAGAATGAGGGCACCTTCAGCCTAGTTTGCAATGAGAAGCTGTTGTTAATATAATATTACAAATATGTTGTAACAACAATAATCATAGAATCATAGAACAGTTTGGGTTGGAAGGGACCTTTAAAGGTCATTAGTCCAACCCCCCTGCCATGGGCAGGGACATCTTCAACTCGGATCAGGTTGCTCAGAGCCCCGTCCAACCTGACCTTGAATGTTTGCAGGGATGGGGCATCAGCCTCTCTGGGCAACCTGTTCTAGTGTTTCACCACCCGCATTGTAAAAAATTTCTTCCTTAGATCTAGTCTAAATCTACCCTCTTTTAGTTTAAAACCATTCCCCCTTGTCACAACAGGCCCTGCTAAGAAGTCTGTCCCCATCTTTCTTACAAGCCCCCTTTAAGTACTGAAAGGCTGCAATAAGGTCTCCCTGAAGCCTCCTCTTCTCCAGGCTGAACAACCCCAACCCTCTCAGCCTTTCTTCATAGGAGAGGCATTCCACCCCCCGATCATTTTTGTGGCCCTCCTCTGGACCCGCTCCAACAGGTCCATGTCTTTCTTGTGCTGAGGGCTCCAGAGCTGGACGCAGCACTGCAGGTGGGGTCTCACCAGAGCAGAGTAGAGGGGCAGAATCACCTCCCTCGACCTGCTGGCCACGCTTCTTTTGATGCAGCCCAGGATACGGTTGGCCACCTGGGCTGCGAGTGCACATTGTCCGCTCATGTCCAGCTTTTCATCCACCAGTACCCCCAAGTTGTGAATAGATCATACTCAAGACTTCACAACAGTTTCTTCCAAAGTTACTTTGGCAAGCCCCTCCATCCCATAATCACAGATAACATCTAAAAGTGATGTAGATCAGCCCTGTAGAGGTGACTTCTGGGGCAGCTGGAGGTCTTGGTGTGAGCATGCAGGATAGGCCGGGTGAGAAGTCACTATGCACAGCAAATTTTAGTGCTAACAGAGTACTTTCTAAATAGCAGCCTCTATTTTATAAGACTGAAAAAAAAATCTGCAATAAAGAACCTCAAGTGCCAAAGCAAATTTGTTAAAGGAAGAACAACTTAACAGCCATCACTAAAACTACCTGGCAAATTAATACAAGTCTCTATTGACTCAGAGAATGCGTTGTATTCTTTTTTATAGTTTTAATGTCTTTAGGTTTTCCGTGAACTATACTGATCTGTACTGAGGCTTAAAATAAAATCCTGTAGTATGACTCTAGAGAGACAGAGGCAACTCCTGCCTGTCCCCTCACAGCCTGTGCCCCGCAGAAGCAAGGCAGGAATCAGCAAACCCTCTGGAGACACAGGGCCTGCAGGTTAAAAGGTTTCCCGCTTACATGGGTCAGAGGCAGAACTAGGAAAAGCCACAGCTTCTTTCTCCTGGCATGGCAGGAAAAGCCATGACTGTTTCTACCAGCCCCAAAATATTTTACCTGAAGTAGAAAAGCAGACAAACCAGGAATTTTGCAACAGAAAACATCTTTCTCAAAGAATACTGATATGACCCAAACGAAAGCTTTCCCAACACTTTCCTTTTTCCCCAGAAGTATAAAAAATATTAATATAGATTCTCTCCCCAGTACCAGGTTCAACTCTGCTCTGTGAAAGCCCAGGGAAGGTGGGGCTGCCACTTTGGGGTGACAAGCAGGCAGAGCAGGGACACCAAATTTGTCTCTCCCTGCCCTGACTGGCAGACCCTCATCTCTCCTTTCCCACATCCCTCCAGCAAATCTCCAAAAGATCTTTTGTCTCATGGCTGGTTGAAAAATACACAGCTTTCTAACAGTCTTCTCAAGATGGGGAGAAAAACATCTCTTTCTTTTTCATGTGTTTATGAATTATGTGCCTGCAATAGATTGTATTTATGAACACAAAAATCCATCATTAATTATACCGCAATTCCCACTTTCTGAATTCAGTTTCCAGTCTCAGATTGAACAGAGTATTTTCATTGCCACAATATGAATCTCTGTGAGATGGAAACCTTTCTTTTTTTTTCTTTCCTTAGACACATTCAGCCACCCTGTAAACAGACACATCTAGAGCAAATGCAAGCCAGGACAGAGCCTGTGATTTAATGGGATTTAGCAGAAAAGACTCCGAATTACTCCAGCTGACAGCTGTAACTGATGCCACAACATTTCAAATGTGACTAGAGAAATGGAGGGCGATGCTACGTCCAGTTATAGTTACCATGTCAGAGCTGATTCTCCCAGCTCGAAGTCTGACACTTCAGACTGACAGTGCAAATGCCAGTATTAAAACCTATAAAAGCCTACAATTTAAGGGACATTCTGTGTTTACCTTCCTGTTCTGTTCAAAGTCCATGAGATTTGATAACTATTTGACTAATATAAATCACTATTGATAAAGTATTTTATTTTCTTCCTGAACCTCCAGACTACATAAGCATTAAAAGATTTGTGAAAAGATGGAACAAAGGGAAAATGATATCAGGTCTGCTTTGCTCTCTATTGTTAGCTTCCCCCTGAAAAATAAAAAGTGGAATTTACCAGATACTCCTTCTGGGAGGGCCAGGCACAAAAACAAAGCAAGCTCATGTTACTGTTTTGTCCCTCCCACCACAAGCCAGAGGACACATTGATCTCAGCTAAGTTGATTTAGCTTAATCTGCAGTCTTTCTCCTTTTATATTACATTAGGCCCTGATCCATCTTTCAAATTACCTTTGGCAATTAACTGAGGTGGCTAATTCAGGAGCTTAATTGCTCTCTGTTACTCATGTAATCAATACAGAGAAACAATTGCATTAGCATACTAGGTAACTCAAGTATAATAGTTTCATGGTTTAATCCAAGCCTTAGAGCTCAACAGTCCCTACTAGAAATAAGTTCAAGTGACTTTCCCATATTAATAAAAGAAAAGCGCAGCACAGTGAAAAACCAAGCTCAGATATCCAGGGACCTACGCCATCACTTCTTACAAAAGATTTCTTCCCCTTTCGCCAAGGCCGTTTACAGAAGGTCAGACAAGTGATTCCTGATCGAGTCCTGTACTGCACTATGTCAGACAGGGTGCTCCTGTGGCTGAAGTCTACCTGATGGTCCAGGCAGGATTTAGAAATAGATAATCAGGTCTACAAGAGGTCAGTTCCCACCTCTCATTAGGTAAAAGTGAGCTTGAACTCTGGAGCATGAGTTTTTTATTTTTTCCCAAAGACTTTGGTAGATTAAATAGTCCTGTTACTTATGTAGATTTCCAGTCCCATTCTGAATTTTTGGAGTCCAGTTAACCCTCATGGCAATGAGGCCTGTGATGTGGGTGAGAATGAATTCCTTTTGTCATATCAGAATTTCTTGAACACCTGGAAAAAGGTATTCAGTAGTATTAAAAGGTAAAGAAGAAACAAGTGTTTCAATTACAAAAAAAACCCTGAATCAATTATCAATTACCTTATCAATTACTTACCATAAAGGAATTAGCTTTTTTAATATCTCTTTATGTAACTGTTCCCTCCTCCCCAAACCTTTCCCAGTTTTACAACAAATTCAGAGAGAGGGAAACAACTGCAGCTCACTGTGCACCGGGACTGCGCAGGATGGCTCAGCCGAGGCCCATACCAGCTTCCCAGCTAGGTCATTATTTGTCAGATTTCTCATGCATGGGAGAATTGCACTTGCTTTTTTTGATTGCAGGTGCACACTGAGTGGCCCACAGTGACACCTCAGTTTCTCTCCTGGACTGATACAGATTATTTAGATCTCAATATGGTGTATTGAGTAATTTAATTTTTTTCCTCTGGTATGTACTAGCAACGGTTGTATTTAACAGAATCCATCATTTTTCACTGTTACAAGTCCCCTTGCTGAAATCCTTAATTCAAATTAGGTCCCAATTAAAAATTTAAAAAGTTACATTTGCAAAAATTGCAGTATTTTCAAAATATCCTAAAACTTGTAAAGAATAATGACTGCAAAAACAAATAGCTAAAACATGACATTTAGGGAATGTATTTGCAAAGTTTTATGAGATCTGTAAAATATGCTAGCAGTTAGAGTATAAAAACTAAGATGAAATAGGAAGAATATTTCCTTTCTTCTGGCAATGTATAAATTGCTTGTATTTAGAATTACTGCCATAGATTTTCAGCACTGTCAAACAAGCCTGTACTGTTAACAGCATTCAGTGATTACTGGGAAAAGTAAGACTTATTTATAACATATTTATAACATACCATAAATACATAAGGAAAATTAATTTTTAAATGTCATTAAGCTGTATCCCACAGCTATCTAGCAAAAAAAAAGAAAAAAAAATCATTCTCTTCCTTGGAAGTTATTTTGTAACATTCGCATTTTCCTAGGTCAGATCTAGATCTGCTGATCTGAAGTCAGCAAGATGCCTGAAGAGGGCTTCACACCAGGCTCAAGCATTCAAAATCCGGGATTCAAACATCTTTGGAGTATCAATGCTGCCCTTAGTTCAAGGGCTATTAGCAGGCACAACTGGCTTAAGTGGAGGATTTTATAGTGTTGTGCCCGTACTCTGAACCCGACTCTACAGTCTTCACTCTCTCAGCCCTCCCACACTGACAGACAACTGCACCACTGCTCTCCATTAACATCCTGCACAAAGAGCCAGATGCAGGCTGATCTGGATACAGTATGGCAGGAACATTAAAAATTGAAGGAACTCCTCACGAGACAAAAATTAAGCATGTGTTCAAATGTTTACAGAATTACAAAAAATACATTTAAGCTTTTCATTTTAAAGTAAAATAGATGCACATTGCAAGCAATCTTGCAGTCTGTTATTTTCTTGTGACACCAAAATCTGCTGACACATCCATCCCCATGTCATCATGTCCACACACACGACGCTTCTGAGCTAAACTTTTATGATCCCCCTGGAGCTATGGGCAGCAGACTGGGCCCTTGGCTCCTGTATTTTCCCTCCTTTCCTCCAGCTGCTTGGGGCGAAGTTTTACATGAGTTGGCTGGGAGGAAAGGGCAGGCTGCTGCTGGGCTTTTGCAGTCCTGGGTGTATTATTAGTCTTTTTAGGCACTGCAACCCCAGAGATGGGAACGAAGAAATAGTGCCTGTACAAGCACACAAGCACATTTGTATATATTTAACCTCTTTCTGCCTTTGTTGTACAGGTAATTTCTCAATTTTTTTTTTTTTAATAGACAGTAGCACAACACTAAAATTAACTGCAAACTCAACGCAATATGTAACCATGTGTTCTATGTTTTTTGACCCTTCCTGGACACAGCTACTTCAGAGATAGTTCATTTCTCTTCCACATTTTGTTTTACCATTCTTTCAAAGAGGAAAAGCATAACCAGAAACAGCCTTCTATAATATAACCAACAGGGTTTTACAGAAATTAAGTGACCCTACACAGATATCACCTAAGCAACCTTCAGTATTTAATTCAGCCAGTATGCTGAGCTTAGTAGACAGATGTAACTGCAGATTGCCTCAACAATTCTACAAAAAGATAATTTTGCTTCAAAAGTTGCTTAATTTATTATGTTTTAAGGAAAAACAAATAATACATTTATGTATGCCCCTACTCTATATTTACGTGGTGCCCTATGCCAGTTTTAGGAGCTTCAGAGCAGTGAGGTTAGCGTAGATGCACTAACCATGGGTTAGCATTGCCCATGAGTGCAGTGCCCTACCTATCCCATGGCTGCAGCGTGCATCTCCCCAGTGAAACAGGGCAACTGAGAGAGAATCCGTGTTCATGGATGAGCTGTGACTGCCATCAGTTTGCAGGGCTGGGCTATGCCTCCCTGGGGGTTTCTGCCTCACCTTTCTTGACAGCACTAACTCCCCAAATGCAAAGCATAAATTTGCTTAACAGGTTGCAGATGTCATCCACATATTTGCTGACTCTTCCAGAAGCTCCTGGGAATGCAGACAGCATTGTTTTTATTGATGCAACAAATAACAATGAATTTTCATTGTTCCAAGTCGGACTGCAACTGCTCCAGGCATGCAGACAGGTGTGCATTCCACAGGCAGCCATCCTAAAGCTCTCACAGCTTTTCTCAGCTGCTGTCATCCCAGTCAGTAATTTCCAAAAGGTATCTGAATATTCATAGCCGCTTCCAAACAGATTAGGCATAGGCAGTAAATCATATGAGATTAACTTGGCAAAGGATTTTTATCCTTTCATGTGCAGCTGTTCAAATTTCTGTAGCAAAGGAGATTGTTTCATTCGGCTCTAATATTTGGATTTACCTTTGCAACACATAGATGTGGAAGGTATGAAGAGAGATCAAGAACTCAGTTTTACGCAGTAAGCAAAGAGAGTTTTTTTTTTTCTCTCCCCCCCCCCCGAAGCACACAGAGATGCCTACAATACAGACATCCTCTCTTAGAAAGCAGTGGGAAACTTCCCCACTAACTCCAGAATTAGATCAGATCAATAATCACAAGGTTAACAACAAGAAGCAGGAGCAAGAAACAAAAAAGGGCCCTTATTGGTTTTTTTTTGTTTTTTTTTTTTAAAAAAAAAACACACCAATAAAAAAAGGAAAGGCATACAATAAGGAGGAATGGACTCCACCTGCCACACAGACACCAAACAGCTACAGCCAAGCACATTTAAAACTTGGATTCTTCAGATATTTACTCACCTGAGTTTAATTGAAGCAAATTCAACTCAGATTCAAATTCTTTTTTTTGTGATACTATTTTTTTTTTTCTTATTTGGATTAAGGATTCAGCCTTGTAGGTTTTTTTAAATTTAAATAAAATCTTCTCTGAACATGTGATACTAACTCTGCAGCTGTACTGGCTTGCACTGGTGTGTTTCGTGTTATGATATTTTCGTGTTATGATATAAGCCAATGAATATCACATTTGGCATTAACAGAAATATGGAGAATTTTTGCTCATGTATCATCCTAGGCTTCCTATTGCACCCAACATAAAATGTGCGTGAATCTCTGATAACACATCTCATGACTGAGATTAACAAAATAAAATAAACTCTGCTACAGCTGCTCTGATAATGAACTTTGATTGTACTGCCTGCTGTTCCATGGCATTTACACGTACTGACTACACATTGCAGTGCTGACAAAATGTACTTGCTGTCAAGCTTCTCAAATGTAAAATCCCTGCACAAGCCAAAATCAATCTGCATGAGCATTTAAAAGAGTAATTCCTGCCCTTCTCACATTTAATAATGCGAAAAGAGTAATGAAGGGACATTAAGGCAACACAAGACCAGATGCCAATTCATTTGGAAGAAAGAACAAAATATACTTTCAGGTTGCCCAATGCCACACAATACTTTCAGTTTAGCCACCTCAGTTCTCCTCAAACTTTTTGTATCTGTGCATTAAGCGATCTCACGTTTGAAGGCTTGTCATGTGTTCCATAGTTTATTTCAGATACTTAGATACATTATATTCCTTTAGAGCAGACTAACTCCACACTGCTGAAGAAGTGGTTTCATGGTAACATAGGAAAGTGTCAGCCTAAAGCCCATTAACACTTAAGCAGGAGCCTTTCCATTGTCTTCAAATACACTTTGGCTCAGGCCCAACAGATGAATAGTACCAAGTTACCAAGACTTCACTTAAATAAAATAATTTCTAATCCTCCCATCTTCCTCCAAGTTCTCTTCCTTCTAACTCCCCGCTGTCCTGCAGCTGTCAGGATTGAAATGTGTTAGCAAACTCTTCCTCTTCAACGGAGCCAAATCCATAAAACAGGTACTTAAATGCTAGGACAAAGCTGAATTATGATAAATCATTAGAACTAAAATACCATATTCCAAGTGCAAAACTGTGCATAAAGGTTGGAAAGCCACTGGCTTTTTCTCTACAGAAAAAGCAAGCTCATAATTTGCTGAGGCACCCTTTAGAGCAGAGAAACCAATACTCTGGAGCTCCTGGGTTTGCTTCTCATTGATTTCTCAAATAAAATTACCCAGCTTTGTAAGCACAAACAATATTTGTACCAATGAACAGAAGAGCTCTTGAGTCTCTCTATTCAGAGCAGGAGGCAAAGTCTACTAAGGTTAATGAACTTGAACTTTGAATGAAACCAACATAAAATACAGATGAAGAGCAGCCTGTCTTGTAAGATCCCTGTATACATCTGTCCAAACAAATTAATACTGTCCTTTTCTCCTGCTCCAGCACACACTACACCAACCCAAAGCCACTTCTTTAACTCTTCTGGGAAAGTCTGAGCATTATAGGCCCAGCTGCCCCCACGCATGGGCAGATGTTTGGAGGTTTGGGTACAGACTGCTGCTGCCCTTATCAGTACCATTCTGTGAGAGCATGTATATGAGTTGTGTGTTCAATCTTTGTTAAGCTGGCTATTGAATTTATTCAAGGAAAAGGAGCTGCTTCCATTTCATTTCCATGACAACAACCCTAAGAATTTTGTCTTCATATAAGTGAGTTATTGCTTTTTGTGCTTCCGTAGTCTAGGCAGAAAAATTAACATAATATGGTCTGAAGACAGACAATCAAATCTTCCTATCCTCCCAACACTCCTACAGGCAGCAAATTCTTAGATTTTATTACCAGAGGTATAAATGGGTTGAAAAGCAATCCTCATTCCTACAAGTATTAACACTGGAGAGATTTAATTTCAAAACAAATTCCATTAAAGAAGATTCTTTTGATGTCCATATTTCTGTACACACTAGCAGAGGAGAACAGCCTAGCTTATTATTGCCTGTCTTTCAATTTTAGCCTTTTGAAAGCAGCTTTGAGATGTTTATCCATAAAGTATGGTCACTATTCTCCTCCATATATAATTTCAACTCTTATTTATTGGTGATGTATTCAAAATATTTTCAGTACTACAAAAAAATAAGTTTCCCCAGAACATAAAGATCAAAATCTACACAAGACAGTCATTTGAAAGCAGAGAGGAAGGAATGATTAGGATATGAACGCTGATGACTTACCCTTTGAATTAGTCAGGCTAAAACTGTAGTGTATGCCCCAAAAACCCCACGGAATAAGTAGAAGGCTAAAAGTATCATTTCCATTGAAACAACAGTGAAGCTGCTCTTCTGTGAAAAGTGAATCTGAATCAAAAAGTCCTCATCACAGAAGGAGGAGACTTCAGAATAATCTTGAGTTGAACAAGTTGGTGACTGACTTTGTTGAGAAAAGAATATTTAAGGTGGAGGGGGGAGAATTTCTAGGTGGTCCCACTAGCGAGACATTAAATGTGTACGCCTTGTTCCACATCATTCAGCCCACACTTAAATACTTAGAGATGCTAAATGAGCATAGAAAACCACTTTTACAAAAAAAAAAAAAAAAAGAAAAGAAAAAATTAAGAGCATTCTCTTCCTGGTTTTGTCTCCTGAATTACAAGAAGAAGAATCAAATCCCGACATCCATAGTGCTCTTAGCAAAGCACACAGATTATACCACGAATGGGACAAACACTACAGCAATTTCACATCACAGCACAACTGGGACATTTTTATCTCAAAAACAAGTGATGCAGTGAGACAGATCTCATCGTGTGGTACGAATTGTTGCAATTCTGCTGACTTCGCTGAAAGGCTTACTACACCAGCTGAAAATTTGGACCCACTACCAGACTTTTTTATGATTGTGACTATCCTGGAGCTGACTCACAAGGAGTAGCTGCCAGCTCTGATGGATTGTGGGTTCCTTTCAGCACTTCAAGATAGATGGGTTCATAAGCATGGCATTTATGCTGTTATCAAGCATATAAGTGAGCATACTAAATCAGCCATAGAACAATGAATGTTTTAAGGTCAGTTGAGCAGGAGAATCCAATTCTGTAAACAGTAAGGGCACAAAGGTTTTTCTTCAATGAGAAGAGAAAAAGCGGGGCAGGGGGGGAAGGAAGAATAAAAAGCATGTCTTGAATAAAGTATGGTCAAAATATTGAAGACCCAGGAGAGGACACAAAGTGCGAGAAGCCCTGCCAGGTACAGTGCTTGCAATAACTGTTCTGTATAGCACACACCTACTTGCATGGCTGGGCTGGCAGACAGGAAGCTGTTTTGGGGCTAACCCATGAGACTCTACTAAAAGCCATGTCTTCACTATTGGTGTCAGTATATTCTAGGATTTGGTGAAACATCTCCACTGGTATATTTAGACTGGGTGGAGATGGTTACTTTGGTCTTTATTATCACCAAAAAGATTCCATAAATATAAATTCAGGCTGAAGTTAACCAAACTTCCCTATTGACTACAAAATACGAAATCTTTGCTTTTTGAGTACTTCCCTGCAATCTTGTGGAATGAGTTTTACCTGGAAAAAAGCTTCCTACCTAGCAGAGATATTATTGAGAGGGGGAGAAAGGATGGGAAGAAGGCAAGCCTTGGAGGTTCTAAATTGCAACCTGTGTTTTCCAAACCATATTTCACAGATCAATGCCTTTAAGATATAATAACCCCCTCAGAGTATAAGATACCAGCCACAACTGAGCTCTCTATAGAGAACTTTAGTTCCACAACCACAGAAATCAAGTCAAGTTAGGAAAGAGCTAAAAGAGCTAGAACAGGCTTGTATATATGTTTGCCTGCTTCGACCTTGGAAGACATTAACTCTCCCGACTTCATTTTCACCACTTGTTTTTCATCTGTCTTTTTGCTTATTGTGGTTCTTTTCCACTTGGATAGGTAGGAGTTCCTGAACACATTCACACAAGTCCTTCTTTGACCTGAGACACATGAGCATTTCAGACATGAGACAAACACAAAACTTGGACAATACATATATTCAAACACTGACTCATATGTTCAGAATATACCTGAACGAAATAGTGTGGGATGTTGGTTAATCAGAATGACAGCAATTTGTGGAAAACAGAGCTTTCCAGTAATGAAAATAACAATTTCAGCTCCATAGCACTAGTGTTGGAGGCCAAAAGATCCCTTCCCCAGATGCAGACTCCAATACTTTCTGAACAGCAGACTGGCAGTCAACACTAAGTGATCATTAAGTCACTTTTTCACCTAATTAAAAAAACTAATAAACTAATCATTAGAACTGGATATTCATCTTTTGGTGCATTGCAATCATATAGAAGAGAGACTTCCCTGACAGTCTGAAAGATCAATTTGGAATTACAAAATTCTAATGATGCCTGCTACAACATTATTTGTTTAAAAATACAGTTTTAGTTTGGGAGACAAGGAAGGTCTCAAATTAATTTTTGTTCCAAATCTGTCAGTGTTCTTAATTAGACACAAAAATATGAGCACATCTTGTAACTCCACTTGAGCAATCAAAGAGCACAGCAGATTACACTAGTTAATCTTTAGAATAACGGTGAAACAATCAGAAACCATCAGTCTTGCATAAGATATATGTAATTACTCCTCTTGTCATAAAGTAAGTCACAAGAAAAGAGTAAACGAGGTTCAAATAAAGAATTTGGGTCATTTACATAGCTGGGCCATCAGATCTCACAAGGTCTTTGCCACTGACAAACATGTGATGGAAGGAACGAAGAGGTATTTGCTACAAAACAAGGCATCATTCAGAACACTGAGGAGGAAAGAACTTCGCAACTACTGCAGAAAAGGAACTGAAATCACTGGCAAATTAATGAGAAAGTACAGTAGGTTGTACTGAGAGAGGTCTATTCTATTAATGTTTAAAGATTTCCAACTGTACTCAACGCTGGCATAACTCCACGGACTTCGGTGGGCTCCTTCTGTGCATGCAGGACCTCTGCTAAGCCAGCCAAGCAGTACCAGCAATCAGTAGGGCAGTCAGGAATTCATTTTTGTTGCCTACCTTTCTCTTATTAATTCGACACCAATATTTTCAGCCATCTGCACGCCCTTAATAAAAAATAGTGACTGTGAGCAAACAGTATTTCATTTTTGAGAGCATGTGATTCTAACTTCTTACAAGAGAGTAACCTAGCCCTTAAAGCCCACTTTGCTATGAAAAAGCAGATTCAGGAGAGATTATATTTGGCAGTATCAGTCCCCATGCTTTGTCTTTGCTCCATAGATGGTCAAAATATCACTTTCTGGTTATTATCAGAGCAAGGACACCAGCTTAGAGGAACCACTAAGTCTGACCCCCCACCACTAAGGTGGTACTTATTCTTACAACTAGTGGCATAAGGGTCTAGGCTCAGCACCACTGAGGCAATTAAGCAGGTTAGACCCGCCGTGTTAGCCTATATCTTCAAAACCAATGTCTAAGTAATCCTCGTTAGCATGGGGAGAAAAGATTCTTGCTTCCATTTAACCCTTAATCAAGCACGTAGAGTGAAACCCAATCTAGCTTTAAAATATTGATAAATCCTGGATGATACCAATAAATTCAAAAGATGGGCAGCACAGTCTTAAAAGGAGTGGTGGAATACTAGGAATTAACTGGTAATTTGTACAGGAATAATAAATGCGAAAGTCACAAACAGCATCTTCATTAGAGATCATCCTATTCAGAAATGTAAGTGAACAAAACCAACAAACTATCATTCTGAAGAGCAAAAACTGAGGTATGTGGGGATTTAAAAAAAAAAGGCATTAGGAAACCATGAAGTAGCAGGAACAGATGGGCTTTTTCTGAACTGAACTTCACTTAGTTCTAATCTGTCTAATTCCCATTATTATTTTTAGGCAGAAGAAAGTTTCATTTTCAGAACATAATTGCCTTGCTATTTTCTATGGTATTGCAAGTCTCACTTTGTATCCTCCATGTATTATTTTTACTTCTATGCTATTTTCTTTTTTATATAATTTACCAAGGCTGATGATTCTTTATAATCCCTTTGCAGTCTCCTATTTCACTGCTAAAATGTTGCCTTGAGATGATTGATGACATGTTTGACATTTACATTTTATTGGAAAAAATGTAGATTGTATCTTTCTTATCTGTTCCTAAAACATTTCATCCATTCTCCCACAACACATTTTTGGGGACAATAGTTGCATCCCCATCAATTTTCTTCAATTCATTACACACTTCTTCGAATACTGACTTTTCAAAGTTTAATATTTTTGTGCCACTACTCTTTGTACATATTGTAGCCTCATGAATATTTCAAATCCAATAGCATTATGATCACTCAACCTTATAAAAGCTCACCAGCGTCTATCTTATTTATCATACAGGTCCTGCTTCATTTCCTGGGACTACATCCAAAATATCCCCCGAGATTTTTTTTTTTTTTTTTTTTGCTTTTGTATATAAATTAAGAGAAAACAATCTTACATTACCACATGTATCTTTTCTCAGGCATTAAACAATTCTTATTCCAGTCAAACTTGAAGTAATTGAAATCCTCTGTGATCAGTGCTCTATCCTTTTAATGAGTCTCCACAAGTGCATAAATATTTCTTGATTTTCCTGCTTACCCTCTCATTAATAACATGCTTATGATCATAACCTTAACCATTTCCAGACTGTATTTTAACTCCAATATCTCAGGTTTTTTCTTACCAACTTAACTAAGACCAAGCATCATACAGCCCCTTATCTGTTTTTCCATTTGTCCTTCTTTCTACCCCACTGCTGAGCACCAGCTGTAAAATTCTGCAACATTTCATTAACTAACATTCCTTTAAAAATTTGTCAGACCCCCAATTTATATAGGATTTTACCTCTAGCAACTTGCAAACAAGGATGAAGATTCAAAGAACCCTCCTTTTATCAAAGAAAGTAATTTAAGATTCCACTCTGAATGCACTAGAAGTTTTTTAAAGCATCAAAGGGCAGAAGCTCTTACTGTAGCTCTTACTCACAGCAGGCTGGAATAGTTGCTGTTTACCACAGTGATTTCACTCACTAGGGTGACTTGCAGAGCATGGGCTCTTTGGTCTAGCCCACGAAACTGTCCTTGAAACAGTCACGGATGCTAAGGACTCTAGCAGGTTACTGCATCCCGGCTTTCCACTTATTCCTCACCTCTAGGAACACAGGTTCCTTCCAGCAGCAGAACCGGGCTGGGATTCTTGCCATATTTAATGTCTGGCTGGTGATGTGAAGCAGGAACCCAACGGCTCCATACACAGGCGGTGAAAGGAGCTCAAAACCCCATCCAGCAGGCTGAGAACCTGGCCACAGCAATCAAGCTTATATATGAATAAATATGCCTGTAGCAAGATCAAGTAGTACATCAGTTATTTCCAGATCATGACGTTATCGTATCCATCTGCCAAAAATCTATGTCTGTTAGCCAGAGAGTGCTGGCAAGGACAGATGAAGAACTGTCCAATTAATGAACTTGTACGCACACATCTGGTGAAAAAATACTGAATATTTTACCACCATTTTAGCAGAGAAGCAGCTCCACTGAGGAGCCAACTTCAGCCATGTGAGCAGCAGTTCCCAGCAAAGACCATCCAAAGGACAGGGTGCAAAGCCCCTCTGCTTGAAAATATTTTTCACCAATTTATTTCTTATAAAACTCGGAGTCTTTACCTAAGATCCATAAGCTGTCATAGGTTAAAATCTAATTGTAGCATATTAGCCTGGGATTTTGCTTTTTAAGCTAAGTAAAAAGAGTCCAGGTCTACACTTGCTTCAAAAAGCTGCTCTGAAGGCAAGAGAGACAGAAAGCAATACAGCATTTCAGGATCTGTTGCTTTTCTACAGCTGTCTGAAAAAATAGCTCAATACACTATGACAGAACAAAGCGTTCTCACTTTCCAGAGGAACCAGGCAATGAAAACTCTGAAACGTCCCATTGCATGGTGTGGCATGTGGGAAGCTAATGAGACAGGGCAGGAAACTCTCATTTTTCACATACTTTAAGAGAAAGAAGATGCCTTATCCTGAATTGACACACAGTAAAAACCTCCAAAACAACTGTGATCCAAGTAAAAGTCAGTTGCTGAATAATACAAACTGAGGGCAAGTAAAACTATTTGCTTAGAGAATTCCAATATCTTCATTTGCAATTTTAATCCCACTAGGCTTCTCTAATTAAAATCAGATGAATTTTCAAATGATGCTAACATGCTCAACAGCTCATATTCACTGGGGGTCTTCATCATTTCCACAGAGTCCCCAATCTGTCTGTCACCTCTCAGTATCAGTCATTAGAAACCATTCATCAAGATCCATCTCTCCAGGTTCACCTACAAAAATTAAGGTCATTTACTCTCAAAGCTCTTGGCTGTTATCCTAATATTAGTCTGAAGTTACTCTTCTCCAGTGCTTCTCTGTTCTGGGGATGGAGGGAAGTAGGAACAGGGAGCAAAATGGCACTGTTTGCAAGTTCTTAATTTTTACATCACAACCTTTACAAATCTAGGGTGAGGGCTTTCCCATGCAGCACCTGGATATGCTCAAATATACATAATGCACAAGGAAATAATCACCCAGATGTCCACTTCCAGTTATCACATCCCCCACAGTTCAAGATTTCCCTCGAAGCCTCTCAGCTGAGAAACTGCTTTTCATTTTGTTTCTTTTCTTAAGTACAAGGCTAGCCCAGCCTTTCTGATGCACTTTTGCATTTCCTTATGGAGGCAGCTTCATTTCAGCAGCATAAAAGTCATCACTGCACATTGTCTGTAAAGTGCTTTCTGATCTTCCAGCATGAAAGTCACTTCATGGCACGCTATTAATCACAACAACGGGTGGCTTGTGTCATTGTGTTTAAATATCCTCTTTTAATAAAAAAAAAAAGTGATTCAATCATTTAAGTTATTCAGGCAAGATAAAAATCAAAAAACGTGTTTGGGAAAAGACAACACTAGGTACAACAGTCTCACAGGCTAAGGTGGGTATTTTCCGTGCTTTAAATGGAAAACACAGGACAGCCCTGGGAATTCTCACTTAACTGAATCAGGGTTGAGCAGCCGCAAGCTTTCAGCATCATTTGGACTCTGGCCCTCTGAAGAGCAGCACAACAAGAATACACAGCCTGCAATCACCTGTACCTCAGGGTCATCTGCACCGTGTCTTACAAGGTAAGATGGTGGTGCAGTAGAGACAGTACAAAGATTATGCCCTCTAATACCATTTAAAAAAAAAATAACAAAAAAAATTTAAAAATTAAAATATTAAATGGGTTATAGGTGAGATTTCAGTGTTTGAGGGTCTTGGGCTTGCTCTCTGCACAGCAGTTAATTTCGCCACAAGAAAGCAAGTAGCATAAAAAAAACAGGCAGTTAGACTGCAGAAAGGTATTTGTTGGCTTGCATCCAGCTGAAACTAGATTTCGCTTTAGCACGTAACATTCATCTGCTGCAAACTATGCAGATAAACAATTACCCTACTCATCTATTCCAGTTCAGGTATCTGTTCTGTGTATATTCGGTCTAGAGGGTCCATGAAGAAAGTTATTGATCTTTTTAATTGATAAGGACCTTGCTAAGCGACAAAACTGTCCACCCACTTTCCCTAATTAAGAAAAATCCAATTACCACACACAAGTGTAAATTGTGAGACTGTAAATACCACCCATCAGTCTTCAGGAATTGGTACAACTGGCATATATGTTCCCAAACCATCTGTACAGTGAAGGATTCATTAAAAATGACTTGACAACTTATGTACTAGTTTGTAGGGCAGCAACTTGCCAGAAAGTATAAGCATTTGGAAATGGTTACAAACCAAGTCAGAATTAGCTACTTTCTCATCGTGTGAGTGATTGTGGTCATAGAGGGTTTCTAGAGTCTGAAGCAGACAGTTTTGCTCTAAATTCAGGGGAGCAGCCTTGCAGATCGATCCTCTCTCCACAACCCCCAAAAGAAGATGAAGTGGAAAAGCTCAGGGGGAGGTGGAAACGTAGAACAGCGCTGCAGAACATGTAGAATCAATGGCAGCTACTAGAGGGGGAACAGAGCAAACAAGTGCTCTCCCTGATACTGGAGATGACATGATGTCACACCTTGGAAACCATGTCTCTAAAATGACATTCAGTGGGACAGAAGCCATGGGAAGGAACAGATCTGCAATATAAAAATCAAGGGTTTGGGGAAGAGGCAGAGATTGCCGGTGCAATGAAGAATATACAAAAGTCTTGAAAGAAGAAATAACAGTGGAAGAAGTGATCCTCTTAAATATTTTAAAGCAAGCCCTCCACTCCTCACTACAACACAAACCAAATTCAGTGCTCAAAGTAGAACAGGGCTTTCTGTCCTCTTTTGCTCCCATGTCTGAAGCTCAAGAACACTGCAACATGACAGTAAGGTGATTCTGCATTGAAAAGAATCTCCTGAAGAAGGACTACAGAAATTTAGATCTTACTCACTCAGGACGCAATGCACAAGTGCTGCCACACCTGTCACAGACTACTTTAAGAAAAATAAGAAAATAATTAATTTAAAGTCTGTTTTATGAAATAAACAGACTTAAAATTTCTTTTTAAATTTTTCTTTAAACACGAAGAACAGCATAAAGGAGGAAAAAGACACCAAAAGGCAAAACATCCAGTAAGGCAGACAGACAGTGATAGCAAGACTAACAAGCAAATGGTAAAATGTGAAACATGATGCCAAAGGGACTATGAGAAGTTTTCGGTAATCAAAAAGATTCAGAAGACTGATAGTAATAGAAAAAAGGGAAAAAGTGGCCATATGAAGAAAATATAAAGAAAATGGAGAATTAACTGCAAATGCTAGGACTAAAAGCAAAGGATAGAAAAAAAGATAACATCATAAGGGAATTACGGGTAAGGCTGGGATATGGGCTCTGATATGGCCTTCTAGAGAACTGTGTTTTATTTGTACCAAAGTAGGAAACCAGAATGCCAATAGGGAGATCAGGCCTTAGCGAGTGAGAACTCCACAAGACAGCGTCAGTATAAACTTGCCACTCAAATGAAAAATACTATAAACTGGTGTGCAGTCTCACTCAATATATGGATTGCGACAGAGTAGGATTGTTCTGGACAAAGGTGTACAAAATAAAAATAAAACACATCTATCCCTTTGTTCTGGCTAACTGGAGACATCGATGAAAGTTAGAAGTGAGAGCTATCAACTTCCATAAAGATTTTACATGATAAACCCTTTTTTCAAATGTGAATAAATGCTACAAAGCTATACCACAAACCTTCTTTTCTAATGGTGTGTGAATGTACCACACAGGTGGTCAACCTTCTGGAAGCTCATGGCATCAAAAGGCAGGATCCTTTTGGCACACAGCTTTGACCACTGCATGATCCTCCTAAAAGCATTCACATCATGCCAAATGCAAATGTGCTCTCCTTGGTGTTAATCTGCTAGACCAACAGTCTCCAGAAATAAGGTATGCTATATGTGCTGTGGGACTCGCAAAGGACAGAGACCCTCAGCAAGTGAAAACACAAAATAAAAAAGAGGCAAGAGAAAGATGCTTCAAAACCAAAATGTCATTTCTTGATTTAGGTAGTGGACAAAGTCATTCACCAATACACTCGAGTCCCTTGTCTGCATAACTCAGTACAAGCAAATAATACCAATTGAGGTGATTTGTTACGCTAATATATATTCTATATCTTGCAATATTGATAGTGGATGCCATGCTTGTTTTACAAGGATTAGCTTCATTTCTTTTGCAGCTTTTACAATTTGAACCCAATTCATTTCCTTTGAATATTGCAAGTCTGTTTCATTGAATGGCTGAATTTTTTTAACTCACTGAAAAAAAGTACTTATTAAAAAACAATTTGTCCCACACAGGATGCAGTGCCCCTACACCTCAGCCAGTCCTTAACAGAACAGGGCCAAAGTCCACAGACACAAAGAGGAGGCTGGGCAGGGTATAACCAATTCCCCAGGCCCCATGTGCCCCATTCCCAATATCGTTTACACTCCTTATAGTACATATAATAATTAATCATCATTCCCTACCTGTGTGCTGCCTTTCTAGGATGATCTCAGGAGAGTGTGACTGGAGGTCAGCTAGATAGAGGACTGTGAATCGATGGCTGCACCGAGCAGCCAGCGTCATAATTTATTTCCTTCGCTGGCAGGCACTAACCATTCCTTCTGCTGAAGAAAATAGTCGGTAATGGAAATCCTGCCACCACCTTAATTATAACATCTCCAGCTTGATGCCAGATTAATGAGTAGCAGTGAAATAACATTTTTAAAGTTTGACTAATGATGATGTAGGTAATGACTGAAGTATGAAGGCACCTGCACCCAGAAATGCTCCAGGTTTGGACCAATTTGTCCTATTACAACTAACAATATGACAAAAAAAGAAAAGAAAAAACTGTGATTTGAGAACTGAAAACTGATTTAAGATAGTTTATTTCCTTATGATGATAAAGTATGGGAAGCCACCAACATTTAAGAGAGAATATTTTTAACCTGAAAAATGCTGATTATCACATCTTACTAAGAAAATGCAAATAGAGGATTTAGGACACCAATAACCCTACATAATTGTTCTCTACTTCTACACAGTGTAAACAGTGAAATGAGGAAGTTTTAGACACTACATTATAATTGTTTTGCTTATTTGTTTCATCAGCACCAGCTTCTGCCAAAGAATGAAAAGTGATCGGAAAAAAGGCTTATACAGTAAAATGAAGATACACACAGACTCCTCTCCTCTCCTTGAAGTAAAATCAGAGAAAGATGACATTAAAAAGTTTTTCCACGTTCAAAGGACAAGTCCAGCAAAACTGAGGAAGATCAACTGCTCCAAATATATCTATGGTCAAGAACCAGGAAAGGAAATAAACAAACCTTTCCAGCTCATCTTTATGCATCATAAAACAAATTAAATTAGGTTTTTGTTCACTGTGTTGTGCAAAAAGTAATTTTGTCAAGAGTCATTGTGATAAAGTCAGGCTGCTTCTCAATCACTGCACAAACAACTTTTTTCCTCAAAGGTTATCTTCCAAGGAGATTTAAAATACAAATATATTTATATGAAGATTATGCTTTTCATACCTAGCATGTTTACTTCAAATGTGCGCTGGGATGCTAAATCTACTGATATTGTTGATATTGTTCTGTTTTATACATTTTTATTAAAATTAAAGCTGCAGGAATTTTCTCACTGATATAAGACAAGGAAAAGTACACCTTTTATGACTTCTTACTAGTAAGATTAAAAGACATCTTCAGAAAAAAACTAATAAATCTATGTGTATAAATAGGAATTTTGTGTATTAGCCCACGGTTTTGTAAATATAATGGAAGAGCAGATATCAAGGGGATATTTACATCTCTTCAATAAAGCCAGAATACTAGGGGTGAAGGTACTCTGACAGCGTTTGAAAAAATTCAGTTACAAGTTTTGCCATAGTGACAGACTCCTTACAAACTTCTTCTCCCATGTTCACATAAGGAACATGCAAAGTTAGGCCTTTTCTCCAGAAAATAACATTTTCAAAAGTTTGCTTTATTCTTTATGTAGACACATTTCATATTTATAAAGTACACACCTTACCCCGACAAGCTTAAACTGCTATTTTAGCCATAGTAAGAGGCTTTAAATAGTTACAAGGTTTTCAACAGAAATGCAACAGTAGATGCAGAAATACAGGACCAATATTCAAGATGAAAGCTATACTGGTAGAAATGAGTTGGCCTGCATGCATATATATGACTGTAGACAAGTAAGACTGATAGATCTATATTAAGCCATTACATTTTGACAGTCGAATAGAAATATGCCAAATGATTTAGAGATTACTGGAAAAAATGTGTTTGCAAGAGAAGCTTGCAATAGAAACTTCTCTCTAAGAGAAAATCCTACCATGCAAAGATGTCTCAGAAAATTTTAAACGACAAAGTTGAGGAGGCAAAAGAAAAAAGTTAAATTGAAGTGGTTTATCAACTTCAGCACAGGCAGTGAATCAACTGAAAGCAAGCTTTCCACCTAAATCAAACTTCTCTCTTTCAAAAGGATATTCTAGTCCTACAAGCAAATATTTTTTTAACCAAAGTTTTTGCTGGGTTAACAATAGATGTTCTTTAAAATGCTGAATGTTAAGTCTGTACTTTACGATAACTCTTATTTTGAACAATTCGATCGGAGAGCCAAGGCATAAACATAGGAAAGAACAGCAGCCAGGCTCTCTCCAGCTGAAACACTAATGTGCTGGTTTTGGCTGGGACAGAGTTAATTTTCTTCACAGTAGCTAGTATGGGGCTATGTTTTCGATTTGTGCTGGAAACAGCATGGATAACACAGGGATGTTTTCGTTCCTGCTGAGCAGTGCTTACACACAATCAAGGTCTTTGCTGCTCCTCACCCCACCCCACCAGCGAGGAGGCTGGGGGTGCACAAGAAGCTGGGAGGGGACACGGCTGGGACAGCTGACCCCAACTGACCAAAGGGATATCCCATACCATATGACGTCATGCTCAGCATACAAAGCTGGGGGAAGAAGAAGGAAGGGGGGACATCCAGAGTGATGGCGTTTGTCTTCCCAAGTCACCGTTACACAGGACAGAGCCCTGCTCCCCTGGAGATGGCTGAACACCTGCCTGCCGATGGGAAGTGGTGAATGAATTCCTTGTTTTGCTTTGCTTGCGTGTGTGGCTTTTGCTTTACCTGTTAAACTGTCTTTATCTCAGCCCACGAGTTTTCTCACTTTTACTCTTCGATTCTCTCCCCCAGCCTACCAGGGGGGAGTGAGTGAGCGGCTGTATGGGGCTTAGTTGCCAGCTGGGGTTAAACCACACAACTAATAAAGCTCAGAGTCACATCAAGGATGCACGCTGCCCAAGTGGTGTTTATGCGGTCTCTCATCTATTAGCTAAGTCCCTGTGGATCATTTCATTGGCTAGATGGCAGTGTCCTTACTACAGAAACAGAAATTAATTTACGTTGTTACCTTACTTTCTCACAAGCAAATGGCACTGGATTGCTTCCCACATTGGCATTAAGAAATGTTTCCTGGGAACAGAAGACCTGGCACGCCACCTCAGGCTGATGATCTCCTTGTTCTGATCCTATCAGCTTGTAAAGGCTAGCCTAGGTATCACACAACACTACTGGAGAAGCCCTACCTGTAACTTAGGATGTTGCTTGACAAAACGTAAGGAAAACAAAGACTTAATCAAAATTCAAGAAATACTGATAATATAGCACAAATTTGCTCTGTGAGAAGATACATGTTGTCAATTGAGCAGGAGTCAGAACCATTAAAAAATATCAATCAAAACATACAGCATACCTAGTGCAATCCCTGAATAATTTTCCAAATGGTCGTAATAACCTAAAAGCATCTGGAAGGTGTGTTAGCTATAGGGTAAAAGACCATTTATTGGATACACTGTAGCCTTTACAAACTTAATATCAATTCCTGAAAATTTTCCAAAGAAATGTTTCAAAGAAAATTTCTGAGGCACCCTTTTTTCATTTTTTGTCTGGATGGATGGAAGGCACAGATTTAGCCAGATAGAACAAAGACCTAATAAATATATAAAATTACATCATGCAAGTACAACAAACATTTCTGTCAAACTATAATATTGAAATTATCACTGGAATACGATGGAGTTGCTTGAGAACATAACAGGCTTACCCTAATGAGAGAAAAATGGACGAACACCCATTTATGTCAGATAGAGACAGAGTTGCCTTTATATGAGTTGCACCAATTTATGTAAGATAAAGCTCTCATCCATCCTGCGCAGACCTTGGCTACGGTTCTCTGTGTTTCTGCTAAATGAACACTGTGGGTGAAGGCAAAACTTCCCCTCCTTTCAGAGAAGTTTCAACAAGCAGCCATACTACATGTTCCCACTCCCAAGGCCTTCACACCATTACCTTTACACTTTTGCTTTCCACATCTACATCTAATTATGTTGCAAATACGTCTTTTTTCCAAAATCCAAATTTGGTGGGAGAGGATTAACATCTTCCATGAAAACACTCCAAGTACAATATCATGCCAACCTCAGCATGTATATGTTTCCTTATCGCTAATAGTAATTCTTGCTACAGAACAGACACAAAATCATAGAATTGTAGAATGGAATCATAGAATCCTTAAGGTTGGAAAAGACCTCTAAGATCATCGAGTCCAACCATCAACCCAACACCACCATGCCCACTACACCATGTCCCTAAATAGTAAGTTAAAAATCACTTGATTGTAAAAACAAATAAAAAAACCCATCTAACCCCACAACCTTTAAAGTTTAAAAATTCAGCACCTAAGAATGAGGATTTCAAAGCTCAGGCAGTAATCATACAGTATCTCAGAGAAGTGTGAAAATGTGATACACATTTTCTTTCTGATTCTCTCCTCATGCACACTGAAAGTGAGAGCTCTGCCTCCACTGCTAAAGCATCTCTTTGTGACAGCTGAAGCTGGTGACTCCTTTGGGTAACACTCAGCCCAAGAGAAATCAAGTGTCACAGGCTTTGACCTTCAGCAATGCCTCTTCTCTAATTAAGAAAGCATAATACTGGGAAGTGGAAAGTATTGTTTTGTTTGCAAGAAAAAGGCAATTTTGGCTCTGTTTCCTGAAAGAGTAGTATTTTTGCACATCTCTACATCTGGCAGAATAAGCTGAACAAAGAGCAGTGTTTGTAAGATAATTGGAATTTATGGTTATAAGCAGAGACAGACAAGGGTTAAAGATATCATTTTAACAGTACATGGTACTTCACATACAAAACCAAGAGTGACCCTGTGTCATCTATTCACAGCAATCTATGTCTGCTCCCAGACTGAACCAACAACCATGCAGTGTATGTACCCCATAAATGTATTGCTGTTAACAATACAGGACAGAACTAAGGCAACACAGTATTTCCATCAGTTAATCACACATTTGCTCTGTGATGACTCTATTGCAAATCACCTTGGGATATGCAGGAGAGGATTTTTGTTATAGACTGCTAACAAATGAAAAAAGTTAAATGGAAATTTGAGTTTCTAATTAAAAAATTCTATAGGCTTTTGTTTTAAAAATGTTTATTAACATTATTTGTTTTTCTCCCAATCAAGAAACTTAATACCTTTATCCAAGATATTTTGGCCCACAATGGACATTCAGTTCCAAAAGACTTCTTTCTCCAACAGCCCATCTTCACTTTGCATAACGCCCCTGCCATTATGTCTGCTTTTGCCTCAGCAAGAGCAGAGTACAATGCAATATGGATGATGTAATCTAGAGGTTAATAGCAAGATTTTCATAAGAAAATTATAATGCTTGAGATCTTTCTTATCAAGTTCTGCAATTGCATTTTGGAATTAGAACATTTAATCTAGCAATTGTTTGCTGTAGGATCAATAATATTGGAAGAAATTATGCCCATATGTAACCTTTTCATGTTGCTGCTATTTGTAGGTCTACTGTAGAAAGTTTAACAGTGGAGAGATGAAGAGACATGATAGGTGAACTGCAGAGAAAAGGAGCTGTAGCATTCCTGAGGGCCTGATTTCCCACCTCTATGTTGGAATACACAGCCCTATTTTTGTTTGTACAAAATAGTTGTTACCCAGTTGCACAGACACAAACATGCAAAATTTGCAAGCATCAGTTACAGGCTTACTTTAAAACTAATGAAAAACATCTAACATTATTTGTAAGTTTTAGTGTTGCTTCCCCTTAAAATTTGAGGATTGTGCATTTTAAGTTGTTGCAGAATTACCACGCTTTCATGTATTCAGTCAATGCTGGAATTCACCAGATGATGGGAGTGCTGTCTAGATTTTCCCAGCTAAACACAAGTGATAGCTAGAAGGTATCTTCAAAGACTACAAAGATTACAAAGAACTATTTCAACAGTGATGATATTTAAATCAGTAACAGCTGAAAAAAAAACAATCTAGGCACCAAGACTATCCTCCTCATGATATCTTTTTTCTTCCTTTCTTCTCCCTCATCCCACAGTACCACAGTAAACAGCAAGAATGTGCCCCTCACCTGAATTAAGAATAATTTGCTTAACATCAGGAGCAAAACAGGATAGCAAGTATTTCTCATTTTCCTTTTTTTTCCTCATTGCACTTCAGGGTTTTGGAAGACTAGATTTCAAAAATTATTCTGGTACCAGACTCCATGAGCTTCTATTACAAGTGGCAGACAACTTTGTTCCCAAACTATACCATACACATCTTTTGATAAGCATTCCATTTTAGCTTGGCATTATCTTACATATGAAGCAGCTGACAGGTACAACTTTTATTACTCTGGTCAGAGTAATCTACTGTGATCACCACCTGCTATGATACATTGTATCGGGTGGAACAAGACCATCTCGAGACTCCAAATTGATTGATCTAGCATTTTTATATGCTCAGAAATTAAATAGATTATGTTTTTCTTTGTAGCAAAACAGAAAGAAAATTCAAGATCATTCAAGAGCATTTGAGGTGATGGCAGGGGGCTGAGGAGATGTCCCCTTTCCCTTCAAAAGCTTTCTGAATAAACCAGAATCAAACTATTTCATATCAAATACATATTAGATGAGCTTTGTGAAAGGAACCCTTAGAGGCAATTTTTAAAAATAATATTGGTTAGTTTAAAAAAGCAAACAATAAATGGAACTAAGGAGGTTATAGCGAGGTGGGTGTTGGTCTCTTCTGCCAAGTAACTGGCAATAGGATGAAAGGAAATGGCCTCAAGTTGCGCCAAGGGATGTTTAGATTGAACATTAGGAGAAATTTCTTTACTGAAAGAGTGGTCAGGCCTTGGAACAGGCTGCCCAGGGAAGTGGTTGAGTCACCATCCCTGGAAGTGCTTCAAAGACGTGTAGATGAGGCGCTTAGGGACATGGTGTAGTGGGCATGGTGGTGTTGGGTTGACGGTTGGACTCGATGATCTTAGAGGTCTTTTCCAACCTTAATGATTCTATGATTCTATAGCTATGATTTTGATAGCTTTGTGCAAATAGCAAATACAGTAGTCCAAATTCACAGCTAATATAAATCCCACTAGCTCTACTAAGGACTTTGATATTGCAGAGTTTGACTTCTTCACCAAAGGAGAAACAAACAGAAGCATATGGGAATCTCGCTGCTATATGGCAGTACACAATCCAGTTGGTTTTCCTGCACTAAACCCAAGTGAGCTTTGTATTAATGAAAATGATACCTCAGGGTTGACTGGTATACTACAGGTTAAATGCACCAAGAAACTGTATTTGCCAGTGAGCACCATAAAACTGCCTTTAAGTGGTGGCTGAGCTTTACTACAACCTTCTTCACAGGCTTCGTTTTCACCCACAAATCATTTCTGCACCTTAAAAATTCAATTTCACTTTTTGGTTTGTTTAAAATTTCTATCAAAATAAAAAACATTTCCCTGAACTGAGTCCAGTCCAGATTTCAGTAAATTGTCTTTATGCTGGTATCTCATCCAATGTTGAAAACACTTGGAATGGAAGAGAGAAAGAGAGGGGATACTGCATGCAAAAGGCTCTTCTGTTCAGGAGATGGAAAAGAGTTTTGAGTCAACTTTTAAGAGAACGGTACAGTGGTTTTTGTGTAGCCTGGTCTGCCTCGGCAAACAGCTTACCTGAGAGTGAATGCACAAACTCTGGACCGGTACATATTGTTCTGTGCCATCACAGAAATGGGTATTCTGTAATTTTGATGGTTTGGGTGTTCTGAAATACTTATCACAGAGAGAGTGCATGCTTGTGCATACACGTGCATGTCTTTCAAAGCTGTTAGAAGAGGCAGGATTTAAGGTGTGCAATGACATCCTTTATCGTGATCAATTATTCATTCACATTGGTAAAGCTCCCTTAACAATTGTGTCCCCGAGCACCCTCTAATGAAAATAAACAGAACTAAATCACATGATCAGCTAAAAGCAACGGCTACAGAATATCAGAAAAAATGAAACATAGTTATAATAATACTAAAAAATAGCCATTAACTATGGGGATTTTTTCCATTCATGCATTAGATTAAATAAACTCAGCCATACAATTTTTCAGCTTTCCTACCCCTGAAGTATTCCTGTCCCCTAACTAGCAGAACACCATTCATATATTGCTAAATTGTTAGCTCTGAAAGACGGGCAAAGAATAACAGCCATTTTTTCTACCTCAAGTAATTTTTACACACATAGATGAGTAGATTTTAGCTTTTCTAATGATAGTGGGAAAAGCAGTGATATCAGGGGTTTTAACCAACTCATTCTGGACATCAGTCTCTGACTGACAGAGATTAAAATTAAGAATAGAAATATTGGGGAAGATACTAGTCTGTAGTAAACAGCAGAATATATGTAACTCTACCTTCCAAGAGCTAGTAAGAAGGGTAAGACTTGCCAAAAGGGAGCACTGATGCCCTTGTCACCACCTACTTTCCCAGATGTGGAGCAGAAGATAATTCTAATAATTGCATTAGTTCCTGCCAGCAAACATTGCCTTCTGAAGTAGAGAATGATGCTGCTGTATTCAGATGGGGTTTAATAGAGAACAGCAAGAGTTTCCAGTAATGAGGGAGAGAAAGCAAACCTGCAGCACCTACCACTTGCAAAACTGTGCAGGCAGAAGTACCCCACTTTATCTAGTAACAGAAAAACATGTTTCCTGGTCCAAATTACTACACTGTGTGTTTCCAGGGACTGTTTTTAAGCATAAGTGATTTCCTGCTGTTGATTCAAGAGATCATTCTGGCATAACAATGAAGTTCAGGTCAAAATGCAAGCCACTGGAAGCAGAAGCTAGAAGGCAGTAAAAATCAGCAGACCCAGTCATTATGACCAGTTGAAAGCATACGAGGATAACAGAGCCATGGATAAGGTTTACTCCATCCTGTGCTCCCACTGAGGTCCTGGAAGTTCTGCTTCTGCAGAAACAAATACACACACACTCACATCCACTTCAAAGTTGTTTTGACAATTTCCTTGCACCCATCTCAGTGAAGAAAACCTTCTATATTTGCATATTGAAATCTATTTTCTCATGTAACTCTTTAATCGAGGTTTAGATCAGAAGGTGAATTCAATTCTTCCACACAAGTATCATTCTGTAGAGGTTGCTGTTCCTCAGCTACTCTATAAAGCCAAACTTTTTTCCCCTGTGTGATGCCCCCTTGACAGCCTTCCTTCTGCAGTGATATCTTCCAGGAGAAAACTGATACAGACTGGGCTGCAGGTCATAGTACAGCTATCAGGCACGCAGAAATCACAAGTGATCTGAAACCCATAGCTGGAGATGCTGAAGAGGTGGTGGAAAGTAGGAGAGAGCATGGAGAATTGACCAGGGGTGCCTTTTCATTCCTTGTACTAGAGCCTCTGCCAGCCAATCTGATACCTGGAAAACTCTCTATAGTTTTCCTTTAAAGTTAAGTCAGAACTGAAGCTGGAATACAAAGGCACAAGCAAGTGCAAATAAAAAGAGGACAGACTGGCTCCTACAAGATCATACCAGTTCAGCTATAGTTACCAGCAGCAATCGCAGGCTGAAGATTAGAACTCAAATCAGACTAAAACATGCTAACAGTCTCTTCATGTTGTAACATCTGTAAAAGCAGTGCCTCATTAACATTTCCAACACAACCTTCCATTCAATCACCTTCTTCTAATTTCCCCTTCTCTCTTACAAGTCTAAATATTGTAGGAATAGAAACTAGTAGATGCCATTAGAAAATGGAAGCGTACTTCTCTCTTCTCTGTATTGGTTTTAAAACTTTGATGAGCAATAGGAGAGATGGGAAGACCAAAAGATAAGCAGTTGGTGTGAAGCAGTTTGCAAATTTGGAAAAGGGCAATCTTGTAGCTCTGTAATGGGCTGTGATAGGACAGGGAAAAAAAAGCAGGGAGGGTAATTCAGTTCAATTTGGAAGAAGAGAGCATGAAAGGAAAGATGAGGTTTGCTGAAACAGCATGAGGCTAATAACAAACACTTGTTCTATTTTTTAATTTAAAAAAATGCATAGCTCTCCTGTCCAAGCATCTAAGGAATTCATATGCAGTCACCACTGAGACGAAAAGCAGAGGTCCTTCATCCACATATGTATGATACTGAAGAATATAAGCGAGTGGCCCACCAGCAACACTGGGAGGAACGGATGGGCAATTCTCCAGCGCTCATCAAGTATCCTTCCATAAAATAAGTGATTTAATTTTTACCTTTTTGTTAGGGGGGGCAAAATCTGTTGCTTGCAATTGATAGTGATGTATTGCCAGATCCTCCCATAAGTGACACGTTATGTCACAATGCAGCAAAGCTATTGCTCGTCTAAATAAACTAAAATAAACAAATGCCAGCAAGACACAAACAAGCTGGATCTTCAGATACATTTTAGCTTTAAATTGACACCAGCATGTTGCTCTGCACATTAATACGTAATCATTGTGGTAATTATCTTCCTCCAAGGGCCTAAAATTAGAAGCAAACACTACCAAATGTTGTTTTCACACAGGGCTGCTACTCTGTCTCCTCTGTTTATCTTCCTGTAGTGAGATTTTAGAATTTTCTCAAAGCCCATAACAGAAATCCCAGAGGGATTTTCGGAGCACAAGAAATACAGAACAGGCTGAACTGTCTGATGGAAAAGTGACATGCAATGTACTGAAGCAGGTTTTCTAGAGCTCCTTGTCTCCCTTGATTGACAAGCTGGTGAAAAGTATACCACAGGCAGACTTACCTTTAAATCAAAATTGTCTGCTCAAGCAGAAACAACGTTGGCTTTGATCATTATGTGAATCTGTCAGCTTCTGTTTCCGTATCTGCTTGGTGCTGTTAGAAGCTATACCATTAGTACAAATAGCTATTTACTTTAACCTATCATTTCATAATAGTTATGATGTCGTTATGATGTTGGCATAGTTTCAACATACACCTCAATTTTTAGTGACACATGCTGTATCTTGACTCTCTCTAGGCCCATTAGGCCAAAAGTAAGGAAAAAACCTGCCATACTCCATAGAGTTCGGTAGGGGTCTTCTTTCTTTGTTTTAATTTAATGAAACTCTCAACTTGCCTTTGCTACAAATGAAGTCATAAAGAGGGGAAAAAACACTCCAGCGAGCAAAATTGGGAGCAGAAGATTTGCTTTTTAGAGCCTGTAGAAATTGTTTTTAATATTTTCAATAGTCTGAAGTTCATCTTTTGCACAGATAACTATTCCACATGCAAGAGGAGTATCAGGTACTATTCAAACTGGATGACTTCACTATTTCAGAACAACTGTTTTGACTACTTTAGATAGGAATGTTGATCCATTTGCAGAGCAGCTTTTTTTCTAGAGGGTTGTTTTCCCTTCACTGGCAGATAGGGATGTTCATAGCTTATTTCCAGAATTTTATATAGGACAATCACCACGGTCTCCATATGGAAAGGAGAGAAAAAGTTTAAAACGTGAGCCCACTCATGATTTACAAAATACATTTTCTGCTGTGTTGGAGTGTAGGCCAGCTCCCACACTCACTGCCTCTAGGCTTCTGTCTGATTAATGTTTTTAGAAGTGCCAGTATTTATACTGCCTTACCACCCACAGGCCCAAATTATACACCAACGTTGAGTGTGACACAAAAACATGGTCTCTTACATGAGTAAGAAACAATCCAAGCCAAAAAGAATTTACACTCAGAAGAGAAGAGCAGAGGGAAAGAAGCATTTTGCCCATACAATTCTAATTTTACCAATTTCTAGTGCATTTTGCTCTACAGGTACACTGATCTTTTTTGCCGTTTTTTATTGCAGGAGATTTATGCACCTGCAGCCCAATGTCAGATGGCACTGGCATCAGGGTAGAAGTCTTTTTTTCTCCAAAATAAAAGAAGAAAGAAAATTGTTATTACACTAGTATCCACTGTCCTGAATCTCTTCATCAATCTACCAGAACCTGTGGGGAGGAGTGATTCAGATATCCTTCTTGTCAGGACAAGCACCAGTGCAATGGCCTCGTATGATCCCACTTGCATTCATGTTGGATACTGTGCTGCTCAAGTATGCTAGAAAATTGGATTGGAGGTCAGAGGAGGGAGGAAGAGGACACACAGGATTTAAAGGGCTGGAGGAAAGAGGTTAGCCAGAAACCTACATAGGGGCATGTATCTGTGGGCTGATAAACAATAACAGCAATGATTACAAATATTTGAAAAGTGTAAGCACCAGAGAAAAGGAAGGAAGCAATGATTTGTTTACTGTGATCCACGACACTCAAATACCAAGGCAAAAGGGATCTTTCTACAGAAGACATTAGATGAGCAGAATTCAGAAAAACATTAAGTTAATGGAAAAAATTAGGACAAATAGAAGAAGCCTATGGATAATCATATCTCATATAGGCAATGAAATTTAGAGGTGGAATAGCAAAGTGGTGAAAGTGCTTCGGTTTTTTTTTTTCCAAGGCAGACTGTAGGTAAAACACTCTCTACCTGTCCATCCCCTCTCCAAAATAGGTAGCTTGAAACAGTCTCACATGGGCAGAAGATGACCCGTGGGCTGTTTGCCCCCTCTCACTTTTGTTAATGCTATTAACTTTAGAAAAGCATCTTTCCAGACTTCTCTCACCCAGAGATCATCAGCTCACAGCCATGATGTTGAAGTTTATTCTCAGCTGAATTAAAAGCTGCATGATACGTCCAGTTGAGGTCCCACTTTATGCAAAGAAAATCAAGAACATTCCCTTTGAAATGCAGAGGAGACACAGTGGAGCAACATCAGGGCCTTTTGTTTTCAGATTCCTAGCAACAATCCCATACATTCCCCGCTTCCATACAGTCTTCTCTCTTTTTGGCTCTCCTAGGCATAAAACTACTTAAAGGCATAGTCTGAGCTGTGGTAAAAATCACTAACCCTGTGAACAAAATGTTCAACTGAAATTAAAAACAATGCAAGTGTTAAGAGCTTGAGCTAAATTAATTAGTCACTACTTCCATTTCAAATCTGCATTCAAGTGTGTAAACATTGCAGCACTCAAAGATTTATCTGATATAAAATGAGAACATCAGCAATTTCCTTCTAGAGGGGCAGATGTTAAATTCATTCTTATGATTTTTCACAGATGTTCCCCCCTCCCCCAGCATATTTAAAATGGAATTTCTATCTTGGTTCTGAAAATCCACATTCTCATACCAAAATGCAGGCAGCTGATGCAGGCTATGAGCACATTTCGTGATACCTGCACAAACAGCCAGGAACTAAAGAGGAGATGACTTTTGCATCCATATGTATCCACAGCAAGTTCCCAGTGTGCTATGGAGTGGAGTATACTGCACCTTGGCTTCTATAGGTTTTTTTGATGTAACTAAGGAGATAACTAATTGATCATCTCCATACAGATTGAAAATTCTGGGATTTATTACCCATATTACAAAAGTTTCATGAGGTCTCAGAGCACTGGCTCTCCTTGCTCTGAGCATTGCACAGTTTCGCTAGGAACTTGTGCCTGCCTCAGGGAGCTTCCAGAATAAAGACATAAGAAAGTTAAAGGCTGGCAGTGTCCTGCCAGTGTCCTGTCCCCGCCCCCCTCCCTCAGCACAGGGGAAAGGGACACATTCTTGCAGATTTCAGATTGCTAAGAAACAAGTTTAATGCTATTATCAGAGCCATTGCTACTTAACAACACACAGCAAAGGCAGCAGCAAGCAGCCCATCCATTACTGCTCTTATAGTCTAAACAAGAGAAAACAATGACATTTTGAAATACGATAGAATAGAAGGGGAAAAAAAACTTCTTCCTGAGAGTCCAAAATCAAGGACAGGAGGCGAAGGGAGAATATGAAAACCTCTCCAAACCTTATCCTAAAATAAAAATCAGCTTGAAGGGGAACACTGCAATAACCGTCAAATGGCAGCCTCGCAGGCTTCCCCTAAATCGGCTCCGTCACAGGCTGGGGGCAAGATCTTCTTAAAGCATCCAGTTTATCCTACAGGGCATCTGTCACTCACAATCTCCCTGAAGCCACAGGCATTCCTCCTTCCAGGCAGGTCAAAAGAGGCGAGCCAAGCCAAGCAGCTAGAGTGTCCTAAGCAAAGCAAACAGCACTTGAAAATATCTGCTTCTCAGCGGTTTTAGGGTCTGATTCACCTGCAGTGATGTTAAAGAGGAATACTATTCTTTCAAGTTAATGGCAGGCAGTGAACAGAGACCAGGCAGCACAGAGAGAAGAGAATCCAAAAGATCATTTTGTTGGCTTTGCCTTACCGGCTCCCAAGCACTGCAGTAGTCAGGATAGGAGTTAGGTAAGACATCAAGACAGAAACATGAGCAGGAAAAGCTACTACAAGTCTGAGAGAATAAGAACGTGCATTTCCTAAGGGGAAGTTCAGGAATGAAAAATGTGTGTCTGTTGTAGTGCAAATCAGATTTTCTGTAACCTCCTATGCAGCTAGAATCAAAATAGCCTGGAGCAGACTGTCCCATTTGGTCTCCCGCAGGTGTCTGGAGCAAGCAGATGGGGGATAGAAATGAGACTAGAAGCAGACTGGGGAAAGACATCTTACAAAGTGACACCATTCCTCTCCTTGTCTCTTGCATAAGCCTGTTCACGCCAAGCTGACGAACAAAAGCAATTATACTCAAGGGCACAGAAAAAATATAACAGCTTTCCTATAGCCACAGAAAGACCAGTCTCTTGCCTACAAAATCCAAGACTTTAGCATTGTGTGACCAACTTGGTGTTTTACAGTCATGCAACACATTCTATAGAAAACAGCAATAAATTTGTTAAATTTTAAAATGAAAACACAGAAAGGTGCAAAGTATGGACAACTTCATAATAGCATTTCTCTACATCTTTTTGTAAGCCTTTCCTCTTGCAACATTAGGAATGGCCAGGAAATTGGAGACCAGGTAAAGGGAGGGTAGACAATGCTGAAAGGGACTCTATGAGATACAGATTAAATTATCTAGAGCTACATGCCTGTAAAACCTACTGTGCGATCATCTCAGCAGGTAATTATAGGCAGAGCAGCTGTACACAGAGAGGTTTAGTAAGCTGAGTAACTTCCTTTTGCAATTTGTCTTGCAGCCAAAAGTAGGTGCAAGGACATGGACATCTAAAGCCTGGATGAGAAGTGATTTTTTTTTTTTTTTAATTTTTATTTTTTTTAGTTAAAAAGCAGTCATGGTATGCCTTTTCATCATCAGTTTACAACAGCACGTAAGTGCTCAGTGCACGCTAGATGGATCAGACCGCAATCACCACCTTTTCTTGCCCAGCGAACTGGAGTCCTGTCGGAAGTCAGACTGGGAAACCAGTGCTTGGGTGAAGAGGAATGATGTATAGCTTTTTCATTTCTTCTCACTAATACAGCTAGCACAGCTCTTCCAAAGAAGTTCTCTATTCTGGACAATCATTAAAAGCTTTTTTCCAGCTGAAGAAATAAAAGGGGAAAAGGTTTGTGGACGCTCACAAGCTCTGCAAGGCCTCCCACTTCACAGAGTTCACCTGTACGAACTAACTCCCTTCCAACTCCTGCTCATTAGCACCACCTTTGGCATTTTTAAAAAGTTTTCCTCTCTCTAATCTCTGATCTCATTTATCTTGGGACTAAAGTTTAACACAGAATTTATCACATCAGATGTCTTATTTCCCTGGCAACACTGATATAGCCACAAATATCAAGCAAGAGACAATAAGCTATGACTGGAAAACAGAACTGTATTTAGAGAGAAGCATTGCCCTGCATAAAAATTCCCCATCTGACACACAATCACTCTCACTCCAGCTCTAAAAACTGTTCTCAGAACAAATTTCCTCCCTCTGTTTTCTTTCCCTCTGCTTATAGTACAGCAGATGCAGTGCAATTTGGGAACCGGCATCCCGAAACAATTTTCTCAGGGAATTCTCTGGCCAGTCCACGAGGATAGTCCTTCACCGCAACTGCAGGGCTTGGGGTGAGCTCCCTACCAGCAGTACGCGGAAGCATTTGACAGTGAACAAGGAGGTGCAACACCCCTCCTTCATCTGCCTTCTCCCCTTTCCAGTTTATCATTGGATCCAGCCCTTGATCGGGGTATGAGTGATAATAAATGGATTTGCCATATAGATTCCTGGCTATGAACTTCTCCATGACATCTTGGGGACCACAGTGAGGTAGTGTGGGTACCTGGCATGACAACCATCCTGTGGCAAGAGTTATTTTAAATATCTACCCTACTGGAAACCGAAACTTTGCCATTCTGGTTTTCCCAGGCTCAGATGTTTATGAGAGGCACAAGCAGGGGTGGGAGGAGTTCAGGAAGAGTGCTGGGTGCCCAGCTCCCACAGGGCTCTTAGACAGCCCTGGACCAAGTCTCCCATGTGTAGTCAATCCAAATGGATAAATACATGAGAACCAAGACTGCAAGAGTTTCTTCTCTGGAGTTTTACAAAAATAATTCAGTTGTAATTGGAGAAACTGGGACTCATGAAACATTTTCCTTCCCACCAGGCAGATGAATCTATGATTTGTATTCTCTGATTTTAAATGAGATTCTCGCCCATCTTCAGTGGATTTGATTGATACTGCACACGAGGCCACTCAGTAAAATGATACAGTGTAGATCAAAGCATGAAAGATAATTTTCCCTGAAATGTATGTAGCTAAGGGTAAGTTATGACTCTTTGTTTCACAGTTTATGGAACACAATTTCATTTAAAGCCTAAATCTGTCATTTCAGCATTGTTTATCAAAATACATCCAATACCCTCTCCCCCTAGAAGAACAGTGTCAAGTCAAAGGTAGAAAATCAAACCAGTACAAAGACATTTTTTCCAAATATCTAACCATAAAATAAACTCATGGAGAATAGCTTGTGATTTGCATAAATATTATCCACATATGATGCATTCGATGCAAGCAAAGAGTAATTCATCTGCAAGTTAAATACCCAGAGTGGCAAAAGGTGCTGTAAAATTTATGACAGAAAGACTGCTTCATGTATACCTAAAGATGCGATGAACTGCCTTCACCTGCTTGCATATCTATATTTCATAACTTTGTTTTATTCATGCAGGAGCTGAAAGATATTCCCAACAATGATCATTTTTAATCTCCTTTCTTCATTACCTGGTTTTTGGCTCACTGGCATTTTGGGAGTAGGTTTTTCCTCAAAATAATTTCACTGCCAAATTACTACGTGCAACATAATTAAAGTCACTCCATTTTTTTTTTCATTACAGCAATACCAGTCCCTAGCACTTACCCCCCACCCCACCCCCCGTAAAGCTGCATCACCACTTTGAGTTAACCTTTACAAACTTAATAGGCTAAAGTGAATTTGGGAGAGTTTTGAGAAAGAAAAGCAAAATACTCATAAGAAAACATGTGGGAAGAGGAAGAGGAGAGGAGACAGAAAGACAAAACAAAATTCAAACTATTTTATGCTTATATTTTACATTCATTTCTGAAAACCTTCCCCTGTAAATTTAATTAGATACGCCTTTCTGGAGAGCAATAAGCTGTTATGTCAACCACCTCAGTCCTGATATCACTGAACTGGAAATCACATGCCAAAACCTGTCCTCCGTTATACCTGTGGACCCTTGGATCCTTCAGAATTACTTTCGTACTCAGCATACACAGGTCACAGATTAAGGATGAATGTAGTCACTCGTGTTTTGCTCTTTCCTAAAAGCAAGGCCCTCAGTCTCAGGGGATGCCTACATGACTTCAATGTTTTCAGGATGTTTCCATGGCTGTTTGATTTGCTTTGCCTTGGTGGGTGGCAGAATCATATCTACAGTGGTATGATAATATATGATAATATCATCAAATATATTACATGATATGGTAACACAATATTATCAAAGATATGGTGATATGTGATCTTCTGATCCTGTTCTGTCAACCATATAAAAAAAAAAATCTCTTCTTGGATCAGCCAACTCCAATACAGACATCAGCTAAGGGAACAGGATCTGGCAGCCTCTCTCTCCATGGGAAAATTCATGCTTTCATAATCCATCTACACTCACATATTCAGTTAAAACACTTGCTCAAGTTTTTAAGCTCAAGAGCTAAACATTGAAGTTGACATTAAGCAATTAAGTTATCATGCAGAAGCAGCATTTAGGATGTAATGGGACAGAGGACAGATGCTGTAAAGTGCAAAACAGTTCAGCGCACTCATATTGTTCAGGCTCACAGAAATTGAAGGAGTGTACAATACATTCTTGAAACATATTGTCTAGCTGCCAGCCTCGTGGGAAAGAGCAAGCAAAGGCTCATGAGACTCTGATCCAGGTCATTCCCTCTCCTTACGCAGAAGGCTGCACAGATCTGAGGTAAGGAGAAGGGGAAAGCCAGGTGGCTCTCCCTCGGACACAGCTGTCTCGTGTGCGAGCTCCTCCCACATCATCACCTCCACCGCTGTTTCCATTCCTCCTAAAGACTGTTCAATGAAGTTTCCATGAAGAGGGAGGCATTTCAGAAAGTGTAGGCTGAGGCCCCTGAGGAGAGGGAGTGCAGAGAGAAGCACTGCCAGCTCCTTACCTCTTCCCAGCGTTGCAGGTATATTTTGGATGAGCTTCGGGTGAGGGATGAAGTGAGGTCCCTGTCCAGTCAGCTATCAATGATTGCTATGTGTTTCCCCAGTAGAGGTCAGACCAGGGTACACCTCACCCATGAACATTACTGACATTGTATAATCTGTGCACTCAGTGGCTGCCCTGCCTGCTTTCCACAACCCCAAAGGAAACCCAAACTGAAATATCTCTGAGTTTGGACACACAACCTCATGGAAGGATGTCCGGAAAATGACCAATGGAGAATGCTGAAGCATCCCTTGGCTTACCAGCCATGTGGGAGAAGGGAGGGAGAGTAATAGGACTCTTGACTGAAACTTAGTTCCTCAATGGAAACAAATTCAGGTTATTATCAAGCATAAAACCCTGCACGAAGCTATAAAAGCAGGGCTTTTGTCCTGCTGCACAGGAGGAGAAACAGGGTTGCTTATTAACCTGTGAGAAATGCCTACAGGAATCCTGCAGCAGGCTTTGTTAATGATACACTGCTTTAACTGTCAGCAACAGACAGAGGGGCTTCATTTTAAATTTATACCTAACATGGTTTGTCAGATTTTATAACCAGCTAAAGAAGTTATAAATGGCCATGGGTCATTCAGCTACTTAAACTAGAGGGAATGTTTTCCCCTATCATAGCTTAATAGCAATACGTAAATCATTAAATCTGAGATAAAACAAAATTAAAAGCAAAATAGCACAGATTTTCACCCTTCTGCCCTATGTCTGTTGATGAAAATAAGTGATTCTTTTCTATGGACAGAAAATTGAAAGGTAGCCATACTTCCAGACATGATTATTACTTATTTTTGGTGTGGAGCCACATCAGTTTGAAGTCTGAAGTGTTGGACAATATTTGACACAGAGTCACCCATGATTTCAGTTAAAACTTAGGTGCTTAACTATGCGTAACTTCTCACCTACAGATGCAGCCCTGCCATAACTCTACTGGCAGGCAGGAGTGGTGGGATGGATGAGCTGCCTAGAAACACAAAATCTCTGCAAAGATCTCGAGGAAATGCCTGGTGGGATATGCTCCTCCAAGGAAATCCAGTTCTGCAATGAAACAACAACCCCTTCTCACAGCAGGCAGTAGGACCTTTAGCACAAATCTATATTAATGCACATCCAGTCCTCTATACTACTTAAAATTTACATGCTGCTTTGATTTTTTTATTTTAACCTCAAGATATTTCTGCTTCTGGCCCTTGAAATAAATGGGTTTCTTCTTTTTCCCTTCCCACCAAATATGTAAAAATAACGGTGAAAGCATTTTTCGTTTTATATAAAAGTCTTTGAAAAAGCCCCTTTTTAAACCTGGAAAAGCTTTATGGAGATTCCACATATATTTGGTCTAAAATCTTTGCTCTATTTCACATATTACACCATACATATGTACATCTGCACGGCAAGCATCAATTTATGAAGCCTTTGTTGTCTGTCACGCAGTATCCTGTGCTTATAGATGTTCAAGCAAAGCCAATTACCTTTTCTTCTTAAAACGTCAGGTTGTACTTACCAGCATGAGCATCTACATCACACCTGACAATATATAGCAGCCACTCCTGGGAAATCCAACGATCTAATTGAAACAAGCAGGCTGTCTTGGAAAGCATTTATTATTCATTGTTGCTCCATTAATATTGTGTGGCATAGAAGTGATCACATTGAAAAGGTTACTGTCAAATGAGTAAGGAACCTCTTTGTCAGTACAGGAAGGTCAACATCTAAGACTAGGACAGAGGCAGCCAGTCAGTCATTTATATACACCATGATGAAAAATGACAGAGCTGGAGACAGACCCACCACTAGAGCTTCACTGTGAATTATTCAGTAATCCTTTTGTTCTTCTCCATGGAACCTGACAATAGTTTGCATATTTTTAAATTACCCTGATAAGGCCATGGGAAATGTTCTACTGATAAAAGTGCGGAATACAAATTGGAGCTGGATTTACTTAACTGCCCACAATAGATCATCCTGACATACTTTTCCCCTTAAGCAACAATATGGAGAAAAAAAGCAAGCGGTGTTTCGCATCCAAGTATGTATCAGACAAATGTTTCTATTTCAAGTTAAAACATGAGACACAAGGAAGAAAAGGAGGGGCCTAGCAGGAAACCTTTCTCATATGTGCAAATGCATGTATTAAAAAGAGATCATCCAAGTAATTTCATTTCTTACATTAATTTTTCCAGCAGTAAGAAATTACAACAGGCCCTAATGAAAGGTAGATGAAACTGTTTGAAATGGGGAGATAAAGATCTGGATGTAGGGAAAAACAGAAAAAAGAATACCCAACATGTTTATCTCTCACCTACCATTATGAATCCCCAGAAACTGATTCTACAGCAGAAATTACTAACTATTAAAGCAAACACCTGGGGGGGGAGGGGGAAGAGTCTCCCCTTATCCTAAAGGAATAGCAAGTCCTTTATCACAACTGCTAGCTGTAACAGAAGTCTGGAGCCTTCCCACTTTTAACCACGGGATTTGGAGAAGCACTATGATATCACACAGCCAAGAAAAATTATGTATGAGTTTGCAGAATTCATCCCCACCCACCTGAAACCTTGAGAACTAGGAAATAAGTTAAGCCAAAAAAACCCTCTCTTTCTTCAAGAGTTTTGCAAAAAGGGGACAAAATGTCATCTTTCCTAGCTCCTCCCCCAGACAGTACATAACAGAAGGGAAATACAAATTGATGCATGGGTTGTTGCTTTTGGGTGCTGTGGTTTTGGGGGTTTTCTTTTGAGGGAGGAGGGGAAGGTGCGGAGGATTCTTTTTAAAAATCACTCTTCTTATATTCTGCCCTTGGAGGACAATGGGTGGTTTCTTTCTTTATTAAGGGCACATAAATGCACAACATAAACCACTTCTAGCAGAAACGAATGAGGAAGATAGCAACAGAGGACAGCCCCTGCTTATCCCCCACTGAGAATCATCCACATTATTCTGTTTGAGGTCCTGCAGATAGCTGTACCTTCCCCCATTGAAGCTCCAGCTGGATCCAAATGAAACTTGGGGCCTCTACACAAAAGACTATTTCCAGACACAGCAAGATACAGGCTGTGAAGAACATTTCCTAGAAGCATTCCAGCTCACATTCACTTCCGACATCCAGGATTACTACAGGATCAAGTTCAAATAACTTGGGGGAGGGGGGGAGAGAGGAGGGGATTCAGCATGAGATGATCCCTACCTCTCCACCCCATGCTTCCTGCTTCCCAAAGCTACTCTCATGGGAGCAGACAGCACCATCTGCACAAACTGCACAAGGCAGTTCCAAGCTGGGAATTGACTGATCTCACCCTTACCAAATTTGTGAAATGAGAATGTTGTCAGTGGTGCATTCACTTTAATTAATTCCCAAGAAAGACCATTTTCCTTAAATTAACATTCTATGAAAGCAGGGAGTGGAAGGAGGGGAAGCCTAACATCTTTGAAAGGGATAATAATACCTAATCGACTAACTTTCTGATAATTAATTAAAATGTTAGCAGTTCTCTAATTGAAAAATGTTGAATGTATTCCCCAGAACCTTCCATTATTTTTTCCATTACATTAATCATTAGAGGACACCTATTACAGATTACCTCTTTCAAACACAATCTTCCTGATAAAAAGAGTCAGGAACACTGGCAAGGTCAAATGCTCAGCTAAATCCCAATGAGAGCAGGCAACCAGTGAGTATAGTGCTCAGTAAGATTTAGAAAATGTCAAACTATGAAGAAGATAAATGATGGCTTTCCAAATTTAAGGCAGAACACATGAAGTGTAGTACACAAGTCAATACTTCCCTATGAATAATGTATTTGTCTTGTGAGGTGGTCCACATACTAGCCCATTAGTTCCCTACCATCTTAAAAGAATTAAGTTAAGCAAACAAGCTTTAGGTAAGATCTATTTATACAAAATACAGAAGGAAGGTGGTGGTTTTTTTTCTTCTGTAGGTGATACATGTTCCATAACATCTCAATGCTCTCCTTCAATTATTTTTTGCAGGTTACAAAGATTTTACTGCATATTATTAGTAGTGGCATTAAATATACAGCTCACACTTAATATCAGTATACTTCTATTTCTTTTCAGATGCACAGAATTCATCACAACATGAATTCATAATCGCCAGAACAGTGAATAAATATTTTTCATGAGCATAAGTTATTTTTGTAGATGGTGCTGTACAGGAGGTGCCTGTGGGTGTCTCTTAATTGATAACTTCGGAGATCAGGGGGAGAGGAACAGGCTGCTGTGAAGTGTGTTCCATCACACCCAGGAGACTGCTGGCGTCGCTGATATTTCTTTCTTTCTACCTACTTTATCATTTTATCTAATAAATATGAATGGTGACATACTGGTAATATTATAGGTACCAGGTATTTTCTCCACCCTATTTCACTCACCATGATAGAGGAAAGTCATTGCAGAGACAAAAGTAGTCTACAGCCACAATTTAGGACATGCAGCACGTGAGAGGGGTGCTTATGATGAAGGAGCATCCATTTTTAGATATGTAGCCAGTATGGCACAGAAAATGAGGTTTAGGTGAGAAGTACCTGGGGGACTGGAGCCCTGGATGAGCCACAGAGATTGATGTCACCCTCACCCCTTTATAAAGGGCTCAGATTGGCAATGAGAAGATGACTAGCCCTTAGGAACAGTTTTCTGACAGAACCTTTTCATAAGATTGCTGTAATTATGTAGTAAATAGCCATAGATGGTAACAGAGGCTGAAAAGCTGAATCATTTCTCCATGTAATAGATGTTTATTAAGCAGACATGACATGAGACCTGTCATAAATTCCAGCTTTATCTCTCTCATTCCCAGTAGCTACTTGGAAACCCAAAGGACTGGGCAAACTAGGCATGGTCTATAGCCTTGTGCTCAAGGAGCTAAAGGCAAATAGAGCTCAGTAGTAGTTTACTTGACTTATGCATCTTCTCTTAGTCTATTTTGTTGTCTGTTATTTCCTGTAGCAGAAGATCCAGTCTGAGAAACAACTCTGAGCTAAACTCTATTCTTGGGTATTTCATATGTAAATACAAAATAACTCCATGGTGTTCAATGGCACCAACAATGTTTTTTTTCATTACCTGATGTGGCAGAAACGTAACCCGACTGCTACCGCTCCAGATATGCTTTGTTCCTACTCTAAGTAGGCAGCAGATAGAGGTACCTAGTTTAATAGTAACTTGAGCAACTCTGCAGCAATCACTTGACCAAAGGATGCTCCAACAGCAATCATCTCTAGTGGGAGTCTTCCATGCAAGGACTAGGAGAACAGGCCAGAGGGCTGACAACAAGCTGTGAAAGTTGAAGGAGGAGATCATTCAGGGAAATCCTATAGCTCATGTTATGACAAGGGTCAGACTAGGTTGATTGTCCAAGTTTGCTGGCTATACAGTCAGGCCAATATAATCAACAGTACCTTGGCATTTTCTTTTTCAAGAAAATCTGCATTTTTCTGTAAGCCTGTATGGAATAATCTCCCTCATCAGTTATTCAGTCATGCTTTTATAAGCGATTGTGAATTATTAGCACTGCTTTCCACTTGACGCCTTTAATTCTTGCATCATAACCTGTACCGACTTCACTGTCCAGGTCCCTATTAAGATTAAACTGTCTTTAAAGAAGCAAGTTCTCTGCCACCCCACCCACTACACCATGCTTTGGGAGGCTTCGGGCTGCCTGCTACAAAATGCATCTACACCAATTCTTTCCCTAGGTAGAGCTTTGTGGATAAAGAAATAGTTAATACCATTCCATGCACAAAAGCAAATGAAGTGTGCAGTACTCAGGTCTAGCAGTCAGAGCCTAATTGCAGGTATGCTTCTTCTCAGACACAGGCTGTCAAGTGTAGAACCGGGGTCTTAGTTCACTTGGGAGCTATTGCATGGTAAAGCTAATCATGAACTTCAGCATCACATTGCAGCAGAACCTTATTACTCTTATCTGGCATTCTTTGCTTGGATGGGCATAACTCAATTATGCCTTCCAAGCAAATTATTGCCTATCTTCATTATTTTAAAAACATCTTGATCCACAGAGAGATTATTTCAATGCGTCAGAAGTGAATAAATAAAAGAAGTGACAAGCCATAAGTGTTCTCTTCCCTAATGGCACTTTTCCAATCACAATGGGGTCCCAACCCTTGCTGGTACCTTCAGATATTAAATTATATCTAATAAAGAAAAACACAAATAAAAAGGAGGAAGATTCATGTTAACTAAAATAAGTGATAATGCCTTCAAATTTTCTCAAAAAAGGGTAATATTTCTGCTATGAGGCACACAGGAATGGAAAATATTTCCCCAACTAACATGCTGTTTTGAAGGTACAGCAAAACAGAATATAGATATACATCTTTACATCATCAGGTTCATCCACTGACAACCCATCAATCTGAATGTTGGGTATCTGCTTAGATTTAGCTGTTCGGTCCCTCCTAAACCCTATGCCTACAACCACAGAACAACTCCACGTGAACACAGGAGACAGTGCTTCTGATCTAGAAACAGCGTCTTATGGACTCCAACCTGTGAAGTGGTGAGTGAACAGGATATGCACTAGCAACTTCATTTCCATGAGTAGTTCCAAAGAAGTTCAGGTCTTCAGTTCCGCATCATCCCAAAACAACGTATCAAACAGGCTACTTCACAAAGAACAGTGGATGGAATGCCACAGAATAGATACTAATTCGGTAAGTTAAAAATACAACCAAAAACCCACAGTTGCTATTTGTTCCCTTTTCTGAACTTTCCTCAGAAAATAGGTCTTACAGCTGTGCTTCATGTACTGAGCAATATATTTTCTCAGCAATGGTTTAATGTGGAAACCTGTACAAACTTTTGAACTGTGATTATGGTGATACATTAGTGTTTTTCAATCACTAGTTGAGTTTATGGTCCTTGCACATGTCACATAATTTATGACTTGTCTTACATATACAACGAATGCATTAAAACTGCGAACATTTGCCCATGGGACAGACTTCTTCACAGCTTAATACGCTTACGGTTGTAATAAAATTTATTTTAGGAGAAAGAGTAATAAAACAAAATTCAGAAAGTAGAATAATGGGATAATTATGCTCTAAAACCAAATGTGCTTTCTTTATGTCACCATTTCATAAAGTCAAAACAATTTATTATAGTGGTGCCTCAATAGCAATGGCCGTTTCTATTATAAACCCTGCTTTTCAAGACCTTCATATAATTCAGCAATTCTAGCTTGTATTAAACTAGAACTTGGCATATCAACAAGTTATCAGCACAGATGCAGTTCTCCACACCTAAAATGGCTAAAATCCATTTTTAAGATCAGGACATATTCTTGGGGGATGGCAGGGAAGGGAACAGGGGGGGAATAGAAGAAGGTTTGCTTCCAGGAACACAAGTGAACAATGAGACAATATTAGCTACAGAAAAGTGCTTTTTTTCCATAGCCTTTCCCAAGCTTTTCTCAGTGTCTCAGGCATTGCAGGGATAAGGAACAGAACAGATCCTCAGGCAGGTTAAAGTAAAGCCCATGGGGCCAGAAGTTAATAAAAAAAAAAAAAGCCCTGTTATTTATGTACTAGGAAAAATACCGTACTATGTATTTTATAGCTTACACAAGGAGGTCATGTCCTGAATTTCTTATACATCCAAAATTTTTATTCACTAGAAGTTCAGGAGATGAGGAAAAGAGGATCAAGAGCAATTTCTTAAGCAAAAGAGGAGACATGTGAAGGAGGAAAAAAAAGATGTAAAAGCACCAATAAGATTTCAGCTTTACATCACGAACAGTATCCTGGGCAATTTTACCTCATATAAATCAATAACAGCCAAGGTTTTTCAAGAGAAAATTAGAAGGGGCATTCTGTAACGCATTGTTGGCGTGCAACTCCAGCAGTAGTTACACATGCATTCAGACTGAACATTTGATAAGTTCCAAGTTTTTGAGATGAGTCTTACAGAAACACATACTGTCATTTCTCATTCCTCCAATTGTTCCTTGCTCCTGCTTCCTCCAGAAGCAGTTGGAGCTTCAAGGTTAGTTCTGGGATGCCTCCCTCAGCACCATCCCTCTCCCTTCCCTCTTCTCTTGCTTGGGCAGAGAATCCTGGACCAGCCGCAGCTCATCAGCCTTGGAATGGCAAAATCTGAGTTGCCCTACACTGCTGAAAAGCCCCATGCTGGCTCTGTTTGCAGGGAGGAAGATGCTGGCAATTTCAGCAGTGCTGTGCACTGACAGTCATCAAAGGCCAGTCACCAAGCTGTGCATTTGAGAGGAAGACGTGATCCTAGAGTCAGGAAGAGAACCAATTTCCTGGGATCCAGCAGCAAAGCAAAGCTTTGAGTCAAAAAGAGAGATTATGATTCAGTTTTAGCAAAACAATTTAGAAGTCTGTTCCACGTATTATCTATAATCTTGTGCACTCTTCTTTTGTGCCTGGCTATTAAAATTGAATTGGCATTCAGCATCTCCAGTATTAATCAGAAATCAGTAATACTATCCATCTGGAGACATTCTACAGAGGAGAAAGGGTCATCTAGAAAATCACCACTTCCTTCCCATGCAGTGGCAAGACTGCAGGGAAGTCCACATAATCTAAACTTCTATATTCATACTGAAGTTTTCCAATCTACCACTTCCTCATATCAAATATAGATTAGTTTCTTTAATTGCCCTATATGAATTCATAGCTGAAATGTTTGACTTCCCCAGAACTAATTGTCTGTCAAGAAGATATTTTGCAGCCAAGCAGATAGCTTAATTGGATATTTAATTTAACTGCAGGCTTTGTTTCTTCATATTTCAAGTCTTATTCCTTAATGTTTGCTAAATTATGTATTCTGAACACATCCTCAGATTGTCTGCCTTTGAGTGTTCTGTTGTTCTTTGAAAATAAACATGTTTCATTATTAGCTTCTAGCTCTCTGCCATCTCTGACATGATTTTCCCATATTCCAAAAAAACCATGAGAGGCAGGTCCCTTCAGGAAATAAAACACAGATTGACTCTGCTGTCTCCAACCAGTTAGCATTTGGAGAATTATAAATATAATCTAGAACTATTTCGTTTATTTGCAGAGGAGAAATGTCCCTCGTACTGAAGCGAGGCACGTCTCCTGAATTGTAGCACAGGTCTGCAGAGGTCTAGCAAGTGCAGGCTAACTTCGCCTGACAGAAGAGGATACTGCCAAAATCATCTGCTACTTATATGATTTCAGACTCCCTCTGACAAGAACATACATTAATGGCCACAAACTTTACCCTAGAGCTTAGTGGGTGCATCAGCTCTGCCACGTCCCCACCACAGCCACCTATAGAACTACTGCTCTACAAGACCAGGACCAGTCTATACCTTCACACACAGGCGAGCCCTACAAGAAGCCAAGCCCAAGCAAAAACAGTGGAAGTCAGTATTTCATCCTTTCTCTCTCCCTTTCCCCTGGAGCTTTCACCAGGAAAAGAAAAGGGTAGTTTCAGATCCCAGCCTCCTTTTCCCTTTGCTGCTATCAAAGTCTAGACAGTGCAGTTTATCGGCAGATTATTAGCCCAGCAAAGTCCACACAACTTAGTACCATCATAAACTGCCAAACTCAAGTTCAATGGCCCATGTTATAATCAAAGAAGGAACCTCTCTGAAACGTCCTTGCTCTCACCAGATCCCTAATATTTTCCTCATGAAGTTTTTAGTATTTTTGCATAATGATCAGCATATAAGAGAAAAAAGAACATATACACAAAATTTATATCCCATAGTATATGGCAAATTGGATAAAGAGCATCGTAAACTGAATAAGTTACATAGACAGGGATGCTTCTGATTTTATTATCAACCTTGTCTTTGGGCATTTGTTGTTCTCTTTGAAGCTGCACAACTTTTGCTGATAATGGCCTCCTTCCTTCTGATTAGCGCAGTGTATGTGTTCTCCTTTGTGTAACTGATTAGACATTTGCTAATAATTTTTCAACATCACTTATAGGACACTATTGATTTTCAAATGCATCTAATTACATGACACTCAGAACCTGCTTGTAAAAAGCTTTTTATTTGCATGAGATCAAAATAATGGTGTTAAAAGTCCAGTGAGAGTCAGAAAACCCATTTCCTTATATGTACTTATAAGTACATAATGCTTCTAGTCTCCCGAGTAGAGCCCATAAGCTCACAAAGGTTCTTTGAATGACACTATGGCATTAGATATTGGACCTAGGTTTATAGTCAAAGCAACATAGGTGATGTCTCGGAAGATCTACCTGAAATCCATCTGGGATTTGAAAGCAGTTTGCTGTGCTGACTTTTTTCATCTTTATTCCTTATTGTTACTAATGACAAGATAACCTTCAGGACTAATTTAAAATTTGCTTTTAAACAAGATCTAATTCATATTTTCCTTTTACTTCATTTCATGACAGAACTTGGACTTGAAGAACAAGTTCATTGCAATACAATTTCTAATCTCTTCATTAGGACATGGATATAGATTTCTGAGGACAGAAGTCAGTGCAGAGTGAAACAAATCTGCTCTACACAGCAGGATGCACAGGATGAACTGAATATTCAGCTTGAGGATGAAGGCAACTTTAATTTAGCGGTAAAGCTATGTTATATGATGCTTTGACAAAAAGCACGCACTGCACATAATACATCACTCGACACACCCATGTAGTTGGAACAGGAGCAATAGTGGTCCTATCAGTTCGAAAGGATCTGATTAAGGGAACCACAGTCTTTTGACTAAATTATGATAAAAATGAGTAACAAACACCAACTGAAATCAAGACAGAGAACACTATATAGAGTAGATGGTGAATGACACTATTTTTTTTTATATATATATTTTTATATATATGGAGAGCTGAGATGTTGCCTTTCAAATAGTTAATGAATAATTAATGATGCACTTGATGAAATGAATTTGCTTATTTTTATAATTTCCATACTGTCAAACCCTTTGCACCTACATCAAAAAAGGGGACAGGAGAAGGGAAAGAAAATGGCAATTTGTTTGAAAGCCTGCTTCATTAATATTCAAGATCATCCATTTTAAAGCAGCCGTTTGCAAATCAAACAGTCAGTGTGTGCCATTTTGCATATCAACGATATTTTAATATGAACAACATCAAATTTCAATTCCACGAATTTCAAGCACATGAAGCCAAAATCAGCTCTCAAACAGAAATAGGATAGACGAACAAAAATTCTTAGTGTAGAACTTCATAGAACTTTAAAGCATTCTCTCTGCTCAGTAAATTATTCCTTTGTCCCACTAGATAACATGAAGAATGGATTTGGTTTCCCTAGATGGACCTGATTCTCTTCTACATTACACCACTTTCATATCAAATAAAAAGAATCAAACCAATAGAAAGTGAGCTCAGCGGCCTGGCAAATGCTCTTGCTCATGTTCCTCCACACACTCTTTGCAGCTTTTATCCTACATACTTTATCAGCAAAATGAGATTCCCCTGAAAATATTTATAACACCTATTTCTGTAAAATTCTAACATTAAATATTGGATCCAAATGCATGGATAAAATCTCCTCATAGGTAGACATGCAGGAATAAGTATCCCCAATTCTGAGGGAAATTAACTTTTGCATTTCTTTTAGTATATATACTTAAATATGTAGGTAGAAGAAAAATATGATTCCCACCCTTGGGGGCTATTCATTATGCAGAAATATTAGTGCTGATGTTTCTTATGACTTTAGAGGCAACTTCGTTTACATCAAGCTCTGCACAGAACCAGAGAACAGAGACTGTCTCCTCAGTAGGTCTTTATTTGATGTATGATCAGTGCAAGGCAGTAGTAGTAAAGGAAAACCCTCTGTGACAGCATCAATCCTTTCTCCTCCAGTGGGCAGCAAATTTCCCCCAGTACACATGATATGGCTTCGTGGTCAGGCTGCTCTTTTCTCTGTCCTCTTCTCCTGCTAGTCTACATTTTTGTCTTAGGTTGGCCCCTCTAAGGAAGAGGCTATAGTAAAAGCCACTCCCAAGCAGTCACCTCAGGTTCTCTGTAGGGCATATTAGGTTGATGTCATGATCTAGTTGCTTTGCCAAGCTCTAGAAAAGCTGATATCAGGCTGTTATTACACGATTTCAGCAGATAGGCTCCTGAGCATATACTGGCTCTTAATTTGGCCACAGAAAACCCATCACAAATACCATTTTGCAGAAACATTGTCAGCTAGTAAAGAAAGAATCACCATAATAAGCTAAGCATAAGTACAAACTTACTGGTAGCTGTTCATTTATTTTAACATATTTTCCAGCATTCACAGGATTTGTTAGTGGACCGGTAAAGATAGAGAAGCATTCTTAGATTCGGAAGTAAGACTAAAGATCTCCCTTTAAATTCAGGTAAGGAAAAAAAAAAACCAACAATGTTTTGCATGTTGTAAATAGAAGTGCACTTTCCCTCCTAGCAATGTTCTGCCAGAGTCTGGCAGGAGTTCAAGTGCATCTAAGTCAATTATTCCTTTCCCAAACCAGAAAAGATTTATTTAAAATAATTGCAAGCTATCAGAAAGTCATCTAGATTTCAACTAAATAAATAAAAAAAAAATCTCTGGGGCTCAAGCATGTCTTCTGAAGACATTAAGCCAGAGCTGCTTAATTCAGAGCTCCTGGATTCAGGGTGACTGCCAGCGTAAAAAGTGCTGCCCTCGCACCACAGACAGGACAAAAGAAAAAAAAAAAAAAAAAATCACTGCATTATAGTGAAAACAGGAGAGGTTGCAGTCTACCTGGTGAAATAGGGAACCTTCCTTCCATTGCAGGTTCTGTCCAAGATGTTGAACATGGCAGCAGCAGTATTAGAATTGCAAATAATTAATGTGCTGCAGTGATTGGTAAACTTGATAATTATTAATTGATTTTCCATCCAAACTATGCCATTACTAGAGTAAATTCAAATCAGAACGAGCAAAGGAACTTACTAATTCTAGTAGCAAACCAGTCAGAGTTGGGAAGAAGCTTGGTCCTTAGGTTTCCAGTTTTGGCCATTCTTCCCTGTTCAGGACTGCCTTAATAGATGCATACAAGGAAACTACACAGAGCAATCTATTACTCCAGTGTGTAACACATCAGTTTAGAATGAAGGCTTCAGGAGACTGACTCAGTTGAAGTACTTGAGGATCCACACAGCACATTCACAAACAGCACTAGGCAGGACAAGACTGCAGTCAAATGAGTCTGAAGAATCAGGAGTTCTGGATAAAGCACTCAGTTTAGTGCCTAAGATGTTTACAGAAGAGGGTGGCCTAAAATATAAGTTCTGTTGATAAAGGGCAAAAGGAATCTCAGTGGTCTTTGTGGCACAAAGGTCAATCTGGGATGTGTGTGTATACGTACATACCGGCAGCTACTGAAAGGTTTGGTGTGACCAAGAGGCATTGTAATAGCAGTTTTCATGTGATGCACGAAAGGATTGACTCACACAGCATTTACAGACTGGAAGCAGCAGGCCAGAGAAATGCTAGGAGGTAGATCAGAGGGCTATCAGGAAAAAAAAAAAAAAAGGCATTATAAAATACCTTCTAGCCCAAATACTTCATTGCTGGTAGGAGGGAGAAGTATGTCTGGATGTCACAACATAGGACTCAGCTGCAGACACTCAATGAAGCTATTCACAGAGGCCAGTGAACTGGAGCAAATTGACGAATTGGAAGAGCAAAAGGGCAAAACAGCAAAGATCTGAGCTACAGAGCCCAGGCACCCAGCAGGGAAGGCTAAGGGATCAAAAATGCAATTAAAAGTCTGCAGACAGGAATGGAAATATTGACCAGGAAAGTTACAGACCTTCAAATGTAGAGACAGCAGGTAACTCCACAGAGAGGGAGAGAAGCATTAAGGTCAACCTAGGCAGGATTTCAATCAAGACGAGCAAGCTAACACCTGGTCAGAGGCTAAGAGGGCATGAAAATTAATCTCTGAATGCTGCAGAGGAGCTAGCCTGCTGAAAGCGGAAAAGTCTGGTTTAAATTGGACAAGTATAACACAGCAGACTAGGAGGTACTGTAGACATACCATACCAGTTAAGTTGCCTAACCCTGGCTAAATATTTTTATTAGATCAACAACTGATTGCTATTTACTACTTCAGATAAAGACAAAAATATTAAGAGACAAGTAAAGAATGTTTTATTCACTCAGCAAGCACTGCTGATCCTGGAGAGCACCTGGCCATCACTTACCAATATGAATCTGGTGTGGGTTAGCTCCCATTCCATTCAGAAGGAACAGCCAACCCATTTTGTTACCCTTAGCAGAACTCATGTTTCATTAAAACATCTCTTCCAGAAAGGCTATTTAGTCCTGTTTCAGCAATACAAATAACAAAATATATTAGTGCCCTAGGCTTTTTCTTCTATGGTGCCTCACTCATTGATACAAATGTGTTTTCCCTTCTTTCTAATGTGAATTCACATGCCTCAGGTTTCAGCTCCCTTTCTACACTCAGTTACAAACACTTACTGTGTATCTCTACACTAATTTCCGGAGCTCTTTAACACCCAGGATTTTATCCCCAGGAATGCCTTCTAGTCAGGTGACTTTTCAATCTTCTTTTTCATACACTAAGTGAATTGAACTCATAAGTTTTTCACTTGAAGTCACATTCTAAAACCTCTGAAGCATTTTTATAGATCTTTTCCATACCCTCTAATTTTGCAACCTCCATTTTAAAAGTCTACAGGACTATCTGCAACAGAGAGGTGTTTGCCTCTAGTTTCCTCAAAGCCCTGCTCATTATTGCCCAGAGTCCCACTTGTTCCTGTGGCTCTGGGGTACCACACTTCTCTTGATTGTCCAGTATATTCCCCTCCCAAGAGTCCCTACTGGATTTTTTTCCTCCAGGGTATGCATTTCATTCAACATCTATCATAGGTCATGTACAAATTTAGACTGCACTGGATGTGACAAAAATCCTGCTTTATTTAGCACTCCCCTAACTCACATGTCATACTCAAACAATACTAGGAAGCTTTTATGTTACCTTGCGATCACTGAATAAAACAATCGATCATCAGGTCTAAGAACATGCCCCACAGAACCCTAGACCAAGCAAATGATGTCCTATTGGCATCTACCTTTGAGAATAGTCACTTTGCCCACTCCTAATCCATATGCTTAAGAATCAAAACACTGTGGACTTCTAAATCAAGCGTCTTTAAAGAGTTTAGGGGAGTTAAATTAATGCAGTTATATGCAAACTTGTAATCTCAGGAGAAAGCTGTAGGTTTGCCTAGGGTTATTTTCACAAAGCCATTTAGGTGGACTTCAGTTGAATTCTTCTACTTATAGAGTTTTTAACTTTTATGCATCCTTATTAGAAGTCATACATGTTCTAAAAACTCTGCATACAACTGTTCTTTTCCTAGAAACGTAAAACTCATCACCACTCAAAAGGACTCTCTCCCCTTCTGCTTCTATTTTCCCTTCCATGTCTTCCCTTTAGTATTTTTTTAAACAAGTTTTTAACCTTTCATTTACATTTATTACCTTTTATTTCCTACTTCTCTCACCAGTCTGTTGATTTGCAATTGCTGGTTTCACTTCACCATTGAATGAGGAAGGTCTTCTGGTTAATGCCATCAACCATCTTGACTAAAGGAATCGCATTTTCACTGTGCAATGAACTTCTCTTTGGGAAGTTCCAATTCTAAGTATTTCTTAGAATTTCTGAGGTCTTATAATTTAAGATTTTCTAAAAAAAATTGCTCCTATTTTTCTCCTCAGTCTGTGGACAATTTGCACTTTCGAATCACTAGTCTTAGATCTTGAAGCAGAACATAGTGTCACACATACCATGCCCATCATAATTACAGTGATATTTTTCACAAATGATCTTATGGGAACAAAGTGTTATTTTTGAGTGCTTTTATTCCAAGGTCCCTTGGCTGGTAGTCTTACCAAATAAGACAGACTGCATAAGCAATAGACATCTATCAACCAGCTACCAGTTCCTCCCCGTTGGCCCTTCAAGCACAGAATGACATTCAAGGAGAGAAAGATGTGTACCGGTGGGATGGTAAGACAACAGTAGTACTGCTGCCTACAGCTTCTCCTTTACATAAAATACACCTTGTAATTTAGAAAGCATGACCTGCCCACATGACACAGGTCCAGCAGGTTAAGGCTGGAAATCAGCTAGAGAAAATACTTGGGTCTTCAAATACAGCTGCATTTACTGAACTTTCACATCATACAACTGGAGGTCAAAGGAGATTGTCAGTCACATCACTGATCAGTTTAATAGAGATGTGAAATAACTCGTTATACTAAAGCCTCAGTATACAATTAGACTCCATTATGAAGACAAATGCAGTGGTCAGTTATTTAGGCATAATGTATTTAAAGCTGCCTACAAATAAGCACATCTAAGATAAGCGTCCCAAGAAGGGCAATTACTTACCCTTTGTAGGTAATTTACCTTACTCTAAAATAGCATCACTCCATCAGACCTTTAGAAAGGAAAAAATCCATAGGACATCTTTTCCAGTATTGCACCGTGAATTTAATTTACAGATCAAAGAATAAAACTCCAATTTGAATGCACTTTTTTTTCTTCTCTCCCATCCCTTGCTTCCACAAAACACCCAAGTATGGTTTTTAGCTCTTTTTATACAGCTGTGGAGAGCTGCATTCTGCTGTTCATAGATCAGTCTATGGTACTTTGGATGATATCTAAAGCTGATCAAGCTTTTAAAGGATAAGTTAGCAAGTTTAGTATTTACATAGAGCAGTAAATTGACCACTCCAGGGGGACCCAAAAAAACCTACTGAAAAGTAACAAAGTGTGGCACTAGTATATACCAATTGTACTTAAGGTTAACTGTTTGACAGTGGAAAAAAAATTACAAGATAGATGCATCTAAATCTACTGCAACACTAATCAAGTAACGTTCTCTTTCCAACGTACATTGTTGTCAAACCTGCAGTACCATTCAGCACAGAATTGTGCTAGGTATTACATCTACAGCACTATCCCCTGTTGACACGTCTCCCGCAACTGCTGCACATTGCCCAGTCCAGCATTTGCATCTAACCCCAGAGCACAGCCTGTGCTCCCTAGCAGCCAGCTTGGCTTCTTTACTGTTACTGAGTTATGAAGCGGTAGGAAAGTACCAGGCAGTGGAGACATGCTGTCTGGCAGCCACGATTCACAGACCAAGCTACAAACTCTTTCACAGGAAAGATGACACCAGTGTTGTCAGGAATTGGAAAAATCCTCAAGGAAAAAAAACTAAGAACTTCCTCCTACTTTTAAAAAGGTCATTTTCTCAGGATTAAGCCCTTAGTTTAATATAAGGATTGTAAGACATCAAAACAAAAGGGATTGTTTTTTGTTTTGGTATGGGATGCTTGTTTGTTTGGAGTGTTGTTTTTTTAATTGGCTTTGGATTTATTTGGCGGAGTGCATTTTTTTTTAAAGTACAAACTTCAGTTTAATGTCTGAGGCCTGAAAACATTCAAGTCATATTTCTTATATCCATAGATATGGAACATATACTTTGAGAACATCACCCCAGACACATTTTGTCTTGAATCTAGCTGCTGTACCTAAGCATATTCAGATCTTATCTGTAGTTTCAATAAGAAAAACTGAAAGTGGACCCACAAAAGCAGAATTTCTGAAAGAATTGAAATTCCCTTTCTGAAGAAAGTCCAGTTATGACAACTACTTCTTTGGTCATACAAGTCCTTTCTGGGATACAGTTCTCCATAAGCCGAACTGTGAGAAGTTTTTCTTGCTGCATGAGTCCCTTCTCTATGCTAGCATAAAACCCCTCTGATGTCACTCAGGATGTTCCTTATAATTATCTGGAGATACAGATATGCATGAATAATGTATATATTAGGTCAGCAGCAGAACCAAAATATACATTAAAAGTTCACTCAGCTCATGCAAAAAATAGAATATGAAGGTGTTTTAAAGGAAGACAAATTTAAATTCCCTTTTTAGGTCAATCTCTAGTTTTGCTCTGAAGAACTTTTCAGGACTAGAGGTTTAATAGCAGCTTAATTGCAAAAATTTATTTCGAAGTTTTAACAATCAACATTTCTGAAAATTTTTCTGCCACTTATGGAATACTGCATTATGTCTGAAAAAAATGCAACCCAAGTTTAAGTGATTTGTCACCTCAAAAATGCATTCTTCAGGAAAAAAACCCCAGTCCGAATTGCACACAGATCTGCCTGACTCCTTACTTTTAAAATTTCAGTGCACAGACAATAATGAGAAAACCATCAGTTTCTATTCTTTAGTCCTTGCAACAGAACTAGTTTGGTTGGTTTGGGGTTTTTTTTTGTTTGTTTGCACATTGGAAAAAGTGTATCCAAGTTAAGTTTTCCACTCATTTTTAAGTGCATCAGTTAAAACATGAAATAACTACATGGACTCCCAGGCTGGCAGGAGTGGCAGACATCAGAACGTTTGGACCTGATGTGTGACCTTGGGCGTGTGCCCTACTGTGGGGTACATGGGAAGAAGTGATTGAACCCTTCTTAATCATCACTCTGGAAAATCCTGCAACCATGCAACAGGCCTGAAGATGCTTAGTCTTCATGTACTTTCATAAAATAAGATAAAGCTGAATCAACACTAGATTAGACTGTTTACACAGGGCAGTTAAAAACGTTTCAAGTCACATGGGGACACTCAAAACTCTGCCTGTGCACCCATATTACAGAGCTCCTAGTTACTGCACAGCTTCATCTAATCCTGCACAAAAGTGTTTATCTGCAGAGTCTTCACTAGTACCCTGTTTCAGTCTATGCAATTTTAATTTTGGATATGTGCATTTTCTAAGGTGTCTGTTAAGTATTTAGGACAACAATCAGCTTTCAAAACATGTTCAGCTACACAGGGACGATGCACTTGCTGCCTGCCTACCTTCCATAAAGGATTAAGTACCCAGTGGTAAAAGGACAGTTCTAATGCCATGAACAGAAAGACACATGTTTTTATATATGGGAGGGAATTAAGAAAATTCACTTTAGGTCACCAGCTGTATGTCAGGGATAAGACCTAAAATTCTGTCTCCCTCTGCTGTTTCAGTATTAATGCATCAAAACTGCCAATCACATCATCTTAATACTCTCTTTAGATCTTAAGTGTACATCTATTTATAAATAAAATAAATCATAACACGCATAAAACTTAAGAGATGTGGGTCATTACACAAGAGTATAATTAAATCTGACTGGGTTCCTAGAAGCTTCATAGAAGCCATGATAAAATCTTCTTGACTTGGATTAAAAATAAATTGCTGAGTAAAGTAGATTTCCTGGTGTTTTATCTAATCAATCCACCTCTTAACTCAAATTGGTTGGCTTTTTAATTACCAGCTAATCTCATCCATATGATAAGGTTTTTTCCTGCTCATACCTTTTCTCTTAGGTATACTATGGTTTTAGTGGGGGCCGGGGATGTGCGGTGTTGTGGGGTTTTGGTTTTTTGGGTTTGTTTTTGTTTTTAAAAAGGGGTCTGGCTTATTTACTTGCATGGGCATATTATTGGAAACCGAGACTTGGGTGATGCAGGTTAAGGACAACCTAATTTGTGTTGTATTCTTCTACATTTATATCACACTATTTTGCACAACCATACAGCTAGGATGCAACCCCATTACATCTAAAGTATAAAAGGCAAACAAATGCAATTGCTCTGCAAAATACATTAAACCCCCCCAGGTTAAAGTTTCACATATCTCTCAATTTCCTCAAAACAGTGCTAGAGGGTGATAGTTTAAAGGCAACTCTTGAATCATTTAAAAAAAAAAAACCCACACAGAAAGTGATCTCTCTATATTAGAGATATAGGCCTTGTAGAAAATCAGCAGTGTGACACCACCAAATAGGTTTCTCAAAGAGATTGAACACATGATAATATTCCAAAAAGACAAACTCTGCAGCATATTAGGAGCTTATTCTGCTAAACTGAAAGTGCATTTTCTTTAGTTCTGCAATCATTACTGAAATACGTTGCCCTCTCTTGCTTTAAATCCTGTCTTGAAGGTAATCATATGAAATACCTCCCCTGCTTAAAAATATTACTTTATAACAGTAGCTAGATCAGACTACATTTCTTATTCTTTGTCCCTGCTATACAAGAGCACCACAGAAGTCTTCCAGGTTAGCTATTGACCAATTTTGTTATAATGCATAGGGTTCTTAATAAAAATTATATTGGGATGAATTTACAGAACATAGTAGTTTGGCATTACACAAAAAATTTTAAAAACAAACCAAGCATTTTTCACTTACTTCTAACATTTAAGACAGAGATTTAAAATAGTATCTTTAAAGTGACCAAAATTCAATCTTAAAAAAAAAAATAATAAAGCCAGCTTTTTCAAAAAGCCACAAAGTTGTTTGAATGTCATCTATACCATCTACCTCTAAACCCTCAAATACAGCTCAGATTCCAAAACTTTGGTCTGTTGACTTGATGTCTTGCCAATACAAATCACAATACTTTTTTAGGTTATATATGAACAAAGGAGGAGTGCCAAGCTAGTACTGTTAGCAGCCTTCATTCATTTTAGTGTCTCACTCTTGCAAGGAAATTGCATTTTGCCACCAGAAACATCATTCACAATGCTTTCCTCCGAATCAGCTGCTACCTTGTTTGTTCTACAATGCTTCAACCAAAACCAAAAAAATGTTACTTCAAAATTGAAATTTAAATAGTATAGCAAGTTTTTTTGGTCATCCAAGAATGTTTCCCAACTCGAATTCCCCAGTATTTACACAGCCATGTTTCATGCAAATAGAGTTTATACGTCCCTTACAGTATATAGCCATATCTGCCAAAGTTGATCAAACACAGAATCATACTTCTTAAGCTTTGCTAACACCACAACCATAAACCACAATTTCTGAGACAAAGGAAATTTATTGAACAGTTTATGCTGCTCTCAAGGAGCTCTCTGTACAGTCACCTCTGTCCTACTTGGCTGCAGATGGAGAAGCAGAGCATATTAACTGCTATTTTAGTAGAGCATATTTATTGGGTAACCCAAGCATTACACACTAAGAACACACACTCTTTTTTTTTTTAAAGAAAAAAATATTAATCTGGCTTTACACAAAACAAAGTAATCATGGGATAAATGGGAAAATAAGGCCATTGCTTGATGTATTTAAGTCTCATTGAATTATGTCATTCGATAGTTGAACAGCAGCAATTTACAAAGTGACGCTACACAGAACAGCAGAGAGCTGTCTCCTGGCTAATGCTCCTGGATCATGCTCCTCTAAGCCCGCTCCATGTCTCCTGGATCATGCTCCTCTAAGCCCGCTTCAAGGTACCACATGAATCCTGAGCATTCGACATATCTTGTTGACTGCCTCTCTCAATCCAGACTGCAGTCTCAGAGTGAGATCGGGATTTTACACTCTTTCCAGGGGGACGAGGGGGATATTCAGATTTGAAGTTCTCTAATCTCCATCCAGCAGAGTCAGGAGGCAGCACAAGAGGGCTGAGCATTCTTTATACTAAACATCTCGTGGCAAGAGACAAAACACACAGCCTTCAAAGATTAGCAAAAAAAGTAGAGAACATGATTTAGGACAACCTCAAGATTTCCAGTAGCAGCAAAAATTGAGAAGGAGGCATCTTTTGTCACAGTCTAAAGGCTGGAAAACCTCACTGCAGGTGCAAATTTCCTGGCAGTATCTCCAATATCTTACAAGTCACCTCTTGAAGAGGCTAGAGTTATTTTATACACATAAGCACTCATCAGTAAAATCTGACCTTAAAATTAAAATGCAATTGTCTAAATGTAAACAACATCTCGGAGAGTCAGAAACCAGATGGGGTAGTTGTTAGCTCAAGTACTATATAAAAAGGCAAAGATAGCTTAAACAGGGAGAGATTGACATGGCAAAACCACATTAACTACATTCCTACTTTACCTTAGGAGGCATTTTGACAAGATTATGTAAAACAATCAAGTTTTCATGAGTAACCTTCCCTGCATGCTACAGCAATATGCTCCATCTAATCTCTGTATCTTTTCCAAGCATTAACATTTTTATGTCAATCTCCACAGAGCCACAAGGTGACAGCAAGATAGATGCAGACACTTCATATATTTTCATAAATTTGTTGTAGGGAAAGATTAATGCAATGATGTACAGTCACCAAAGTTTGACACTCTGAAGTCTGCATCAGTGGCTGCGATTTAGATGCATGGTATTTCTGTTTGAGTAAAACCTTTACAAAGCCTTAGGAATGATTTATTCTGCTCATCAGCCTACTCTCCACATTTGAGGTGTGCCAGAGCGGTTTACAAGAAAACAGGAGAGGTTATGTGTAGCTAGTAAATACTAATTTATAATAGCTAATTACATCCTGACCTATAATACTTTTATAACCACAGGTGAATATATACAGTGATAATAAACAGTGTTATAGCAGCATTGATGCACACCCTGCCATGGCTGTTCGTGGTGGACAATTGCTTCACATTGCATGCTGGATATCTCCTGTTTTGCCCATCACTGGCTCCCAAGCTATCTAGTTACCTAACCAACCCTTCAGCTTACTTGCTGAAGCATTTGGAGCCCTCCTTCACTGCACTGCGGATCACTCCTCCATACTGCAGACTGAAAAATTGCTCAGTGGGATAACACAACAACATTAGCACTATGCTGCTTCTCCTATTCCATCTTTCCAAACAACCACTAACTCCTTGAAAAGGTGTTGCCTGTGCCTCTATGATACCAAGATAACTGGGTTTCCTCAGTTCAGTAGGAAACTGTTTTCAGTGTGTGTCCTCATTTTATTGAATTATTTTAAAGAAAACATCCAAAAAACTTTTTCTGTGGCCACTTCAAAATGAGTCGACATCCCCAAGCTGTGCCAGAGAGAGACACCAGTGATGCTGGGATGTACATGACAGAATCACACCTTATGCTTCTGGTGAGGCTTTAGGTAGAAGACTGTGTCCAGCTGGGGGGCTCTACACCTCAATATGCAGGTCCATTAGAGAGTCCAGAAAGTAAACAGCAGCTAATTCAGTAATTAAAATAATCAGCCATTTAGAAAATTCTCTACAAGGAAGACTGAATATACTGTCACTTTTTAATATGGGGGGGAGGGGGTGGAAGAGACAGAAGAAATAACCTCTTTCCCATCTCACATTAAATACACTTCTGCTGAGACTCATAAGGTGTTTTTGTAAATGTAGCCAATTGTCATCGCTCTGTTCCCTCAAAGCCCAATTACAACTTGAAATAAAAAATATCAAAATATTTGTTTTTATTTCACACCCATTGCAAAGCCTGTATCTTTAGCATGTTGTTCAAGACCAGACACTTAATCTTCTTGTACAACTATATCTTCCCATGTGAGAGCAAGCATGGAGGAAATCTTAGGTTGGAAGACAAAGTAATTCTTCCAGCCTGTCCTTTTACAATTCATAACAACCACCCGTCACAGCATATATAGAGTTGTACACTGAATGATTGATATTGTGTGTATTAATGAATGTATAATATGAAATGTTATGTTACACTTGATGAAGACAAATTTAAATAGTTTTCACTCAAAGCCAGCAGGCTCAGGTTCCCCTTTCTAAGTACTGTGTACAATGTGACAGCTCTTAAAAATCTATTTAGATTACCCTGATTTTTAATACAGCCAATGAGCTGAAATTCTAATAGTGCTAAACTCTGCATCTATGGTCCAATGACTTTTTAATGTTTCCAAGTCCCTTTTCCACACAGCTTATAGAGAAAAGTTGATGTTTCTAACCAAAATTTCACCTTTTCCAGTTGTACCTGACTATTTCTGATTAGATCAAAACACTTTCCATCAACTGTTTGTGACTTACAAAAAAGTAAGATGAATGAATTCAAACAGTTTGCAGATATATTGACAAAACATCTCACAAGGTTTTTCATTTTCATCGATTCAGCATTTGCAGGCAAAAAAAGCCCTTTCTCCTCTAAAATTTTTAATACTATTATGCTTAATAGAGTCAGTGGAAAAAAAAATCTAGGATGCATTAAAAAAAAATGTTTTTCCAAACTTTTCCTAACTTTTATCATTCTTGCATTCACCTGGGTCTTAATTGTTAGCCACAAGTGACTCCTATCTGACAAGTCAATGGGTTCCTTAGCCCAGCAAATTCTAGACCTTGCTGTAAATTCACAAAATTGCTATAGCCCTCAGGACACTAGAAATTATAGCCCACCACATACAATTAGCCTGTCATTTGATATTCTCTGCTTAAGTGAATTCAGTTCAAGGTTGAATTAAAAGCTCCTTCAGATCAGGTCTAAGAAGTACCATCAGAGTTGCACAAAAAAAAATCCTGTTCCCCATCTATACGCAGTATGTCTTGCACTAGCCAAATTCAATGCTATCAATAACTGACTTTCATAAGCATTCATATCGCACTATAATAAAACTAAACACTCTGAAAAATGTTGAGGTATATTTATTATTTTTCAGATCTTCAGTGCAGCCTGGCTACTAGCAGGGTTACAAAAGCATAGCTTTGAAGCTGAAAAAAAACAGCAGCTATCAAAAGTGGTGTTAATCAGAAAATACCTACTATTTTCTTGATCTCAGTGTGCAACTTCAGTGCAGCTCCAATGCAAACTAAAGCTACCAGTGCTTGCACTGGATTTACACAAAAGAAATTCTCATGTGCTTCATTCAAGCAAAGTGGATATACTAACTAATCATACCTCTCCGTACGCACTCACACAAAGGAGTCTCATAAAACCTGCTGGGTTCATTGTGTCCTGCCAGCTGACTTGAACGTACATCGAAGTGCCACTGCCCTGAAAAATGCATAGTAGCTTTCACATAAGGCCAACAGCAGCTGCAAGCAACACAGAAAACTATATTATTTGTTTTCTTTTAATATAAATTGTTTCTTTATGTGTATTCCCCCACCCAAGCGAGTGATTTTGCAGTTTTCAAGGGTAGAAAGTGTCTACAGTGTTTGGTACTAAGTAAGTTTTCACTTTCGAAACATCTCCTAAGCGTTAAAGAGGCTGCTTTGCGAAGACATTCAGAAACACATTCACAGATTAAAAAAAAAAAAAAAAACAAACAAACAACTGTATATCTATATATCTCCTTGACTTCCCTGTCTAAATTTCCTTACCAGTAAACTGGAATTAACCTGTATTAGGAGATAGGAAATAATTAATATGAGAAGACTTTTCAAGCCACTACTAAAGCTTCAGGAAAATATAAATCCGTAATTCACACCTCCAGCACAAACAGACATTCATTCCTATTTTGCTGGTAGAGAAAATAAGCCAGGGATGTTGGGAAAAACCTCTTCTGATTTGCATACTACACTATTAGGCACCTATATTTATATATAGATAACCACATAAGTCATTAGATATTCAGAAAGCAACATTGTGCCTAAAGTATTTGGTATTGACAACAAGGAAGGCTTTTCTGTTTACTTATGCAACTCCATCTTCAATTCTTGAGTTTCACTTCTATATTACTACCAGAATTTGCCGAATATCTCTAGATTACGTCAAAGTTTTTTACTCTGGGGCAAACCTTTTTCTGACAGCCAGTATAATTATTTCTCCAGGACCCTGCTCTGCCATCATTATGTTGAATAACCGTTTCAGCCATGAATGGCCATAGTAAGTCTAAAGCAACTTAGAGTGTTTCCAGGCTATGCCAGGGAATGCAACATGCTCTCCATGCATATTCCTTACTGTGTTTTCACAAGGTAGGAGTCAATCAAATAGCCTGCCCAGGCTAGCAAATATAGAGGTAGCTAGTTTCCCAGCTCAGCCACTCTTAAATAGTAAAGAAAAAGTTTTAACCTTAAAAAAAAAAAAAAAAACAAAAAAAAAAACAAACACACACACCACAAAAGAAGGTAAGAAAGGGAGATACAGAGGCATCATGTCTAGCTAGAAGCAAGAAAAAAAGATGGCTTGGGAAATCAGAGCAAGTGTATTCTAGGATTTAAATAAAAAGAAATTAGATCCAATCTTTGACAAAATTAAGTCTGTCAACCACTTCAAGAGGAAAATTAGAATTTTGAAGGGCAAACTGCAATAGATGAGGACTAAAAAGCTGCTTAAGTAAATGGTCTGTTGTTCCCCGTTGGTAGCTCAACCAGTACTCCTAGCCACAGGACAGGTTTGCTGAGTGCCAGTCAGTGAACTCTTTGCTTTGCTGCACGCCTCGGGAGGGCAGGGGCAGCAGGCTGAACTGCACACCTAACCCATCAGGAGTCCCAGCTGAAACTAAGCATGACAGATTTACAAATGCAGACTGCTCTATTTATTATTTAAGGTTTGCAATAAATATTTGCATGACTTGACATCTGAGAGAAAGCATACAACAACCCACTGAAGTTTCAAACCAGGGCCTATTAACTTAATAACATCCTGCTTTTTGCTCATAATGACCTCTTCCCTGCTCTCTTGCCTTATCCCCAACTTGGAGAAGCATAGGCTGCAACCCAGCCATTAAAGCTTTTCCTGTGTCATCTGTAAGTAACAGCAATAAACTCCGGTAAACTACGTAAGTATTACAAAGCAGCTTCTGAAAAATTAAGATTGTATGTAGCGATTAATCTAATTGTTCCTTGAATATCAGAGAAGTTGAATGACAACGTACATGGAGTACCCTTGAATATTCAACGGACTGTCACTCTCTAACATACCCTTTTCAAAATAATCTCTTTCCAGTGTTATGACAGCTCTTGAACTTCCAGTACTAGAGTTTTCTGGTTTGTCTTTTGATTTCTTTAGAAACAGAACAGGAAGATGACAAAAATCTCCATTATTTAGAAAAGGGTCAAGAAACACACCAGAAAACTAAAAAGCATAAAGTTTAACATCTGTTGTACAATAAATCTTAGAAACTGTCTTGAGATGTGCAGGAAGAACACCTGGGCACACACAGTTGATGAACAACAGGCTTGCTGGCATTTCTGGGAATAAACTACTGTTTTAATGCATTTCCCTGATGTATTTAAGCTTTCAGCAAGCAGCATACTGTTCTCAGAGATGTGCTGCTTTTGTGTAATGATAGAATCACACTAAGACTTTTAATATGCAGGGAGAACACACAAGAAGGCATTAGAGGTCTGTCTTGAGTGTCTGACCATCTTGAGTGTCTGCACCACTGAACATATCCTTTCAGTAATAGGGGGCGAGTAGTTAGATAACGCTTGGCCGTTAAAGAGATGCTTAATCACTCAGGCCACCAACAGCTCTTTCGTAGCAAGGAAATGGTTTCACAAAATCACCAAGTTGGTGACTTGGCTCTGCCAGCATGTGTAGCAGTCCATACAGCATGCTTGGAAACTAGTTGTAGGGGCTCAGACCAACAGAAAGAGTCAAGAATGATATTTTGCTGGAAGACAATATGCCAAAGAATGAATGTCAGAATGCACAAAACCAATGAAAAACCAGCAGTCTCTCCCCTGTTTTCACTAAGCAAGCTAATTTTGTTTCAGAGCAGTAACTTTTAAACCACTAAGAACTCAAGTCAACTCAGAGATGCATAAGGGACTGCCTCCAGAATTTCACAAGCTCTTCCCTCATGACTTTACCCAGATACGCAAACACTTCTTCCAGTGTTGTAAGCCCAGTAGTTTGTGGGGTATGAGATCCCGGCTCCACCAATTCCTGTGACAAAACTCCCAAATATCATCCATGGATACAGATGTTGCTGTCTGTATGCCTGTCATGACACACTGCGAGATCAAACCTCGCAGTCCTGCTTTTGAAATCAGATTTCTAAACTTATTCACATGGAAAGCCTCTCTGCTAAAACATTTAACCAACATGTTTCAATTCTATCCCTTAAATACATGTCTAACAATAAAATCGGTATATGTTTCTGTATAATGTATTCCTATTTAAAAAAGTTTCATTCACAGAGTTTTCAGTTATTGAAATTAAGACCAAGGCTGTGACAAATCCCCCCAAAAACTCATAATGGAGAGAAAGCAGGGACAAGGGAACAATAGAAATAGGTTATTTGTACGTAGGAAGAATGTAGATGATCCCACATCAGGACTCAAGAGAGAATATAGGGTATAGAAAGCAGGATGTGCTTTCAAATGCAGCCATCGTACCCATGGGCTCCTTGGTCACTTTTCATACGAAGGATATAAGCGCATGCGCTGGTCTCACACCTCGGGATACCGCAACCAGTCAAGGGAAAGATGTCTTACAAGTGACCTGCTTTCTTTTGCTCTAGAACTGCAGTACTTGATGGGTTTTGTCCACAGGATGCCTTGAAGCAGCAAAGCAGTGCTTGCCACATACTGGACAACACATAAAAGGTCACACAGCAGGGGACAGATGATACAGTCACAGAATAGGACTCTGGGAATATCTCTATTTAAGGCTAGTCTCCAAACCATGCTTAATCATCATCACATCTGACCTATAATGACTGGCAGCCACAGCTAACCTATATATGTGCATGCACATGTATAAGCCCAAGCATATGTGCATAGATACACCCACTTAACTTTTAGTCAAGTTCTCATCTATAACCGTATTAAAACCTAAAATACTGCAAGATCTAGCTATTTCTCATTTTCTCTGCTAGCTAAACTTTAAATCCTATGCTTGCATCCAAGATTGATTACCAGAACTTTCTCTTGCAGCACTTCAGAAAAATAAAATACTCAGACTGAAGTCTTGAGGAAAATTCTGCTGCTGGGCTTCAAATTAAAAAGACAATAGTGATGTGTTCAAAGCCAAAGTATAACTCATCTTAGAAGAACAAAAGGTCTTGTGGAGAATATGCTATAGATTTCTATTGCCTTGGGAGGAGAAGGAAATTGAAGGAAAATATTTGTAATGAAGAATTTTAAAATTAAATACCTTGCGTACACATATGAAAGTATAGATGTGGTATAAGAAAAAAGTGAATACAAAAGTAGGTAAACAGAACATTGGCCACGACAAGAAAAACAAGTATACTGGTTATGTCACTAAACCACTAAGGTGCCTCTTCTTGTCCTTCCAATCCTTAAAATAATCAAAAAAATGCATGAAAACTCTTTCCATGCTGCAGGAATAACAGGTTATGGGAATGGTAACACTTGGTCAGATTCCAAGGCCCCATACCAGGAATACAAGAGGTTACAGTTCCTTACGGGATCCAATTCAAAACAAACCACCGGTTCTATACCCCTCATATGGAAAATAAGGCTGGATTCTCCCTGCAGAACCACCAGTGGTGGCTCCATTTACCATATCTCTTTAGGCCAGCAGTCAGTTACAACACCCTGAAGGGAAGGCTCTCCTTCCTACACCACAGCTTCCTTTTTGCAGTGAAAGAAAACCTTGCCTTGGCCAAAGGCTCTAGGAATGGCTCTTGTCTTTAACGAAGACATCAAAAGCAGACACTCATATCCATACCCAGCTTTTACACTTTTGCAAAGCTCCCTGGAGGTCTTACCTCCACTTTTGGGAGGTTTACCATCGTTGTGACCTGACAAGCGCAAATTTCATGTGAGCCAGTCCTGGAAGATAAAGAGGGTGCTAGAATAGTCACCATATATGTGCCGTAGATAAGCTTCTACGTTGTTGCCCTAGAAAAGGTTGAGGTGGTCAGAGGCTTCAGTTGCATGATTCATAAGCTCTAGTGGTAAAAGTGGGGCTCATATTTCATTACATGTGAAATTCTTGACTACCAGAAGTAGATAATCTGCAATCCCTCTGCCCATTAAAGCAGAACAGAATTAATCTTTTCATTAACTTTGTCTATTTGTTTAGCACAGCTAAATAATGCACAGCTTCTGAAAAATGTTTCTTGGTTTGCACTGAACCATGGAAAAAAGCATCCCATAAGTGTGGGATTAAGGCATTTTAAAGTTAACACAGGCACCTTGACTCATTTTTAACATGAAGGTTCAAACTATTTCTCCATGAAAAAATATCTGAAGCACCTAGTCCAATAGTCCAATACTTCTCGTGCCTGCTCAGCTCAGCATGCTGGCATATACTTATCTTTTGCAGATCCCAGCTGGCACAGCATTTTGCCCCTCCTATTACTACTGCATAAGCGTAACCACTGAAACAAGATTAACACTTAAAAGTCGGTAGCGAGTAATTTCCGCCCCCCCCAGTTGGTTTAGATTTAGCAGGACTACTCCCATCTTTCATTGCGAGTTCAGCCCTGTCACACAATGCGTTGTATTTTGTTGTTGGCTTATTTTTAAAAGAAAGTTTCTGGTCATATCCAGAAAGGAGGAGGAGAAAATAGCTCTAGAAAGCAGAAATTACATTTTAAAAAGCCTGTAATAGAATGAGTAAATGATCACAAAAGGGATTGTTTGACAATCACTGTTTTCTCTTTTGCATATCTTTTCTCTTACATACCTTGTTCACTCAAGTTTAAAGGGATCACTGCTGCTGAGGGAACACCCATCACGTACTGCAAAGACACAACCTTTATACAGAACCACGTGAACTGCATTAAGCTTCCAATTGGGACTGCATTGGATGAGGTGCCTACAATGCAGCAATCTGTGCTGGGGACAGAAAGCTGTCAGTCTTCAGATGTCTCACGTTCCAGGCCCAATCATTCAGTTGCGTCTTGAATATTCCCTCTGAATTCTCTTCCTCCCCATCAAACCTCTGAACCAGACACATCTGCTACGGCCCTGGAGTCACTACCAGACCCATACACTGTGGGGATGAAATGCAGAAGGTTAGAGAAGTTCGGTTTCTTTAGAGGAGGGGAAATCAGACCAGTCAGGTTCTGCTAGATCATGCTTGCCTGCAACAGCGACTTCAGTCTCAGCAAGGCTGTAGACCTGTTACAGTGACAGCAATAACTTCAGACCTAGCACCCTCAGGGACTGCACAAGAGAAAGATGTTGCGTGAGGAGGAGGGAGAAGAACAGGCCTCAGTGTATAGTATGTGTATGTGCATGGTATGCATCATATAGTAGTATAGGTTGTAAAATCCTATCCTTACTGATAAGAGCACCTGGCAATATTATATTATTATAGAAATGCTTCATTATTAGTATGAAATTACACAGGGCAAACTCTTAATCAACATTAAGGACACAAATGCCACATAACTTGATCCTCAATTATGCACACCAAAATCACTCAACATTAACTGTGCCTTGGTCATAAAAAGCCTGGCAAAGCAGAAGAATTATTTGGCATGCATGCACTATGAGCTATCTGAGCCCAGGTGAATCAAAGATCTTAATTCTGAAACTCTTGTCTGAGATTTACTATCAGGCCCCCCCCCCATGTTTAAATTACACAACCAGTCCCTTTGCGGCACCTGTCCCACTAGTATTATTACAGAATTTTTAATATCATAGAATCATAGAATGGTTGGAAGGGACCTTAAAGATCACCTAGTTCCAACCCCCCTGCCATGGGCAGGGACGCTTTCCACTAGACCAGGTTGCTCAAAGCCCCATCCAACCTGGCCTTGAACACTTCTGGTGATGGGGCATCCACAACTTCTCTGGGCAACCTGTTCCAGTGCCTCACCACCCTCATAGTGAAGAATTTCTTCCTTATATCTAAACTAAATCTACCCTCTCCGTTTAAAGCCATTACCCCTTGTCCTATCACCACATGCCCTTGTAAAAAGACCCTCTCCAGCTTTCTTGTAGGCCCCCTTCAGGTACTGGAAGGCTGCTATAATATCTCTGCAGAAGTGGCATAATGCATTTGTGTTCATACTCTGCGATATTTCATTTGTCATAAAAATCAATAGAAATTTTCAGAAAGGGCATTTTGTGCTCTGAATGTGCTAATGTGACATTCACTGGGCCAAATTCAACCCTGGAGCAACAACTGGCTTCCTGCAGTTTATGCTGTGCCTGATACAACACAAGAGTCCAGTCTTTTTTCCTGCCGTCTGCAACAGGGGAAATTCCACCCATGGTGATGTGCAGAAGACAGCAAAGAAATTATGACAGTTCCACTTTAGACTTGCCATCTCTGTTTCAGTTTGTTATTCTCAGCCTCTTCCCGAATAAGATAGACAAGTTTGTCTCCTGTGATTCACTCCCCACCACCCTCTTCCTTGTAGACTAACGCTGCATCTCTTATTTCCTAGTGGGAGTTTCACACACTTGGGCTGGTCCACAAACATGTTATGTCTACAACCCCATTCAATTTGCATGCTGAAAATTCATCCTGGCCAAAACCTCAGCCACCTACACTTCACAGCACAACAGGGGCTTTCAGGGGTCCCACCCATTGATAGGCTCTAAGAACAGGACAAGGACCTTTGATTTGTTGGATAAGAACAATTAAGAAAATTAAATTGAGTTTATCACAAACCCGATTGCCCCAGATCCTCAGGAGAAACAAGCTGGCTTCCCACAGAGCCTACGGCTGTACGCCACCCTGCAGGGCAAAGACTCAGGTATATCAGCAGGACTATCTTCTGCTAAACCCCCAAGGTCAGCTTTGAACACCACTTCCTTCCACTGGGACTTAGAGATGGATCACTTGAAGGCAGGTTAGAGCTCTGGCCTTCTGCCAGCGGGCTTTGGCAAGAGAAAAAGCTTAACTACAAAAGACATGCAGGCTTCCAAGAGGAACAGTAACCACACTATGTCAGAGATATGAAAACAAATAGCTTTCAAAAGGCACAAAGGATGCAATTCAGCAGTCACAAGCTAGTGATCACTAGCAGGGCTGTGCTAAGGATTGTTCAATACAAACATGTTAAAAATCACAAGCGACTCCTGAACCAACACCTAAAAAACCCTTTTAGTAGCTCCTTTCCACACCATTCTGCCCCTTTCGTGGAGGTCTGTCCTGTCCCCCTGAGGCTCAGCCTCACATCCCCCTCACTGAGGGCTGCACACTCCCAGCTAGGTCTCTGGCTGTGCATCTAGTTGTGTGCCAGGCTCCCCCCCCTCTACCCAGGACCGGCTGATAGTCCTCTGCCTGGCCAGTAGAATTCAGCGGTTGGGTTTCCTAGGGTCCAAGAGTACAAAAAGGGCCTGTTCTGGGCCAGTTGTGTCTACACCACTGTTAAGTTTCGAAACAGAAGCACCCCAGGCAATCCCTTTCACCTCCACTGCCATCTAGTGCAGTTCAAGAGAAAATTAAAATCCACAAAAGCAGCAAACATGCACTAGTGGCAACATTTGTTGGAAATCAGCCCAGCACTGCTTTCCATCTCCAAATGAACCTAGCCTTTCCTTAGCACTCTCCTTCATACACCCTTGAATCCATGAGCACTGCTTTAGAGGGTAAGTTACTTAAAGTACAGATGGACCTGAACTGAAGCTAGGGTCAGAGAGCGCTCATCTGTCAAGGAACAATGCAAAAGCCTAATCTAGGTCTCTGCAGACCAGGTTCTTTGGTTTGCCAGAGAGAACAGCCTCCTTCATGCAGTCTTTCCTCAGACAGCCAGACTAGTCCTGAACCACCAATGACACCAGTTCCTCCACAGCCAAACATAGGCCCAGTCCAAGGGAAGGTGAAGGTAGCAAGGGAGAGGAAACACCCACATAACTGCTGGTCATCGAAAGTCACTGCTTCAGATAGGTGCAGTGAATGAGCCCTCTGTTAGTGTCAGGTATTGCTTGTATGTTGATGGATTTTTAATATCCCACAAGGAAAACACCACACTAATACAACACCAACCTAAAAACCAGAGCTCAAGCAACAAGAACAGCTTGTTCCATCCTTCCAAAAGACCGATGTGCTTGTGTAACACTGTACTAGTGTCTCCGTGTTGACCATGGATTACTGAAAACGTACAAGGGATTTGATCTCAAACTACATTACTGTTAAGAAAAGTAAAGGGCTTTGGTTTACTGTTGAAAAGCTTTTAGAGATTGGATATATAATTTATCTAAACGGTATTTGCTCTATCAGACATGAATTCTGGACAGGTTAATGCCAGCCTGTCACACTTTTCAGTGAGCAGCATCCTTATCTTGCCCATGTAATTCAAATATTGTACATAAAAAGCTGGGAGGAAAAACCCCCAAGAGGTGGAAGAATGTTAAAGTGAAATAGAATTAAAATGCATTTACAGTCAGGAAAGCAAGTGGTAAAAAAAATGGCACACTATTCCATAGCAAAGCTGTAGAAGCAAATTGATTTTTTGGTTCACTGACAGGACAAAAAAAAAAAAAAAAGAGTTTTTACTCACAGCAACATAGTGTTACTTTACCCTTATTTAAATAAAGGTAGAGCATTTTGAAATTAAAAGTCCTTGCAAGCGAAGAATCTAAATATTATGCTTTTAACTTCCATATTTTCCTCCCTAACCCCAACAAAAAAGTTAAGTAGTTTCAGTTGACCAAGATTTTTTTATTCATAAAAATAGTGGGGCGAACACCTTCTCTTCATTAGGTCTCAGCAGACCCAACCACTCTGCACATTCATAGGTGTCTGCTTAACTGTTACAATTTTTCCCCTCACATGAGCATCTTAAAGTTAACACCATCCCCATTCATACAGCCTTGGTAATAAATCTTTCCTGGTATTGAAAAGCTGGAGATCACTATTGGACAATCAATATCTACAGTGATATTGAAGAGTTAGACAATACTTACTTGCACATATACACACAAAACCTTGAGGAAAGAAATGGGAAGATTGTGCCATTGTTCCCCCCACCACCACCACCTCTGCAATAAAAAAAAACGAGCTTAGGAAAACAGATAAAAGTTACATAGATTGCAAGAGAAGACTTATGAACAATTCACAGCTGCAGTACTTCGTGTATAAACACAAGCATCTAGTATATACATTTTACAGTATCCATGTATACATATTAAGGACAAAGTACATCCATACTTTTCAGGGCTCCAAAAGATACCTAAGGCTTAGAAATACATTTTTCTTAAATACGTCTTGATTTAATGTAAAAAATTCTATTGTCAGCTGGAAAAAAGCAAATTTAATAATAAAGTTCAGATGTCAAAACTAAGCTGTTAGTCTAAATTTTAAACGTGACATTTTTGAAATGACTAACATCAAGCAGACATTATTTAATTTTAACATCAGTTTAAAGGTTTTTTCCTTTCATAACTTTGTAAGTGTACTACAGAACAGCTATTTCACATAGAACCCACTCCACATCCTTCCTAAGCTGCTATAAATAAAACATTCAAAAAATCTCTACTCCAGTGATTCTCTCTTTTCCATCACAATTCGCCTGCAGTGTTATTAAAAAAAAAAAAAAAAATCTATTGCACAACAAAATGTAAGTGGAGCTCATGTGTTCAATCAGCACTCCCACCTCACAGGAACAAATTCTATTTTCAATAATGTTAATTACTTTTCTTAACAGTCCTCCTCTTCTGCCTTCACAGCTCCCATTTTAAGTCACTGCATAAACTTCTGCTAGGATAACCCGTAACTGTTTGAGACAGATTAACACAATAAAACCATTTCAAATTGATTGGTTTATTATTTACTGAAAGATCAGGTCATTGCTGGCAGTCAATAAATGCATGCTATTTAGGAAGCAATCTAATAATTTGGTATGTTTCCAGTTAAACCTGTTAATACTCCATGTCCACATAGTGGTTTGGGACTCTAATTCCCCAGTAAGATGCTGAGGCATCTTGGTGGGGGTGATGTTGCATTGCATCTGACATCATACCTTCTACAGCAATAACAATTTCACGTTGTAACTAATTAGTAGCAGTGAGAAAACACCTAGCCCACTTCAATGAATAAAAGTGTTGCTACCGATTTCAATCCAGTCTGGGTTTTATGTATCCTCTAGTATTAAGGTAACCTTTCATGTGAATTTCTAGAATCTGTTTTCAGAGCTCCAACTCTGCTCTTGTGGATGCAGGCTCAATATTGAATCTACCCTCCCCAAATGGGAAGGAGTTTACACTGGTGTGACAAAAGGCCAGGATTTTGTTTGGGGAGTAGTCAGATTTCAGTTCAGGTCTCTCTCTTAACTGCTACAGCACTATGCATTGCCAGAAAAAAGTCTGAATAAAGTAAGTAGAAGAAAAAAATATTAATATAGAAGTCATGATCTAAGCATAGATTTTTTTCCTACTGCAATAACCAAATTGCTCTTTTCCTTCACTCCAGCTTCACACAAACCCAATACAATCAGGAATTTCAGGATATAGAACAACTAAATCTTCCACCCACAATGGTAATTGAGTGGCAAGAATAGGGTCAGAGTGCCTATATTATCCAGTAATTCAGGACTGCAGTAGGCAATCAGTAACAGCAGCAGTTGGTGCTAAGGCACTTGCATTGACACTTCGTAAAATGTAAAGCTTTTTTTACTTTGTACTAGACTTAGCATGGTCCCCTATGTTGTATGTTTCCACCATGTATGTTTTGAAGATGTCCTGCAGACACCTTCAAAGACCACCTGCATCACCAGTTGGAGTGCACCTACAGTGGAGCATCTTGATTTATTTTGGAGAAATCTGAACTATCTATCTGCACTAGAGTCATTCCCCAAAAACCAACATGTAGTAAGCATGGATGACTGGAAGATTCAGTTCAGGATAGTAGTGTGGTTTTGAATTGAAATGCTAACAGAATCAACCATTCATTGCCTTTTATAGCTTTTCTTTACATCTCCACCATTTCATCAGCACAGTACCCATAGGAGTCAGATTTCTAGGCCAACTATTGTCTAAATAAAGAGACAGCCCTCAGGAACCTACAGAAGCCACAGTCACCTTATACCAGTGCTGTCATTGTCAGGAAATAACGTCATGTTTGTTTTAAGCAGCAGGAGGTTTTTTTTCCAATGTCTACCAATGGGTATCTGAAAAAGAAATCATGCCCCTCTTTCACTTGATAATCCCATCTGTTGGGACTGACACCATAATGATCAATTATTCAGGAAGATCTTATCACTCTCTGGCTTTACACACTGGATAGTTACTAACGACTGTCCTGTAAGTCTCATAAGAGTTGAATGGGAATGGTAAATAGTTAATCCGTTAATCCATACTTTTAAAGTCCCCTATAAAAATTAGGATGCAATGCCATAAGGACATTTATATGCTAAGAGAAGAGTTTGTCATCTAAATGCACTAAAGATGAGAAAAGAGGATATTAATGCTTATTTTACAAGTGTAAAATTATTTTTCTAGCTTTCAGAATAAAGAAAGAATTGGTAGATCTGAGGATTGAACTAACCTGGGTTATTTATTTAATAGGAAGGACATCCTTTCTGTATCAAACTTGTGCACAGAAACAACTTGGACATCACCGCATACTTACCAACATTTTCCAGGAAAATTAGCCTATGATCTACAGAAAACTACCCATGTGAAATATCTGACTTCTCCCCCCCTGCCCCACAGCAAGCAACCAAAAAGATAACTGAGCAGAATTACAAGCCATCAGCAAAGCTTTCTTTTCTCTTCACATAATCCCATGTCCAAAGACACTAAATAAATTTTCCTTTTATACCATCCCGTAGGCAGCAGGCAGTATTTGGTCATCAACAGCCCGACCAAGGGTCATGGCTGAACAGTACGGAAGGGGTCTGTTGTACTCTTGATCATTACCCACATCTCTGTCATATTACATCTTTTGCTTTTATTATTGGCAAACTTAAGCAAGTGTCTTACTCCATTTTGTGGTCAATATGAAGAGAGCAAAAGGCTGCAGTGTTCAATGAGAAAAAGTAGATATCAAGTATTGATGTACACTTCTGACTCTGTAATTCAGTAGACTTAGCAAATACAGTATTCTCATTTCCATATGCATTGTTTATGTGTTCAAGTACGATTATACAGACTGCTTAATATTTCTGAATTAAGTAAAATTAGCCTCTTGTGGCTAGAGATGTTTATTATTCTAAGTATTTTAGGTTGTTAGGCTAATTTTATTTAAATTACTATCCACTGCCTGACACCCTTAATATTTTTCATTGATATGTCTTCAGGGTTTTACTTTACCCTGAAGTCAACTTTGCTGAAGCAGTATATAAATTCCCTTTCGATTCACCTATAATTTTACCATTAGTAATTCTTCAGAGCTGTTCAGATACAGCACATCTGTAACAATACTCAGTGACATGGAGACACTTTTCATTACCTATTCCATTTGAGCTAAAACCAAGTTGTCAGGAGGAGCACGCAGTTCACAGTAGCACACTCTGCTTCCCATGGAGCCTGCTGCCCAACTGCCCTCCAAGAGCGGTGCTGAGCACAGGCCAGGCCTTGGCACATGCACATTCAGCAGAACCAGGCTGGCCAATATCAGAAGAGTGCATGGCTCTCCAGAGACCAATGATTTTCTAATGTTCCAGAAACACTCTCATACTTTGGATATTAAGTTAGTGGTTTCTTCCCCAATCTTGTCATTCTTACTTTCACTTTACATTCATGATTTCATTTTGTGACCCACAAATAATACTATCTAAGTAGATGAAAAGTGTCCATGCTACCTCCTCAAACAAGCAACTGCATTCAGAAGAGACAAATCTTAACATTTGTAGCCTTAATTTTCCAATAAGTTTTGTCATTTATAAGATAAAATACAAGCTTTAAATTATGAGACTTTACGTTTGCACAGTCAAGCTTGAAGTCACATTTTCTCAAGCTCCCTGCAACAAAGTCTCTTTGCTCCCTGGAAGTGATGAACTTCTCATTCTTCAGTGACATCTCAGCCCCCAGCAGGTCTCACATTGCAACCATGTCCAGAACGTTTACTGCTCTGCTCACACCCACACATGGCAGTTCAAATGATATCCCATGTGCTCCAGCAAGACTTAAAGCCAGCTAATTACTTCAGGTAGCAGTGGAAGCTGAGACTGCATCATCCCAGGAAAGCTCCAGGAAGGTTTCATTGAACAGTAACCATACTACTCCAGAAGGGGACAGAGACAAGCCCCCAAGAGCCACAGCACTGCAAGGAAACATGCAACACTTGTTCCAGCCTCACTACCATTATTAACACATAGCTGGTATAACTAAATCCTCAGCACAATGCTTGGTTTTCACCATTGGCTATAACAAAGACCAACACTTTGTATATCAGCCAACTAGTCCATTCAATCAATGCTTTGCTAGCAGCCCCCTGCACAACAGAATTCAACTCCTTTAACTTTTCTGCCACATACTTTCTAGTATTTGTGGTAATAAACATTTACCACTAAAAAGGTGACTGGGGAAATCGCACAATATTAGCAAAGCAAGCTTTTTAATGCAGAGCAAGAAAAGCATCATGTCTAATTACAAGTTTTACAATAACTGTATGATACAGTAATGGGGATGGATTTGAAGTGCCTTCAGCAAGCTCCATTTAAAGAAAAATTGAGATAGTGAAAAGTAATATTCATTATATTCAGCCATTAGTAAATATTCTCAACTAATACAGTAATGGGAAAAAACAATTCCTAGAAGAAACATTTCTGGTTTTCCTATAATTACTGGAAATCAAAACATATGATGATGAAAATTAATTATTTGCCTGCACTGACAAACTTTGCAGCTATGCAGGGTTGGTTTGGGTTTTTTTTTTTTTCCCCAATTAATGAAACATTGCTTCAAGAACCAAACTCATTTTCATATTTCTTTTCTCCACTCCTATTCACTCCTTAGATTAACAAGATGCTATTCCAGAATTAAAGCCTTATTATCTATTACTGTGTAACTTTTAACATTTATTGCAATGACTACACATGCATTTGTAAAGCTGCACACCTTGAAAGGCATCATTTATAGCTTGTAAATTTGGAATAAAAGTATCTGACTGAGCCTTGTGGTTTACCTTCAGTGCACATCCAACCCAGCAGCACACTACCAAAGTCACTTAGAGAAGACCTGATGAAAAAAATGTTATTCTGTCAAGGGTATGGTAATTCAAAGCCACTACAAAAATCGATAGGAACATAAACTGATTTAACACGACACAAACCAACGTAGATGCAAAATTGTGAGTATGTGTAAAATGTTGGTGCTCCACCAGTTTCAGTTCATGTCATCTGAGATTCCAGGTCCACAGCAGCACGCCTGTACTTTGTCCATCTAATGCTGCTTGTGCATCAACAAAAAACAAGTACAACAAAAAAAATAACACAAGGAAAGCACCAGCTGCCAATAGACTACAGAGTGTGTTCATTACTCTGTTTTAGCCCTTACTACTATCTTCATTCAAGCGAAGAACACAGCACATGGCAAATTAATTCCCACAAGCTCTTTTGATTTGGAATTGTTTTTTAAACCAGCACGTCTACTCCTAGCTACAGCATCTTGTGATAACATCACATACAACAAACACAGTGTCATCATAAGCCTGAGGATTTTTTTATCTCTAATATGATTTGTGTATTTTGTCCTTGTCCTTGCAAGTGTAAATTACCTTCTTTGCTTTATTTTTTTTTTTCCTTTGCAACTCTTATCACTGGAACGTCATCAGAATATTATCATCCACCATTCAGAGAATGCCAGTTGGCCGATAAAGCACTCACTGAAGCCTTCCATCCATCCATCTAAGGATGGTAGGGGGGAGGCTGGAAAAGGAATTGCATCATTTGAAAACATAATTCAATGTCAAACTGGCTCGTATGCCAAAGTGTCTCAAACTTGTAGCTCAGATGTGTACCATAACTACAGCCTTAGATATAATCATGGTTTTCATCAGGTAGCTAAGAACTCATTCATTCCATCAAGCACATTTTAATCAAGCATGTCACTGGAACATCAAATCTGGCTAAAAGCAATTTGAAGCAGATACCTCAGATAGGATTTTCAAAGGCTCCAAGGAGTCAGATGCACACCTTCAAACAGGATTCAGTTTTATTTGGGAAACACTGACCTACCTCCCTAGCTCCAAATGCATACCTGCACTCAAGAGATCCCTGGTGACAGTCTCCAAGCTGCCATCCCTTTACAGCAGCTCCTTCTAAATGAAGTGCTTGGAGGCTTAGCTAGAGGTTGGAAAACTAGAGATCAGGCTCCACTGTTTCCTTTACAATAGAGATAAGCTAAATAAACCCAAAAGTGTTAAATGTGTGTCATGGTTTAACCCAGCCGGTAACTGAGCACCACACAGCCGCTCACTCACTCCCCTGCCCCCCCGGTGGGATGGGGGGCAGAATCAGAAGAGTAAAAGTGAGAAAAGTCTTGGGTTGAGATAAGAATAGTTTAATAATTGAGATAAAATAATAATAATAATAGAATATACAAAGCAAGTGATGCACAATGCAATTGCTCACCACCCGCTGACTGATGCCCAGCCAGTCCCTGAGCAGCAGCCCCCCAGCCAGCTTTCCCCTAGTTTATATACTGAGCATGACATCATGTGGTATGGAATATCCCTTTGGCCAGTTTGGGTCAGCTGTCCTGGCTGTGCCCCCTCCCAACTTCTTGTGCATCTCCAGCCTTCTTAGTCAGTAGAGCATGAGAAGCTCAAAAATCCTTGATTTAGTGTAAGCACTACTTAGCAACAACTAAAACACCAGCATGTTATCAACATTATTCTCAGACGAAACCCAAAACACAGCACTCTACCAGTTACTAGGAAAAAAATTAACTCTATCCCAGCCAAAACCAGGACAATGTGCTAGGAAAACATGTACCCAAGTAATTATAATGTCATTAATAAGGATTAAACATAATAAAATTACTTGCAGAGGGTTTAGCCAATTACTGGTATCTTGCATGTTAATTAATACTTGGCACTGTATAAATACTCAGACTGTATTTTTCTCTATTATATTCGTACAAGACAGCTTCCAGAGCATTTTTAGGTAGCTGCTAATGAGAAATAGTTGTTTTCTGAGCATAGCGTTGGACTAAGTTGAAATACAAGGCTTGGTTCCAGAATTTAAAAGTCGACCATAATTCCCACGAAGATGACTTTCACTCCAATTTGATTCAGACCCATACCTAGTGCAGATGGGCAAGCTTCTCCAGATACAGGAGCTCTGCCATATGCATCCATCTTTATCTATTTGCAGGACAATATCCTGTACTTGGGATTCGCCCCAGAAACCTATCAGTTCTGTATGTATGTATATATAAAGCTCTTTGGTGCACTACTTCCACTCAACAGAAAAAGACAGGCCGAATTCATTTTTCAAGATCTAAATACAGATTTGTGTCTTATCTGCAGACCAAACACTGAAATGAGTTTGTCTGGCATCTTCACATCTCAATGACCACCATAGTAGCCCTCGTTTTGGCATACATTCTTTCCAGAAGGGACAAATGGGGCCTATTTAGCTTCAGTCTGGCTGCGTGGAATAATTAATTTGGACAGTCAATAATGCTACTCTCCAAAATGCCAGCCAAACACTATCAGAGACAGGCTAAAAGGCCTTCAACCCAGACTAAAACACTGGCTTCTTCACAACTGTGAACATCAGATATTCATTTCAATAGCAATTAGGCACCCTGCAGTAGTGCTTATGGTGGCTGCAGAATTATCTGACCTGTCAGACAGTTGTCCCTCCTGACCCTATCTTCACAGTTCCAGAGCTCCATATCTCTTGGGAACATTGCCTGCTTCTGTACCCAGGAATCATCCAGTTTCCATTTAGGATTTCATCTGATCTTTTCCTCATCACATTGCAGATCATCTACGCACTTTACCAAACTGAAACAAACTGCCAGCACGCTGCCAAATTCATGCATTAAACAGAAGAGGTGTAACTTCAGCTCTTTCCCCTTAAAGGGATAGATATTTGCTGTAGCAATAAGATTTCTGAAAGAAATGTGATGCTCGAGCTGATTATTTCATTTTTTCCACTGAAAATTAAACTGTAACACTTAGGTCAGGTGCTCCTTACCGGCCAGTCAAGATGCTCTGGCTTTATTCCTGCAAATGCTAAAACAATCCTTCATGCTGCAAGAAAATAATCATTCCTTGGTAAAGTAGAAAAAACCCACAACTTTTCCATATCCTCCCTAGGTCATCAGGATTTCTTCTGGTCCTGCCGAGCTCAGAGGATGACAGTACTAGACAGGTTATCATCACACTGTCAGAAATTCTTCAAGTTGCCAGCTGCTGCTACTTCAGCCTATTTTTCAATAACCACAGCTCACCCTGCTGCCTGCCAGTCTTCCATTGCTGGTACACAGTCATTGCCAACTGGCAGGATTCCTTCAAGGAGGAGAAAGACATTACTAGACGTCTGCTTCCCCCCACCACCCCCAAGAGGAAGTGCCATTTAGTGACAGGTCCCTGTCAGCCAGGAATGACTGGCAGGTTGCTTGCATTCCTCTTGAGAACAAATTTTGTAAATACATGCTTAAAACTTTTAAGAGCCCACAAGTCAAAAAAGTTTAACAGTAGGTTTTCAAGCACAAGGACAACTTAAGGTTAACTGCTTCCTTAATGTGCAATAGTAAAATAGATTTACATAAATAAAGTACTTTGATTTTAAGTAGCACTCTTTCTCCTAAAATAGTTCCACGGCAGAGGAGATGTGACCTTGTTCAAGCACCTTTTGAACTAACAGCGTAGGAAATCTTTCAGACACAAATTTCCTAGATTCAGCTTGCTACAGGAACTTTCTCCCTACAGCAGGGAGGAAGATCAAACGTTTCTTACAGGGGTTTGCTCAATAATGAACAGGTTTGGTGAGCAAGCACAGAAAGCTTGGCTGGGACTAGACTGTGCTGGTACAGCCCACCCTGCAGAAGGGCCAGCATAAACCAGAGCCAGACTTTTATATATACCACACTCAGTTTTACATATACCAGGCTTTTAAAATATACCAGTCGGGCTTCTCCTCTTTGACAGTGCTTTCCTACTGCCTTCTCAGGCAACAAGGCGCCACAATATGAAATGCCATCTTTTCCAGCTCCCACCCTGGCCGATTACAAGCGAGTTCTCATCTGAGACATTGCTTAGATTTCACTTGAAATCCAAGACAAGGATACACAGAGCACGTTTGGTGCAGCACCCCTGCAGAGCTATTGCAGGGACTCTGAGTACAGGTGTTTGCCCTCTGTCAACATTTTTCAAAGAAAAAGAAAGAAAAAACACCACACACTTGCAGCAAGCAGGACAGCCCATCTTAGACAAAATCCATGAGATAAGGCCCTGATCTAGAAAACTGCATCCTTGCAAGGGTTTGTTACTCAACTAAATAGCCCCACTGAACTCAGTGAGAGCAAAGTGATATATCAGGTAAGCATCTGCAGGCTGTCAGGACACACTGGATACTACAGAATAAGCATCAGGGTACACAGGTATCCCCAAACAACTTGAATATTCCCAGCATTAAAAGCACAGTTTTAGGAATGGGATAAGGAAAATATCACACAATAGCCCTATTTACGAAGCTTGAAGGGTCACCAAATGCTTTAACTGGTATGTGCACTGTACAAAGGGTTGGAAGCCACGTCTCCCCAAGAACAGCAGTGGGCACCTCCCGGCCATCTTGTGGGGAGTAGCAGTCCCTACACTGTGGAGAGGGTAGAAACCCGAGGAAAACATGCTTTCCTGAAGGAAAAACCTCACATACCCTAAAGCTTGGGGGTTCTTCCAACTGCACCTGTTGGTCTAGTAAGAGTTATTACATCTTCCTACAAACCTTGCTTTGCTATTATGTGGGCTGGATCTCGGGCAGAAGATAATCAGGTAATCATTCTGGTATTAAATTTTCCTCACACATGCCTCACTCTGCTCTCACACAGAAGTCACCCTCAGTACTGAGCCGCAGGGATCACCAGTACCTCAGCTCAGCCATCCTGTCCCACATGACCTGTCAGCTCCAGCCCTGAGGTAACACCAGCCGCCATCTTGTGTGCCCACAGCCATGTCAAGGGATAAACATTTGCAGGGGCCTTGGCTGCTGTTAACAGCTCCAGGTATCCTTATGAGCCTGGGGAGGAGCAACTGCACCCACACAAGGCTCTGGATCTCCAGAGCACTGGAGGAAGGCAGCCCGACCACTCCAGGCATGGCACCTGCTGGAGACCCCACACGTGCAGCTCCCCTCACCCAGCCCCATCACAACCGGTTCCAGCCAGCTCCGCAGCCCTGTGAAGTGCAGGGGATGAATCCACCACGCCCTGAAGCCTTACCCACCACAGCAAGGCACCGAGGAGGAGGTCTGCAGACACCAACGTCTCATGAAGGAGCAGAAGGGAACCGCAAAGAGTAGGATAACAAGACAGTCACAGGCACAGGCACACAGCCCCCACCCCAACCTCCCATCATCTTGGGGGAGGCGTTTTGGCACGCGCAGCAAAGATGCAGGAAGTCAAGACTAGGCAGGGGAGAGGAGATGTTTATTTAGCTGTTGTTCATCTTTCCTCAATACCCAGATCAGTGATCTGAAGTTTGTGCTGACTCACAGCAAGTTCAGTCCACTAACATGTCCCCCACTGGAGGCTGCGCTGCCCACAACACGGGGCAGGCAGCCATCCTGCCCTGCTGCAACCCTCCTCCGGCACCGGCTCTGCACCTATTTCTACACCAGGCTGCATGATACTGGGCCTTTCACAAAGCACCCTGTAAGTGCTTTAGATTAGATCATTAATTATTATAGTCATTAAGATCCCACTTCAAGATTTATCTTCTTCCTATATACCCATTAAACAGATTGGGTGTTAGTTTCCAGTTATTCATTTTGCAGAAGCAAATCCATCAGTGAACTAATACAGTAATTTTACACATTAACTCCAGATCTCTCCTGCAAGACAGATTTTTTTTTTTTCCAATTTCCAAAAAAAGGGACTGGTCAGTCATACAGAGGTACTGTTGCCCATACACTGGCATGGAAAATAGACCCAGATCAGCAGCATGGCTTATGAGATCAGATCCTGCACCACAGGAGATGTTGTTTCATCAGTTGTCCAAAAATAAGTGGCCTAGAGCCACTTACAGGAATTGACTCTTCGCTCAAAAGCGGGGGCCTCTGAAGGAGTTCTCACACAGCAAACATGAAATCTTAAAGGTGTCTGATTTGGAAGTGGTGTGTGGTTTGCCTGTAGTGCTATTTCCAATCATCTGGGAAAAAAATCCTAATTCATGTGGAAATGAACATCAGACAATGTTTTAGTTCTTCTGAGCTTTTCCAGTGCACTGCAATAGTCTGGGTTAGCAGATCTGTACCAGTACCTGGTATGATTAATGCCAACTGCTCCAAAGGACAGGATGAGAACAGAGAAAATATACATGAACCTTATTTGAAAGCAAGACAAGGGAAGAATTGTATTCGAGAAGATTAATCTCCAAACAGAAGTCCCATTTAAGCACTTTAATTTCTTTGTTTCCTTGAAGTTCACTCTCATCCAAAGCACACAAGCACACGTGAAATTTAAGTGTGTGCTGAACAACTTTCTTAAATTGGACCCTAAATAACTTGACTAAGAACACCTGACAGTGGGGAACTACCAGCTAAAAAGCTTTCTCTGTGTTAGCAAGATTCTGAAGTGGATGGCAGTCAGTCCTACCTGGATCCCAGAAGACCCCTAGAAGTACCAAAGTTTGATGCCACTCATTGCTATAAGCATACGAGTCCCCAGCAGTTGTGGGGCAGGAAAGCAGCAAGAAGGAAAGCAGCTGCATGGGAAGCTGGCTCATGCAGAGACCCACAGCAGGCTTCCTCCAGGAAAGGAGCAGGACAGCCATATACCAGTATTAGAGCCCTCCAGAAACTTCGTGGGTAGTTGAATCTCACTAGATGAGTAAATATTAACCTGTTCTACAACACAGGCTGAGATCTGGACAACTACAGGTAGATTAGAGCCAGCTTAGATGTACTCACATGGACTGCCGCTAGTGAAACATGAGCATACCCTGTCCATGTAGGATGGGGCACTTCATAGAGCAGCATGGCACGCAATCCAGCACAGCAAGCGCCAGAGTAAACCTGCTCCTGTTCCCTCTACCACAAACCTTCCACTGTCTCAAAACAGACTGCAGGATGTTTTGCCTAGCAGTTTGATTCTGGATTATAATTTTACCTCTTATATTTGCCTCCGATACACTTCCTCTCCTTCTCAGACTGCTAATGGTAGAAAAGCACTGCAGAATTAAAGAGAGCATCAGATGCTATCAAGGTTCATTCTGATGTATTTTTTACGGACAGTCTCAAGACCAGTGGCTCAACTGGTTATAAAATAAATTGGCACAGTATCAAAAAGTAATTTAATAAGCATTACATATCGCATTACGGATTCAGAATTCTTCCCTTTAAATGCATTCACAGCATTCGAGCTGGATATTTTGACAATTTCTGAAAACTCTGACAAAGCCATTGGAAATACAAGCTACATATCTGTGACCCAGAGAATAACATGTTTTAGAAAAACCTGATCCACACAGCAGGTGGAAGTTCCACTCCATCCTCAAATAGCTCATACATTATTTCCAGCTGAGTATGAAGATCATGATGGGTAGGGGTGCAGACTGGACATCCAAATTTACAGGTTTCTCATCAATTTCTCTTACAATTAATATTTCCTTTTTTTTAATAAACTGAAGGCATATTGTTTTATGCTAACAATGGAAGACAAATGACTACAACATTCAAGTATCTCAGATTACTAAAAAAACAAAGCATGGGAAGGGAAAGCATCAGACAGAAGTGAAGGTGCCAGTCCAGGTTATATGGGAGAGCAGAAACAAAAGCAAAGATCTTTTCAAAAATCTGTGTCCCTATCCTAAACTCTGATTAAACCTGCCTCCCCTTCTTTCAAGCCATCACCACCACCTCTTTCCTCCAAGAGGAAAACACTATTTTGATGAATTTTCAGAATTAAAGTATATTTCAGAGCACATCTTCAGGAGACATAACTCCATTTGCTTTTAATTCCCCTGACTCCACTTCTGAACTCTATTCTTGTTTGGTTCCGCTATTAAAAAAATATGTATTCCAGGAAGTCTATGTTATTTTTTGTTACATTATTTGCCGGAATCTATAAGCACATGAGTTGGAGAAATTCTGACAGTTTTTTAAAAAATTAAAAGCCACACTTATAATCCTCTAAAGGCTCAGAGCTTTCAATCAACATTCTGAATAATGAAATCTTGCTACCTCACTCCCGTAAAAGCTTTCCAGCAGGATTAGGGAGGGGAGAGTCAATGGCTTCCCATGCCTGTCAAGTCAGTGCTCCTCCTGAGCTGATGCACACTGATGCTATACCCAAGAGACACACCACTCCTCAACAGGAAGCAAATTGCATTCTCCATTAGGATGAATTTCCAGACTAAAGAATGTGTCTAATTTTAATTTGCTACACACAGATAATTGACTTTATACTGAAATTGCTGTCGTTTAATGTTTATCATATTCCGATCTCACAAGCAACCTGAGGAGTAGAAATTACTCTTCCCAGGTTTTATTTATTTATGATATCTTTTCAGCTTACTACAAATGAAAGAGAGAAAAATCTTTGGCCCATTCCCAGACACACATTGAGTCATTCTGTGAAAACTGTTTCACGTGTGACATACCAGGAAATCACATTTGTACATCACACTTATTCAATGCTATCTGCAGAGATATATTATTGCTTCAGCTGATACTTTAAAAAGGAATACCAAGATGCAGGTTTATTTTGTTTCACCTCCAAATTCTTCCATTTCTTTGACTCTTCGCTGCAGCTCACTACACTTACCTACCGCTCTTCAGCTTTCTGTTCTGCACACATTAACACCTAGTCATCAAAAGTCTGTACAGCATCAATCTGTGCTCCAGCATGGTCGCATTCAAGTATTGTACAGTTCTTCCTACCGCTTCAAGAAAGATCAGATGTGTTTTGATACTTCAGTTCTCATTGTATCAGCAAGGCTTTACTCTCCTTTCTTGAAAGCACTCAAGGCTAAAGATACTGCTTGGCTCACAGCCACATCATCTCATATTGCAATCCTGAGAGAGAACATATGCACGCTAAGGATTATGAAAAGCAATGACAGAGACAACAGTTGCTCTAGTTCACAAGTGGCATACAGGAGATGATCTTTCTTTTACATCACAGTGGGTCGAGATGAAACACTAACTTTCTTTTTCCCCTTTTAGAAGCTACATTTTAAGTCTTGGGTGCTGCCTGGGATTCATCCATAATTATATCCTACTAAAATTCCACTATACTGTCAAGCAGCCCTAGTTTTCTTTTCTGTTTTGGGGCGTGTATTATTGCTGTGCCTATAAAACAAGTCATCTGCTTTGAGACCAAAAGAAGAGGCAGGAGGTAGAAGGCAGGACTTCTGAGAGATGTCACTATGAATCCTCGACTTAACGCATAGGAATTGTGAATATCAATTATTTACAAAGGTCTAGGGAGTACCAGGTTATACATACTGCAGAAAACATATAGAGTTTTGGGAATGGCAATATGGCTCAGCACAAATTGAGAGCCACTTGGTAGTACTTCCTGCTGGAGGCATATGTCATCACCACATGGCAAGTCATGAAAGTGTGAAATAGGATCATTATGATCTCCTGCCCCCCATTCTGAAATAATGATAACAAAAACAATCTATTCCTCAGTCCTCCCAGGAACAGCAAGACTTGAAAAGGAACAAGAATATTAAAACAAAAAATACTGGGGAAGAAAAGCGATTTTTCAAAGTTAACTCCAACAATCTGCAAGCTCAAGCACTTAGCTTGCAAGTGCATCTTCATTTTAGTAATAATTAGATCACCAGTCAAAAGAAGCAGCATTCAACAGAGTAGCACTCATTTACAGCAATCGCAGCACAGTGCAAAATAGCACCTGAAGAGCTCAGACTGACCAGTAAGTTCAGAGCTGAGCAAAGGAAGCCTCAGAACACCATTTGCAACGAGCAAGCTTTCTCAGTCTTACAAAGCCCAGGAGTTTGCTACAGGCTCTTCCTTGCTTTCCAACTCATCTCCATACAGACACAGCAGACTCCTGGAACAGGTCAAATAAGACACGCAAGACTGCTGTTCTGTTAAGCTTTTGCACAAAGTGCTAAGCCCCGTTCTTTTAGAGGAAAGTAATTCACATCCGTAAAAGAAAGCACCCAATACCAGTTAACAACATCACAGTAACTGCAGGAACTGGAAGCCAGCTCTTCTGTTATTACCCCACAGATGGCAGCTACATCACACACAGAAGTGCTGAGGCACAATGCTGTCCCCAAAAGTGACAAAGTAGTGGGAGAACTTACCTCATTGTGCAGGAGAAGGGCTTGTCTCTTCCTCTACAAACTCAGCTTGCATTGCAGCCTTCCAGGGTAAAGCCTTTCTTCAGGAGGCCCAGATGGAAAACCCCTCATCTCACAAGATTTAAGTCTTTTGGCTGTAAGGTTTTTTGTTTTACAGCTTTAGGTTTCTGAGGGTTTAAGCATGGCCTTCTCCCAGGACAAGGGAAACTTCTCAGCTCCTGTTTCTATCATAGCCAGGTCCCTCTACTGCTGCAGGCCCCAGCCACGCTTGTAGCTCCCAAATTGCATCAGTCCTTCCCCCCAGGCTTCCTCTCCCCCAAGCTGACCCTAAACCTAGGCTTCACTTCTCTGTGGCTGGGCCTTTTATACCAGCCCACAGCCACAATTCATCTCACTAACGAGCACAGCTTTCCCCTCCAGCCCCTTACCCTGGGCCATGCCCTGGCTGGGGAGCTGCTGAAAGGTGAACAATCCAGTAAAGCTGCTGCTGCTGCCAGCATAAACTTAAGCAGTAGAGATATGTAAGTGAGGTTATTTAAAAAGTGGGGAAGAGGAGGGTACCAGTGATGACCAGCCCGGGAGGCATTTACTGGAGCATATGAATTGGGGCTCATACTTACTCTGCAGAGGGGAAAGAGCACATCCTGTAGGGGATCTTTCTGCTTCCAGGGGCTTACACGAGCCTAGAGATGCTGCAAAAGAAATACTGCAGAGCAGGCAGAGGCCCTCTCCCCCTTTGCAAGATTGACACCGGCAGTTAGATGGTCCTGCTAACACTACATGCACTGCACACACCATGTCATGATTTCTCAGGAGCCTACTAGCACCCACGCTCTACGGCTGGTACTTCACACATTATGAGCTGTAATAAATCTATCTGGCTGTTTATCTCTTTCCTTGGTTAAAACATCCTCAAGGCTCCAACAGGTTGGTCTACTCAGAGATTTGGGTTTTGCTTGTCCTACCCCCAACTCCAAATACTGTGTGGGGTTATTGTTATCTGCATCTGCAGAACATATTATTGTCGTCAGCTGAGGGGATGCTCACAGCCACCTAATTGCAGTGTATTGTAAAAACATCTGAGCTCCCTAAAACCAGTTCCCTTCAGTGCCAGTAGCTTTTTAACCAGGTTGCTGTGAAGCTACTGTTGTGGTTTAACCCCAGCCAGCAACTAAACACCACACAGCTGCCCGCTCACTTCCCCGAGTGGGATGGAGGAGAGAATCTGAAGAGTAAAAGTGAGAAAATTCGTGGGCTGAGATAATGACAGTTTAATAGGTAAAGCAAAAGCCACGCACACAAGCAAAGCAAAACAAGGAATTCATTCACTCCTTCCCATCGGCAGGCAGGTGTTCAGCCATCTCCAGGGGAGCAGGGCTCCATCATGCTAACGGTTACTTGGGAAGACAAACACCATCACTCCAAACATTTCCCTCCTCCACCCCCTTCCTTCCTCTTCCCCCAGCTTTATATACTGAGCATGACATCATATGGTATGGAATACCCCTTTGGTTGTGTTTGGGTCAGCTGTACTGGCTGTGCCCCCTCCCAGCTTCTTGCGCACCTGGCAGAGCATGGGAAGCTGAAAAGTCCTTGACTACTGTAAGCACTACTTAGCAACAACTAAAACATCAGTGTGTTATCAACATTGTTCTCATACTAAATCCAAAACACAGCACCATACCAGCTACTGGGAAGAAAATTAACTCTATCCCAGCAGAAGCCAGGACAGCTACCATCCCTGATTTATTTATTCAGGTTTTTCCTGTGCTGAGTTCAACACTGCAGCAGCTAATTCACAGCCCAGATAACTGTGTCTCCTAGCTTTATATTTAAAACACCTTCTTAAGATGCTGAGATCCCCTTCACCCAGTCTAGCAGAGAGGAGTGACTGGAATCTGAATGGTTTCCTACTCTCCAAATGAGTGCTTCAAGTGGCAAAGGGGGGACTGGATGTAAGGGAGTGGAAAATATTTCAGGGAAAAAATGAGGAAGGCCTTATTTATGCCCTAGCCTGGAAAAGGAAGGAAAAAATTTCCAAGCCACTTCCAGGGATCTGGAAAATTCTTTCCTGCTCAGACCTAATTTACCTTACTGATAGATTTCCCCTGAGGAGGGTGAAGGATGAGGCAGCAGATTTCTGCAGGAAGAGAAGCTTGTTTCTCACAATGGCAAAGACATAGATGAAGGACCCCACTGCTTGCCAGGAATGCCAGGTGTATCTCATATCCACCTGAATTTCTCATATTAGACAGCTGGCCTGCAGAAATGTGAGCTTTCAAGAAAAGGCTTGCCTCACTGAAAAACATTCTGGGTGCTCTGGCTGGAGCCATTTGAATATACAAGTTTCCTTTCCAGGAGAAAGACCTGGCAATTTCAGATTTCTTTCTGTTACAACATGAAATGAAAAAACATAAAAATCCAGTAAAATGAAATTTCCAGAAATTTTTTAGGCAAACACAAACCGGTTTTTATTAAATTAAAAATTCTTGTTCCATTTTTTATTTTTACCATTATAGTATGAAATTTACTATATATGATATAATAAAATGAAAAAATTATTTAAGAGAAAAAGTGACTCTACCAGTATGTTTCTTTATTTCCAATCTTTTAAAGTGTGTTTTTTATTGAAATCAATGCTTTCTCATTAATTTAATCCATCACAATTTTTTTAGATTCTTATTCCCAGCATTAACCAGAGTACTTAGCTTCTGTAGAAAAAAAATGTGATTGCATGCCATAAAGTCACAGAGTATTTTCATTTGGAATATAAATGGAAGTAACCTTTCCAAACAGAATATATTAACATATGCTGGAGATTCCATTGGTTATTCTGAGACCTCTTTCTTTCAGTCTTTAATCACTAAAGCCATCATTTTAGAGTCAGTTTTACAAATGGCAAAAGGACCAATAGCTCTCATGAGAATGTGAGGGTTTTTTTCTCAATCTGGGCAAGGTCTTACAAATGTGCTATATTCTAGTAATTATGTTTTAAGCAGAAATGTTGTTCCATTCCCTAAAGCAATAAACAAATCTGATTCTTCAGAATTCCATTAAGCTCCTTGCAGATAAAATAATCCTCATCTGAGAAGTACAAATATGCAGATGGATTTACCCTATTATATCTTATTCTTTCAAACAGAAGGAAGCTAGAAGAAACCAGAAACTAACAAATATCCCCAGCCAAGATTTGCAAGACCCTGAAGAAAATGGAGAAGCACATCTGTTGCTCTTCTTCTCATGTAATATGGAGAACAAACTGATACAATACACCTAAAAAGGGGTCATGTAAGGAGAAAGGAAAATATTTAAGATTTACTTTAAAGAAATAAGTTGTCAAATGCTCAGGAGAGCTGTATCATCATGGTTTTTCAAAGACCAACTCTCTCTGCTCTATCTTAAATCGATAAAGTTCAAGCTCCTGCCGTTAGGAGAAGATGCAAAACTAAGGATTTCAGTGGCAATACTTTCAGTGCTTTCTTTCAGTCCCTTTTTCCCAGATCCCAGAAGCACCATGCTGTCTTCTTGAACGTACACTCAAAGCTTCGTCCACCAGCAGTCTAAGAGATGTGGGGGTGTGGATCCTCTAGCAGGGAGCTGCTACCTGGGGTCTGGGCACTGCAATGTTCAGTGACTGTGATGTGGGTCTTGACCTCTTTGGATCTTGTTGGCCATCGTATAAACTATGCACATTTGAATTTCCTATCATCTTTTATCTGCCTGATCCATTTAGACTGTAAGGCCTTTGGGCTTTAAGTAGGGACATTTTCTTATATAGATAGGCAAGGTGGCTAGAACGATGGGGCATTAAAGCTTCAGCTTGGCTTTCAGAAAGCCTCCACACTTCAGCTAGTAAATAAAAATAACAATTTGGGACAATGTCCATGCCATTTAGCACTAAAAAATCCTGAATTTCCAGTATGCCCTTGAAAAGCAGATTAAAAATTTCCTTGCTCTTGACAAGACCTTTTTCTGAAAAGTGGTAATGCAAGTTTGGGAGCTGGGACTGTTACATACCTTACAGCTGTGGAGCAAGTGAATATGAGGAATTCTTGAGGCCATGTGTGAAACCACTTACTGGATATCAGCTGTAGACTCTGACATTTAGTCTAATTATTAAAGAAAATATTACAGCAAATAAGATTAATAAGACACAAGGAATTAGAATTTACTTAGTGAGTTTTGTTAAGCAAAGAATGATTTTAGATGCAGATCTGGGTTATATTCACCAGAACTAGAGCTGGAGTTTGGATACCTGAGAGGTAGCAGCTTAAACAATTGAAGAAAAAAGCACACAAACCAAGGGAGATCAGAAAGGTTCTGCAAAACTGTAAGCAAATTCACAAAGGAGCTGGAAAGTGTAGTTCTCAGGTAACAGCTCAGAGATGTCTCTAATGCCTGAACAAAACGAACCTGAGACAGGAAGATGTGGAATTAGGCTCTCCTCTCTCCACATGAATAAAATGTAGTTTGTGAATTGGCTAACACCTGGGCATGAAATATGCTATAGAAAAGTCAGCATTGAGTGGCTTTGTGGGACAATTCTGCACTGGGGACATAGGATCAGCAGATGGAAAGTAGCAAAAGTCGTCTGATCTAAGGACCTCGTATGAGAAAAGACAGCAGGAGACGTGCCTCTCACTTTCATCAGCACCGCCATTTCTGTGTTACACGTGAGCTCTCAACCTCTGGGAACCACAGGTGGGAAAGATGGAGTCACTGGATTTCATGGCCTCTTGGTGGGGTATTTCAAAGGAAGGAAGTTTGCGTAATAATGGTGGTGTTCCTACAGTAATTGCCCAGCTTGATTTGGAGAGAATCGCTTCACAGCAGCACCACTCCCCTTATGGCCAGCTTGACAATCAAAACTAGGTTAGCAGAGGACTTTTGGCTCCATTTGTGCCAGGAGCAAACTCTTCCCATTCTGGACCCCACTGTCTTTGTAGAGGTCAGAGAGAGGAGTTCTCTCTGAATTGCCCTTGATTTTGCCTGGTGCTCAGCACTGCAATGTTCACACTGAGGCTTCATCCTCCAGATTACCATCATCATCACTATGGGGAGGATCTATCTGAACAATACGGTCATGACCAGTGAATGCAGATCATTGTCCAGCTTTATCTCATGCTGTGTCTTAGGCATATGGAAGAGAGCCCAGCTGTCTAAGGGCACATCCGTGTCTGTAGTCAGGACATACTGACTGAATGTTTTGTTTTCAGAGTTACATATCACCCAATATGTAATCAATGCAACTTGTCTGCCCCAGTTTGTCTTGCATAATGTAACAAGCACTAACTACTGTTGGTTATTTTTATGAAATTGCATTCTTTAACTTGATTTGACATTGTACTACCTCTCTGCTTCCCACCAACAACACACGGTATGGAGGAACTTTGATCTGGAACAGAAATCTATGTGTTTATATCAAGGCAGAGGTATTATTTCCTATATAAAAATTAATGAATGCAATAATCACAGACAGCATTCACTACCAGAAAGAACATAGGCTCATTGACCAAGCAATAAGCTCAGGCAGGGCTTTATGGATGGACTTTTTCACTAATTAGTTTGATAGAGGAAAGAAATGTTGCACAGCACAATGAGGAATAAAAGCTAAATAGCCAAGTATGTTTGTGCCTCATCTTTTATCTTCTCTGCCACTTCCTTTCTGTATTTATTCAGCTGATATTTAAATGACTGAAGACTATAATAAAGAGGAAGCCTTCTAATTGTGTAGGCCATCTTTTCTTTATTGAAAAGCTGAGCTTTTTCAGTGTTTTGCATTTTTTCTGTAGAAGGTATGTCTTCATAGCTAAAGTGCAACAGAAACATACCTACAGACTGAAGCTGCATTTACACTCAAGTCCACATCTGAGCCTGGACCTGCACAACAAACATTTTGCTGGGGCATAGCCTCAGTCTTCTGGAGAGATCATGCTTGCAGCCTGGTAATAGGAGTTTGACTACCCAGTGCCATTGTGGCAATGGATGCAGGAAAAGCAACAGCTCATTTACGAAATAGTCATCTATTCCGTATATTTAAGACACAGCAGGGAGAGCTGGTACCGGGTTTCAAGGACCAGAAGCAGAGAATTTCATTTTATAACAAATATCATATTCTTATTGTAACTCCTACTGCTTGATTTTCAAAGCCCAGATTCCCCCCGCTCCCGCTTTGGGAAGTGGCTCTGGCAGGATTAGGAGGCAGACGACCTGACTCGCTGCTGAAATGTCTGCGAGTGTTGCTGGAACATCGTGCCACAGCACCCCGGTCCCTCAAAGGGCCGTTACAATGACTTCCACCTTGCTTTATAAGCTGTCAGTCAGGAATGCTGAATCGGCCGGCTCTCACACTGTAACACATGGCAAAACTTCCCTGATTTGGGCAAATAGGACAAAGTGTCATAAGAAGTCAGCATAAAAAGTGCGGTGAGACCACAGTTCTGGACTCAGAGGACCAAAGTGTTAAGAGATTTATTGAGGTACCTGAAAATGCAAACAGGCATTTATTAGATATTTTAAAGTATGTAATTCTGTAATTATTATTAAACCCCTGTGAAATAATGGTCTTGCTTGCCTAAATCCTTTTAGAAATTCCATCTCTCAAGTACTGAAATATCTGTAAACATTGGCCTTCAGTGCCCCAGGAAGCCTAGTTGCAGAGAAAGATAGCAGCCTGCTCATATTTTAGGATTAGGAAAATGTCAGTGTGTGACAGCAGAGCATCCAGCTAAGGTGACAATCACCACTGGGCTAACCATGTCCTAGAAGCCCCTTACTCTCTTATAATGAAAAGAAAAAAAGAAAAAGTGAGCAAATAAGGATAAGCTAGGTGTCTAATTCAGCTACCAGTAAGGACAAATGCCTGCATTCAAGATTAAGCCATTAAATTTATCGAATATTCATGTTTAGTGAAGTACAGGCTAAATCTCTTGTGTTTTTATTTAGGGTTTTGTGATGTACATGCAAATCAGCTTCAGTACTGATGATATTAATCATCCTATCCTCCCCCAAGATCTATGGTATCTGTTGTCATTTCGCATATTTGTTAACAGTATTGTGTCTCTGTTTCTTGCTGTTTCTCCCTTCTGCTCTACTGCAGTTCTGTGATGTACCAGGTGGAAAGAGAGAGACGAGATTTGTTTTGTCTTCTCCACAATACCTGAACTGCTCCATACCCATGGGTCTCAGCCTACGATCTGAATCTCCATGAACCGGAGTCCCAGCTTGTAGAGCTGGAAGTTACACACAGACAAATGAAAGTTAGTTCCCAAAGCACCGAGATCTCTTTTTGGTCATCATCTACCCTGGCGCTCACCAGAAACAAAAAGCATTGAAAGCAAAATTGTCACTTCACAAGGTCCGTCCATACTATAAAAAGTGCAATTCATGGTCTTATTCCCCATCCTTCAGTCAGTGCTCACTGTGCAGAACCACCACAGCGTCAGTTACTCCATTCTCACACCTGGGCCACAGAGGGGCAAGAAAAAACTTACTGAGGAGAAATGTAAAAATATAAACCTAAGCTCTAGAGAATGCCAAAAGCACGGTGCTGTGCTCGCTCTGCTGCTTGGAGAAAATTTGATTTGCCAGGGAGGAGATGAGTTTGGGATTTACAAAGTGACCGTACCTCACTTTCTCTGCCCTTTTAGCTCTGCCCCTTGAAGCAAGCACTGTGTATGTGGCCCTGGCCCCCTTCAAATCATGGCTGCCTCCAGGAACAGGAATTGCAGGTCAATCTGGAAAGAGTAAAACTGGTCATTCAGAATCATGCCAGGAGTTGGTTGTTTCAGTAGTGAGAAATGCAAATGAGATGACAATTTTTAGAGGTAAAGTTCAGGCATCTCTCTATTTAGGAAATTCAGTGCTACGTTCAGGATTCCAGCAGCCATGGCAGAGTCTTAGCGTGTTCAGGGGACTATAGGGGTGAGTGACAAGTCCCTGTGGATGCAGCGTGACTAAAGGGCTGGAAACCTGGCCACACCGAAAGCGAAGCAATGGAAGGAGTTTGAGCTCCAGCAGGAGAGAACAAAAAGAAATCATATCAAGTGCAAGACGATGAAAATCTGTAATATCTCAGCATGGGAAATTAGAACGACACACCAACGTCTGCAGGCATGCAAATTTTTTTGAAAGACTGCAGGAATAATCAACAAGACAGCTGATGAGTGACATTATAGAAAGCATTACACAATCATGGATAAGATTTATACAGCTATAAACATGAAAAGCAACACGTGAATACATTTTTTAAAAACTTTTTTACTTTGTGGAGTTCTGGCTTCATTGCATGTCACTAATTCCGCATCTGCTCACCATAGCTTGAGATATCACTGCTGGACTGCTGGACTGAGCTTTGTATGAGCACACATAGCCACATGAATCCGTATTAATACAAGCTTACAATCCTTGCAGAGCTTGTTTCAGAGCTGACACTTTAGTTAAAGTTGGTCTTTCCTTCCCTTACGCCATAAAGAATGACAGAGTCCCTTGTATTTGTACTCCGCAATCGCACCAAGCCTCCCCAAGGATACATACAGCTGGAGTGCAGAAGGGAAACACCATTTCTGATTTTAAATGCATAAGCAAATTTGCATCCAATTTCCATGCTTATTAAAACAAAATAATTTTTCTCTCTCCACATAAAGGGCTTCGTTCCTCTAGTGACAGAGAGGGCTGTTTCAGATGGGCTGGGAATCGCCGGTGCTGGTTAAACTTTGTCGAGCCTGTCTGCATAGCAGAAAACAAACCACCCAGGCCCCAAGCCTGCAGACGTGCCCCTAATGAACTCTTGAGTTCGTCTGCTAAGAGAAATCATCCACGTCCGTCACACATGCCATGTACGGAGGAAAGGGAGAGGAGGGCCTGGGCAGCATCCCGTCCCCTCCTTTGGGAAGGAGGAAGCCCCACCGAATGGAGCGCATGAACTGATGACTGCTGCAGGAAACACTAGAGACCACGCAAACAAAATCGTTCCTTTTCATGTGTTTTCCTTAAGCCAGCCCCTGTTAGTTTCTTTTGTGCCTGAGAGTAGGAAGGCTTAGAGTGGGAATTCGTTGGTGGTTTACTACAACACTTAGATTCAGTGTGATGAGAGACCTGCGAAGAAACTAGAGTCTTCGTGATGGGGATTTAATTATTCTAGTATCGACAAAAATGAGAATTAAAGGAGGAATCAACCTGCTGACTTCCACAGGCAGTAAAAAACAGGTTTATCTTTCACTGTTTATTGAGCTTTTAGATATGATAAATTCAATAATGGTCTGGTGTGTGTTTAGTGCTTTATGATAATATATCATTGGGCTTAAAGTAATCATGGTCTTAGGCTATGAAGGTAACAAATAAGACTTCAGACAGCATCATGTTGCTAAGCTCAAATATTCCCAGAAAGATGGTGGGAGAGGAGCCGGCAGAACAAGGAAAAAGTGATATTTAAATCAAACGGAGTAAATAATGCAACCATGTTGATCCCAGTAATAGCAAACAGTTAAAAGTGATAATGGAAGTTACTGGAGTAAAGCAACAACATATCACATATAGACAGAAAGCAATTACAAAAGGACTAATAGAAAATTGAAAGGACAAGCTAGCTGATGTAAAAAGCTCACAAAAGCTCTGTAAAACATTCAAGGGGAAAAAGTTGCACTTGCTAATAATAATCCATGAAGGCTCAGAGAATGCTAATTAGCATAGAGCTGCTCTTCATTTGTACAAGGACGCATGGGCCTGTTCCAGGTTTAAATAAATGACTGAATGACAGAGACTAAACTCATTGGTGTTCTTTTAAAAGTAAAAAAAATTACAGAGTTCTGGCATCAGTCGATAGTGTACCAGAAATAGGTTTACTGGCTTTTCGGAGACTTTCAGAGATTTTCTAAAGCCACCAATCTATCTGCAAGGAAAACATGACTTACCACACCTAACGTGAACCCACCGCTGGGTGTGATTTGAGCCAATGCCATGTGCTCAGCTCAGGAAATTTGCTATCTTTCAGGCCTTTTCCACACCACTCATTTTATTGCATCTACCTTTGCAAGAAGCCCAATTTAAATTACTCTCAGACTGGAAAAAATAGAAATACAGAAACCGTACAAAGCAGGGAATACTGAGTAGGAGGAAAATTAAGACACCAATCATCTCAGGGTTCAATTCCACATTCAGCCTCAGCTTTTCTGGACAAGTCAGTTACTTAGATGTTTAGTAGGATTTTCAAAGCCACCTTCAAAAGCCTCAGTGCTTAGTCCATGCTTCCTCAGCACAGGGCTGAGAAGGGTACTCATTACTTATTAAAATTACTAATTCTACAGTTGTGCTTTCAATATCTGAAGAGTAAAATTCACACAAGGCAGAACAGCAGCAGGAATCAAGTTGCGGGGTCAGATGGGTGATGCTGAAGGCCCACAGCATTGCCTTCTTATTTTCACAGTACGGACGTATTTGCTGATAGAACACAAAATATCTAAGGATAACACCGTAGCATTGAACTGTCATATCAGAGGATGGCATGTTTGCTGTCAGCCTTGACTGAATTAATTTTCTTTTCTTTCTTTCTTCGGTGAGTTAGAGAAGTCGGCAAGGATCGTAGCAATTCTGCTGTGTAAAAAGTAACTTGGTAGGAGGTGGGGAGCCTCGGTCAGTGTATCAGCACATAAAGCAGTAACATTCATTTTAGAGATTTCCTCCTGAAATCCTACCCTCCCTAGGAAGGGGAGCACTGCGCTGGCTGGCACGTTGGGCACTTCACCCCCTGTTCGGCCCCAAGGAGATCTACAGACCCAATCTCACACTGTATTATCATTTTCCCCCTACATGTTCTTAATTAAGAAAAACAAATGAACACTTAGCCCCAAGGATCTGATTCATACAACTATGTATCTTACATTAAATAGCGCAATTCAGCAAATACTCAAATTTAGGTTTTAAAAATAAACGCAACAAAGACTTAACTATGAAGAAACCTGTGCTTCTCCACCCTTGCCGAGAATGCTCATTGCTGTTTTGAGATTTAAGTATTTGTTTTCTTGCTTTTAAGCACATTTGTTTTTTAAATTGCTGTATCTTTATTTAACAACATTGAGGCTTATGCATCAAAAACACTTGTTCTTGGAATCTGACAGCCATCTAATAAAGATGATGCTTTAGAAACTAAGCTGAACCATCTATAAAGAAATTGTAAAATTCAAAATTAATGATCCATTTCATTCTTACAGAATTCTGTGCATCACTGATGAGCCAACAAAATATATGTAACATTCATTGTTGCTTTTGATAGAAAAATCAAGTAACGTGCAATGCCATCTTTATCTGGAGGGCCTTACTCTCATTTCCAACAGAATTCAGCCATTTGCCCATATTTAGCTCATCAAGCAAATGAATTAATCATTCTTTCACTATTGTGCCTGCAAAATACAGTAAACACCAAGCCTTGAAAGTTTTCTAGTAGGAGTCAACATCTAAATGTTAGTCCCATTCTGCATTTATTCTCTGTATTAACATAAATTAATTAAAGATGCAACAAGCATGACATTTTCAATGGGAAATACTGAAAAGGCCAGTCCAACTGGTACGGAAGTCTTGGTTTTGAGAGCACAAAATCAACTGCAAACTTTAGATATGCAGAGCAAATGATACCTGAATATTCAGCTCAGAAGAGTGCAGAGGTAATCCTAAACCGAATCCCCCATTTCTGCATGGAAGAGCACTGTAACGCCGTCACGCTGTGTAAAGGAGACCCTTGAGAGCTACGTGCTCTATTATAGCAACAGGGCAGAGCTGCCACCACCCCAGGTCTGTGGGTGAAGGGCTGAGAAGACTGCAGAGGTACCAGGCACCCACCCAGGCACCTGGGCTGAGCAGCTGGAGGCGGGAGGAGTTTGCCCATGCGGACCACCACGTTCATACAAACACTCCCTCCCGGTGCCCCAGTCAGACTGTTCACGGCTAGCGTGCACAGACCGCGGTCTATCCGCGCTTTATGCATGTGGCTCTGGGGATGTGAGAGACCACATTGCTCATTTTTCTGCTTGGGTCTGTGTATCTGATTATTGGTTTCTAAATATAATTGGAGATATCGATTTCTTGGCATTTAGTTCTGCTTTAGAAAAATTGTCTCGTGTTAGTTTTCCCCATGTTCTCAAAGAGCACCATGACTTCTCTGCCAAGTGAGAAACTGCAAGCTATAATTTTTGTTAGGAATGAACACTCCAAAAGCAGAATAAACCTCAAAACACGAGGCTGGAAGCAAGTAGGCCACCAGTGTGCTGCAGAGCGCAAAGAAAAGAAAATTTTGAGAAAAGACGTTGGGCAAATCCTAGGTTTAGAAGCAAGCATTGAATTAGCGAGCATTAACACTTTTTTTTTCTTTCTTTTTATTAACAGCATTCCCACTGTTTAAGGTCAATCATCAGCAAGTCCCACAGTTCAAAGGTCGGAGTATCTGGTACTCCCTCAAGGCACATGGACATGTGCATTTCTTCCTCATACATTCCCCCAAAGTAGCAATACCTTTCTTAACATTCACCAGTTTAAAATAAAGATATATCGAATGCACAATTTATTGTAAGTCTTACAACACTTTGTTTTTTCCCCATCTACTTCATCACAGCAATATAAAATTCAAGGTCATTAAGTAGAGAGCATGATAGTTTATTAGAGCTTCATCTCAAATTCTATACATACATGCTTTTTCAACATTCTTCATTTTTATTATGGTCTTGATAGAATTTCCCTCAGAGATTAGAATGATCACCAAATGAAGTTTTAATTATCAAGGCCCAAATTAATGCCAAATACCAACAAAAATAGCATAAAACCTTTAGCATCCAAATTTCTAAGAATGGTAGGGTTTGTAAGCTTAAATATTTAAATGTAAAGGGACTTTATTTCAAGTACTGTAAAAGAGAAACATTGCCACTTACTGGCAGTACCAACATCTGCAATATTTGTAGGCATTTATGTGCATCTTTCAAAAGCTCTATTAACCTTTATACCATTTGTCAATAAAAAGCCCCATTAACATTTAAACTGTGTATGTCCAACTGTCTTCTTCAAACAAGAATCAAAAGATAGCCTGTAAGAAACAGTTATTTATTACAGACTACATTATTGGGACTGTACACATTGGAGATTTTGAAAAGCAAAAAAAAAAAAGTAAAAGAAGTAAAAAAAAAAAAAAATCAATTATCAATTGGCAAAAAGGCTGCACATGGCCTGAGTAGATGTGACAGCCACACGGGCGAATGGGTATCACCGACAACACAGTACAGCTTCGGAAAGAATAGCATGACCAGCTGGAGCCATTTCAGGAATACTGGAGGTCACACTGTGTATGAAACTGAAATTAAAACACTGCTTTTGCAGTAGGATCATCAGAACTTAGATGACATAACAACTAGCCTTACCTGACATTAACAATTTGTCTTCATCGGGCAAAAACTTGATTTTAATCAAAGGTAACACAATCATTGGATAAGAACTGAAATCACAGCTGTGCAGGTGACAGACTCTTCAATAAAGCTGCTGAACTGGAAGTGCCAAAGACGTAATTCACCAGTTCATGTATGTCCCCCAAAACTTTGTTTCAAGCACCACTGATTTAGTAAAATCCCTATGTGCTGCTTCTGTAAAGTGGGTATTTCAAAAGGTACGGAAAAATGATCCCAAAATCTAGAGACTGAAAGTGACATCAAGCAGTCTGTTACCACTGCTTTTACAAATCATTAATGAAGACAGCATGACCTGTTCCACTGAAGAGAGAAGAAAAAAAAAAAATATCATTAATTGTCTTCAAGTATGGGAGATGCACTCACAGTGACAACAGAGGCATTCATTTCATTACTTTACAACAAGGAAATTTATAGACTCCATAGAAAATTTACAACCAAAATGGAGCTAGTGTGACAAACGGCGCTCATGTAGCAACCTCTAAAATGTAAAGTCCGCAAATTCAGCAAAAATGTATTTTAGTGGCTTCGCCTCCTCAGGCTCCAGTTTGATGGAGCGCCACTTAATGCAATCATTCCTTTCATCTCACGTCCGTCTTGTCTTCTGTTTTTTCGTTTGTCTCTTTGCATCCTCTGAGCCACCTGTGTCAGAACCTGCCTGTCCAAGAGCACGTACTCCTTGCAGTCGAGTCGTCAGCTGCAGCAGTAAGGGAATGAGCTGGGCAAAAAAAAAAAGGGGAAGCAGCTTGTGATTACAGGGTACGAAAGGTCTGAATGATAGCGTTCTTTAGACCCATGCATCCCCAAACAAACAGAATCTATTGCATAAATGGCACATCTACAAAGATATTAGAAAATGGCAGCAAATCTTGGGAAAGAATCAAACCAAACTTCTGGAAATTTCTGATCATCAAAAACTAAAATGATTCGTCAGTAACTTTTTTTCCTGCCGTCATCTAGCCAAGAACAGCAGTTTGAGTCCTGAGTCTAGAAAATGACCACCATTTTCAGTGGAGGCACTTTCAGTGACACTGTAGAAAATCCTGGAGAATCCCATGTTCTGTGCTGTCTTACCCATGTTTGAGAGGAAATCAAACTGCACAGACAAATTTCTTTTCTCTTATCAGCAAAACAGAAATCCAGTCATATCAGAGAAGACTAGAAGAGCATGGCTTGTTAACAAAGACAGAGGGGGTTATATACTACGTAGTTATATTCCTCTTGAGAGCTTTTCACTAGGGAGGGTATAAAGCTAAAGAGACCAGACTCAATGACTTGTAATATTTTTTTCCGATCTGATTGTTCCTGAAACCAGTAAAACAATTATTTTTATTCCTATTATCACTGAGTCTGGTTATCTGAATTTGAATGATGCTGCATTTTTTTTTTCCCACAGCCATCCAGTGAGAAGACAAAATTCAGAAGTGGCACAGGAACTCACCTTCACACTAAGTTTTTTTAAAGGAAGGTAGTTATCCAAAAACTTGGCTACGTTGTGGCTTTTCTTAAAAGGTGTCACATAAGGTGACAGACTGCTGACTGCATCTCTGTCTCGATAACCACCTCAACAAACCCTCACTTAACACAGTACGAAGTATTCATTGATAGGACAATAATATTTGGATAAGACAAAAAAAGCCATGACCTACCTTATCGTGGTTGTAACCAGCCAACAACAGAAGCAGCGTCAGTGGTAACGCGATGTAAGATCCTTGGGCAATATCTTGTTCAGGCAGCTTTCTCTGAAAACAGCGGGGACCATGGATTTTGGTTGTTTTTTTTTAAACAGTCATTTCGACTATGACATCCCTCAGCTTTAAGCAACAGGATCATGTGGCACATCCAGCCCTTCCCATCTGACGTCCTTCTAAGATTTACTTTACCTTCAACTTCAAAGCAGTCCCCTTGATCAGATTGATTCATCTGTTACCTTCTTCCTGGGGTTTGCTGGTTTTTAAAGCTAATTCACTGATGGTCAGTCTCCACTTCAGAGTCAGCCTGGTGCGCATTGATTTACCTGCCACATGCTGCCCAAACCTCTATGATCCCAGTGATAACACTACAGCAACCATACTAGCACAAAAGCTTTCAGGCACATCTGCATCCTTCACTTATAACCGCCATTTTATGTCTCCCTCACGTTTCACTGGCATCTGAACACGCAGTGATGCAGAAGAGAAATAGATCATTTAAGTATTACAGGACAAACACTTCACTAAAGTGACTGCACTGTTCACAAGTGCACAAAGACACTTCTCTCTCTCGAGGGAGTTTTCCTCTGATGTTAAGTTTGAGAACTCTTCTGCTTTACCCTCCACCTCAGCTCCAATAACTAAAGCTCTCTTTTTGGCCTGGTGATACTTCTTTCATATACACAGAAGTCTTTACAGGAATTCTGACAACGATCCTATTTTTCTCCTTCAGCCCCCAGTTACTGCAACCTTTCAGGTAGTGTCATGGCTACAACTCCTTCCTGAACTCCTTACCTGCCTCCCATTAACATACCAGGTTATTACATCCCTGCCTGATGCCTTAAATGTGGCCAAATCCAATTTCACTGTCACTTTAGTGCCTCTTTGTATTTATTTAATAGAAAGTTTGGCCAAGACCACAAAATACGTGCAGGCTATACTACCAGACATGGCTCTCAAGGTGAACACTTGAACATTTCAGTATTTTGTACTTACAGTGGGACTGAAGACCAGTGTAATGTGCTTATGATATCCAATAGCAGTGAACGAAACTTGAGGCAGTGTGTAGTCATACTGTGATTTAGACAATGTAGAATCCAGGAGCACCACGTAATTCTGAGGGTAAAAAATACACTCAGTCTACAGCATCAGTAGCAGTCTGAGACAAAAATTAGATTTAAGGCAAAAGTCAATTTAACAGTCTGAGACACTGGTCACTCCAGCATGAATACAGTACTGCAGGCACACCAGAAATAACACTGAAGTGTCCTTAGGGAAAAAAATTAAAGTGACCTAAGCTCATTATTCAGCAATATTCTTACCTCTCCATCTCGGAGCAGTGGAGGGAAATGGAAAAATAGGGATAGGCCTAAGTTGACTGTATGAATTGGGTTGTCAAGATTTTCACTTTTGTAGAGCTTCACCTGTGAGGGAAAGAAGAAAGCACAAACCTGGTATTTCTGAGCCTGCACACAATAGATATTTTGGACATCCCACACCTTAAGGGATAAAAACACTTCAAAATTCATCATGTGTTTTATAAACAGAAAGTTGGCAAGTAAGAACACCTGGAATTGTTTTAATCTGGGATGTGAAAAGTCACAGAAACAGTCTTTTTACAGAACTTGAAATAGTTTAGGAACAACTGATGTCAGATATTTTCACATATCTAGTGTATTAAAAGTAATCTGTGCTGTGCATCAACCAGAACTGAGTAATTCTTTTAAATAATCCCAGCAGTTTCACAGGAATTTGCAGCTGGGGGTTGTTTCTGTTTCTCCGATAGGCTCATTTTGCTTGATTTCAATTTCTCTACACTTATTTAACAAACTAGACATCCTCAAGCTACAGAATAGGCCTGAAGTCCTCAGCAAATACAGTTTGCTCCGAAACCAGCGTAACTAAAAGAGGGTTGTATCATAGTCAAATAAGGCTGGTAGGGGCAGCAGCACCTCCTCACATGAGGCTGCCTGCACACACAAATGTTTACCAGCCACTGTGCCTCCTCCAGAGGACGCAGTAAGCAAAGTGATGGGTTTTGTGGACCACTCTGAAGCAGCTCTCTAGCATCTGTACCATTGCTTGTAAACTTCTGGATCAGATATTTCCCAAGACTCCGCTCTCCTTGCAGACACAGCCCAACTAAATTCCCATTGATTCTGCCCAGTGCTACCATGGTTGCAGCTCCAATCACAGCTCACCAGAGCATTTCCAGTTGTTCCATCAAGCCCATGCAACCAGAAGGGACCAGACTGAGGTCACAAAACTGCTCGCTCCCGTCTGTATCAAATCTTAGCACATCTTTCAAAGACAAAAATTTCTGCCTTGAAAGCAAGGGTGATGGTATGCACCCATCCACAGCACACATGCATTACGTGCAATGCAAGCCCCAACCTCAGACGAAACAGGTACAGGCTTGGATAAATTCCATATAATTAATTTTAACATCAATTCCTATTTGCTTAGGCTGAACTGCAAGGGTCTAAATTTCCCCAGAAAGATAGGAAGCTTGCTCAGGTGCTCCTCAGTAAGGTGATACATTTTCCCTTCACACCTGCTCTGAGTGTTGGATCCTTTGGATGTCTCCCAAAAAAACCCAACAGCTTAACAATGAGATCTTGGCAGGTGAGATGCATAACAGACTAGTCTGAAAGAAATCCAGGCACTGCATTTATATTTGTAGGTAACATTTCAAGAAGCTTTTAAACCTGAGAAATGGTACTATAACTCCTACCACACTAACACCTCTTGCAGGTACTTCCAGCATTTGCACCCTAAGCCAAAAGGATGACAGCTGTTTAGGAAGCTTTTTTCAGACCACAGTGCAGTCTTTTGAAAATTTCAGCTTTACTATTTGTCTCATACTGTCTCTTATAACTGTACTTTTAAATTCATGTGTCCTATGGTATCGTTGCATTCACATGGTATCTTCTTGCTAGCAGACATGCATATCAAAAATTCCAGGTATTTCAGGAATTAATGCACTTCTCTGATACAGAGGACTCATTTCACCCCTGGCGTCCTGCTCTCCCTACGGACATCCCTAATCAGGGAAGCAGACACAGAAATGTACAGGCCAACCTGAAGAAGTATTTCTTAAACATATTCCCATGAAAAATGGAAACATTAAAGCAAAGCAGTGAGGAACACTGGAATCTTAATTCTACCTGGAATTCAAATTCACCTTCATTAAAATATTAGTCATAATTTGAATTAAATGTGTGTGCTCTGGCTACTGAACAATTTCCAGTGACCCTACAAAAAAACATTGGGAAACCAATAGCAAACACACTTGAAAAAGATGAAAGGCTTGAACTTACACATAATGTGGAGAGATATTCGGAAGATGTAATTACATTTCCACTTAAATCAAATTGATTAATTTGCCGGAACGCTATAATATTAACATCACCAATGTCACTGTTCCCAACCTGCAACATAAAGCACAGTCGTGTTTTTACCAACAGAGGAACAGTTAACGGACGACAGTTAGGACAACACAAATATTGCTCATAATTTTAAACAAGAAGTGAATTTTTAAACACATGGAAACTTGAAGGCTTTCCAATTGCAAATACTTTTCCTCCAGAGTGCACAGCTCGCAATTACAGCCTTGTGCATTATCAGCACAAGGCTGATGGCATTAAGTTAAACTAAAAATGGAATTAGTATCAAAAGCACACATTATTTTGGAAGAGGCTGAGTTACATACACAGGACTGCCTGAAGTCTGAACATTCGTCTCAGTATTTTGCCACTGTGCTGAGAGATGCATATTACTACGCTAGGACGTTTATACAGTTGATTAATGAGGAATATGCTCATATCATAATATAACCTACTTCAAAAATATGTAACTTTATATTCTTCAAAATTGTTTAAAATACAGAACGTTTGTGTTTCTAAATCTGAACTCCGATCAGAGTAAGGAAAGACATTTACTGAAATAATAACTACAGTAACAGACAGGTTCCGGTTAGGCCAGGTGCCGTATCAACAGTCTGGTGCCACTGAGGCTGTACATTTTTCCTGCAGGTGTCTTTCAAACGCTTCTCTCTCCTGGAGAAAATGGCAGGCTAGCCAGGGTACTATTAGTACAAGCTACTGCATACAGCTGTCACTTGCAGTACATAACCTTCATATGGTTTGGGTTTGCCGTTCCCTTCCCCTTCCCAACCAGCAAGCACTCTTAGCCAGAAGACACTAAGGACTGCCCTTCTGTTTTGCTGCAAAGGAGGGCACCCTGGTCAGGCGCGTCTGAGCTCAAATAATGACCGTCCCCCACTGGAGAACCAACGAAGGCTAATTAACCTTTGCTGGATGTCAAGAGATAAATACGATGCAATTTATCTGAATCTGTAAGGACGGAGGAATATTTAACAAGATTTCATCAGTTTTCAATTCAAAGTTATTATTACATTTTATGAAGATTTGCTAGTCTGAATGACAATTTCATCTACATCAGGACTGCAGGATTTGGACCAAATAAAGCATAACAAAATCTATCAATCAGTAACTAAATATAAAGATAGCATAATGTGACAATTTATGATATCCTCAAGTCACTAGTGCTTTGTTTCACATCACAAAGAAATACTGAAAGGTATTCTATACACTTATTCTCTCGTTTCTTGATGTATAGTTTTTGTGACTGTGAAAGAATCCTTTTCACTTGTTTACCGTTTGGGCTTTATCTTATTTCAATTTTAAGCTATGGTGCTGACACACAATATGGGGCCCGTATTTAGGGAGCTAACTTGCTGAAAGCCACTTGTCTAAGCAGAATGCATTCAACTACATTGCTGCTGATAGAACAGACATAATGCCTAGACAGATGCATTTCATATTTAAGGGATACTACAAAAAAAGAAAAATTACCTCAATTGCCCGATGCTGTGGTAAAGCTCTTTCAATGTGATCGTTGCCTTCAGCTTTGAGTTGGACATGATACACACAACCAGGCTAAAAGCAACATTCAATGATAAATTCCAATACTGAACAATACGTACTTTAATTTTAGAAGACAGTAGATTCCATTTAAGATACACCACCCAAACAGATCTAACTCTATCCAGTTAAAGTTTTCCTTATCCCAAATAGAAAATTTAACTCAATAACACCATTAAGGGTGTTTACTGCCAGCAAATACAAAAGGCCTATCACAGAACTTTCACTAGTTTATTACATTACAGTATTAAAAGAAATCATCTGCTGTGAAGTGTTTTAGTTAGAAAGAAAATCCATTAAACAGGATTAAAACCTGATCAAATACTGCTTTCTACTTCAGCATAATTGCTTACTCCATACATAGCGGTCCCAGAAATTCAACTTCCACGTTTCCTGCAGAACAGCTTACTTCACGTAAGTACAATGCTGTACAATCAACGTCACACATATACCCAATATCCTGCTAAAAATATGCTGTCACAGTATTTTCACATGAGAAACTAAATGCTTCCCCAAATTCTTTTGCGAAAGAAAATTCGCTGCTACAACACCTGAACACCTGTTAGACGGTTCCAGTGCATGGACCGGGGGCTCACGTCACGTCATGGGAACTATTCAGCGTTTGTGGGAGGCCATCACAGTACGCTGGCAGCAAGTTCCACAGACTTATACTAGAAGTTTTTTCCCCCTTTACTAGAATGAAAGTTCACTACATGACAGTGTAACACAGTCAGACTCAAGGGAATCCGAGCTAGCAAGCATGATGGGAAAACAGAAATCGGTAGCTAATTAATAAAACACTTTTTATTGCTCCATTATCACACTAACATAAAAGTAAATCACAGAGACCGTTCTAATCCTTACCAGAAGGCCACGTAGCCTGAATTTGCCCTCTTCATCGGTTATCGTGTCTTCTCCATAGATGCTACAATCCTTCTGCCCCACAGCTTCTACTGAGACTCCCTGCTCAGGCTCTCCATTTAAAGAAGAAACTGTGCCATAACAGCTAGAGGTGTAAAGAGAACCAATTGCTACAGATGTGCAGATGCTGTTTTAATGCACCTTTTAAAGACATTTTATTGTTATACCTGATGGAAAAAGTACTTAATATATTTATCATAGCATGGAGGAAAAAAGCGGAATTTATAACGTATATGTAAAACTGTTTAAAGCATCAGAATTACCTGCAGTTCAGAGCACAGCTTTAGGAATCCAAGTTCCCTGACTTCCATGAATAGCAGCACTTACCCCTAAGGGCAAGGAAAGGAAGGATCTTGAAGTCAGATACCTGAATTGGTCTACCATCCCTAGAGTAGTCCTCTCCTGTCCCACTGGACACAGCACAAGCCAATTCCAGTGCCAGTGACACAGTGCTTTCATAGCAATGTTTCTCCTTACAGTCCTGCCATCTGAGCTTAGCTATATATCCACATGCAAAAGAAAAGGCTAAAAAAAGTACTTATACACAGCATAATAAAGTTAAATTGTGCCTTCAAAAGTAGCCTCCAAGCCTTCAGAACAGAGGTGTATCAGGAGAAAACACACATTTTGCATAATGCATCCTGATACAGTACGTAGCATTTTGCACAGCGTTTCAGCTCTACTGACCTGTAAGCTGTTCTGTAACCAGTTATCCGAATTTTAAGATTCTGTCCTTCCTGCACTTCAATCATTTGTGATGATGGTTCAAAGCGAAACTCTTTCATCATGGGTTTAAAATAATACTGCCCTGGGCTCTGCAAAGAGGCATAAAACAAGCTGTTTACTGATAGTGACACAAAAATTCACCAACTCCAAACAATTTATGTTTCTGCAAGAGCTCCCTAAAGAGCTAAAGTTCTCTGTGCCAACCATAGGTTAAACTGGTCGGAAAACAGGAGCACTGAAAAACAGGGAGCACATTGGACAATAAACCAATGGAACTCCACCAGGTGATAAAGCCTGAAGAGGGAAAGCAAACTATGGCCCCAAAACCTTACCGCAAGACCTCAAGGACAGGAAAGTGACCAGGAGAGAAAGCTGTCTGCAAGGAAACTATTCAGGCATGTCTACACACATTTACAGATCAATAATCTAATTAGATTTCTTTCCTCTAAGGACTCTCAAATGATCATCAACGAATTGGCTTGTTTCATGTTTACAGACTGCAAATTAGAGATCAATCAAGATCACCTACTAGCTGTTGGGAAGAAATTTCTTGCCAAGTTAGACTTCACATCTTTCACTTGCTAAGATTATAAGTGCTGTCCACTCTGAGGGACCTACATCTCTCATTGCGCGTTATGATTTCAAAGCAGACATACAGCCCCCTGCCACTGAAGAGAACCAATAGCATCCCTATTTTGGAGGGCAAAGTAACACAGCTTCGCACATTCAGAAGAATCAATTTCAACTTACCAGATTGGAAAAAGTCAGCATGCCATTATCCTGTGTAAGGAGGTTGGAACGAAACACCCCTCCACTGAGAGACAAGAGAACTCCAGCAAGAGCCTGGTCATCCTCTGATTTGATCTATTTTTGAAAAAGCAATAGTTTTAAGTGCAAGCGAGAGTTGCTTTATGAAGAAGGGTTCAATTCAGAAGCCCCTTACAGAGCGCACAGATGTGCTGACTCTGAGCACTCAGCTGTAAGCAGAAGAAAACTAGCCACATCTGCAGCGTATCCCCTCCTGCGAGACTACAGGGCTACAGAAGCTTGTGCTCTCAACATCTGGGCAGTCACAGCTGCATATAGCATGTGCCACCAGAACAGTCATTCTCTATCACTTCACAGGACATGCTGGGGGCCAGAACAAAGTATCCCAAAGACTAGAACCAGGCACTAGTTGGACCAGACTGTGCTTGAAAAAAACACCTTGAGGGACAAAACTCATTAAGAGAAGGAGGTCCAACTCTACAAAAGCAAATAAAGCCAGTCTTTTGGACTGCAGGCTCTAACTTTCACTCTATAAACCCTGCAAAGTATCTTCTGCATGGCAAGTCACGGTCTACAACTAAGCTCATCCACTGAGATTTGTTTCCCCATGACAAAATTATCCCCAAATCTCACACCCGTTTGTGTTTGGCTGGGCACATAGGTTAACTTTTTTACCTGTCTAGCTCTAACTGCACACACTATTCATTCAGAACCCAAAGTGTTTAGAACATTACCTCAAACGTCACCCCAGCAAGAGCAAAAGCTTTGAAGTCCCCAACTGTTCCTTCTACTGCAGTCAAAACAAACCCTTCTTTCTGAGCAGTAACTGTATATTCCAAGTCACTGTGGAGTGGCCCAACACTTCAAATAAAAGGAAAAAAGAACTTGTTTTAAACAAAGCACTTGGATATCACACACACATCGTCAAGTCACCATTGCACTTTAACTAAAGAATCCAAAAGATCAAAACAAATCTGTTAATTACCTGTAAGCACCTTTGTCATCGGTGAAAACTGTGATGAGTGGGGAAGTTGCTCCCTTTTCACCGATGACAATCTCAACACCTTCCAACTCAGGATGAATTTGCCCTTCCAGAAATAAGCCTGCTTTTCCATGAATCTCTATCAGCTTTCCAGGACAACTCTCTTGGTCATTGCGAAGGGGATTTAAGACAAACAAGAAAGTAAAAAATACACTACCATTCTGTCTTACAGCAAAAGTTTAACTGCTTCCAAAGTGATCAATTGATGTTCTTTTATCTTAGAATAAGAGATCAACCCACACAATTCTATGGCCTCTCAACACAACTTAAAACATCTGAACATTCACAAAATCAGTAACTAAGTTCCAAAGCTATAAGCACATCTCCAAAACGTTCTGTATTTGCTAAGTGCTTTGAGGATTCATTAAGTTACATATACTGCAGCCACATGGAGAAGATTCCAACAATATTCCCTTCTAGCTGATATTACACTGAGCTTTGACAAAATTTTTTGAAATCAAATTCAGATCAGCTTATGTCGTGTTTAATGACATAAGTAAAATTTTAGTCCCCCTCCCCTTCAATGTGTTTAGAATGTGCACAACAGAGGCACATAAAAAGGGGTACCTAACATTTTCTAGTGATTTCAAACAGAGCATATTCACTGAGGAACCTGAGGGCAAGATGGACGCTGACTTAACAAGTAGCATCAACTGACTGATGATAAGCCTGACAATTTTGAGGTTAACTTTTTTGTGAGTATTTTTATTATTGTAATTTACTAGAAACAGGACTTAACAGAAACTTGAATTTGGTAACAAACTCAGAATACAAACATAGCTTTTGCACAACTATTTTTCTAGACGGGAGCAATATGAACAATTCTGAGAATCTGGTGTGATGTCCAGAAATCTAGTCCTTTCTCTGGTGCTAGGTGGTCTTTTAGCACTTGGAAGCATATTCTGCTGATAAAAACTGTACTTCCACCCTCTACCAAATACCCATGTGTTGTGGTTTAACCCAGCAGGTAGCCAAACACCACACAGCCATTTGCTCACTCCCCCCCTACAGCGGGATGGGGGGGAGAATCGGAAAAAAACCGTAAAATTCATGGATTGAGATAAAGACAGTTTAATAGAGCAGAAAAGGAAGGGAAAATAATAATAACAACAACAACAACAATAATAATGATGATGATAGAATATACAAAATGAGTGATGCACAATGCAATTGCTCACCACTCGCCGAACAATGCCCAATCGCTACTTCCTGGACCATGCCTCTTATTTATATACTGAGCATGACATCATATGGTATGGGATACCCCACTGGCCAGCTGGGCCAGCTGTCCTGGCTATGCTCCCTCCCAGCCTCTTGTGCACTTGGCAGAGCATGGGAAGCTGAAAAGTCCTTGACTATAGGGTACTTAGCAACCAATAAAAACATCAGTGTGTTATCAACATTCATCTCATACTAAATCCAAAACACAGCAGTAGGAAGAAATTTAACTCTATCCCAGCCGAAACCAGGACACCATGCTTCCAAATTCCAGAGTGAAATTGGCCCAAAGAAATAGCTGCAATTGAAATTTCCCTAACATTACCTTTGAAGGGCTATTCATACGTTCATCTATAAGGATACCTTTTTGTCTTAAAAAAATCTACTCCTTTCAAACTAGATTTTATTTATATTTACCTCCACTAACAACTGTTTCCACATAAGGCGGGTAGAAAAGTAGTTCTTTTGATGACGGTGTCACAGTAATTTTCTCTCCAGACCTATAAAACAGAAATAAGATACAATTAGAAGAAAATGCAATCAGCAGCTCTCATGTAGAGGAGAATACTTGCATATTGACTCAAGAACCCACCTAAATACCCCAAGGAGAAAATATCAATAATAACCCAAGCAAAATTCATATTATGTGGTACTAGTTTCCGTTTAGCTGACAGTCAACAAGAACAGGCACAGGTACCCATACAGCAGCTCTTTCCTATATGGAATATATCACTATTCTGTTTGATGGAAACACCAGACAATAGTTCAAAGAATACACCTTGTCTGTTAGAGTTTGGTATTACCTTGCCCAGTATGAAAATTCATACAAGAATGGTCCTTGGAGTTCCTCCACCATTTCTTGCACTGGTGGCTTTGTTCCTTCCTCCTCTTGACCCTTCTTTTCTCTCTCCTGTCGGCGCGTCTCAATTTCTGCCAGCTGCTGCTCCCTACGTAACTCCTGTACAGATTTCAGGGGCCCTAAAACTAAGGCAGGTTCACTGTCAATGGATGACCTGAAAACATGGAGGAGAAAACAAAATCATCTCCTTTCATATGGACGGATAAGAGCTTGTTATAGCTGTTAATTACTGCCTTTATACCACAGCAGACAAGTCCCAGAATTTTTTTTTAAATCCATTCCTTTTTAATTCTGCTATTTATTCCAAGCATAACTAGAACTTTTAACCTCCATCAGTTACTACTAGAAAGGCTCATTCTATGGGACTACAGGTAACCTACCTGGCCTAGCAGGAAGGGACCTACTTGCAACTCTCACAAATTCTGCCCCATCATCTATAACCATTCAAGAAGTTATGGCCCTGTTGCCTCCTCCTCCCCTCTGCCGTGCCTCAGCATCCCACTGCAGAGCCAGTGTCACATGCCCACATCTCAACCACTTTGCAGAGTCCAGCATCTTAGCTTAGCTTAGGTTTGGTAAGCAGAGAGTCTTGATTTTGCACCAAGTACCAGACACCAGCTCTGCTGCAGGGGCAATAACCTCCCACAGAAGCAGTGACAAGCCAGCAGTGGTAAACTCTTAAGCAAAAGGACCAGTCTGCAAGAGTACCTTTAACAAAGCCCTAAACTAAAAGAGAAAGGCTGGAATTCCAAACCTGAAAACAAGCCTAATACAGCAAGGATGAGTTATACAAAATAAACAAAAAGACTGGTAAACTCACTTTTTTTTTTAGTACTAGGAACTTTCTCTCAGAACCTACCTCTCAGGAGTAGAGTATACAAGGAGAAAATAAAATTCTATCACAAATAAATACTTCGAATAGCTGGCAATTCCCAGGAAAAGCTCTGAGTTCTGCCCTATGCATTTGAACTATCCAGCTATCTTGTCACTGTCCACTGAACAGATTGCTAGGTAAGTTTAACCAAGTTCTTTAAATCAGCTCAGAACAATTCATCTTGTTTCTCTTTCCCTGATCTTACATCCTCTCTTTCCTAGCAATTTCTTGTAGTCTCCAACCATCTTTTGTATCTTATCTTCTGTCTCTTCTAAAATAGGCTGAAAAACTGTCGCAGAACATTGCAAAATTCTCTATGATGAGTGAACTGAAATGGTCATGATTATTTTTCCTACAACCACTTTAGATTATCAGGATAGTTCTGTCTCCTGCTTCAGTCTTCACCTATATTCTGTCTTTTTTAAGAGAAAGAGATGGTATTGCTCTATCACACTAAGCTTCATCAAGGCTTTAAATTCTTTCCCTGCAGTCAGGATACAATACAAAAATGTATCAACAAAATTTTTTTGTCTTAAAACCTAATAAGAATCTGTACAGACATGCACACAGTCTCATTATATTAATAATAAATTACTACTTTTCAAACATACCAAGCCATCATCAAAAATTTTTAAGAATCAGCTTTATTTTTGGTTGGGTTGGGGTTTTTTTTATTATTAACTGAAAGTTAACAGGTCACCACCATGGTACACAAGCACAGATTTTTAAAAACAACTGTCTTGTTTTTAAATCCAGAGCTATTCCTTTTGTGTTGATGGCATTTCACAAATGGGACTTTGGCTGAAAAGCTTCAGGTAGGCTTGAACAGAGGCGGTCTGTGGCAACTGAACTGCCTTCAAAACACTTGCCAATAGTCTCAAAAAACCCAACCAGCCTAGAAGGTTGGTATAATATTCAACTCCTCACTCAGTTGTTTTTAAAATCCTAATGGCTCTCTGCTATCTCAATGTTTCTTTTCCAGCTGCTGTAGTTGCCCAGTAGCTGCAGTTATAGGTTCATTAAACTCAGGCAACTCAAGGCAATGCTCTGCAGGTGATTTGTTCTCTTAAAAGATGTTTTCTACACTCAAAAAGTTTGAGAGCCCATAGTCTAGAACAAGTGGACATCAGCAGAGCATTATAAAGCACTCATCATTATCAGACACTTCCAGGCAGATCTGGCACCTCATACAATTAAAGCTGTTCACAAATCAGTGCTCCCTAGTGAGCTGTCTGTTCAGCTAAACATAAATTGGCGCATTAGTGTGTAATCGCTCTGCATGGTTTTCCTTTTATAACCCTCTTCACACCAGTAACAATGCTCTAAAGCAGCAGATTCTCATTCTGAGGAAACAAAAAAGGAAAAAAATAGATGCCAGTGCTAAAGAGCTCAGACCTAAGCTAAAACAATACCCTCTGAATTCTGAAATTTCAGTTCATTAAAGTGTATAAAACTCAAAAAATCGTTCCTTTTTACCATGACACACAAGTAGAAAGGGGCTATATTGAAATGAAGTGACAATGGTCAAAATGAGGGCTGGGAATTATTTATCCATCTACAAAGAACTCAAAGCACAGCTTAGCATAAAAACCTTTTGCAGTCTAGAGTTGGATGCCATCCCCTTAGAAAGCAGCCACTGCGGTATTAAAACCAGAGTAAAACTTTATGAGAGAGATGTCTTTTTTTCTTCCCCTTTTTGTAGCCCTAAGATTTCTTTGTTCTTACTTAATGGTAATAGTCACATCCATCAGTTTATCTGTTACAATCGTGCCAAGGACATGGTGTCGAACTGCAGTGAGCGTCAGTATACTAGGAGAGGACCTGTAAATCAAAGTAACAAAGAGATGAATTCAAGGTCCCCCTCCTAAAGAAAATAACCAAATCTTATTTAGCAGAGTTTGTGCTCCCTTCCCTAAGGTTGAAGTGCTTTATAAAAGATGATGTACAAATGACACAGCAAAGCTGTAGTGCTGAGATGATAGCATATTGGAAAGGGAGGATTTTCCAGCTCTGAACTCCAAACCACTGCATGACATTGGCCAAATCAATTCCTTCCTTTGTGCCTCCTGCTTCCTCTCAAACTAAAGCTGATTTAATTGATTTCATATGTACAATCCCTTTACACACAGCAGAAGGACACTCAAAAGTTTGTCACATTAGACATATTTCACCAAAATGCCCCAAGTCTAATAGTGCTTTGCTACCAAAAGAGGGTTTCTGCTTCTACCCATTCACTCACTTTGTGCCGGCTCTCATGTTTAGCACATCTCTCTTTGAAGTACTTTTCATCCACTAACACAGCAGAAAAGAGTCAGATTTTAATGCTGAATTCGTTTTCTGCCATGTTAATGAATTAGAAGTAGTCTGGGAGCAGAAATCCTCTCTTTGGCGGCAAAGAGCCATTAAGCACGTTGCCAGACCATAACCTAGAAATAACTAGTAAAACATGACTGACTTAGGAAGATCAGCACTGCTTACTTGTGATTAGGGTGAATATTTATTCAGCTTGCAAAAACTGGGGTGAACAGAATCAAATCACCACAGAGTCATGGCACTAGGGACATACAACGGTGGTATATGCCTCCTAGTAAACTTATTATCCCATCTTTTGCATTTCGACTCTCACAAGTGATCAACAGTTTCCACTGAAATCTCTCTGCTTTGTTACAAAGCAAAACCAATATTAGACAGAAGGCTGACAAAAATATCCATTTCAAGCAGGAAAAGCACCTTTAAAGCCTATCATTAGTTGATTTTTTTTTTTAAGACTAGAAAGGGCAAAACCACATCTGATACACTTTGCTAAAGCTTCCCTCTATTGGTTAGAGACAGTCATAGCAACACATCCTGAATCGCTGAAAGAAAGCAGCTGCAGAAGGAAGCTTTATGAAAGCATACTGATAGGCATAAGATCAAAACAGATTTTGCTCTTACGTGTCGTAAGTGTAATACTCATGTTCAAACTGGTGGCAGGAACGCGGGGTCACTTCATATACACCTGTAAAGATTAAGTGAAAGAACGATTCGCTGAAAAAATTCAAGTTTACTGTGTTGGCTGAATTCTCAAAATCACATGAGACCTGAGGTATAGAAACAATTACAAAATTTGACTATATATCTACTGCCTTTCACACAGACACTTGTAAATTAATTCACCTCTGTTCAGCCATAGATCACTATTGGAAGCTGCGCAGTGTTTCTAACGTACACTTATACAAAACACAATTAGGCATCACTACAGATAAACATAATTACAAACACAACAAACCAAACAAGCTCAGAAGTAACCTATTACAGTCCCGTAGCTGATACCCTTTGACTGATTACAGAACCATTTTATTATTGTATTGTGAATGAGACCGCTGGCTCTAAGGATGAAATGTTCAAAGCTGAAAACTGAATCAAAACCAAACGTATTTGTTAACTGTTTTGCTAACGGGCCATAACAGAGAATTAGCTCTAAGACATGAAAAAGAGGAAAAAAAAAACAAACTAATTTTAAAACATTGTTTTTTCCTGTTATAGATAATCCTGTGGTACTTTTAACAGGTATCCCTCAAGAATCCTGTATTGAAATGAAACTTCTATTTGTCAGTTACATTCTAATGTGACCCATAGGAACAAAATTATTTTAACATGCTCTTCATTCATCAAAGATCAAAGCCCTTCACCGAGTCCAAAAAAAAAAAAAAATTTTACTTCTCAATCTATATTTAGGTGAAGGACTAAATAGTAGGAGAATTCAAAAACTTAGAACAGAGCATTTATATACACATGTCAATAAAACAATGCCTCTCAGAAACCTCAGAAACCACAACAGTTTGGTTTTGTTTTTTTTTTTTAAATTCCCAGCAGTATTAGTTGACTGGTTCTTTTTCGTTTTTTAAACTAACATTTTAGAGCTGTTACCTGGCTTTGAAAGACAGAATCTATTAACTCCTTTGGACAGGTTATAAACACCAACGTTCTCTGGTCCATTTCCATCCTGATAAAATTCCTGTGAAGCCACAACACAATTCACTATTTGTAACTACCAAACAACAAAATGAAAACAGTATTTGCCTAAAGATACATTAATGCTTCTCTTTTATAGCAGCTAACAACACAAATCCATTTTACCAAATCTAAGAGACAAATCTAAAGCACTCTAAACATCAATGTTGCTGTGCTATATGACTCCCTAGAGACATGAGAAAGCCTTGATTCGAAGCATAATCCAACCTAGCTACACAAGTTCATTAAAAAAATACAAGGACGTTTGTTACCTACATACCAGTGTAATTGCATGAGAAAGAGAACACCTCAGCATATATCCAGTCTGCCTGAATTCTACTCCCGAAACATCTTCCTCCATGACTTCCAACTCCAAAGACTTATTCTTCCAGCACCAGTCTTCATGTACAATGCTTACTAGAATACACATCACATAAAGCATTTTAGTAATGTAAAACTGTGTGAATAAGGGCAGGGTGGTATAAAAAAAGCTTGTATCATTAACTTCCCTGACAATAATCTTCAAAGCCAGATATACAATGACTGTAGCAACAGACCTGGCTCACAGCACTGCAGCATCACCAGGAATCCAGCACATCTCATAACAGAAAAGGAATTATAAAAAGGAATAATGAAGTCTGCAGAACCTTCCAGGGTGACCAATGTGCACTACCATTGTGATAGCCAAAGAAGCCTAGCAGACATCAGAACGTAACTCCAATTTCACCTGGAGGAAAGATGTTCTGACTCATGTATAAAAAGAGCAGTCTGTATATACTCCTTCTATACCTTTCCCTGGAAAACAATTTATTTTCATAGTAGGCGAAGGCAGGCTGGCCAAAACACATATTGCTCTTAGGAGAGGTACTCTGGAAGCAGAAGAACTAGGGTGGGCCCCTGTTCTTAGGCTTGGGACAAGTCAGTTCATGATAAAGCCCTTTTTTCTCACACCAGCCATGTAGACCCTAAAACTTAGGGGAGCAGTTACCGGTAAGCTGACAAAGACAAACGGGTTAAACATACAAGATTAAGAAAACTTGCTGCACTGTTATGTAGTATTTTTCCAGATTCTCTCAAGTTTCAGAACTAGTTGCATGTTGGGCATACTGTAAATAGTATCCACAATAACAGAAGTATACAGATTAAGTCACAAATTTAGTGATTGAGGTAACACTTCAATCAGCTCCCCATAATCCTACCTTTGTATCTGCCAGGTAGCACATTTTCAAATGTGAAGGCCACCGAGTCCATGTTTCCAGAGAGCTGTAGGTTGCGTTTTTCACCCTGGCGGCTCACAGACTGTAATGTCATCATCAGATCACCACAAGCATCTGTGCAGAAAAGACAGCAGAAAATGAGACTGCATTCTGGCTTGCCAGCTTGGCCTCCAAAACCCCCACTCCAAGTGAGCTTCACGTGTACCAAGATTAAAATGATTACTCTCTTCCAGTAGAGAACATTTCCAATTAGAACTCTTACTCTTATTTCTTAAGCACATGTTTACCAGTGCTTTTTTGCATTCTTCAGGAAGTTTGAGACTGTTAATCATATTCTTTTATCTAACGGCAAGTAACAGCCAGAGGCCAACATTAAATGCCTCGGTCCACCTTGCTCTGCAGAGACTACAGGGCCCAGAAAACACCTGACAGACAGAAAACCAAGTGCAGAGATGATTTAGAGAGGAAAAAGGAAGGGGTGAAAATGACAAAAGTCGAGCTCCAATCACCATCTGCTGAAATCAGTGGGTAACCAAGGAAAATAGCAGGAAAGAGGACCTTAGACTAAAATAAAGACAAAAAGCTTATGAAAGAAAAGAGATTGCAAGCTTCTGTTAACAGTCTGAGCCTCTATCCTACAGGTTTTCACATGCACTGCTTTTTTTTTTTTTTTTAAAAAATGTCTTTTTTGCCTCCAGTACTTCTCTGATTGATGTACAGTATCCCTAATGTCAGCCAGGAGCACTTTCTTCCAGAACTTACCCACCTTCTGACGAAGGCAAACAGGTCATAATTCCTTCCTGAGGAAGGAATTGCTTATTCCTAGCAAGTATTAAAAATAGGTACCTAACTTCACTCCAAACTTTATTAAGGTACCTTATTAGGCTGTAAGGTCTCCCAAAAAAAGAGCCGCTTTACCTTTGTGCTGGAAGTTAATTCACTTACCTGCTGATGGGGCTAACCACAGCAAATGTCTTGATCTAAACAGTACTCATTCACACACGCAGTGCTAAAGTTCTCTGTTCCCGTTTCCACTTCACTTTCAAAATTGGCTTACCTAAACAAGAGATCTTCCCTGAGACAGACGCCAAAAACTGAGAGAAGGTCACATCCATTACTGGTCTGTCTGTAACAGTGACAGGGAACATTTTGGGTTTCAAAGCCAATCCTGCTCTGGTCTCAGCCTCTGGAATAATTACCTGTAGAGTACATGACATCAAGACATCACCAGTTTTTAAATACTGGTCCAAATACACCCACTCTGCTGAGTTCAATCCACTTATCAGAAATTAGAAAATTGAAATTTACTGTAAATCCCAGGCAAAGCAAAACCAGCCTCCCAAATATGCTTTTCAAAATTCTGTATTAAAAATCTTCCAAAGAACTGAAATAAAACTGAGCAAAAAATCCTCCAAACAGCTCAGTTTCAAAAGTCTGAGTGAATTTCACTTCAGGATGTACTGCTGGTTCTACATTAGGTTATTTCATTATTTATAAGGACAGTTAGAGGCCTTATAGCCATGCACTTCCTTATCTTTCAGCCTGCACCACCTCCCACAATGCAAAATTCATAGTGGTTGTGCTACAGGTTCTGCTGTGACCTATAATCTCAGGAACCATTTAAGCACCTGAGAAAGGTACACATTACATGTCTCACTCATAGGATAATATATTAAGATAAGAAGCGATCTAAGGGACATCACAACGAAGAGGAGAGAGAAATAAGAACTTTCAACCTCAATGGTCTGATCTCCTTTTAGCAAGTGTAAAGAACAAGGAGCACGGGAATCTCAGCTTATTAAGGAAAAAAAAAAAAAGGAAATAACTGCCATTGTTTAATTAGTGCAAACAGGAGAAAAGGACCAGGTAAATCTAAATTCAACTTCTCAAATTTTAGAAATTAAATGTTTAAAATCTTCTAAAACCTCGTAACAGTTCTACAATGAAGAAATGGAAGCTCATTCTTACCTGAACATTGTATGTACCCGATTTTGCTTTAAAACAAAATGCCCCGTGAGGGTCAGTTTCCGTTGTAACCAGAGATGCTTTGTCCTTGCCTTGAGGCATCATGGTTACCTTGTATTTACTAATCTGTTTGACTGTGTCAGGGAAACGAGTTACTGAGATCTGGCCACACACGCTGAATCTGTTAAATAAAAGCCAGCCATCAGAATACATATCTTGATTTGACAAAGCTCATAAAAAAGTACTTGTTTCAAAATTTCCTTGAAAAGTAAACCTCACTATGTTGACATACTAACACATGAATTGGAATGGATTTCTCCTGAAACAATGTTCACATCAAAGAGATACTATAAGCGAACACAGTGGAGCAAGCGCAAACTCATGTACTATAAATGGGATCTTTTATTTTACAGTGAAGTCACCATATTATGTTATGTTTTTATTTCCAAGCAACTTGCTTTGCTCTTGCCCCCCACCAACCCAATCACTTCAAGCTTTTTTTCTTCCTTTTTTTTTTTTTTTTTTTTTTTGGCTAAGCAGGCAATTGACTTAGCATTGCTATCCCTCAGTTTTTAAATGGTTTGAAATGTTTTGTGTCAAAGACCTCAAATATGATAGGTAATTCACTTGAACACAAGCCCAGTACACCTACGTTTGTGAAAACACAAGATAAGATGACAAATTAGAAGCTGTTAAGTTTTACTTTTCACCTTCAACAGTACAACATATTTAGTAACTGGAAAAACTGTAACTGATCATTTTACAGCACGCAGGTTTTTTTTTTCTAATTAGCTAGCTAAGACTGCATGAGCTAGTTGCCAATTGCCTCAGTAAATTCCTAGCTTTCACTTCTCCAGAAGGTTGCCACTATTTTGTCCTTCGGGAGAAGGTCCCGGACAGAGAACCATGCCCCTTTTGTCTTCCTCAGCTCACACTGTATCTCCCACCACTGCCTTACACTCCCAAAATCATCCTGTTACCATTATACAGGCTTATGCCCAGCACTCAAAGAATCACAAACAAGAGAAAGAAAATATATGTACATAAGACAACTATGACCTTGAGAGTGATTGTCCTGGTTTTGCCTGGGATAGAGTTAAATTTCTTCCTAGTGCTGTGTTTTGGATTTAGTATGAGAAGAATGTTGATAACACACTGATGTTTTCAGTTGTTGCTAAGTACCCTGTCAAGGACAGCTTCCACGCTACCAAGCAGAGGCTGGGAGGGAGCACAGCCAGGACAGCTGGCCCAGCTGGCCAACAGGGTATTCCATACCATGTGACGTCATGCTTAGTATATGAATGGTAGGCGTGATCCAGGAAGTAGCGATCACTACTTGGTTATCGGTCAGCGCAGGTGGTGAGCAATTGCATTGTGCATCACTCATTTTGCGTATTCTATCATTATCATCATTATTATTATTATTATTATTGTTTTCCCTTTTCTATTCTATTAAACTGTCTTTATCTCAACCCATGAGTTTTTCTCACTCTTACCCTCCCAATTCTCTCCCGGTCCCACCAGGGGGTGGGGGCGGGGAGTGAGCAAGCGGCTGCGTGGTGTTTCGCTGCCTGCCAGGTTAAACCATGACAGTGATGAATAACAAAAGAGGTTTGGTACAACAGCGCACCAGACAGTTACGTAACTCCACTCTTGCACAGAAGGAGGGTGTCTGAAGGGCAGCATCAGCAGCAGAAAGCCTCTCCGTTCCTTTCTTGGTTCACATACAGTTCTATAATTGCTCAATATACCCATGTCTTAGCGTCTTCATTTGCAAGGGAGAGGTTATTAAGAGGGCGCTCTAAATCTTTCCTAGTATGAGCAAGATACTGTGGACAAAACATTCCACTGCATTCATGCTGTCTTATCAACCTTGAATTCCTCGAGCAATATTTAGCTCCCGACAACAGTACACAAGTCTGGGCATGACATGGGAAAGGATCACCCATTTTTAAGACCTTGTCTGCATATAAATTACATTTTCATCATGACACCAGTACTTACCCTGTTGCAATGATGTTTGCTAGCTGAGGTGTATTTGGTGCAATCTTTACTGTAATAGTATCAAAGAAGAGATGTTCTTTCCTGGCATGAATTGTGTATGTACCTGTTGTTATGTTCTCAAGGCGGAAAGAGCCATCAGCTTTTGTTTTTACTGTAACAAGAAAGTCAGAGCATGTCTTGACTGTCTACCCTTATATGTCAAAAGAGATAGAGGGCATCCACTGCTTTAGGCTATTTTTAATTTACATTGCACGGCAAAGAAACAATACTATGCTTTCTTACTAGACCAACCTTCATTTCTGTATTTCAAAGCACAATTTGGCATATGGTTGAAAGAAAATACAAGAATTTTTCTACAGCAAAACAAATGAACACCTAATACTCTCATCTAAGCAAGAAAATGCAAAATTAATTAACTGCATGAAAACCAGTTTAATATTTCAAATAAATTGCAACAGAAGTAGTGTATTATCCTGAAGGCTTAATTCCATCTTATACACTAGTCCTGTACTTAAGCTTAATACAGGCTTCCCTGTAGCAATAAAGACCAAGACTCCTGCATACCTTTAATCTGATTGTTCAGAGTCACAGTGGCATCGGCAACTCCTTCTCCTTCAGGACCATTCAACACCCTGCCTGTGACAGAGAAACCCATCACATGGAAAACAGGCTGAAATAGGAAAAAAGTTAACATTAATCTTTACTCAGTAAAAGCAAACACACATCTAAGCAATCAACACCGACTGTTTTCCCCACACACACATATAAAGGAAATTTCTTTCCAGCTTTAGGAAAAAAATTTACCAGCATAGTCACAATGAAAGTACATATCAATCTCCAGGCATACTGTTCCTCTAAGTACAGGAACAGATTCTCAATTTATCTGCATCAGAACAGTTCATAAGGCTCAAGTCACAGATCATAATGCCATTACACAAGGCACTCTGCAAACCGTACAAACTTACAGGCTCTTCTCCAGAGATCCGACAGTCTGAATGAGTAAATTTAAGCAATCTGAAAGATTATTGCCTGTTTGCAACATGCACATGAAAGTGAACATAGTAAACAGCTTTTTCCTATTTTGCTCCTTCCTACTAAAAGGGACTGAAGTGTAGAAACACAGCACGATGCCAGATATTGTCTTCTACTTGCTGTGCAAGAGGGTATACGTAACAAATGTCTTCAAACTTCTTACAAAAATGTTTTTCCATAATACACCTGCTTTCTGCTAAAATCAGTTATACTTTTACAGGAATGAATGGCACAAAAAGATTATTTCCTCTGAATGCCTTACCTCAATTTGTAAACTGTCATGCTCTACAAGGAAGTCCAATCTAGATGGAGCAACATCGAAGGTAATTCTCTCCCCTCTGTAGAATGGTATCTGAAAGAAGACACATCATTTTGACTCGTAAGAAGTTATGACGACAGAATTGTTTTCCTTTACCGTTTTCCGTGTCCTTAGCACCACCAGACATCTCTATGAAGGGCTGAATGGACTGCAAACTCCCTGGAAAAAATAACTCAGAGGGACGGAGACAAGAATAAAGGCAGTAATTCAAGACTGTTTAATGGAAACCATATAAGATTATCTGAAGAGACCGAAAAGTAACCCTCTACTCAGGATACAGCAAAGGTACTTGGATGTGCAAGAGCTTAGAGATAGAATGTATGATTGCTAGAAGGGTTAAAGGAATGAGAGAAGTTTGAATCCCACTTCTAGATCATGCAGACTGAAAAGGCAGAACAATCACTCTAGGCAGTGCACAGACAACCATGCTCCCACACTACCTGGACATAATAAAGAGAATGGGCAAAAAAGAAAACAGAGACCTTAAAGGAGATGAGGTGGCTGTAGTCAACAGAAACTTTCAGTCTCCCAGGAGCCTCTAGGTGTGGTTCTGTGACTAGCCAATATATCTGGATAATTCAGAGCCTGATTTGCAAATAAGTCCTTCCTCAGAAACCACACAACAGAGCCCTAACACAGCAACTGACTTCACTGTCCTATACTTTAGGTTGGAGGTTCCTCGTCCAATTATTTCATCCAATTCAAAATATTTCAACTATTTCTGTTTTAACAGCTACAGAGTTATGCATGATCTAGTTTAGAAAATGAAAGTTAACAACCCAATGGATAAACAAGCAATGAACTTTCTAGCTACTTACCACAGTGTATTTCCCACTTGGCAGAGAAAGAAAGGTGAAAGATCCATCTTCTTTTGATACAACATTGCACAAATAGGATAGAGACTCATCTCTTGGCTGGAATCCATCCACAGGAGAAATACTGCAGCCCACAACATCCTGTGGCAATAAATCCAATACAACTTTTTTCCCGTGGGAGAACAGAGAAAATAATTTCAGGGGGGATGTAGGAGGGTTCAAAATACTACACTGTGAATGAAGGATGGGAAGTACAAAACCGTTTTAGAGGCAAAGTTTGATAGCATGGCTTATAATTCATAGGTAAAAGAGGAAAAAACAACCAATAATCAACTTTATGGTAACAAAGACAGAAAACTGGGAAATTCAGCATCCCTCAGTACCCCAGAACTGCACTGCATGTCTTAACATTAATTGACTTCAGTTCTGTGGACAAGGTTAATATTACAGAACAGAGCTCTACTCTACATAACAAATCACAGAACATGACCAAATGTTTCACACTCATTTCATAACACACTTTTAAGGTGGCAATAGAAGCTGTTGAACTTTGTCTTCACATCACGAGGGCAAAGAGCAATTAAGATCTCATGCTGAAGACAAATTACAGCTACTGTACAGTGAATTTCAGGGCTTGTCTGGTAACACTTCGTGTCTTGTGCCAGAAGCTGGTCTTTCACCATGGAGGAGTGTCATCCTCACGAGGGAACACATTTACTAACCAACATTTAACATGCAAAAAGGTGTAACTGGAAAAACGGTCTTAAAATTGTAGCTCTTAACCCTGCTGACCCACAGGGAATGTATAGATCAATAACATGCTGTGAACCATATTATATTTTGCACTTCTTGCTTGCTTCAGTTCAGGTCTTAAGTCTTCTATGTCCCTGAACAGCCTGATTGTTGAGGAATCTGGTTGTTTGAAAACAATAATAAAGAGTTCAAAAGAGTTGAAATTAAAAGAATTTTTTAATTTCTTGTGTCCAAAAAATATGTAGACCTTAGGCCTCAATTTTGCCAACATTTAAACAGATAGCTATTGTGTTACACATCTGAGTAATTCCATGGAGGTCATGTGAAAACTCAGCATGTACACAAATGTTGTATTACAAGGGCCTTGTTGAAAAAAAAACACTCAAAAAACAAACAAAAAAATACAGCTTGAGGGGGTTGTACAGTTTATGTTTTCTGTAAGCCAAGCTCAACGAAGGACAGAGATGAGTAACAGGGCAATATGAATCTAGAAGCTATTTAGCTGCCTCTTATTTACGTCCATACTCATATTGAAAAGGTACTGATACACCATTACCTCTTTAGTGACTGAAGAAGAGAACAGGAGAAACATGACCCCTTTCATTGGTTCTCCATCACTCCTTACTGACCCAGAAACATTGTAGCCGGCAACAATCAGAGGGCTGGCAGCATAAGCATTAGAACTTGTCACCCGTACCACTGTGTTTGACTGAAACACAGAAACACACACATTTTCATCAAAAGTAGGCATTAGATCTCATTTACAGCACCTAAATAACAGCCAGTCATTCCCTGGCTGGCTCCACTCTCTCCAAACAGGACCTGCATGAGGCAGTTTCTTGACTACCTAAATCAAATTTATGAAAACTCCATTAACCTTGTCCACTCACAAAAACCCTTCCTCACACTAGTTGATCAAGGCAAGGTTTAGCAGATCCGCCCCCACTAAACAGGTAAACCAAAACTTTCGTAGGCTCTAACCTCTTTCAACATCCAGGTAGGATGAGATGCAAAGATTTCATATTCACCAGGAAGCACTTTAAAGAAAGCAAACCTGTAAGGCAAGAAAGGGGTTACATCTCTTCAGAAATAATCGCAAACATTTGTTTACAGAAAAACAATTCAGACTCTATACACGTTAGGAAAAAATATTTCAGAACTACTATAATCCCAGTCCATATGGCAGGATTGAAAGAATCTTGTGTAAATGAACAGTATGCACCACCCACACTCACTTTCCTCCAGGTTGTGTAATAGTGGCTTGTATGTTTATGTCACTGCCAGCATTTCGCAGTACAACCTGGACCCCAGCAGGACCTAATGCCTGACCTTTGCTGAGAACCTGTCAAAATGAAGAGAAACCAGAGTATAAATGGATAAAAATAACTTGCAGAGTTGAAGTAGAATGTTTTTATGAAGGTAGAATTAGCATAAGATGGAATAAATAAAGGAGTCTAACCTTTCCGTTCACAGAAAACCCTGTGAACACAAAGTTAATATCACCTCCCTTTGTGCAAATGTCATTAATGCCATCCACATGGATGTCTACACTGGTTGGTTCTGGAGGAGAAGAACAATGAAACAGCATGGTACGTAGTGAGGGAGCAATCATGAAGCAATTCTACTTTACAAAACTCTCACAGAAATGCATTAACTCAAGCACACAATTGTTGCTCTGGAAATCTTGCCTCAGCAAAGTTATAGCACCCACAAATCCTGATGTTGAAAATCCTCTTCTCCCCCCCCATTACGGCCATTTCTGTCAAAAACCCACATTGCTTCAAATCAGTTCATGCGTTACTTTGTCAGTGTCTACCTTACAGCTTTATTTTCCCTGGTACAGTAAGTACATTTTAGTTATTTAAACCATACAGCAAGGCTTATCTCTTTTGAAAAACGCCTGATTTTCCCTGCCAACTGCAAGTCAGAGATAGTTAAGTCCCACATTGCAGAAACACTGTCCTATTGTAAGAAGACGTATGAGCACTTACCGAAACTCCACCCTAGGGGAGGCTCAATTTTAAGAATGAAATCCCCCTAAAAATAAAAAAGCAATAACTGTCTTCACTGATCTAAATTCAATTTAGCTAAAGGATGAAAAAAAAAGTCAGAACACAAGCATCATGCTGCAGAGAGTAACACAAGTGTCCCAATCTCCTTTCCTCCTACCTAAGATACTCTGTTCAAAGAAGCAGCAATACCTACCCAGATGCTGGGCTCACATCCAGCCAGCTTAGAGCAAAAATTAAGTATCATCATGTTTATACCGCTTCCAGACCAAACCTGGCTCATGTTGAAGCAGCTCAGTGTTAGAAAGTGTTCAAATCTATCTCTACCTGCCCCAACAGATGTGCTCTAAATCAGCCTTTAGTATTTCCACTAGGAGGTCCTACTCAACCATTCTGCCCAAACAGGGGATAACAAGATTTCAATCCTTTTAAAAGCTCTGCACCAAAAGGGTATTAATCTACACAGAGATCCTCTTTAAAACAGTGGGCACCACATATGTTCTGCCACATATGTTCTGAAGTTCATGGCAAAGGAAAGTTCGTGGAAAGGTTCAAAGGCCTAAGAATGAAATCACTGAGATCAGAAAGCATCTTACATTCTTAGATTTGGAAGGGAAGGATTTCTTTCTGATTCCTAAGTTAATTAACTCTTTAAAAGAACAAAACACTTAGACCATCTGAGGGCAGCTTGTATTTAATTTGAATGTAAACATTTTTCCAGTCTAAATAGACATCAAACTTCTGATACATTCCCAGCTTCCTGCATCATTATTTTCTTAAGACATATCTGCAATTAGTCATTCAAGTTATTTTCAATTCAGTCATATCAAACACATTCTCATACAGATCTATTTTCATTTCTATAGGTAGATAACTGAAAGCTTTATCTGTTCTCTGTAGGAACATGTACTTTTTGTGAGTATTTGTAGAGCTGCTAGCACATGGCTGTTGGCAGTAACTCAGGCTCCCAATGCTGCAGTCATACAGACAAACAGCACAAATACAACACCGCAGCTGTTCTCATGATAATACTTAGCACCGAGAAATAAAATAGTTGCATTACAAAAAGAAACAATAGAAAGTTTAGTCCAAAACAAACTAAATAATGTCCTGATTCAAATGTTTCTCAAGTGGGTGTTGTTCTGACGTTTAATCTGCCAGCAGCTCCTGCCTCCAGCGTAGAGGCGGCAGCACTGGTATTTCAGTTTCTTACCTTATCATAGAGGGGAATCATGAAATACCCGTTGTTTGGAGCACAATCTGTCTGGTATTTCAGAGTACCATGCTTTGTATATAACTTAATCTAAAAGAAACAAACAGAAAAGACAAGAAGATATTTTACAAAACGTGAGCAAAGCTGGAACCAGGCATTCTCTAACCAAGCGCTTTTACACAGCTGCACCCGCGTGTCCCCAGGGGGTAACAGGGAAAAGGTTTATTGCAAGACGACTACAATCTGCCAGGCAAAGCCGGCAGAGTTCAGTCCCGGGCTCGGAAGAAAACGCTTGAAGGAGAGCCCCACTTCAGCCGAAACCACGCCGCAACCAGTGTCAACTCAAACAGCGGCCAGCGCCGCTGAAGCCACGCGGCGCAGCCAGACCCCCAGGCCGAGCCTTTACAGCCGGACAGAACGGGGTGCTCGGGCCGCCGGGCGCCCTCCCCGGCCTCGGCCGGCTGACGGGAGGGGACGGGAGGGCAGGGCAGGGGCGGCGGCGCCCACCTCGATCAGGGAGTAGTTGATCTCCACGTCGGACTTGACGAAGCCGCCGCAGCCCACGACGATGTCCTCGGAGCCCCGCACCAGGGCGCAGCAGAGCGCGCAGACCAGCGCCGCCGCCGCCCGGGCCCGCATCCCGCCGCCGCCTCCCTGACTCAGCGCCGCCGGCCGCGCTGCCGGAAGAGCCGAGCCGAGCCGGGCAGGGCCGGCGGGTGCTGCCCCCTGTCGGGCTGGCGGGCTGCGGGCTCGCTCCCCGCCGCAGGCTGTGCCGCCTCCGCCGCCAGCCCCCACAGCGCGCTGCGAAACGCGCACCGGGACCCTCCCCACTGCCTCCATGGGTCCCTCCCTGCGGAGTACCCCTACTTCGTTCGTGCCGCTCCCGTGTGATGCAACGCGCCGCTGCCCCCCGGCGAGGCGACACGGCGCCCCGCTGGCGACCCGCCTGCCCGCCAGGGCTGAGGCGAGGGAGAGGCGCGGGAGACCCCGGCCCCTGCCCCATCCCGCTGCCGGGGGCTCCGCTTCGGCGCGCTGCTGCCGCCGGGCTGCGCCAACCCAGACGCGTCCCCGAGGAGCTCCCGGCCGGACTTTGCCCGCTGCCCCCGCGGCACCTCCCGCCGCCCCCAGCCGGGACGGGACGGGGCGCTCCGGGGCTCCTGCCAGTCCCCCACACGCCCGGCGGGAACGGGGCTCTCGGCCGCTGCCCAGTGAGGAAACGCTTGTCCCGCCGTGCTGAGGCGCACCGCGGGGCACTCAGCAGAGGGCTCCGGGCCGGGGGCGGCCCGCCCCCGCCGGCAGCCGAGCCGAGCCGCGACGCCGCGCCCACCCCCTCCGTGGGCGCCATGGCGGCGGGCGGTGCGCTGTGCGGCTCCCGGGAGGGCTCCGCCGGGCTCTGGGTGAGTGCGTGAGCGAGCGAGCGCCGCGGCACCGTCCCGCTGCGGGGCCGCCCCCTCAGAGGCCCTGTCAGAGCCTGGCCCGGACCGAGCACCCCGCGGTGCGAGCGAAGGGGGCGCGGGGTGGCGGCCGTGCCCGACCGCGGGGTGTGCGGGTTCCTCCTGCGTGGGGCCGGGAGAGCCGCTCCGCGGCGCGGCACCACCCGAGAACCCACGGACCCTCCAGCCGGGTGGCAGCTGCCAGCGTGGTATTTGAGTAAGGCGGCTGACACGCTGGAGGCAGTGAAGCGTATTTCCATCAGAAGTTGCTGGTGTTACGGACTTTGCCTCCCAGGGACAACTTTTCACCCAAATAGAGAAGAGCCCAAGTCTTCATCCAGTTGCAGTAAATTTGATGAGAGGTGTGTGGGAGGTGCGCAGTCCGGCTGCACTGCTGGAAGGGTATTGAAATTAGTCACTTTATTGTCTTCAGAAAGTTATCTGCTGAATGACCCACTACAGAAACACCTTTGACAGGGCTCTAATGAGTCGATCAGTCCAGACTCACATGCATTTCTATCCTCAAGGTTGATAAACTCCCATAATAATTTGTGAGCTGTTACCTGCTTTCTCTTTTCATCAAGTGATTCCTTTCCCTTAGCCTTGCTTTATATCATATCCTCCACATAAAAGACTCGAACCACCTCCATGAGCTGCTGAAGAAGAAATACCCTCACCTGTTCATCTACAGTTTGCTGTATTTTTACTATTATTATGTTAGCAGATGAGATCCAGCTATTTGTTCAGTAAAAAAAATTACAAAAGGGTTATAAGTACAGCTGAGGAAATGCAGATGCGATGCAGTTCATGCACTAGGACACTTCTTTCCTCCTAATCTTAATTTCACCAGTCATTCACTACTGACTATTCTGATGGTTCCCAAATGCCGATAATCTTTTCCATTCCCAAATCACTTTTTCTCATTCCACATTCAATAACTTAAATTCCCTCTCTTTTTTTTTTCCTCTCTAGTTGTGATACATGATGTCCTTTCTTTGGCGTCTTTCACTTTTCCAACCTTTTTTTTTTTTTCTCTCTTTCTACTTCCATTCCCTCCAAAATGCTACTGCGGAGTCCTCCCTCCCTCCCTCACCTGTGACACCTTACTATTCTCGAGCAGCCCCTCTGTTGCCAAATGTTTTTTACATTTGAAACCCTAAATCGAATTCCTCTAACACTATAGTAGATCTCAGTTGTAGCATTAGCAGCTTGCATTAGCTGGTGAAATTCTGCATACATTAGCTTTACTGTTTCACTTCTGTGTTGATTCTGTGACAGGACTGGAACCAGACATGGTATACAAACACCCCAGGATTTACCTGGTGCTTTGAGAGTACAGTCATTGCTTGGATCCCTTGTGCCTATCTTTGGATCTGTTTTCCTTTCTACTACTTGTATCTTCGACACAAAAACAAAGGCTATATCAGGATGTCCCACATCTTCAAAACCAAAATGGTAAGGGTGGAGGATGGGGTTTGATCCTAACAACTTTTTATCACAACTTTGATGCAGAACTTAATTTTTCTAAATCATTAACTCTTTTCTGATGATCCATCTCTGTGTTTGCTTTGACATTTACTGACTCAGGTAAAGTCAGGTTAGTATAAATCAAGTAAAGTTTTAGGAAGAACTGTCATAAGATCTTCTCCCCTGTACTTCCATTCGGTTCCGCACTACTTCCCGTAATGTTCTCTATCCCAAACCTCTTCTTCCACCTCTCCAGTCATACTGCCCAGGCTGCGTGGAGCATTCAGTTCAGTAGATCATCCCATCATCATTTCAGTCCATTCCAACATGTGTTTGCTGTCTCTGCCCAGGTCCTTGGATTCATCCTGGTAATACTGTGTTTTTCTAATGTCTTCTTCGCACTGTGGGAAATAAGCCAAGGAATCCCACGGGCTCCAGCATTCTTCATTAGCCCAGCCATGGTGGGAATCACAATGGTAATTCTTCCTTTGTTTTGTCTGCATGTGGCCCAGCTTAGCCCTCCTGGGGCAGATCTTGTATTTGCCATGTTTCTCAGTATCTTTGAGCACAAAGATGGCTGATGGGGAGTAGAAGGCTGGAGACACACTTTGTGAGTTTCTGCTGCGTGACGGAGCAGGGGTTTGGAGTTGGGGCAGACCACTGGGTCTACAGCTACAGCATAGAGCCCTGTGGGCAGAGTATAACTCGCAAGAGCCGAGGTAGCAGTAGTGTTTAGAAAGAGGTCTCACAACAAGAAGACAAGATCTAGTTTCTCATAACCATGGTATGCGATTCAGTATTTAGTTTAGAATAAAATGGGATTTCTGTTCAACCTAATGCCTATCCTCCCCTTCTGTCGTTGTGTCTTCATACCCTAGATCCTCCCAGCCTGTTGGCCCACTTGTAGTTTTATTACTTGCCCTTTCTGGAGAGACATTCTTGAGTGCAAAATTGCACATAATGCTTTTCAGTTTTAGGCTTTTAGGAGCAATACTGCAGCTATGAACATCTTGAAATGTTTGGGCAAGAAACTAACTGATTTTTCTCTATTGTATCCGTTAATTTGATAATAATGTTTGGCATTCCATTACCAGCTATTTATTTGGACAAATTTGTACTTCCTCGCAGATCCTTGCCTTGTTCCTTACCCAGGTGGAAAGAATGATGGGCATCCAGTCTTCAGGCATCCTGTTGATTTACTGGCTGCTCTCATTCGTGGCTGCAGTTGTGATGTTTAGTTCCAAAGTCCAACATGCCCTGAAAAGAGTAAGTGAAATCACATATGTTTAACGTGCAGGGGTATGAAGTCTAAACAATAGGGCTTTTTCTGCTGCATTGATTGTGAGGTGGAGAACCAAATTCCTCTCTTAAGATGTGTGCTGAGAAAAATGATTGATGACATTTTGTCATCTCCATCCATGTTATCCCTTTCAGTGTAGATAGAGTGTGGTTTTCTGAGAGCTCGGCAGACTTCATATATGAATAGAAGCAAAATGAACTGGCCTTACGCCAGATTTTGTATCAGCATAAATATGTTGATATATTATACATTTTTGTTATTTGGATATTTGTGGTGAATGTTTATTTGTGGAGGAGTGCTGGCTGGACTTACACATCTGAGACTTACTGTCAGTGGCCATTTTCCTCAGGTGAAGAGTTGTACCTTTCCATCACAACAAGGAATAAACAGAACTTTATGTTACCTGTGTGTTTAAGTAATAGGGGAAAAATATGTGGCCACTAAACAAAAGACAGGTGGGAACTTGCTTGTTCCTGCTGTGTTGAATGGTATCAGGCACCAGGCCTCTTGTAGAAATAACAGTTTGCCACTTCTTGCTACCAAAATACAGTTCCAAAAATACTCAGACTTTTTCCTTGGTTTTTCTCTTTCTCATTCACAAAATTAATTAGAACGCCCTTCATGGAGCCCCTTAGACACACCATTAATAATAAAAACTGGCAGCTGCTTTATTATATCAACAACTTATCCCACTAGGTGAGCAAGGAGCTTGTGTCCCTCAGAGCACCCAAAGTTCCCTGAATAATGATGCAATGTGGACTTCTGACTTGACTAGACTGCTATGAAGCCTCACAATAAAACTGTCCATTATTTAGCATTTTCTGATATTCCAGTTTCAGGAGTTTTTATTTAAGTAGCTCTACATAACTACAGTTTAAATAAATGCACCTCATGCTTCGAACCAAAACTCAGAGCTTATGGCTGGTAGAACATGAGAAGCCGTCTTACCTCATTCTCAACAGTATTCTGTTTCGTAGGGCTTCCTGGAAGACCATTTCCGCCATGTTACAACTTATCTTTATGCTACCTTGGTGCTAGGAGAACTTGTGTTATTCTGCTTAGTTGATCACCCTCCCTTCTTCTCTAAAGCTGTCAAAAATCCTGTAAGTATAACATAGCTTTTCATAATGCATTGCTTCATTGTTCAAACAGGAATTTAAGTTTATGGGGATACACAGGAACATGAGTATCTGGGAGATGTAAGATGCATCATTTTGTATAAAGGCCGACTGTTTTAAAAGGTAACCAGCAGAATTTGGGATAACAGTACTCTGTCATTCTATGTATGTTTTGAAAAACTAAAAACCTCTTCTATCCATACTCATGTTTATTTTCATTGAAACTAGTAGATATGGCTCATATGCTCTCCTGTGCAGCAGTACTCTATTTGAGGTATGAGTATGGCAGAGCTCGGTGCTTCGGAAAATAAATGTCTTTGGGTATGAAGAATTTGTTCCTCCATCGGAGACATTATTCAAAGTCTAATTCTCCAAAGTCTCCCGATCCCATTGGTCCTCCACAATACATTTACACTGTTAGGGTCAATGAATGGGGTGTGTGTAACTTTTTGATTGCTTTTTCTGGGGAAGCGCAGAAGGGGATTATATTCATCTGACACATATCCTTTTCTATATATAAATATCACCCATGTTTTTCCTCCCATCAGAATCAGTGTCCAGAAGCCAGCACCTCTTTTCTTTCCAAAATCACATACTGGTGGTTCTCTGGGTAAGAAAACACAGAAAAAGACGTGGTTTTGCTAGAATATCAGAAAAAAACAGCAGCATAAGAGAGGGTGTAGATGACAGCCTGTAGCAAATATCTAAGCCCCCGAATTAGCTTGCGCAGTGAGGATTTAAATTCTTTCTCTGTGGACTTGAGGTATTCTCACAAGATCAAATTATAAAAAATTAACTTACTTTTCTCAAAGTAGTTCAAAACACAAATTTGTGATTCTAGATAATTCTCTTCCCCCTTTCAGCTACCCTTGCAGTGCCCTCCCAATCTTGAAATAGACCTCAGCAATCTCAAAAGATCACTGTACACCAAACACAGCCCTATCTGCCTGCCAGACCTTCCTGTAACAAATGCTGGGCAAAGGGAAAATAGCAAATGAGGACATTGGCCCAGCTTGCTGCTTAGCATTCAGAACTAAAACGATTACATACCTTGGGTCTAGTGTCTGCTATGATAAGGCCTCATCTGTGTTTTCCTGAGCCACAGAGTAAGTTAAACTGAACTTTGTCCTCCACTGCCCAAGACCCAACTCTCAGTATAGACTAGAAATTAGGACTTATTGGCAAATCCTCATTATGTTGACAGAAGATAGCATAGGAATTTGAAGCAAAACTGCTGTTCCTGAACATTCATATTTATCCTGGGAAAGGATAGTCCCGAGTAGTGTTTTATGTAACTCACTCCCTACATGCTCACTGTGGTGCACTAACTTAAAGCCCATCTGTTTTGAAAACATTACATGCACAACAAATCCTTCTGTGCTTACCTTACAGCAGTCTGTGTGTTCTCCAGGCTTGTCTGGAAAGGCTGTCAGCAGTCCTTGGGGGTGGATGACTTGTGGCCAGTGAGGAAAGAGGACTCCTCTGAAGAAATTGTTGCCTGGGCTGAAAGAGAGTGGAAGAAGTGTCATAGCAGAACCCAGCAGTGAGTACTTGATCTAGGGAATGCGTCATGGGCTCAGCTGGGCAGTTTCTCTCTTGCCTCTAGATGATATAAGCAAATACAGTCACAGGTGCTGGTGTGCCATCTCAGAACAGGCTTTAATCCCCTCCATTCCCCACAGAGTGCTGGACAGACTGCTTCAGCACATATTCAGGCTCTGAACATAAGCTCTGCTAGGTGCTTCCTATCTGGACAAGCGAATGATTGAAAGATTCATTCCCACTGAATTATTTGTCTGTTAAACAAGAAGAAAAGGATAGCCTACATAAAATAGTCCAAGTAACACTCTGCTGTGAAAACTTGGGAGTCTTTACTCTTCAGTGGGTGAGCGCTCAGTGAGTGAGTTCCTTTGTGCAAAATCTGATTTTAAGTGTTGAAATCTGCTGGAGAACATCTTTCCATTCCTGGAAGCATGGAACTGTAAGTTTTTTGTGAGAGAGATCATTTTTTGATGAGCATTTATACTGGACATGGCATGAGACCCAGTGTGAGATATTTAATGATTTTTTTGAAAGCATGAGATCCCCAAGCTTTCTCCAATTGTGGCTAGCTTTCTTGTTCTTTCTTTCTTTAGAAAAATGGAGTCTGCTACATTTAAAAAGGGTCAGAAGAGTGAAACTGGCATAACAGAAGCTGAAGAGACAGAGGTTTTACTGCAACCAGAGCACAGTCAGAGCGGGCCCTTACTGAAAGCATTTTGGAGCATGTTTGGAACCTATTTCCTTCTCAGCACTGTCTGCTTAGTTATCTGTGATGTTTTCTTGTTCTCCATCCCAAAGTTACTGAGGTATGTGCATATTTATAATGTATTTCTATCACATGTACAAGATTGCTGTGTGCATCAACTCACACAGAGATGTATATGCCAGCACCCACAGAGGTGGACACACGAACACTTTTGAAATCTCTTATTGCTGATGAAAAGAGCTGGATTATCATTTGTGCTAAGCCCACAGTCAATTCAGTGGGAAAAAAAAAATCCAAACCACTGTCTAAAGCTCTGCACGCTTTCTTCACTGTTGTATTCCAACAGTGGAAAGGACCAGCTGCACTAAGCCTTTTGACAACTTTACTAGAATAGGAGTGAATTATTTGATGGTTCTACGTATCACATAATTTGCACAGGCTGTCAGCCACTTGCTGTAGTCTTAAGGCTCCGTGTTCCCTGACTAATTATAAAGAGCACATCTGTGCATCCTACACATCTTAAATAGCTTTAGTCAGTTGACATAATGCTTTGCGGATCGTGTTGGTACAACACAAACCTGCATTACAGCATATTTTCAAGGGCAAAATCACTTCTTAGTCATTAAGATTAAGAGAAGTTCTGGAAATGTCAATGACTCCCTTAGATTTGCATGCAATATGCTTCCAATTTGCGTATTTCTGACAAATCCATGAAATTCAGGAGCCATCCTTAGCACTGAAAATGAGGTCTCCCCTGAGAAGATGCTGAGATCAGAGATTGCTTCAAATCCACGAGGGCTAAATGTCAAAAATCAGGATATTATAAGACATAGGGTACTCAGCAGTTTTTCCAAGTCTTCTGCTATTTTACTGATAAACATCAGCCAGAGAGAATACAGAAATATCCCTGGTATTTCTGCATTTTTGCATTCTGCATTTCATCCGTTCTACATGGATTCATCAACATTTTGCTCCTGTCTTGCAGCCTTTTCCTGGAGTTCATTGAAGATCAAGAAGCACCTAGCTGGCATGGTTATTTCTATGCCTTCACTATGTTCCTTTTGGCTTGTCTCCAGACTCTGTTTGAACAACGATATATGTACATGTGTCTTGTTCTGGGGTTGAGACTGAAAACTGCAGTAACAGGGCTTGTGTACAGGAAGGTGAGTGTGTAGCTTCCTTTTTAGCTTCATTTTTTTTCTAGCCCTACATTAGTAGTTACGACATTTTTGGTACATTGTTCTTAACAATATCAGGGGAGATATTATTAGAAACTACTTTTAGGATGAAATTCTATGCTATATTCATCTCTGAACAGTATGTGGGAGGTATTTTACTATTTGTTTTTCAGATCTTACCTCTGAAGGAAAAGCCAAGTAAAGGAAAGAGGAAAAAGCAACATAAACTTTCTTATGCTGTAGATTATGGTTGGGGAAAGGAGTAAATTCTTCATCCTAAAGTGAAGTCACATATCCCAGGCAACAGCGTGTTGCCTAGGATTTGACATTTTTCTCCATCTCTTTTTTTTCCTTTCTTTATAAGGAAAAGAAAGTTGATGATTTTTGGACCAAAGCTACTGTTTGATGATGCCTTTCCTTTCTTCTCTATCCTGCCTAGATCCTAGTAATGTCAAATGCATCAAGGAAAGCAGCAACAATAGGTGAAATTGTTAATCTCATATCTGTTGATATCCAAAAGCTAATGGATCTGATTATCTATTTTAATGGGACCTGGCTTGCTCCTATTCGGATTATCATCTGCTTTGTCTTCTTGTGGCAGGTAAAATATGATGACACTTATCTATACCTTTCTATTCTAGGTATCAAAGGAAAAAGGAACTTTCAAAATTCTGCTTAGAGCTTTGCTGGTTTGAATAACCTGAAATTGCCATATTTTTCTTAGCTCCGTAGCATGGTGGATTCACTTTTCTTTTTAGAATATATTTTTATTGGTATAGAATCCTTACCTGATCCTTCACTTCATCTTCTCACCTGTGTATTCAGCATTCAGTCTTTTTCAGGGAAAAGATTATGAGTATGCTTATTCTGAGCTGACTGATAAACTTTTGCCCCAGATTTTCCTCTCACCTCTCTTTTCAACCAAAATGTGGTGGCCCAGTGCAGGCTGAGAGTCCAGTTCCAGCTCCTCAGCATTGTTACAGAACATAAAAGGGAATGGACTGAAATAGCAACTTGACATACCTCATCCTGAAGCTTGATTACCACAAGATCAGTGAAACAGTTTGAAGCGAAGTTATGTGATATTCAAAAAGAGTATTGGATACATTGAATTCCATAGGCATCAAGGAGTTTAGCAAGGAGAGCGCAAAACCTGAATTAGAAATAAAGGATGATAATCTAAAAGATCCTTTTTTCCTCCTAATTCAATGTATGGCATTTTGTCAGTAGGATAAAGCCCTATTTCTTAGTCCATGTTTTTGGCAGCATACCAAATGTAAGTGTGAGCACTATAGAGAAGTTGATTCCTAGGAGCTTTCCAGAGGCCTTTGAGACCTTTCTTTGCTAACCAGGATGGACTGTGCCTTGTGCCTGGCAGGATACTATGACCTTGGAAAATTAGTAGCATGCTATAGACTGTTGAAAAATTATCATCCTTTTTCTAGCAATGTTGACAAGCTGAATGTGGTTGCATGTCGTTGGAGCGTAATAAACACTTTGTTTGCTAGTGTTCATAGACCATTTGTATAGAGAATACTTTTATCTCTCTGTGTATACCAGCACTCACCTCTCTAGCAAACATAAGCCGTTTGTAGAGAGATGTAACTAAACCATGAGAAACAAGCTCACTATTTCAATACGCAATTCATTATGAACCCTAGTATCCAAGAGCTGTCCCAAGGGTACGTGGCACAGTATAATGCTACCATTTCATCTAACTATTGGATGTAAATTCAGACAAGCTGGGTTGTTTGTGCTGCAAGAATAGTTTGTTGAGGGTTTGGATTTGTTTTTTAAACAAAACCTGGTTTTGTTTTGGGTCACTTACGTATGCCAGCCAAAAGATGTCCTCCTTAACACATCCAAGAACAGATGGGAAGAAACAGAAATGACTTGAATTGCCAGCGTGCTTCTGGATCACTTTCAGCACTAATCTAGTTCCTAAAAGGGAAGCAAATAAATTCAGCAGACCATGATGACAGAAGTTACCCAGCCTGGAGAGTTAACAATCCACAGTACTTAGGGAGCACAGTTCCCAGCAAAGGCAAGATTAGAGTAAAGCCTTAGCCTTGAGGGATGTTAGGCATAAGTTCAAATAAGAGGGAAGGTGAGCGAAGGGGAATGGAAAACAGTCGTTTCTAGTAATCGTGAGAAGTTTTTCCTCTTTCCTTTTCTCTCCTGGCAGCTTCTTGGGCCATCTGCCTTGACTTCAATTGCTGTATTCTTTTTTCTTTTGCCTCTGAATTTCGTGATCACCAAGAAGAGGAGTCAGTTTCAGGTACATCTTGCTTCATAAAAATGAAGTGGTTTACTGACTTGAATTATGCTAGAATACTTCTTTTGAATCTAAGTCAAAGGCTGCCATGCTCTTCCAGGAAAGGATCACATGGAACCCAAGGCTACTGATGATTACAGTGGGCATGCATGTTGGGGGGGGGAAAGAAAAAAAAAAGAAAAAAAGTATTGTACTGAAGCGTATCACTAACATTCAACATCAAGTGATAGCTTAATTTTTATTATTCATGCTGACCATGACTGTCTGAAGGAACACAGGAGGATTCAAAGCCTCCTGAGTTTCTCGAAGTTTAGAGTAAGCTCTTGCATGTTCAGTCTTTTACCTCCTTTGCCCACCTTTTCTGTGTTTTTTTGTGTATTGCCAGTAAAAATAAAGCTCTGAAGATAAAAAGCAAAATATTTCCCAGCCTGGAAGATTCATAAGCAAAACAGTATACACAGCTCAACTGCAGGGAAATTTATTCAGAATTCATAGCAGGAATAAGATGTTTTTTCAGAATAATTGCACCGTTAAACATTCAACCTATTAAATGATAAAACTCAAATATTTATTGCAGGAGACCCAGATGAAACATAAAGATGAGCGGGCCAAACTCACCAATGCCATTCTCAGTGACATTAAAGTAATCAAACTGTATGGCTGGGAGAAAACCTTCATGGAGAAAGTGCTTGGTATCCGGAAGCAAGAACTTCAGGCCCTAAAAAGATCTCAGATTCTCTTTTCAGCATCTCTAGCTTCTTTCCATTCATCAACTTTCCTGGTGAGTGGTTCACCTTCCTACATAAAACGTGCTATTACTTCCATTTCTCTTTGTACTCCTTTCTGGACAGATTTTTCCTGTGGGACAGCTAAAGATAATGTCTGCCTAGAGGAGTTGGGGATCTCACAGGAGTTGCTGAGCCACAGTAGAATCAGTCACACAGACATTTACACTAACAGTTCCATGGACAAGTTGCCTGGTCTGGCAGTGTGCTCCAGGCAAACTGAGCCTGTTTTGCAAGAAGCATCTGAAGACCTCCAGCTAGGCAGGGTTCATGGCACAGTCAGTGGCAGCACAAGCCACTTTTGCACTTGCTGTTGCAGCCCAGCTGTGTGTGTTTTCAATGGGAGATGGCTGTGCTTTCACCTTGCTGTGGTTGCAGCACCAAAACTTCCGTAAAGCAGAACAAACATCAAATGATCATGGTTTTGTTACCAACATGCAAGACCTTTGCCTATGATATTTGCAGGACGGGTACCACGTATATGGGTGATAGCATGGATTTAACTAAATGGGTTCCAGAGCATTTAGGAAGGGGCCTGTCACCCTTGCACCATTCTTTTCCCTGTCTGAAGCAAATGGTTTGCTTTTCCTTTGGTCCCTTTCAGATTGCATTTGTCATGTTTGCTGTCTACACGCTGGTGGATAACACACACGTCCTGGATGCTCAGAAGGCCTTTGTATCTTTGACACTGATCAACATTCTCAACACTGCGCACTCCTTCCTGCCGTTCTCCATAAACGCTGCTGTCCAGGTTAATTGCAGGCTATGTTCCTTTTTCTTTGGCCATAAGTGTTTTTTTACGTATCACCATTAACAGGTAAAGGTATGGATTTCTTAGGGCTTTGAACATCAGGGCTAGCTATTTAATTGCTATTGTGAAACAGTGAAGTGCAAGGACTTGCAGCTAAAGGTACTTTGTAGTATTGTTTTTCAGAAAGGCTCCATATATAGACAAAATAGTCACCAAGAACAACTCTTAAGTCTTTTGGGACCAATCACAAGGACCATTACATCTCAGAGGTGCTTCCAGTTCTGTTTCTAATCACAGAAATCAGAACAGAAATCAGCAAAATCTCCATGGGAGATCAGTGGAAACCCTGCTAGCCCAGGCCAGAGAGAAGAGCAATGCATTTTCCAGTAAGAAATTGGGAAATTGCACTTCCCTCTTGCACCCCAAGATGACTGTCACAACTCTTCATATACAGAAGCAAACACTAGAAAGATTGCAGGATGAATTGAAGAAAAAAGCAGCAATTTCACTGTGTGAACAGAAGAGAAAACACAGGGAAGAATATGGCTTTTTGCTAAGCTAAGTGGAAATAAAGGCAGTTAACATAAGGAAGAGCTGCATTTGTCCATCTAAGCCTACAGCATCTGCAACATAGCACTTAGTCAACATTCTAAGTGGGTCTTCAAGTTGAGTCTTCACTTCGGGTTTTAGCTTCCTTTGTATTTTAAATCTTATTCTTTTGTGTGCTTCTTCATTTCAGGCCAAAGTTTCTTTAAACCGCTTAGCTGCTTTTCTGAATCTGGAAGAACTGAATCCTGAGAGCTCAAGCAGAAACACTTCTGACTGTGGTAAGCTTTTCTGTTAGCATTGTTGTCTTATAAGGAGAGTAGCTTCCATTGTTCCGCTTCCACTCTTAGGGTGCCTACCATACTCAAGAGAGAAAAATGTTTGCCCTTTACTGTCACTTTATCTCTGAGGCTTATTTATTTCTAACGATGAAATCTAATCTGGTAATTAACCCCTTCTTTTCATACTTAAGGTTCATTTTATGTAATGTAAATACACACTGAAACATAAAGTCACATAAATAGGGATATTTCTGTACCTACCTTTGAATTTGTAAGTGTTCTCTTTCTCCTCATATTTTAGTACAGGCAAGTATCACCGTAAGAAATGGGACTTTTTGCTGGAGCAAAGAAACTTCTTGTCTTAGAAGGTACAGACTTACCCTTAATCATCTCAGTTCTGTAGGTCAGGGTGGATGCTGAATGAACTAATTCCTCAGGGCCTAAGTGAAACCAGTGTGGAATATCTAGAGGCTTCTGAGTTTGCTTAAACGTTGAATTCTGAAAATTATAAAGTCAGACAAAATGTAATCTTAATTTTATGCTTGGGAGCACATAAATGGGAAGGTGTCTGTATCTGGATGTTACCTTAATACATGAGGACTGCTTTCTTTACACAATTTTCTTGTCCAAATACGAAATTATAGTAATTTAAGTCAAAAAATTAGAATTGATGGTATGCAGATATTATATATGACATCTGTACATGCTTATTTCAAAAGGCATTGCAGTTTTAGAGAAGAAACAGTATTGAAAAGTTCTGATGTTCAGGAATGTTTTATATCTACTGCTTTGGGCTAGCCTATCTCCAGAGTGGGGACCCGAGTTTTGGATCTGTGTTTGAAACTCAGATGGGGATGTGGATGAAGACTTTCTGATTGGAGGTGTCTTTGAAGGGATGACTCCTGTTCTGCTGCAAAAAGTCAGCATGACAGAGTAATCCTGTGCAAGTGAGGCCTCAAGTATGAAATTAGGGGGGTTAGTTGGTACATTTTTATTGCTACAAGACAATAGCAAGAATTTTGGTCATTTTCTTTTCAGAAAGTGTATATAAAAGGTGGTAAGAGACTAATCTTTTCTCTACAGGATAGATCTTACCGTGCCCCAAGGCTCCTTGCTTGCTGTAGTTGGCCAGGTGGGTGCTGGAAAGTCCTCCTTGCTGTCAGCGTTACTTGGTGAGCTGGAGAAAACAGATGGCTGTGTGACCATGAAGGTAAATTTTTGCCTGAGCATTTGCTTCTAATTAGGCTGTCTTCAGGAACAGTAAGGTATTAACCGAGGCATCAGGGACTTGATGAAAACCCATTTACTGCTGAATTTAAACAAAAGCTGTATGTGGCAGCCTGCATTTAATTATCTGAAGGTGCTTAAGACCTCTCAGATGAACCTGGCCCTTGGGAATGGGAACTGGAACAGGACTTCAGAGATCCAGTTCCATTTCCCACTTTGACAGTGAGCTGAAGTGGCGTTGTGATAAATCACATCACGTACTTTTACCTGTTTCCTCCTCTATAAGATAATGAAAGTGCAGACTCATATTTTGCAAAGCCTCTAAGACCTGTCAATGGTGATGATCATTCCAGATTTCTATAAAGCTAACTGGGAGAGTTTTAATTCAAAGACAGATCCCCACAGTGTCAAGTTGAGTTTATGAAAACATTCTTCCACTTCCATTTTTATAGGGCACCGCAGCTTATGTCCCCCAGCAAGCTTGGATACAAAATGCTTCAGTGGAAGATAATATTCTCTTTGGGAAAGAGATGGATGAAACATGGTTCAATACAGTGATAGATGCTTGTGCACTACAACCTGATTTGAAGAGCTTCCCTGCAGGGCAGAAGAGTGAAATAGGAGAGAAGGTACTGGCTTAGGTTTATATTTTGGCCAACTTCTCCATGAGTAGCTACAACTTTGGGTGTCCTGCTTAAAACACCTACAAAATGACTTAACTTGCAGGAGGCAGGTGCTCAGGAATTTCTGAAAAATCTGGCCATGATTTAATGGGGTCTGAAGCCCACCTGACAGTTAACCTAACCGGAGGTATGAGAGATACTTAAGACAAGATCAACAAATCCAGGTCATTCCTGGGTCCTGTTTTGCAGGAGAGTGGAGTTGCTCAAGAGAATCTGCCTCTGCGCCTCAAGAGCCCTATTTGGAGGGAGGGAGGGAGGGAGGGAGAGCAGGGAGAGAAGCACTGATATAAAAATAAGGAAAGTCATAAAACCTCAGTGTAAAATGGAGCCAACAGTTGGCAAATACACTGTAGCTTTGGAATAAACAGTGTCAATACATTTTTACAGGGAATAAATATATCTGGAGGGCAGAAGCAAAGAGTGAATCTTGCTCGTGCTGTGTACCAGAAGGCTTCAATTTACCTTCTAGATGACCCCCTCTCAGCTGTTGATGCCTGTGTCGGACAGCACATTTTTGAACATGTTCTTGGACGCAACGGCTTACTGAAGGACAAGGTGTGTTATAAATCCTGAACTGTAAAAGATTGCAAAATGTCTCTAATTATCAGGGCCCTTGAAACGTTTCCAGTAAGGTGGGTTACTCGTTTATCAAAAGATCCCTTATTCTTTTTTGCTAGTGGCAGCAGGTACTACCGTTAACAACAGTGGAACTGGAATGGGTAACCTCTGCAGTCCACACAGCACATGGAGGTCCTGCAGTGAATCTCATCCAGGAGGCAGAAGACTGAAAAGTTAGGTTCTCCTGAAAGACTGTCTTTATTGTCACGCAAACCACATGCCTAGCTCCAGCCTTACTTCTACAGCAAGTTTATAGTTCTTTGGTCTTCTGTCGACATTATCCTTCTCCCTTTTTGAGATTTACTTCTAGTATAGTTAGGAAGAGCCGTCTGATCTCTTCCAGCTCATTGTATCTTATAATGTCTAATCCCATCACTTTTGAATAGTTCAGTGGCACCTTTACAGTTCTCATCACCCAAATGGTCATGACTTAAACTTCAGTGTTAAAATCCATGTTAAAACACTTCTATTCTTTTTTGCATTGTTGCGTTTTGCTATTCCTTGGTATTTCTCCTCTATCAAGCAGTCTGGATAATAAATGTGGTTACATGAGAAGGGATGCTAGGACAGCTCTATTTGTTTCATGGTATAAAGTGCCTACAAATACTTGATTCAATTTCACGTTGTAGAAGGAAAATAGGTAATTTCTTTCATTAGAAAGTCCAGTTAAAACAGACATGTCTGGTTACAGATACCTTTCTCTTCATGTGTAGATTGGTTGCAAGTATCAGAATGTAATTATTGTACTGAAACATAGAAAGACTGGCAAAGAAAGAAGGTATTAGACATAAGCAGTACTTAAAGGGCTTGATTGTATATTAGAAATATATAACGTGAATTTTTCATCTAGGGAAAAATTACTTTTCTTACATCCTTTCCTACATGTGTGCAGATATGCTCAGAAATTTAAATGAAAAGGAGCTGCACTCTGACTCCATTCAGGGTGATGTAGTTTTCAGGCACAAATTTGATTCTGAAATACTGATATCAGTGACAATAAATGTGACATATTCTTCAATTAACATCATTCTACTTAAGAGCTTCAGCCTGAGGGGAATCAACAATGGAACTGGTCAGTGAGCTAAGCAAAAGGTTAGCTCTACACACAGGGTGCTAGCTTGGGACTTCAGGCTTCACTTCCCATCCTCACTCTTTTATGCTGTGCGTGACACAAAACAAGTTGATTCACCCCTTCGCTCCCAAGTTCTGCACTTTCAAAATGGGCACAAAGCTGTGCTGCAATGATAAGCTTTATCAAAGAGACAGTCAGAAGTTATAGGAATAAATAACAAAAATATCTCCAAGTTCGTAAAAATCATAGCTCACACTGAATACATGTCTGTCTTCAGAAGACAGCTGACTGCAACAGCTTGAGTGAGCAGGGAAACACCAGAACAATTGTAACTGTTCCCTCTATTCAAGCAGACTCGTGTGCTGGTGACTCACACAATCAACATTTTGCCTCAAGTGGACAACATTGTTTTGCTGGTGGATGGAACGATCTCAGAAATTGGTTCCTACCAAGAACTTCTACAGAAAAATGGGGCCTTTGCAGAATTTCTTCATTCACACATTACAGCAGAAGAGAAGGCAGGCGCTGGTTTTCCAGGTAACCAGGGTTGGAATCAGTCTTCCTAGGTCTATCAATCAATTGTTTCCTTAATATTATATTTAACATTAAAGAACTGGGGAGGGAGGGGGGCCCGCTGTTGTTCACGCTTGGGAAGAGGGAAAAGAGAATAAAACTGGAAAAGCCAGTCTTACATTTGTTCTATTTTCTGTTATGGACATTTAAAGCAGAGATCCAATCACAGTAAACTGGGGGGGGGGGGGAAATATGCCTGTCAAATTAGCTGACTCATCACCTCAAATTTGGTTCTTGAATAAACAGTTCCATCTTAGTAAACAACAATCATGCAGTAAACAGAATTACCCACTATATGTGCTATTCTTCAAGCCTGACCTTGATATTTCTACCCTTAGAAACAATTCTTTGTAATGAATCTGTCAAAAGCTATACAGGACAAAATGGGATTCTAAAGCATTTAGGAAAAAAAATGCATTTATTCACAGCTATAGGAGACACCAAAGGCACCATCACCTCTAGAAATGGTCAATCACAGGAGAAGATCTTCAGGTAAGCTTAAAGCTGTCTCAGACACTGAAGAACTGGCCCCAAAAGCCCATACAAACCTATATGGAGGTCTAAGTATGATACAGGTTTGTGATTGATCTGTAAATTAATAATAAGAGCAAACAAGCAAAACTCAAGAATAGGTAAGAAATTGCTCTTGAATGTGGATGTGGACTAACATTTTCTCCGTATTTCACAAGGAGCCAGAATTTGTTCCAGAGCTCATGTACAAGCTCAACATGTCTTGCTTGCTGTTCGCTTCCCAGCGGGGCCATAACCTCTGACTCATTTCAAACCAGCTACAGCTAGTGAATGCTTAAAGCCTCTGTTTGTTAATTGTTTGACAAAGCCCAGCCCCTGTGATAAATATGGACAATGGTTGGGGTCACTCTGGAGGACCCCGAAAATTGCAGCCCTCAAAATAGGCATGAATATAGAGGTGGATGGGTAAGGAGATCCAGCTTTAAAATATACTCATTGCCTTGGCGAAAAATTGAAAGGATTTTCGTTTTCTTTATGAAGTGACAATTCAGTCAAATCTTCTGCTATGGGAAGGGAGACCATTTCTGTAAGTCAAGATTGTACCACTGCTGCAGCCACCAAAGGAAGATTAACCAAGGGAGAGAAAACTCAGCATGGCAGGGTAAGCACAGCACCCTCCTGTAAAGGCAAAGACACGTACCATGGGTTTATTACTGACCCATTCATGGCAGGTGGTTCAGCTCACTGCCTAAGTTAAACCAGTGCAATCCCAGAGAAGCCAGCTGAGCTGTACAAATTTGCCCTAGAATTGAAACAACGTCATTTCAGCATTATTTTACATAGCACCTTCTATACAAACTGTATCTCCCTGGATGATCTAAGCACTGGTTCCAAAATAGGAATAATGCCGATACATTGCAGAGAGCACATTATGGAAATGAGAGGGGGGAAAAAAAATCATGACCTCTTGAGGAGAGAGATCCTGATTCAAGAGTTGACCTAAAAGGGGAAAACACGCTGAGGCAATCGGGGTGAGGTGGTGGTAAGGCACAGAAGAGGATAGATTACAAGGGACTTGTAATCTTGAGTCTGTCCCCAAACTCTTGTCGAGGCTGGCGAGAAGGGGCAAAGAGGCACATCAATGTTCTTATCTTGCCCAAGGGAAACATCTCAAAAGGAGGGTAGTGTGAAAGGAAAGAAGCAGACGTGGGGTTCCAGCTAGGAGTCAGGCATGAATGAGGTGTGTATTCAGGGCACATTGTAGCAGCAGTAAAATGTGGGGAGGAAACAAATACCCAAGGCTACACACTGGTACTGAGAAGAGATGAGAGTAAGAAGTCTGACACCCCCAAAGAGGGGCTGCTCTTCCCCTAGGGAAGCACAGTATTAGCCAGACTGGGATTCTCCTCACCTCTGCCGATCAGCAGTTACTCACACAAGCAGTTAGCAGGATACATGATAGTTCTCACTCACACCGACAACAAATGAAAACCACTACGTGGCATAAGGAAAGCCTTACGTGCATTCCAGCAGTAACACGAGCCTATTGCAATAACATTCATCAGTTGATAATAATCATTCAAAACAATAAAGTTGAATGAAAAGAAAAAAGGAATTAACATGGTTGCTATGGCCCGTGACATACAACCGAGTAGGTATGCCATAATAAATCATTCCTTGTTTTGGAGCTGCTTTTCCTTGCTAACAAGCTTGATCCTCCCAACCTCTTCTCCTATTTTTCCCCCAATGGATTCACTCTAGGTTAATACTTCGATTTATGCAGCCTACCTGAAGGCGACAGGCTTACCACTGTGTGTGTACATCATTCTGTTGTTCACGTGTCAGCAAGCCGTGTCATTTTCTCGTGGTTACTGGCTCAGCATGTGGACAGATGACCCTGTTCACAACGGGACACAACAGCACACAGAGCTGAGAGTTGGAGTCTTTGGTGCACTAGGAGTCATTCAAGGTTCGTTTAACTTGCTCACCTAATTCTTCTCTGTATTTCCATCTCCCTTTCCCATACCCAGGATGTTTTCTCAGAATATAAACAAGTGCATACCCACGGGCTCTTAGCCTCCTGGGCTTTTGGCACTAGCCCTAAAGGTTTGGCATGGGACCTAAAACTACAGGCTCTGACGCACAAAGAGGATTTCTAAGGGATCTGAAGAATATTTCCAGTGTTACTACATGAAATTCTACTTCATGGTATGCTAGAAGTGTTCTCCTGTGCCTTTCAGCAGACCACGATGAATAGTGTCTTCCTCTATATTTCCTGCTGGAACTAAATGACCTGAGCCCCTAAAATCATTCAGCAATGGAAGAATTACAACATCCTTATATTTCTATCCTCCCCCCATGTATCCAACATTTTCTGCGTATCTTTCTTCCTCTTATCCCTTTCTTTTCCTCCAATATAAATTAATGATATCAAAGTGCAAGCAGTGGCTCTTCTCCATGCTGAATTAAATCTTGGTTTAGGTCTTTTGAGTGTAAAGAAAGAGAAAAAGAGGAACTTGTGGAATTCTACATTTATTTAAATTTTTCTCTTTAAAAAAAAAATCACTTGTTTTAGGACAGAAATCAAATCTGGAAAAATCTCAACACAAGTGACAAAAGATTGAGAAAGCTTTGAACAAGTTGAAAAGAGTTGGAAGGGTTGGGTACCCTTCTGTGCTAACAGTGAATTTGTAGGCAGGAAACCTAAGACTTTGAGTAATTCAAAGTAATTCCAGTGAAGCTCGTTTTGTGAAGAATAAAGAATTTGTCCTGTGTGTTTAAGTTGCTGAATCCATGGCCTCCATCAAGCTTGCTTAGAAGGTCTTCCATGCCTCTGTAACTACCCTACAGGAAGGGTAGTTTGCCCTGCAGCTCTGAGGCTTGGCTTAATTGCTACCAAAGAGAAAGTCAGCTCCTTTCACTATATAGCATTCGCAGTACTAAGTGAAAATCACGATCTCGCAAAGGGGAACTCCAAGGTGAGTTTGTTCAGACCTAGTAATAATTATTATTTTTTATATTGCAGCCCTTGGCCGATTTGCCTCCACAGCAGCAGTCCTCCTAGGTGGCGTGTTAGCATCACACAAGCTGTTTCTGCAGTTGCTGAGGAACGTTGCTAGATCCCCAATAGTCTTCTTTGAGCAAACACCCATTGGAAACTTGCTGAACCGCTTCTCCAAAGAAATGGATGCTATTGATTCTGTTATCCCTGACAAGCTGAAGTCCTTGCTGGGATTCTTATTCAACTTGCTGGAGATCTACCTTGTGATTATAGTGGCTACACCAAGGGCAGCAATGGCCGTAGTGCCCTTGACTGTTCTTTATGCTGCATTCCAGGTAGGAGCTCATAGAGATACACAGACAGGAGAGGCTGAAGCAGCATGGCCACATCCCTGCAGAAAGCCTCCTTCCATTTCTTAGGAGTGGAGACATGCAGAAACTAGTTTCCTCATCTTGAATTGCATCTGAACAAGAGTAACGTCAGTGGCTCTTCCCACATCACCCCCACCTTCCAAAGCATCCCAGAGACCTCACAAAGAGGCTTGTGCTTTTCTGATGTCCAGATCAAATCCTACCTCTATACTTGTCTCCATTAGTGTTAATGCAATCATATTAAGACCAAAAGCATTTTTCCTTTCCTCCAGAATTCCTCCACTGCTTTTTAATATATCCATGTATGCCATGCAGCTCTCCCATTGGGCTCTGAAACCTCAGATGCTTTGCCAGCTAAGACTGAACATAAGGAAAGGGCAAGTAAGGGTGCAAGTATGCCTCTGTTCTCCATCAAGCAAAGGGCTGGTCTACAGGAGAAAGTAAGTGTGAGTTTAGAGGCTTGGCGAGTTCAGAGTACCCTGGCTTCTTTGCATTAACTAACCATGGGGTTATTCTTAATGAAGATAGGACACAACACAGGCAGAAACGCTACCTCACCTTTTAAGGACATATCCTATCTGCACATTAGGTTTTATAACACTAGGATAGTACATATTATTGCACTTGTTGAGCCCTTCCCAAATTTTCTGTGGAGCACCTCCATGGAGGCGTAAACCTTCTAATTACTTCCCCTTCCATTTCCCTTTGTACCAGCATTTCTATGTCATCACCTCCTGCCAGTTGAGACGCATAGAGGCTGCCAGCAGGTCACCCATCTACTCCCACATTTCAGAAACTTTCCAAGGGAGCAGCGTGATCCGTGCTTACAAGGACCAGAAGAGGTTTATTTTGAAGAGCAATTTTCTAGTGGATGAGAATCAGCGAATATGCTTCCCTGGAGCAGTTGCTGACAGGTACAAATCTGCAGTCTAAAGAAAATGATAGTTTATTCCCATGGCCTTGGTGAGTGGACGTGGCTGCTCTTGGGGCTCGGGTGGGGGTACACAGAAGATGAGACAGTGGCGCACAGTGTTCTGGGGGTAGGGTAGCCTCCTTCATTATCACTCGCACTGCGCCCCTTTCTGGCAACGTGCCTCTCACACAGCCAGTGTGCTCCCATCTCTGTTGTGTGGCTAGGCACACACACACGCTGACACACAGCTAGAGGTGTCACTTGGTGTTCAAAATGCAGGAAGCTGTGGCACATGCCTGGTGAGGCTCATCATCACACGATAGAGCGCATGAGGCCTGTATATGCAGAACCCATCAGACAATGGAGCCATCAGCCACCAGTCACGAAACAGGTGAGGAGTACCAGAAAGAGTGAGAGATGTTAGACCAACTCATCCAAGAAACTGTGTGCTGGCTGCTCTCATCCAACAGGCTTTGGAGAAAATCCTAAGAGAGACCATAAGCCAGCCAATTTGGACAGGGTGGAGCCATTAATGAGCTACAAGGTGGCTGGATAAGAGCAACCAGGGCGTGACAAGAACTTTGTTGAGCACCCCATACCCCAGCAGCTCCACCAGTGTTTTGCAAAGTCATCACAGATGCTGTTGAGAGAAAGGAAGAGGGCACTCAGCAACAACCCTGTACTCTCCTCCTCTTGTAGGTGGCTTGCTACAAACCTGGAGTTTCTAGGCAATGGCATCGTGTTGTTTGCAGCACTATTTGCAGCAATGGGCAGAACACATCTCAGTCCAGGAACTGCTGGCTTCTCCATTTCATATGCTCTTCAGGTAACTCAGCATTGAAGTAATACCATGCTTGCCTTTCATCAAAAGCAATTTGCATTTTAATTTCTGCTACCATTTTAATTTCTAAGAAATTATGAACTATTTCTGTGGCTTTCTAGATGCCTTCTCCTACCAAACCCTGCTGTCGTTGCTGAAACCCAGAGCATCTGGAGCACATGGCCCCTTAGAGAGAATAAACCTGATAAATATAGGCACCAGCTATCTTTGTCCTCCCGCATCTGAACTCATATTTAAGTCACAGCATGCTCTGAGCAACTGAAGCATGGTCTTCAGTGTCTGTCTTACCTGCTTGTAGACTAGTTACACAGCAACCTAAGAAATAGTCACACTATCTTTTAGCACCCAAGTCAGTAGCATTTCGTTCTCTATAAACTTGCTGAGAAGCAGCTATGGGGGGAGCTGGCTAGGCTCTTTAAACACAGCTTTACAAACTTTCACAAGGATCCGTGGTTATTTTTTAGCCTTTTAAGGGATGATTTCTCAAGTAATTAGCTGATGAGGTGGTCTTAAACACTAAAACAAAGTACCAGGTACCTCACAAGCACAGGTGAAGACTTATTTTATCTGCCCAAATGCTTCTGTTTCTTTCTGCTAGATAACTGGCGTTTTGAACTGGATGGTGCGCTCCTGGACAGAAATAGAGAACAACATCGTTTCTGTGGAGAGAGTGAGAGAATACTTGAGGACTCCTAAGGAGGTAGCTAACAAACTATTGACCTTACTAGCAGAGGTGAACATCTTGCAAACTAAACGAATAACTTTTCCGTTCCACCTGGACAACCCCCCTAGTTTTACCCATCTAAAAGGCCAGTTATGTTTCCTTTAAAGAACTGCAGCATTTGGTTTTTATCCAAGTGACTAGGCTTGTTTTATAACCTCTGATTATCGTTATTTCCTTAAGAGAGTTAAGCATTAGATTGCCATTAAAATAGCTTCACTTGGTAACACTCATGGAATGAGCTGTACTTTCTGCCCATATTTGGAGTATGTATTTATTGTGCGAGTTCAGATGCAACACTGATAACTGATGGCTGCTAGATAGCCTTTTAGCCACTAAAAGTCACCAGTGCAATCATTTTTGTTCTGTAATCATTAAAATTATTTCTCCATGTGCTGACCTGAGATCCTACTAAAGGAGACTTTCACAGTCCTGTTTACAGAGGCGTATAAATATTTTTTTATGGAACCACTCATAATGTCAGAACTCTGACATACAAACAAATGTTTCTCCCTATTTTCAGTTAAGATGATTGGCATCTTTGCACAAAGTAAAAAGTCAACAACATTTGCAATATGAAAGTCAGAGGCCTTTTCTCTTTTGGAAACAGTAAACAGATCAGGGGAATTTGGCACAGAGGTCTTCATAAGCTTCCTGTTTCAGTATGGCCATTTGATTTGGTAATTTAAATCAGCCTTATACATTGCTGTTTGTTTTCATTTATTTAGGCACCCTGGACTCTGAATGGCAAACTTCAAGGTCAAGTTTGGCTCACTGAAGGAAGAATTGAATTTAGAAACTATAGTTTGCGATACAGGCCAAATTTGGAGTTAGCACTGAAGCATGTCAATCTAACCATCAATGGGCAAGAGAAGGTAAGGAAAGCCACTTGTTTCAGAAGAGCTACAAAGTGTGAACAGCGCTTTGCAGTGATCAGATCTGGGCAGATACAGTCCCTGCCCTACACCAAGGTATAGTAACTTGTAAGCGTGAAGGCTGCAGTAAGGTATGAGCCCATCTATCACAATGCACACCTCTTCTAGTACAAAGTAGTGTTTCCAGGATTGCTGCATACACTAGACATTCTTCTGAGTGAAATTTCATTTCACAGAGGGTTAGCAGACTTACAGCAAAGGAATTTCACTTTTTAAATCTAGCGCCACATCAAGGCCCTGTTCTAGCTGCTAAGTCTTGTAGCTATTTTTCCCATCAAAGGCTTTCAAGATTCCTTTTCATACAAAACAATTACAAATTATAAATTATTCCCTTTAAGAGTGTATTGCTAGACTACGTGAATCTTGAGCAGCCCTAAAGATTTGATCCATGCAAAGCTGTCTCTCTTCAAAAGGCCAAGAGGAACTACATGACAGGTCTGTCCAACTGTGGAAAACAATCAACATCAAAAACAAAGCTTTCCATTGCACTTTACAGATCGGCATAACTGGAAGAACAGGAGCTGGGAAATCTACTCTTGCTGTGGGACTGCTGCGATTAGTGGAAGCTGCGGAAGGAGCGATCCTAATTGATGGACTAGATATTGCTCAACTAGGCCTCCATGACCTAAGAAACAAGATAACTGTCATTCCCCAGGTATGAAATTAATTTCCAAAATGCTTCAGCAGTGTTGTAAGTCTTAACACCTAGGAAGGGTTTATAAAGATTTTGTGAGAGAAGGGACATTCAGAAATTTCAAAGTTGGAAATAACCTCTGTGCCATGCTAGTCTTCCATTCAATATAAAATTAGCCACAGATTTGCACAGATTTAGCAGGGAAAACTGGAGAGCTCATTTTTATAACTCATTTCAGGAGTTGTTTGTACTGTCTCTCTGCTCAGGACCCAGTTTTGTTTTCTGGCTCTCTAAGAATGAACCTCGACCCATTAAACCGATACACTGATGCGGACATCTGGACAGCTTTGGAACTGACTCAGCTCAAGAACTTCGTTGCAGATTTGCCAGATCAGTTGGAATATAAATGCACTGACCAAGGCGAAAACCTAAGGTACCTTATCCGCAGAAAGACAGTGGCAGGGCAGTGCCAGCCTATGGGCTAAGAAAACATAGAGCTAGTGGGACAAGGAGTCTAATTCATTTGAAAAAAAAAAAAAAAAGGTGCCCAGACAGCAAATTGCTGCCTTATTGTCCTGTTTAGCAGCATGAAATCAAATCATAAGACACCAAGTGGAAGACCTTTGAGACGTAATCATTGTGGTGGCTTGTGTTTGTGCAGTACTTAAAACACTGGAATCCTGTTCCAGGTGCAGATCTCCTGGGTGCTATGGTAATACGCTCCCTTCATTTCCTTAAGTTGTTTCATGCAGTGCCACCAGCCTCAATCACCCTTTCAGGGAAAGGGAACAATCACCTTTTCATTGCTATTTTCAAATTAATCACGTATTCTGACCCCAGGGAAAAGTGACTACTGCTCTCAGTTTACCATCCCTCTTCTTACTTGCAGCACTGGTCAGAAACAGCTGGTTTGTCTGGCCAGAGCACTTCTTTGGAAAGCCAAAATTCTCATTCTAGATGAGGCCACAGCAGCAGTAGATTTAGAAACTGATCTTCAGATTCAGTCCACCCTGAGGGCTCAGTTCAAAGACAGCACAGTGTTAACTATAGCTCACCGGATAAACACCATCATGGACTGCGACAGGTAAGATCTTCAGCCACTTTCCTAAGGAGGAAGGAAGACACAGGCAACCTGTGCGAACTAGACAAACCCCACAGAGTGTTAGTGAACAGCAATTTCATTTCTGTCCTTTTCTTGTTTAACCCTCAAAGCTTTGCTTTAGAGATTGTAGGAGCTATCTTACATCAGCAAGGCACCAATAGGTTAATCAAAGATCACTTATTCCCATATGATGCATTTCATGCTGTGTCATACCCCTTTTTCGCCCACTGACAGCGAAACCATGGCTACAGCGCTTTGCTTCATCTTAAAATCGTGAAGATAAAATACACATCCACAAATCTTACTCCAGTCTCAGTTGCCACAAAACTCTCCTCCCACAAACTCAGTACTTGAATAGTCACTCATCAGAAACCTATTTATATCCCACAGCTGTTTCCCAGCTGAAAAGCTGCTGGAAAGGTGGGTTGAGTAACAAGCATGTACTGAAATTTATTTTAGAAATAAGTAGAAGTACCTAAGTTTATTACAGCTGCTGGTGTGTCCCCAAGCTTACACTACTGTTTTAACCTTCACAGGATTTTAGTCTTGGAAAATGGTGAGATAGCTGAATTTGATACTCTGGAACACTTAATAGCTCAGAAGGGACTGTTCTACAGACTGATGGAAGAATCGGGCCTTGCATGACTCACTCATGGAGTATACCATAATGCCACCACTATCAGGAGTAATTGATCTCGTAATTGAGTTATCTTGGTTTCACTCTAAAATGCCTGACACTCAACTGAATCTTGTTTGAGCTATAACCACAGTGAGTAGATGAGAAGGGATGACTTGGGATACACGTTATTTCCGTAGGAAACTTAGCAATTCCATTTTCATTATGTTTCCAGATACCAAAACCTCACTATTCTGTTGAAAATGAGCCAGTCAGAACTTAACCACCTTGTTACTTTTATGGTATAAAAGCAAACAAGCCAAAAGAAAAAGACCACAGCATTTCCGATTTATACTATAAATGGAGCCCAAATATACTGCCAGACTTAGAGATTACACAGATTATTTTCAAAAGCCAACAAGATTTTATGGACAGCAAACAAGAATTTAACTGGTAGCAAGCAAACTTAACTGTTTACAGCTTGTCCTAAGTTCCAGGCAGAACAAATTTAGTCTTTTGCCAACGTCTTAAGGACTGCTCACCTGAGCGCTGTTCTTACACAGGTGTGGTGGACTCCAAGGCAGCGGCTGGCTCTAGTCACCCACAGGGCACAGGCACTGGGGGAGTAGGGAAGAGGAAGTGGGATGCCACTAAGCACGAGAGCATACGGCTGCCCGTGGGCTGCCTGTTGTCGCAGCTGGGGATCGGATCCATCGCCTTCCGTGTCAGCTTTGGAGGGGCCCCGAGTGAGTCTTGCTGTGCAGAGGGCTGACAGACTGCCTGGAGGAAGAGCGCCAGCTTAGACACGGGCTCGCTGGCACAGGAGAGAGTAACTTGGCCGGGAGCGGGCAGCAGAACATCATTCCTTCTGCCTGAAGGCTTGGAGCAGCCCCGCTGCCAAGCTGGTTGGTCACACTGGAGCATGTCCAAACGCCGACGCCAACATTTCCGAATTGAATTTGCCACAAGGAATTTGCGTGGTGGAACGTGTCCTCCTCTGATCCCTGCAGCGCGGCAGTCTGGCAGATGGGGAAAGTAGCAGGGACTCACCTGTCGACCTGGTGATTCATTCCTGGTTCTATTCTTGAGTGCAAGTTTACCTCCTGCATGTGCCACCCTGGTGCCGCAGAGCCTCTGGCGTGGTCATCTTTTAGATGTTACTTTAACAAGCCAAACGGCAGCTGAAAGCAAAGCCTTCCTGGGCTTCCTGCAGTGCCGAGGAGCTGCGGTCAGGGCTGTCCCCAAGCCTCTCCTCAGGAATCGCAACAAGAAAATGTGACAAACAAATCGCACTGTGATATACTGCTGTTTACTGTGACTTTTGTTAAAGCACTTCATTTTCTAGACAGCTGAAATAAAAATAGAATCAAGTATTGAAACGGCTCTCTTCAGTAAGCTAAAGTAAATGTAATGTAAAAAGGAGTAATGGGGAGGGGACGGGAGAGTTCAAACGGGCAAGAGTCAACCCAAACCAGCAAAACCCATCAGTTTCTTATCCGACAGCTGTTCAGTAGCCTCTTCACCCATGTTAAGAGCAGTTAACAGTTTCTGCTGGACAAGTGCCTAAGATACTGAAGTCCAATGCCTGCTGCCATACTGGTGCTCAAATACCAGGGAAGAGGCAATTTTTTTCCCCTCTACTTTCTCCAAGCACAGTGACAAAAAATATTCAAACAACAGATAGGAGTTATGAGCACTCTAAAGGTTTATCACTGGATCTCAAAACCAGAAGCATTTAGAACTAGTGAGATATAAGTGTAAGTAGGTATTTTTTCTTAACTGAGGTCAAAGAGAAACAGAAGTGCCCATGTTGCTGGGTAATTCTGAAAGAGACATCTTTTAGCATACCATATCTCATCTTTTAAATGCTCATTTTCCTTTCCTAAGTTGGTAATGAAAAGAGAAGGCAACAGAAGGCGAAAATAATCAAAACATACTTTCATACTGGTAATCTCTGAAAGGGCGCGGTTTTGCTGCTGGCTTGCACAAAGTAAGAGCAAGCAAAAATACCATCAGCTTTCACATGTCAAGCTGTGCTGAAAGGGCAAAAGAAAGGCAATTCCCAAAATTACATGGGACAAAACCCCCCATGTTTCAGATGAGCCAGAGTCCCCAACTTTATGTCCAAGTGGTACTTTAAGTGAGAAATTGGAGCTCAAGTCTCACAAAAAAGGTAATAGTCATCACAAGAAGTTATCTGGAAGTTGGTTAAAGCAAAATATATGAAAGAGTTAACACTTGGAGATACCATCCTCTTGAAAATCTGGTTTAAAGAACAGAAAGTGGTGTTTAAAAGGATAGGTCTGCTGGGTCTTTGCAAAGGTACTTCTCCGAGATTAGACTATTTGATTGAATTATGCAATTAGCACAGGAGGTAACTACAGCAGGCTCAGAACTATGCTAACAGCCTATTTCGTGAGTTGCTCTGAAGAAATTTTAAATATTAAGAAATAAGAGTCCGTCCAACACTTCAGTAAGCTGAATGTCTAGAGCTGATCAAGAGGAGCACCTGGACTTGCGCTGTCTACACTTTAGCAGCATTAATTTTTAATAGCAATTGTGCAGCATTAAGTGCAACATACGCAGAGCAGCTGTGTTTAGCTCAGCGTTGGCTACCCACTCAAAGTCCAAATAAAATCCACTAATCTAAAGAGGGTTTATTGACGTCTCAGTGGCTTTCCAACTCTCTCTCTTTTTCCCTTTGGAGCAAAACAAGTGTTTCACTGTAGGTCCAGTAGGGACTCTAGAGAAAAAAACAAGTTTTTACCTAGAGCACAGCAAGAACACACGATGTCCCTGCGTTTCTGCAGGACAACCCCTATTTCCAAGCACGCTCTCGGCCGGGTAGGCTGAGCCGTGTTCCGGCCCGAGGCAGGCTGCAGCTGGACGGCCAGGCCAGGCCAGGCGGCAGAACCCAGACCGGGGGTTTGGGAGCCAGCAGGCATCGCCGCTGCACAGCCCCTGCGAGACAGCCCAGCCCAGCCGGAGCACCTGCCCACGGCAGCCCTGCAGCCTCGCAAAGCCGCCCACTCTGCCAGCTGAGCCAGTATAGCACTCCCGTGCAATCGTATGAAATGAGGTCAAGACCTGAATTAGTGCTATAAAACTTTCACTGTTCCATTTGTCTGTCCAATCTGGACATCAAGAGTTAAGGCTTTCAATTCCAAGTTAATTTACTTTTTTTTTCCCCCCCTTTCCTTTTTCCTCTTCATTTAAGGCTATCTCAAACGAAGTGAAAGCACATCATATGCAGGAGAGAAAAACAACCTAAAAAAAAAAAAATGATTCTTGTCCCATGATTCCAAGTTTAAGGTAATACCGAAATTGCCAAAGCTAGAAAATAGGAATGAAGGTGTCGTGCATTGATTTACACCAAGTTCATGCCAAACCCGTGGTTTCCAAGTCGCACTCCTAGTTCCCTAGATGGTTGCAATACGCACAGGAATGCCAAAGCGTTAAAGGCATCAGTGACCCAGAGCCCAACTGTTTCTGTGCTACGTTGCAGCTGAACCACTAGAGGATGCCTTCAGAGATGCCTCAGGAGTGGGAACAGTTTTACAGAAGTAGCTGTATTCACACCCATGAAGAACTAGGGTGTTATTTGCAAGTCTCCTGAAAACCCTGAGCTGTTTTTTCAGCAGAATCAGCTCTTCCAGATGTGAGTTATCTTCCATGTCGCAGCAAATAATGTCAGCCAGGATATATCAACATGCACTGAAATCTGACACAGCAAATTCAACGGTTTTTTTACTCTTTTGTAAATATTAACATGTTTATAATAAATATGTTAATGTTTATTATTATTATTAACACCACCATCACTAGCTTCATGTAGGCTGCAGTGGCACACACAGTATTGCTGTAAGACAGAAGATGCAGCACAGCAGGAGCTGAACTAGTTTCACAGATCCTTAACATTTTAATGAACAGATTGGAACAAAATGGTTCCGAGAGAAAGAAAAGAGCTTTGCTTTGAAAGGTAAGGGTCTTTTCAAAGACTGGAAGAAATAGTCGATAAAGCAAAGAGCGCGGAACGAACTGGAGAGAGGCACAGCCCTTCTCCAGATAAGAGCAAGAATGCTAAGTCTGGCCACTTACTTTCGTGCCTGACAGGTATTTGGTGAATTTTTCACAAAATACACATAAATAGCCAGCAATGCAGCTAAATAAGGTTTCCATTTTATTCCACATTAATTGTGCCGTCTTTGACAAAAAAAGAAAAAAAAAAGGAGGAAGACCATGGAGCTGGGCTTCCACATGCTCTGTAGGAAGTGAGAACCTACCCACCTACAGAAGCACAAGACTACCAGCGATGAAGACCCTCCCAGAGTGCAGATAACTGTCTCTTCACCAGGAGGGGACCTGGAGGACAAGAACAGGATGAACACAGGCAATACAGCACAGCAACACACTTCAGGGAAACCCTGCTCTGCAGCAGCTGGATGAAGGTGCCCAGCTCACGTCCTTCCCAAGGACTAAGCTGCTCCTTGCAGTACACGCTCCCAGTACAGTTCCCACCTCCCGTCCTAGATGCCGTCTTTCAGGGCTGGCATTAGCTTTCCTGGATAAAGGAAAATATGTGACATCAAGGCATTCAAAGAAAATAGGTGTCCGCTACATGACTCTGAGCTCAGCTGCTGGAATTCAGTGTCACACCCCTGAATTTTCTAGTGCCCCCCCCAGCTGGAGGGAAGGCTCATCACCCCCGGCTGAAACATCACCCATCCCTGCTGGATGGCACCGGGCTCTCTTGTATTGGAGGCCACAAGCCATCAGGCTAGACTTCACTTGCCCAAAGTGCTGAAAGTGTCCCAATAAATAAGCATTAGGTCCAAACACACGCATAAAAATGAAAACAGATTAAATAAGGAAAATCTACTTGTTTTAATGCCAGATTCTAATACCTCGCTTTGCAGCAAGTTGTATCATTTTCTGCAATTGGTCCCAGCAACACTGCATGCAGGGATCAGTATACGGCCCTCTCTTTCCTAGCTGAAACAGGATCTCACAGCGGTATCGCTCCTACCTCAAGGTACCTGCATGACGCTGCTCTTACACATAGGTTCTGTGGGGGAAAAAAGCTGCATTTGTTCAGCTAGCTCCATGTGCAGTAAAGGTTAGTTCAGACTGATCCTCACCATGCATAATACAATTTTGTTCAAGTTATATCCAGACAAGATAGTCATCACTTTTATGACGACAGACATTTGGAATCAGGATCATCAATCAAAGCAGCAGCAGCACAGAGCACTGACAGGTATTTAGGGCAAACAGAAGAGAGTGTCTACTCCAGAGCTGGGGCAGAACGGTTTGTGCTAGCAAGTGTATAAATATATAAAACTCGGAGAACACTGATGCATATTAATAACCACATCATTGAAAACGAACAAGACTGAAGCACACACAAAGAGCAGTCTTCTGACCCCTTGCACTATTTAGAAGGTTACCCTACAAAATACAGCATTTTGGACACACAGTTCCCCAAATGATCACAAACAGCCCATAAATAGGACAGAGAACATCCAGTGACACTTTCCAGTGCACCCAGTTTGAGATTGCAAATGCAGTTTATGTCACTCCTACACAGACAACTCCACTGCAAACGTTTTACACAGCTGCCGTGGTTTAACCCCAGCCGGCAACTCAGCCCCACACAGCCACTCGCTCACTCCCTCCTGGTGGGCTGGGGGAGAGAATTGGAAGGGTAAGAGTGAGAAAACTCGTGGGCTGAGATAAAGACAGTTTAACAGGTAAAGCAAAAGCCACGCACGCAAGCAAAGCAAAACAAGGAATTCATTCACTCCTTCCCATCGGCAGGCAGGTGTTCAGCCATCTCCAGGGGAGCAGGGCTCTGTCCTGTGTAACAGTGACTTGGGAAGACAAACGCCATCACTCTGGATGTCCCCCCTTCCTTCTTCTTCCCCCAGCTTTGTATGCTGAGCATGACGTCATATGGTATGGGATATCCCTTTGGTCAGTTGGGGTCAGCTGTCCTGGCTGTGCCCCCTCCCAACTCCTTGTGCATCCCCAGCCTCCTCGCTGGTGGGGTGGGGTGGGGAGCAGCAAAGGCCTTGACTGTGTGTAAGCACTGCTCAGCAGGAACAAAAACATCCCTGTGTTATCCACACTGTTTCTAGCACAAGTCCAAAACATAGCCCCATACGAGCTACTGTGAAGAAAATTAACTCTGTCCCAGCCAAAACCAGCACAACAGCAGAAGCATAATTCTGCAAGTTCTGTATTTCAAACAAACCATGCTCCTAAGTGGTGTTCCATTGTTTTCAAAGGACTTACATGGATATTAAGGCTTGTAAATCTCTGTTAATTGGTGTGCAATGGAAAGCATCATTTTCTTAAATCTGAAACCAGTTTCCACCGAAGTAAGAACTCTAGCAATACAACTTCCTTTGAATTCAATCCCAAACCTGCAGAGTCTTTGCAGAGTCCCCATCTCAGTAATGAGCTACACTAAACCCACAAGACTTTTCAAAGGTATTTGAAATCCTGTCTGAATTTCTTCGCAGGACGTTCTCCACAGCTCTGCCTTGAGGAAGGCGTTGGTGACCACTTAGTTTGCACAGGCAAGGAGAGAGCAGAGGGAGCTTTGCTGTCTGGTCATCCAATGCCAGCGGCCCCTCTCCCCTTTCCTTCCCAGGGCTCTCCTAGGAGGGGGTGGAAGGGGAAGCATCACAAAGTGTTCCTGGAGGATGACTGTCCCCAGGCGGGAAAGGTCTCATGGTGGTATTCACAGTTCCTCCTCTGGGTCTCCTCTGCAGATAGATCTGTCTCCATTTTAATGCAGCTGAGTAAAACAGTACTGGCCACACCTTACCTGACAGGCTCGTTTCTCTGCTCTGTACTCCGTTCCTTACTAACCTTTTGCTCCAACCTTTCCACCCTTCTGTCATCACAATGCTGCGTAAGTGTTAGATGATTTGCAAAACGAAAACCCACCGCTCCTCCCCAAACTTCCAAATCACCCCTTGCTCATTCCATTTCCACAGAGGAAATTAACATCAAGGTGCCCAGGAAATGTGGCAGACATAGGCCATGGACACCATGGGTATGACAGAGGTCCGCAGCACTGCTGAATCCTGCTCTACTGATCCATTGTTACAAACTGCAGTACTCAAATTACAAGAGAAACCATGAGATGTGATCCAGCCCTACCACAGCACGCAGTTACTTGCACTCAAGGTTTCTTACCCACCTAACACACCCCAGACATCAGGCCTAGCAGCCTGGCTTAGTCTAAGCAGTACCAATAATTTCTATTTTCAAGGCAAAAACCTGAACTGACGAAGCTAACCCTTTGTCAAATACAAAGCAAGAAATGACACATCATGTTATCTTTCAAACAATTTTTTTTACTGCAAGTTCTTTGCAAATATTTGTACAGTCATTACAAAAAATACCAAAGAAAATTTCAGTCTATTCAATTTCAGAGAGTCATAATTTACAAAAAAATAAATAGCTTTACTCTAAAGACGACAATTGTCTGGTATTAAGGTCAGCAATATCACTCACAGAAGTCCACATTCTCAGAGTGCTGAGTATTTGGGTCCATCTGACTTAGTTTGCCTTCTTCCAGCATTTTCCTTTAAAATAAGACTAATCAGAACATGAGAGAAGTAACTTTTTTCTTCCCACAGAAAACTGAACATTCAACATAGATCATGGAAACCAGACTCCATTGCTAATTGAACTGTTAGACCCCTCTGACACACAACTTTAAAAACAGTAAAACTTTTTCTTTTTTTTTTTTTTTTTAAACAACTGTAACAGAACAGTTTCCCACAAAATTTAAGAGTCAACAACAGCAGCATGAAGGGCATGTTTCTTGGATATAAGGCTAATGGTCCTTGATGTGGCAGAGCTTCTATTAAAGCACAGAACTGCCAAAGCCAAGGGTATTACAATCAATGTCATGCCGAGCCTGCAACCTCCGCTCGGGCAAATCCTCACTTCTCAGCCTAGTCCCCACAGGCATAACCAGGATTTGCCACCCAAGTCAGAATTCCTGAGTGAACTGGGTGTAAGATCAGGTACTGCATACTGCAACACACCAACTGCTGCACAGATTTGGTTTTGGAGTGATTGTCATTCTAGACATGCTTAAATACTGCTTTGAAGTTGACTGTGCTTTTTCGCATCAGCACTACTGACTTATTATAGTGAACTTGCTGCTATACACTGTAAACACATGAAACCTTTAGGAGAATGCGTAAAAGCATTAACCATGTACAGTAAATGCCATAATGAGAGAGTCTGGCACACAGTTATTTCACAAGAAGAAAAATCTTTGGACTATAGTACTATATACCACAAAATGTTCCAAGTGCATCCCACAATAGATGGCTCATCAAATGAGGAATCAGCAAACAAGCAAATAACTAGCATTTGCAAAAATGTTTTAAACAAAAAAATGGGGGCTTCAGAACATAAGAGCAGACGAAAAGAAAGCTTTTCTGAACTTCTCTGATGAATCACTCCGCCTTATATTTGAGCATATAATGACAGATTTCAGGCAAAAATTAAAAGTGTCTGAAGTGTTTTGCACAGTCTATGTGCTTCTCCTAAAGCTGGCTAAAATCAATACTAAGGAGAATGAAAAAAAGAAAAAAATTGCATTTTATGTTACTTCCATCGCCATGCTCTGGCTGACTTCACTAGGTCTGAAACTGAACTGTACGGTTCACACCAGCTCGGGGCAAGTTACAGTTCTCTGAATGTACCACGTCCCTCTTCCCCACACGAACTAACCAAGTTCAAACTACTACACCAAGCCTGAATCTTTGGCCATGCTATAGAAAATGCCTTTTTCCTGAAGTAGGTGGTCTGGGCTACCACACTCCACCACTTCTCCTCTGTCCAGGACTAAAACTCTGTAAAACAAGGGAAAAAAAAAAAGGTCACAAGAAGATCCAGAAAGCCAGTGAACACAGATGTATACGTACAGACAGAAACTGACTGTATCATAGCCATCACATGCAAGCGAAGACAGTCCAGACTGTATGAATGGACAGAGGTTCTCAACTCTGTCCTTCCTGACCTCATTGAAGATAGTTCGTCTGGTCTATTTTTTATGTGGCATATGTTTACCCCGCTATTTGCAGGCAGCCATGAGACTTTTGACTGTGCTTCGAGCCAGCCAGAAACTAGATGGCAGCACTTCTGGTCAAGGTGAGTGAGAGCCCCTAAGACCTTGCAAGATAACCTTCCCATAATACTGCACCACATCAACTGATGTTATACAGCTTCTGCTGATGAAATACAAACGCAGACATAGCTTATGCAAAACTAACGTGCAGCTGGAATTAGGAAGTTTACAAAGCAAGTTACCACAGTCAGTAAAGTCAGCTCACAGTTACACACTGCCTTCAGCTACCTCCACTAATTGGCCGGGCACTGCAGAGATACTCGCTAAGCCCTCAGCAAGTGCTGCTGCACGGCGCTACCCGCTGCCGTGACTGAATTGGGTGTTCAGCTGGTGACAGTACTGCTGGTGCTGGCCTGGCGCAGGCAATGCTCCCGTCTCTTATCTTTCACTACTGACAGCACAAAGAGACGTCTATAAAAGTACACAAAAATCTCACTTTGCTCTCTGCCATTCTGTGATAAGAAGGACAAGAGAGCTTAAAACTGAAATTATGAGGTAAAACTCTGCCCTCAACCACACCTTAGCAAGGCAGCTGAGGATGAGGGAGGCTGGATGAACCATAACCAAGAGTGATGGAAAGAGAAACGTTGAGTACACTTCAGACAAGCGCAGGACCTGCCCCTTTGATTCCTTATGCTGTCTGTGCCTAGTTTAGGGTATGAGCTCCCCAAAGCTCTGATGCCTCTTCCAGCTGTGCCTAAATTAGGGCAAGACCCAGGAATAGACTCCTGTCCTCGCCTCCCTCCCCTTCCTGGTTTGCCTGGGCAGGAACGGCACAACAGCAGTGCGACAGAGGGGTCAGAGGAGCTCCCCAGGCCAAGCACAGCCACTGCAAGCCAGAATACACACAAACACTACCCATCAAAACAGGGATTCCAGGGATTCCAGCAGCTCTGCTGAGAGGTGGCTAAAAATGCACTGGTAAACCATTAGCTAACAGAAAGATGCTCATTTAAGTAGAGCACAATGCAGGTCACACATGCCATTCTTCAAGATAAAAGCGCTACTACTTTACCTCGTGTAGTCCATGATTGTGTTCAAACGATGCGCTATAGTTAATACAGTACATTCTTCAAATTGAGACTTTATTGTTTGCTGTATAAGCTTATCTGTTTCAAGATCAACAGCAGCTGTGGCTTCATCTAGAACCAGGATTTTGGACTTCCTGAGCAGAGCGCGTGCCAGGCACACCAGCTGGCGCTGTCCCACACTACAGAGATGGGATGGAGGGTGTGGAAAAGAGTCATAACAAGTTTTCAGTATTCATTTTGAAGCCCAGCAATTCCTTGTAAGAACTCTTCTAAACTATAGGTGCCAAGGATCCGGCAAAATAGATAAGGTCAGTCTTACTACTTCAGTATCTAACAGCATCTGAAACTACATCACCCTCATAATGAAGTCTTGGCAACATAATAAGAGAATACATTACAAATGGATCCAGCATAACTGAATCAATGCAGTGTTGAGGACTGGACTTTAAATGGTTTCTACAGACTGAACACATCCCTGGTATGGTGCAAAAAGCAAGCTAACAACTCCCTTACAAAAACTGCATCTGTTGGGCAAGAGCCACGGTAAGTTCAGAGCATCCACTATAAATAGCAGGCTGCTGCTACTAAAATCCTTTCTAAGGCTGCCCAAGCTGTCAAGCCTCGCAGTACTCTGAATATTTCTTAAATTAGTTTGAATTCCCAAACTTGAGAGTTTAAAATATGTTGATTAAAATCTAGTTGGTTGATTGCCTGGTCATGCATTAAGAATTCCCCAACTCATACGGGGCTGGAGGCGAGTCCCACACTGCATTGCTACTGCTAGGGTCTAGCTACATGCTGTCCCAAGGGAGCTGCAAGGTTTCTGCAAGTGGAAAGTCTAGCTGCAATGGGAGGGCACACATACACCTCTCTGTTCTCATTTATTTCTCAAGGCAATTTTCATAAGCACGGTTCTTTGACGTACCTGAGGTTCTCTCCACCTTCAGCACACTCATGATTAAGTTTATCAGGAAGGGACGATACAAAGTTTTTCAGGTGAGCCAATTCCAAAGACCTCCAAATGTCTTCATCAGAGTGTTGGTCAAAAGGATCAAGATTCATACGCAGAGAGCCAGAAAACAATATTGGATCCTAGTCACAGAAAGAGGTAATTGAGAATGTACACAGAACATGGCAAGTGCTCCAGAAATACTTCTTAGATAGTGAAAGGAAAACAACATGTCCAGATGCACTTGCAAGCAAGCTAATCTACTGAATTTAGGAGTGAGACCTCACTTTTTCCAATAACAGCAAGTTATTCTCCCTCACCCTTATTCCTTACACCTCTTGGGGCCTGACCTCTGCCCCCTGCAGACTCTAGCACTCCAGACCTTCCCATGAGTCATTAACTCATGAATCCAGAAGAAAAAAGAAAAAAAAAACACAAAAACACACCCAACTTTCCTTTTACTGGGCTACTAAGTTAAAGAACAGGCACTCCCTGCCCAACCTTCTGTCAGCAGGGACTACTACGTCAACTTTCCACTTCTTAAGGAATTACATCATCTGTAAATATTTCAAAAGTCTTCAGCTGCAGTATTAATGAAACGAATGCATTTTTTCTTGGACATGAAGAAATCTACTTTGGAAATACTTTTGACCTAGTAGTGTCAGACTGATGCAAAGTGATCAAAAGGAGAAAGCAAAGTGCCCCCCAGACTTCTAAAAGAAGTGGTGCAGAAAAACTTTCACAGTGTCGTCACTTGTTTTTGCCAGTGTGCTGCAACAGTGATTTATATAACCACATTTTATGGTCTGTCTTTGAATCAGAACTGGCAGGCAATAAAGGCTACACAGTAAGAACAAGAAGACTTGAGAATGTGAGTCCAGTGCTTATAAAGCCATATTTCCAAACGTTTTGGTCTATCAAACCCACAGTTGCTAGGCTAGACTGGGACGGTTATGTACAGGTTTCTGTCAGTGAACAGTACTGCATTCCTCGCTCATGAGACCCTGCCAAAGTCAGAATGCTTTGTACAAAGGCCCAAAGAGTGCCTATCAAACTGAAACAGCAATGCAAAATCCCAATCCCTCACGACTAGACTATGCAGTAACTTCATCCCATTTCTAAAAAGGACAGAACTACCTAAAATGAAAGTGGAAACGATCTCTTTCTAGAAGAAGTCCCCTGAGGACTCTCCACAAGTGGAAATACTCAGACTTTATTTCCCCTCTACTGGCCAAAAGAACAATGGTCCCAGTTAACTAAGAGACCCTGTTCAGGTGTTCAGCTGGGATCAGACCTCCCCACTCAGGCTAAGCTGTCTACACCATTTCAGTGATCAGCGTGGGGTGCTGACAAAGCCCACGAGTCCGAAGGCCAAGGTTTTCCTTCCACATCACAACCCAGCCATAGCCAAGCCACTACTTGTTACCCAGCACAAGCAAATCAAAGCCAGTCTAGGAAAAAAGCTTAGTTTCAAGTCCATGAAAGAGCATGCTGAAATGACTCAATTTCATACCTATCGATCAGAAAAGGAATAAATATATTCTCCCCAGTACATTACAGAAACAGCATTGTTACAAAACAGGTTCTGGTAATGGCAGGATTTCGCACCTACCTGAGGGATGATTGTGATCTTGAACCGCAAGTCATGGAGCCCTATCTTTGCAATATTAATTCCATCAATAATAATTTCTCCTTCAGCTGCTTCATTAATCCGAAACAAACCTAAAGTAAGTGAGGATTTTCCAGCTCCTGTTCTTCCAACTATTCCAATCTGTTGGGAAGAAACACAGGAACAACTTACTCTGGGGAAGAGTTAAAGCATTTCCAAGCATCTACCCGAAACTGACACATTTTCAGAAGGTTGTCATATCTGCTGGGCTACCAATACCCCAAAACAGCATAACAAATTGAGGCTGATCAAAGGGGAAGAAAAATCACTGGATATGAAAAAACGAGAACAAAAAGCAGTCAAAATTTGCAATCCAATCATCGAAGTTTTCCATTTTTCTAGAAAGGCAGATGGAATTGGGTAGAGCAGGCCAAGGTTTCCCTAATCCTTTGTTTGGTTCATGCTTCACAGTTATAATTGCTGACTTGACATTTATCTTGTTTGAATTTATAGCAAAAATATACCAAAAGCACTCAGTTTCATACCGTGTTTTGCTTCCCAGTTAGACTGAAGTCTTCACCAGTTCTTTTCTTTTTTTTAAATAAATATAAAAGATTGCTACTTTGTTTGGCTGATACATCTCTTGCCATCTGCCCTTTCTAACCACTTTTGAGGTAGTATTCTGCCCATATTTGTAGGTAGAAAGCATGCACTCAGGAAAAAAGCAAATGCCTAGCTGGATACCACAAATAAGGCAGACAGACAGTAGATTTGTCTTGCAGCTACCTTTTATGCTGCAGTGCAAGATCACACTACTATTAAACATCAGAGAATCCACACAGGACTGAGGTGGGACGCGTGTGAGCGCATGTGCAAGGAAGCAGTAGGAGAGACACACACATATCGTCATCAGTTTGGCCAAATCCAGAGAATCTACTCTGAAGTCCCATTTTTTCCTGCAGAGTCTCACCTTGCAACTTCTGCCTCACTGGATCAGGGCTTCCCTCCTCTACTTAGTAGCTCACTTTCTTGAGACTATAATTAACTTAATCTCTCTGCAACCTGTACTCCTCTTTGTTTACGGCAAACAAATTAGCAAAATTTCCAGGGAAGGGGAGAGACGACAGCATAAACCTCACTTCCTTATGAAACCAGACCAAAGGATACTTCACAAGCCCACATAATAGTGCATCTTTATCCCATGATGCAGGACACACGTTGAAAAGGATCAGAGCCCACTACATCTGTCAGTTACAATAAGACTGATTCTACAGAAGCTCTTCTAGTTCTTAAGGACCCAAGACACACTACAGAAACAGGGTTAGACCTCTCTTTGGCTTATGCATGCAGGCTTACAAACAGTAACACTCTATTATAAATTCAGATTCATTACCTTCTCACCCCCATTTATGGTAACATTTATGTTTTTCAGAACCAAATCCAAGTCCTCCCGGTAACGTAAACCATAGCCTCGAAACTCAACCTTCCCTTCCTCAGGCCAGGTACTCGCTGGGGCAGTTTGTTCGATACTCCATTCAGCCTGAAAGAACCACACAAACATACCTGATCAGTTCCTCCTTCAATTGGACATGGGCTCAGAGGACTCGAGGAAAGCAATTAAGAAAAATCCTTGTTAGTGTGTAATTTGCAAAAGGAACTGTGACGATGATGGGAAGAGAGGGAAAGAGCTGCCCCAAGGCAGATGAAATGGTATATGTAGCCAAGGGCTTTGCTATCACAAGTCCCACTTGCTGGATAAACTTTCCTCTTACAAACATCAGAATCATAGAGGCAGCACGTATTCAGATAACCTGTTTGTACACCCCCACCACAGCAAGGAAACCGTTGGGAAAGCCAGAAATGCAACTAGAAGCAGTTTAACTGAGACACAAGCACTAAAAGATTAGCAAGCTGGTAAAGTAAACAGCTGCTGCCTCAGCCTCCCAGAGGTGGGAGAGAAGAGAACACGCCCCACTGCATTCACTGCCAGTGCCAAACAAAAAGGCTTTTCACTGTACAAACACTGGTCTGCTACCAGAACCTGAGAAAAAAATTCTAGGAAGGCCCCTCATAGGTCTGGCTGCAAAAATAGTGACTCAAGTCAGGTTCAAGTGACAGGCATGGCAAAGAGAAGCCACTCTGTTCTGTAGCCAAGAGGGGCACAACTGCAGATGAAATGAGTTGTTAGGTGATTTGAATCATAACAAAAAACTAAAGCCTCTTTACTCCCCACACTGAGAGCAAAAAGAGAAACACAAATTAAAAAAAAAAATGTTTAAGCACTTAGGAAACCAAAACATCTGTACAGCTCCACTGCTTAGCCCAGGTCAGAACAGCACATTTCCTAAATAACACTGTGCAAGTATCAGTGGATACACCTCAAAAGCACCCACAGGAACTACCAGCTAAGATACAGCCTGTCCCCAGAGGGAGGGCGCTGACAGCACTAAGCTCTATCCCATCCCTCAGCTCAGAGGACATGCCCAGCTGCCCCCTCCAACCCTTGCAGCCCGGCTGTGGGCGAGACCTCAGAACAGGGCACTGACTTCTACAGGGGTGGTGGACAACTCAGTGTACCTCCTTCTCCATTTCAGCGTATTCTTTGACTCTTTCAACAGCAACAATGTTGGTTTCCAGCTCAGATGACATGCGAACTAGCCAGTTCAAGTATGCTGTAATCTGCAAGAAGAAAAGAAGCCTAGAAGCAGTTTATACTAAATGTGTTACCTGCAATAAATAAAAAACATGAAACAACCAAAGCACTGCAAGTTCATGGAATGCATAAACATAGACAAGATCTTGGCTAATCAATGCTGGACAGGAGAAAAGTCCAGATGCCTTTAATATGCAGGGGATGAGTCATCTTAGCCACATGCCCTCATACAGGCAAGGCACAGAAGATACTTCCCAGCATCCTTCCAGATGCTATTTATAGTGATTATTCTCTTCCTATGTTCCATATATTAGTTTTCCCTCCAAAGCCATAGCACAGTTCTGACTTTCTGATGCAGTCTTACAATTCAGAGCTTTTTTTTTTAAAAAAGGTAAAATTACCTGCAGTGATTAGGACTTTTTTTTTTTAAAAAAGTGAAATTACCTGCAGTGAGTAGGACACTGAGAGGCCAACCAGTCCTGCACTGAGTTTGTTCCGTGCAATCACTGCAAACAATGCTGCAAAGAGGACAATACAGTTCCCCACGTACTCCAGACGGACAGCCAGCCACCTGCAAGACAGAAAAATGTAATGCATCTTTCCGGTAATTCACCCACAGAGAATTAGGAATGTGGCCAATGTTCTGTCACACATTTTGTTTTTGAAAATATTACTAATATGGCACCTGTGTACTGCCAGTGACACAGGAACTGCTAACATTTGAGGTTCTGCTCCAGCAGCATGCAAACCTAGAGGCATCCAAAATTAATAAACCTTTCAGGTGCATAAATTCCTGTCTTAGTTCAGAAAGCAGTTGTGGTTAACATTGGGATCAATGGATCAAAACTTTTTAAAAAATATTACCCAGAAGTAAGGCAGGAACTCTCAGAAAGAAAAGAAATTCAGAAGTAATCTTAATTCCAGTACAGAAGTTTAAGCAAAACATCTGTGAAAAAGATATATCCACACAAGCTTCCCAACCCTAGACAAGTATGCTGAGAGCTGCGACTGATAAGGAGCACAGGCAGCAGAACCACGTCCTCCCCTATATAACTGCCTTTCAATATTTCAACCCCACTGTTACCTGTTTGCAACAATGCTTGGATAGTAAGCTTTCTGATTTTCATCCACTTTCATGTCATTCTGCTTTATGAAACGTTTCTGCTCCTCAAAGGCTCGAATGACACTGACTCCCAGGAGGGTCTCGTTGAAGTGAGAATATACAGGAGAACGACTGACAGACTCAAGGCGTTTGAGCTGGCGAGAAGTGGCTACATAAAATCTCTGCAAATCAAAGTATGAGAATTATGGTCGCATCCAGACCGCATTTGAAAAGACAAAGGGAATCGTAAGAGAGTTCCCTGCCATTTGGGCTATTAGTTGCAGAGATTCAACTTACACATGGGAATACATGCCTTCTCCAACACTTTTAGGCCTAAAAAGACCATTACATACACTCTGCTGTCTTTAAACAACTGCTAATCAAACTATCTCATGCGATAGCCATTTTCTCCTCTTTCTCTTCTCTGCAAGCTTAGTTCAACAGTGTAACACACACGCACACATCACTGCCTTTAAGGTTTAGTAACGGAGCCTGATAGATTCACTAATTCAAGAGTCAAAGTCAAAACCCAGCTTCTTCTCTCTGACCTGTACTGGCTCTACTAGATTTCTAAGAGTAAAGCAAGAGTGAAGCAAGCACGCCCTGCCTACACAAGACAGGACTGAAAAGCTGCAATTGTTTCTCTTGCTCTGTAAATAATACTGTGATGAAACAGGCACATTAGCAATGCATACCCCTCTAAAAGCTACTCTTCTGTTTGGAAGTAAGTTTTAGAAAAGCCTATACATTTTCCATATCTGGGCTCTGAGCAACAAGCTATACAAAATTTGCCTCAAAATCTTTTTAGAAAGTCTGCTTAGGTATTAAAGGATTACTTTCTGCACAGAAGTCATTCTACACTTGACAACGGAAGGAAATGCTCTGCTAACGTCAGCTAATCAATAAACCATGCAAAGCACAGTCAGTCAAGCATGACTCAAGTCAAACATATTAAAACCCATCCCAGTGCAGAGTCAGAAGAGAACTGTCTTAAATAACAGAGGATGAGTGACTGCTGGTCCCAGTGCCCCCAGGTAAAACCCCCTACCTGCACAAATAAGTAGACAAGTCCCAGAGGTGGAATAATGACGGCAGCTATAGGTGTGGCCAGCAGAATGATGATACAAGCCCCAATCACGTTAAATGTTGAGCCCATGAACATCTTGATGATTGGTGGAATGGTGGAGTCAATGGTATCTATCTCCTTAGAGAAACGGTTCACCAGATTTCCACTGGGTGTACGTTCAAAGAAACTAATTGGAGACCTGAGGACATTGTGCAGGAGGTTAAGGTGCAGGTGTCGTGAAGCAAATATTCCCCCTATTGACACAACCATCGAGTAGCCAAACACAGCAATACCTAGAAAAGAAGACTTGTTTTTAACTGCTTCCACCTCTCACACAAAATATTTTTCTCCATTTTGTCATCACTGAGCATTAGCACATCTCTAGTACAACAATCCTGAGAACTGAGGTTCACTACAGGTAGACTCAGGAATTACTCCAAGTAATAAAAAAAAAAAAAAAAAAAAAAAAAAATCAGTGAAAACACCACATTTCTCTCATGGAAGAAGTTGTTTCTCCATTACAAAATTTTGTGTAGTATTTGAGCACTTCTCTTGAGTAAAGGCCACCGAATTTTAAGGTGGGATTTAGTTTTTATTGCAGGATTTTTATGGCAATTCTCAAGTGGGGTACCTGGGGTGTTAGGTTTCATGGCAAACAAACTTTGACCACAAAGAGGATGCAAAAAGCCACTGAGCTGGCCTCCCCATGGTGCCTTAAATGGACCCTCAAACAGTCAGAGGAAACATCAGCCTACACAGCTCAGCCAGGCTGTGGCTGCAAGGGATGCAGCGTAGCCATGGCCTCCTGTGACAAACTGTCCCTGCAAACCAGGCTAGCACGGTTCGTTTACAGGCCAAGGAGCCATTTCCTGGGTCAGACGTTTTGTCACCAACTACTGGCTCATCAGCCCCTGCAAACCACATTCATTCTTGTTTTATGCAAACAAAAGAAAACCATATTCACTAGCTCAATAATTTTATAGGTTGGTTTGCTTGCCTTTTTTTTATTCACTCAAGTTTTTCATCTTTCTACAAAGGGGGGAAAAAAAAAAAACCACACTTAAATCCTTAGCAAACTGCTGGTGCAGTTCTGGGGATACAAGGTCACCAAGAGCATTAGAAACATTCTGAACCAGCTAATCTTAAAATAGGTAAGATCAAGCAAACCTTGAGAAATTCCCAGTGCTCCATACACTCCCAGTCTGACATTTGTGTACTGCTGTGTCCCATTGATAACAGGATCATCTGTCCATAAACTTAGCCAGTAGTTGGAAGCCAGGGAGGCTATATGATTACATATAAAGAGGAAAATGCTTAGGAAAGAGATAAAAAGTCCAATTGCTTTCATGTAGTCCCAGTACACTGTTGCCTTTACCTGAAGACAGAAGGGGAAAAAAAAAAAATATTCATTTTGCAGATTACGTTTCAAAACCAGCAATTCCCCCTCTTCAGTCCCCATTTAAAGTCAGTATGCCTGCATCAGGCCATAAAAACACAACAGTTGCACTCTAGAGAGCCACTGCTTGGGAACACAAGCTGCAAAGCGTTCTATGGAGACGTGCCAAACCCGACATCCCCCTAGGGCAGGCACACATCATCTTTCCCGTGTCTTCCAAGCGAAGGGAAGGGTAGGGAGAGAGCTGCCTGAAGTAACACAGAGCATCAGTGGCAGAGCCAAAAACTTCACTGAGGAGTTCCAGTTTTTGGCTCTCTCTTCTTACCACAAGATTATATAGCCTTTAATTAAATCCTTGCTCCATATGGCTTGTATCCTATGATCTATCTTTAACCAGAGAATTCAAGCAACGCTGCTAGGAGGTGTAACTGCCATTTTCCCAAGAACCTCACTCTCAGGTTTCTCAGAAAGCCCTGGGTATCCTGGGATTAGATACTTGTGTCTACAGTGGAAACTTGGCTGAAATTCATCTGAGTCAATTCCAGCTCCTTACACTGAAGGGCAGTTTTCACTAGGTCACCTAATTCGTCACAACCTCTCTCCAAGAAATAGCCGCAAGGTTTTCATTTCTTCTTTTGATCTTTGATGTGGTCAGGCCCATCATCTTAAACAAAAGTTTTGGTGTCAGCACTCTTTCTGCACGCAAACCTGGGGCTCAGCTCTGGGAGCAGAGGGCACAGCAACACTTCCCTGAAGTACTAGACAACAAGCAGCAAGTCCAAGAATCCACTCAGACCTTTCTCACCCCAGTTACATGGTCTTTGGATGCTATTTTCTTCTGAACGCTGTGGAGTTTTCTGAAACTGAAAGAGAGTGCAGGAAGTGGGAATGGGAGACCTTACCCTCCCGGTCTTTGCTGTGTCGGCCTCCATCAGTTTCCAGGAATTCTTTTCAGCAAGCGGCTTCTGCAGCTCTGCTGTGCTACTCTGGTGCTGTGATTTCCCGGTGTCTCTGCTGTATGTTGAGGAGTTACTGAGTTGCCTGTTTGAAGACATTTATTTTTCAGTCTTAGCATGATACAGGCCAGGTGTTTACTTCATAAATAGACTTTAACAGTCTATGGCGCCGAGTCAGTGGCTTACATTATTCTGGTGATAATCAATCTCCTAACCAGTCATCATCAGGCCAGTGGTTACTAGTGCTTCCCTCCTCCCCTCACAGTGCACTCCTAATCCTCCCTGATGGCATTCAATTCTCAAGTATCCATCTTCAGATACAAGTGACAGTCAAAGAAGTCTTGGTTGAGCAATCAAACTCCAGAAAGAAAAATGCTTGGTGATCATCAAACATCAGCCTTTACAAACCCTATCATCAAATACAGCACAGCTGCTGAAGCGGCATCAAAATGGGCAATTGTACTCCCAGGCACTCTAATTAGCTTCTAGAAATACAGTATCTCTAGAGCACCATAAGAATAGGGCATAGACTATGAGATTGATTTTGGAAGGCATAATCAGAGTGGTCGCCTTTGGCCTCTCTCAAGCATAATAGCAGCTGTCCTAGGTCAGACGTGTACTAGGTCCACGCAGCACTTCATCCCATCTGACAGCAGTCAACTGCAGAAGCCTTGGGAAAGCGTATGAAAGCGGGACTAGCCAATACAATACTCTCCCTTTTATGGAAGCCAAACCCATGGTATCTTGCTACAACACAATCGTTCCTTCACATGGAACGAAGAGTAGCACAAGAGCTCTGTGTGTGCACACACGCATGCGCAACAGTCTCTACCAGCAACGGGAGCGGGGCTGCAGCCTCAGAGGTTCGTATGCCAGGTGCTAGCAACTGGGGAGATTGGGATCCAGGGGCAGCTATTGGGCAGACTGAGTGTCTGAGCCCAACTGGTGGAGAGATCCACCTTGTACAGACACATATATTATATTCTCACTAGTGAACCTCCACCCTGCTCAGCCAGAGATGGGAACAGGATGAGGCCATTTGCTGCTGTGTTTGTGTAGGTGCTCCAAGCGTCTGTGATCTGTGTGGCCGGCCACATATACGTGAGGTGTGTATGTACATTCTATGTGCGTGTGCCTGCTGAGAGTACATCTTCAGTCTTGCTACTGTTGGACCTGGAGCCACGGAGCAGCAGCAGCCTCGCCTCTCTCAGGCTGCTGGATCCGGCGTGATACATTTTACCCTAACAATTACCATAAACACCAAATTAGTTTGTCCACAACTGAGTAACAGGATTGAGGGGCGAAGGGGGGGAAGAGAGAAAAAAAGAGAGACAGAGAGAGAGACAACATACCTATGCATCAACTTTCCAGGGGCTTCATTCACAAGGACTCCATTTTCTACAGGCTTTCCTTCCTTTCCAGATGGACTACTTGTAGCTGGGGGGGGATGAAAAAGTAAACATGAAAATGGTAAGCAAAAAGATACAAAGGTTTCATTTCAATCCTAAATGCCAGGTGCAGTCCTAATATGCAAAGGGGGAACACAAGTAAATATTTACATATACTAACAGATAATTGACCAGGTGACAAATCAGTTTAATTCCATCCCCAACAGAACTAGTTGCCAAGACAGTGAACATTTATTTTTCTATTTTTCTACCAAATGTATGTCAGTAATAATAATGTAATATAATTATGAGGACATACTTGATGATAAAGCATGCGACACCAAGTCACACTATGACTCAGTTTGTGGAAAAAAACCCAAACAATCCAACTGCTCCTTTTCAAACCACATCTTTTACACAGTTAACTATAAATTATTTTCATTTTAGAACGCAATAAGAAGACATTCTAGTAAATGATGGAGTGAAGCTTTAGAACAGAAGGCATCTGCTATTAACTTAGAGCCTTCCTGCAAAATTAAGCAGGAAGCAACATGCAAAAGCCTGGTGTTTTTGCGCAACCATAGGAATCAGATTAAATTAAGCAAGAGATCTTTCTATGAATGTCACTTCTCAAAAAAGTCTTGTTATCCCACAACATCCCATTTGTAACAAGGTGCAGCACACATGAGACAATTGTCTAAAACACTTCACAAAACCTGTCAGCTTGAAATATTAAGTTTTCTCTGAGCAACTTAATTCAGTGTAATATAGTGCCATGAATAAATTTCTAGCTTCAAGTTATGTCATCATTTTCCTAATACAAACCAAATGACTGACTCCTAAAAAATTAACTGTCAATTAAATGCAACTTTATTTTCAAGTATGAAAGTTAATTCACATTTTTTTAACAAAAAATAATTTTGCATTTTAAAGGATTTATGCATAGTTTATGCAAACAAAAAAGCCCACCTGCATCTATTCAAAAGATATGTGGGAAAATTTGTGTAGATCTAGTCTGAAGTTTTCATGTTTTTATACTAAAGCAAAATACATGCATAAAACAGTTCATCAATACATTAAGTGTGGACTGTTTGAACATAAAGCTGTTCCCTCCTATGTCTGCCAGCTGAACATTGGTTCATTACTCTAAAAACCCAAAGCTAAACTGTTCAGTGTGGTCTAGAAGCAGAAGAAGACAGAGTATGTGAAGAAGTGAAGAGTTCAATGATTTAGTTCTTATTTTTATTTATACGAATGAGAGCAAACCAATATGGGACTTCTGGTTATTTTAAGCACTTGACAGATTTCTTTTGAAAGGCTCCCATATGAAAACCAGCAAGCATTCCAACATCATATCGCTTTAGAGCATTGCTGAAGTTCTAAACCCACATGAACAAAACCACAAATAAACCATCCTAACAGCTCTTAAATTTGATTTCATATTGTAGGCTACAGAGATTTCCTGCTTATACTGCATTTACCTCTTGAGAACGAGAAATGCTCAAGATTGCCATAGTATATCTGGCACGTGCACCTAGGGTATAAGCTCACTAATGAGGGCTCTGTTGAAAAATATGTCCAGAAATGATAAAAGGGAACAGCTGCCAAGTACTGAATATATACATGAGAACAAAAAGGACCTTTAGGGCTCAATCCTGAACGATGCCGCTCTGGGTACAATCCTCCAGGGTGCATCTTTAAAGTTTATTTAAAGCTTCCTCACAGAAGTGTTTGCGATGAAGAATTGCTGCTGATGAGTTATCTACAAGCTGACACACCAACTGTTACAGCATCACACAAACAAGTAACATGCAAACCAAGCTGATATCTTCTATGGTGCAGACGAAATTCTTCTAATAATGACTCAATCTCTTGTAAATGAACTGCAGCTACTCATTACTCCAACACAAGCACTAATATAAAGCCACATGTCAAAAAAGCAGTTACCTGTTTCCAGAGGTTGAATCGTTCCTTCTAACGAAGGATCTGAGTCTAGAAGTATATATAATTAACTTTTTCCAGAACACACTCAACCATTTTCAATCTTTACAAATACAAATGCATCCAAGTAGCACAACCTAAACTACAAAACCATAAATGCCCAGGACAGGATCAAATTTGCTGAAATGGACCTTTTTTTAATCCCAAGCCTCATACACAGTCAAAAAAGACAACCTTGAGGAAAAAGAAAAAAATCCAAATCAGATGGGTACAAGTGACAGATCAAGAAACTTCCTTTCTTTCAAGATATGCACTAACAAAGAGAGAATCAAAGAAAGTTACTGTAAAGTGGCCTCATATTGACAACAACAGAAAAACCTCACTATGTACAGGGAACTACAATACGCATTTTCCCCAGTGGTGAGGAAGAGACTTCATTCAAGAATCTTAAGGGACTCCCTGACCTTAACATTAAAAATGCAAAGCATCATGTTTTCAGAGTGGCAACTTCTGTCCACATGGCTACGTCTCTCCTCCCACAGCTCTGCTATTCCGCCTTGCTTTAGTCATGCAGCTGCAATGAGAGAAGTAGAGCTGTGGCTGTACCGGTTTACTTAGTCCCGTCTACTCTGTAGTACCCGGTCATCATCCTCCCTGGACAGGTTAGTAAGGAACAGTGAGATAGCTCACGCTTCCAAGCATCTTAATACCCTAGCAGCACTCATCTTGAATCAATATTTGCTTCTTCCATTTGGGGCAGAGGCTGCAAATGGCTTTTACTTCAGGAGAGAGAAAGGAAAGAGTTGAATTTGCTAGAAGATAACTAAAATGAATTTTAGAGAAAGTCAGATTATTTCCTGATGCAGACAGGTGTTTCCCCAATTACTACTCAGGTCCAGACTCCACAACAACATTTGGAAAAAAGCCAACACATCTCAATATTTAACTCTTGCCCTCCAAGAAGTCAGAAAGGAGAGAAGCACCCAACCATCCCTACAGGCATTATACAAGCTCTCGTAACTATCCAACACTGTTACTAAGCTTAACTCAGCCTCATGCTGTTAGGAAAAAAGCACAGCCACAATACACAGGTGTGCCGGGCTTTACTGGGGGACAGTGTTGACCATGAAGGCACAATGCTTTTCCTTGCAGATATGAAACCCCAGCCCATAATGCAGAATTAATTTTTATTATGAAATACACACTGCTACCTAATGTATAATACAAAGCAGTTCAGTAAGGAAGCGATCTTCCTTTCGAATTCAGCACTTTAAAAATAACTCTATTTTTTTTTCTCGCTGCTGCAATTGGGAAACAATTTCTACAGAGGCCAAGCAAGGCCCTGCGAATCTTACCCCTGTACCATACTATCTTTTCGGGAAAGCAGATTTCTATTTCATGCAGGATAACAGCTGAAAGTTAGGGAATTAAGTCCACAAAATTTAAGAAAAACTCAAGACATTCAAATTGCTGGCTACAAGTAACAGATCAAGAAGCTTCCCTTCAAGATATGCAAGATACGGAAATCACTGAACTAAATGCTACAGTCCAGACCCTTAGCAGTTCTCAGCAGTTACCCCTTTTCCTCTCCAAAACAAAACTGAATAACCTGTTGTGCTGGCAATTCTCATATAAAAAATGAGTTGAGTAGCCATTGCAAGGTCTTTCAGCTTTTTATTTGACTGCAAAGTCAGAGAGCCAAATGCTGGGGAGAGAGCCATCTGAAGCACAGCCCACACAATGTAAACCAGATTTAGAATTACTAATTGTGCTATACTTCGCTATCTTTCAGGCACTGCATTCAAGACCAAAGATGAACCAGACAGTTAAAAAATATTTCAACCTTATGGTGCAGCTGCACTTCTGCGGAGCCACTTTTACTCCCCACAAACACTAAAAATAGCTCCAGGCTTTTCAAGGACAAACCAAAGTATATGCTGAAGCCATCTGGAAAAAACAGCAAAACCTTAACGCCCACATACATCAAAACATCTGCTGCATTAGTTTGTATGGGAAGCAAGGGAAAACAGTCATAAGAAAGGTAATCTTAAAATAACTATTTGCTATCTGTACAGCAAGAGGTATTGCAGCAACAGCTACAAGTCTAGAGAGGGGGAGGGAGGGACACCAAGACAGAAACGCACTCACAGGAGTCAAGGGCACATCTATGACTCCAGACCAACCTGCACAGGCAGGAGTAGTACTGGCATCAGCAAATCAGCCACTCTAAATGCCAGAGAATGGAGTAACTGCTAAAAGAATCGGGATCCTTTTTATACAACCCAGTTAATTTTACATGTAGTTCCAGTTACTTTGGAGAAGATCACACACCGTAGACACAGTAAGGCATCCATTTCATGTATCCACAGCTGAGAGCAACGCTCACTGCCTTCTGCATCAAGCAGGATGCTGGAGAAGAAGGGGCAGCTCACACCTCCCCTCTGAGCCATCCCAAAGACTCACACAGGGGCAGCTTTCTGGAGTGGGGAATTTTCCCCCACACAGAAGATACACCATGAAGCTGAGGCAGCAGTACAGCACACAGACAGCAGGTAACCCTCAGGAATCCCAATGGGAGAGAAGGGCTGGGAAGCAATGGGGAGCAGACTCACAGCCAAACCTCAGAGGCTGGGTAGGAGGAGAGGCTTTCCCACACTTGCAGAAGCACGATGTATTCCAGCCAGAAAGCACCAATCCACAGTTTTCTATTTTGCTCCACCTTAAGCGTTTTCAGGCTGCCAACACTTCAGACATAAGGGAGCCTCCCTTTTAACGTGGGTGTGCAGATCCCCTCCAGCTAGCTCAGGCTGACTCCCATGACAGATTACTCTGTGTTTATCCAAGAATCTGTGATTCTTAGTATTTAGTAATCTTTTACACATCTGATAAATATTAATATTATCCCTGTGAACCAGACAAATAATACCTCTATTTTTCACTTTTTACCATTGGCAGAAGATCACTCGACCACAACTGAGAAACAAATTTGCTGCAAATATCAACCCTGTGATACAGCAATCCTCTCCAAATCACCAGGGTCATACTTAAGTTAAAAGTGCCTTTTATTAGACAACTGCAGAGAAGCACGGCAAAAGATAAAGCACTGGCTCACTTTCCAGAAGAAGATTCAGTATTTAAATGGAAAAGTGAAGTAACTTAGTTTAATGTAAAGGACTTCAAAACCTACCATGCACTTGGAAAGGGGAGGATACAAAGGCTAAAAGAACAAGGCTATAAAAGGGGGCAAATCTTTGTACAAGTCAACTTGTTAACTTCCTAGGGAAGCGCACAGAAAGTTAATTTGTTTCTGGAAGTCTTGTACACTGAAGACTGCAACAAGTCTGACTGTGCTCAAAGTAGGCATAGAAATATACAGAAAATACACAGAAGTTAGCCGGATTTGCTTCCATAAAACCTCTTCCCGCAGTGCTTTTCACAGTGGGAGACCCCACCCATACAGCACTCGCTGTTTACAGACAGTGTCCACCCAAACCAGCGTCCCAGTCTGCAGAGTGACAACCAAGATGTATGAAGAGACCTTTGCAAGAGGAGAGCTAGCCTACGGCAGGGCATCCTGACCTTGAGCCTCAGCTCAACACATCGCCCCCAAATCCAACTCCTCATCAGGGGTAGTTGGATGCATGAGAGGGAGCCAGGAGAAGATGCCACCTTGCACATCCAGGGAACTGCTCATTCACAGCCTCCAAGGGCTGTCTGTGTTGCCAGCCTGGATAGCAAGAGGGCAGCTTCAGAGAGTAAGGCAGACCACCACAGCCCTCACAGCCCACAGTTCCCACAAGGAACTTTTGGATGAACATTAGGAGCAGCCCCTTGCCAAAGGCAGCCATTCAACACCTCTTTAACGCTTCACAGCTTCATCAGTGCAGCTAAATGTGGCATCATTTCTGTTTTGCCTGTGATGGGCGTGTGAGGAGTAGACTGAAAAATGCCCCTGCTTTCCCTCTAGGGAATGGGTGGGAACCAAGGGTTTTCCAAATGGAAGATGATGGGAAAAGTGGGCTCAATTCCTTCCTTGTTCTGGAGAGCCTGCTCTGCAGCACTCAGCAGCAGGCATTTGCTACCAAACAGGCCTCAACATGCCAACAACTTAACCCCAGGCAGCACAGTGCAACCACCCCTCATACTTTTTGACATGAGCTTATGGAGGAGTGTCAGAAAATCACCACAGCAAGCTGCTGAAGAAAACAGTCTGGAGGCAAGAGACTAAGTTCCCTTATTAAAATCCAATACTGCAACCATCTGCAGGTAAAAAAAAAAAATCTAGAGTATATTCCTGTATAAGTGCAGCTCTACAGCTGCTTTTTAAAGCAGAAGCAGGATGTCAGCTAGTCAGGGATGAGCTGCTGCTTCCTCCTCCCCATCCCCAAAGGAATTATCTGCATAAAGACGACACATCCTAATAAGCACAGAAAGTGTGTATAAACCCCAGATGGCCTTTACTTGATCTCATAACCATCTGAATTTTGCTCTGAGAGGAATTTTACTACAGATCTGTTCCTAAATTTTAAGAAAGAATGCATGTTTAATCTCACAGCCTTCAATGCCCTCAAGAGTGAAGCACCTCTACATATAGGTATGTCACAAGAAATAATAATTTCTTTTAACTTTCCTTCCACTACTAATATTTTTCCTTTAACGTGACTCCCTTAACATGCCACACGTCAGCTTATCCCAAGAGAATGTATCTGTAAGCTTACCGCTGTTCTCCATGCTTTGTTCAGCATTAGCATATGTACGAAGAAACTCGGCAAAAGCCCCATCTTGCTTCAGCAGCTCCTGGTAGGAGCCCATCTCAGAGATTTCTCCATCAGTCATTACCAGAATTGTATCCATTTGAGGCAAATAGTTGATTGCGTGGGTTACCAAAACCCGTGTCTAAATAGCAAAAGACAAAAAAAAGTTTTTCTAACATCTCAAATTAGTTAATACAATGGTTGAACTACTGCTCTTGCTGCTTGAATTCTGTGTATAACACAGTAATAACTATGGACAGGCATGCAGCATTTTTAAGAAAAAATACTGTCCTTGTCTGGATTTTTGCATCAAGAAATTTTGAATTACAGAAACCAGAGCACATTTAATTATAAAAACTCCGTGTTTTATAGAAGTCCTCTAAAAATCTCAGAAGGATCCTTTCATTTTTCAGATGTTAAACAAAAGTCTGAATATGCAACTTAACAAACCTGAAATCATTTGAACTCAGCAAAGAAAAACAAGTAATTCTCTAGAGACAAGTATCTCATTATGACATACTTTATTTTTCAGGATTCCTTTTGGTCCAATAACTTTTTCAAAAATATGTTTCCCAACATGAGCATCAACAGCTGATAAAGGATCATCAAATAAATAGATATCTGCATTACAGTAAACCGCCCGAGCAAGACTGACTCGCTGTTTCTGTCCTCCAGACAAATTCACACCCTGGGGAAACAAGAAAATATGGTCCTTTATTTACAGCTGAAAAGAGATCTCTTGCTACAGTTTGTGAAAGACACAAGTCATAGCTGGTTTATGCAAATTAGAGAAATTTCAATATTGTATGAAACAGATCTCCATCACGAATAATTTCACTACCACAATAGCGTAAGCAAATACAGTCAAAATCCTCTGGAAGGAAGCACATCTATCAAGTTCTCACTGTCAGTGAGGGGCTAGTCAAAAATAGTTTTGTTTGCTGGTCTTGTAAAGCAATTAACCCAGACCGACCTACCTAACCCTGTACATTCAGAGGCTACTTTTCTTCTCAGCTGTATTTCTGCAGTGCTGCCTCTCATTTAATAAACAACTCTGTTCACACTCTACAATTCAGTTGGCCTGCTGACCAATAAGGAAGATAAAGCTGCATCCTTTACTGAATCTGGGGCTGTCAGTTGGCAGCTATATCCCACCTATAACTAGTCAGCAGGCAAAGCACTATCTCTACATACCCCTGTCTTCTGGAGAACATCAGCTTTGCAGAACGCCAAGCAGGTTACATACAGATACCCTGCTGGCCACGAGGTTTGGGGACACTAGGTCCTGCTCCCATAGCAGAGCGCTACAACATCTATGCAAGTTTCTAAACCCCACACCACACATACTTTTGCAACCAAGTGCCAGTTTTGGGGTCGTGGTTGTGGTTTGTTTTTTGGGTTTTGGGGTGGATTTTTTTGGGGGTGGGTGGGGAAGGGGGTTGTTTTAAATGAAACTGAAGTGTTCTAGAAGATTCCTCTCTTCCTGTTTCCGTACGTTTTTCTGCTCTATGACCATGGCAACTTAGAGATGATTAAAAACTGTCATTGCAAGATGCTTTTGCATTTGTAATTGAGGACCGGTTTCCTCCCCTCTGAGGCTTAAAGACAAGGAAAACATACTGTTCAAATTTGCCTCTTATTCTAGAGGATTTGTACTCTGAATGTTTTAAATTCAATACAACTTTAAGATAAAGTAGAATAGAAGTCATATGGCCTTAAGGACAAGCAATAGCACTGTTATGTTAGAATGGGTATTTAAATACCTTTTCTCCTATTTCTGTTTTGTCTCCCGTAGGAAGAATCTCTATATCAGGCAGCAGTGCACAAGCCTCAATCACACGCTTGTACCGGCTCTCATTCATCTCCCTTCCAAAGATAATGTTATCTTCCAGAGTAGCATTTTGGACCCAGGCTTGCTGAGGAACATAGGCTACTGAGCCCTGCAAGAAAAATAAAGTTCCTTATTCAGTACTTTAGACTATAAGTCTGCACACAAAGTCAAAGCACAGAAGGGCTTTGTGAGGTAGACAGTGCTAATCACCTCACAAATTGCATATGGTCATTTCAAAACTGCACAAAGTAGTTCTTGGGCTACCGTCTCCTCCAAAATGTTATTTTTATAATCCTCTCTGCAAGTGAATGTAACAAAAAGTGTTGGTGGAAAATAAAGGACTTCAAACAAAATATGATTCTCTAACATAAACTTGGAGAGAAACATTTGTTTAGAGAGTATGTTTGCACAATGTTTGAATGTCAGAAGTCATTAGTTCTTTCCTATAGTTATAAATTATGTTCTGCATAAAACAATTTAATCTGGAATGCAAGTGTTTCACAAATGCATCCCTGCCAAGAGATTTCTGCAGAAAGCAGGGGAAGTAATTTTTATATAGAAGTCACTTCAAAGGAAGAGATTGTCTACTGCAAAGTATTTTGCTTTGAAGATTAGTTCTGCCTTCTCTTTCTGCACAAATAATCAGTGATTCAGATTTCACCTACTTTCTTTTTCCAGAACAATTTGGAGGTGACCAAACGTGCATTCTTTTAAATGCAACATATTTGTTTTGCTCTTAAAATAATTCTCTTTCCATAGATTACAGCAGCAGCAAAATCCAAAACAAGGACTTTTAACTTATTTACTTACTTCCAGGTCATTTTTCCTCTGTGAGCTCTGTGCAAGTTTGATGTCTAAGAAAGTACAAACTACAACAGCAGCTTTTCCCGTGTTTGGATATCTGGGTGTACCCTCTCTCCTTGTAATTCTCTGATGTCTAAGAAGGTATGAACCAATACTGCTCTTCCTCAGGCTGAAGTATGTATAATAGCGTCACACCCGCCTCACACCTGACTGCCAACAAGACTCACCAGAATACTTATCTTTGAGACCTCCATCGTTCTGTCTATTTAGCTAAATCGGAAACCAACAGATTTAGAAGTTGTTGGGTCGAGGCTTAACAGGCAATTAGACAGAGTGCAGGCTAAGGCATATATGTGGCTCACCAGGAAATCAGGCTAAAAACCGCATTCATTTGAAAGGCTGTCTCTTCCCCTCTTCACATCGTTTGAAAATCTAGAATCCCTCTGGCAGTACCCACAAATAGCTGAACAATTCTTCAGACACATCACACCTTGACAACCACGTAGCCTTCCTTTTTGTCCATCTCCCCCAGTAATGCAGACAGCAATGAAGACTTTCCACAGCCAACTTGACCAACAACAGCTACCAAGGAGCCTTCAGGAACAGTGAAATTAATGCTGAAATAAAGTGCACATAATTCAGCCTTGCTTGCTGGCACATCCCAGTAGTTAAACAGTCCATTGAACAGCCCATATAAAGCCAGATGCAATGTGAACACCCACTGCAAATGCTGTCACAGCACAGAAACTTTAACTGTTTCAAAATGCAAACTTCTCATTCAGAAAGAACCCAGCTCTTCTTATACTTAGGACATAGCATCTTAATATGTAATTAGTCAATAATTAGTCAAAAGGAGAAGAAAAAAGAAAAAAAAAAAGGCACTGTGACACAACCTGTCCAGTATTTCTCTCAAATGTTCTGTGATCACAAATGTAAATATCAGTGGATGCTTCCTAAACAGCATTCTTGTCCCAAAGATTATACAATTTAAGGCCCAAGAAAGAGCAGCCAAAATTAAGGAAGGAGACAGGGCACAGGGAAGACACGGCTTGTAGCTGCGTCACCCCAGTTACTTTGTTAGTCATACCATGTGCAAGGTTTCTTCACTGGTTTTCTCCAGGATGGGAATCAAGGATGGCTACAGTTCAGCCAGAATAAGATTTTAAAAGGAAGACTCTGAGGACATAGTGCGAACATGACGGACTAAGGATAATTACGAGGGGCTAATCTGGCTGCATCCTCTAGATGGAGCTCATCCCACCTGCAGCACATTGCAAGAGCTTGAAATCTCTGAGGCTTTCCCTCCTCCCGTTATACATCTTGCTACTCTTCTTTATGCATTAAAAAAAAGATATAGAACAAACGTTATTTGTTCTCCTGTTCCTTTAAGGCAACAAACTCTTCTGCATACAGATTTTATAATTCAAATACAGATCATTTATGATGCAGCAAGATTATGGAGCAGAACAAAGGGTACTAATTCTTACCTGTTCAGGGAAGGAGGATCATTTTTGGACCAGCTAAACGTTGCATTCTTTACAACAATGCTTCCTTCAGCTGACAAATAGAAAATTCGTATTTATAAAAGTGCCAATGCAAGCAGCTGAACTGTATGCTCTGGATCATGCCACAGAAGTCAATCTAAGCACACACAGGCAGAGGTATAAAGCTACTTTTCCAGCAGAACAACAACCCACTACTTACCAAAAAGCTTGTGTTCTGCTTTTACTGAATTTATCAAAACAGCAGAGATTCTGAGGTTACACTTATTCAGTAACCAGCAGGTACACGAATGTCCACTATACAAAGATCCTGCCTTAACTCAGCTGCATCCTCCTTTATCCAGCAACTCAGCTGCAGCACTGCAAAGTCAGTTCAAGAAACCAGCGGTCTCAATCTGACTTGTGCTTCAATGGAAGCATCGGCTAAACTGCCAATTCCACGTGTGAAGCCAAGTTACTACAAGAATGATAGGGCAAAATAAATCAAACTACCAAATAAAATAACTTTGATCAAAAATACTGTTCAGTGAAATGTCGCATGGTACTGGCATCTGTAGATTTTTACAGTGACAGCTCAAAATATACCACTCCTAATTCAACCAGGTATGCAACACTTAGCCTAGATAAATACTTGCATTAGTATGCAAGTACAACCCATTACGGACAAAAAAAACCAAAACCCCACACTAAAGATTTGTGAACAATGTATTCAGCTGAGAAAGGGGAGGAGATATTCCCAAAAGGAAGATGGAGAGAAAAAAAAAAATACAGCAGATCACTGCTTATCGGAAAGCCAAGTGACTAAAATGCATGAGAGGGAGTGATGGGGATTTCACTATCTTTGTAAAAAGGAAGTAAGAAAATTCATTTAGAAATGACTGACATAGTTAAAGTCAAGGGGTTTTTTTGCAAGAAAAAGCACATTAGTTTTTCAGTAAATCTGCCTTCATGCTTATCTGTCTCCTAAACGGCTCTTTATAACTTTATAACCAACAACACTGGATACAGTGGGAGTGACGCTGAGAGCTACACTCTTTGCACAAAACAGAAACTAGAGGCATTTGCCAGAACTGGGACTTACCCCTTCTCTTTCAAGGGTGCTTAAGTGTTACATGATTGCTCTCCAAAATTCTGGGTTTTGGCACAGCATTAATTATCATTCTGTTAACTGCCTACAAATTTCAAATGGCTACACTTAAAACAGTCTAACAAGTAATTTTTAAAGTGTCCATCTGTGTCTGGATGCAACCATTCTGTAGTTTGGACACAGGAGTTGGGGAAAGAAATTACCTGAGAAGGTGGTAGAAACTTTATATTAGAAACTTTATATTATATATATTATATTATATATTTTTATATATATTATATTATATATTATCTATATTATATATTATATTATATATAATATATATTAATATATATATTATTTCTAATATTATATATTAGAAACTTTATATTAGAAACTTTTCATTTTACAAACTCCCTCCTCTGCTTTCTGGCTATAATTTATCAGTGAAAACCACCAAAATGCAGTAAATTTGTCACAAAAAGCAAAAGAAACACTGCGAAGCCACCCAAAACCTGCACACGCTGATTTTCAACAGGAAAAGAAACTCACCCTCTGTGATGGGACCCCTGATTATGCTGTCTGGATCTAACTCTTCATGAGACAGGAACACCCTAAGGCGCTTCAAGGAGACACTGGCCTGCATGGGAAAGGGATGCAAAACTATCTTATACTCTGCTCATTATATTTAAGAGCTTGTTGTTTTGCAGCATATATATATTACATCATTATTATGCATTCCTAATCCCTCCTTACTTAAATCCATTGCATAGTTTCCTGGATAGTCATCAAACTCGCACTTCCCAAACCACAAGAAATATGGTTGATTTCAGGAACATCCATCCACCATAACTGGGATTAGTAATTTTGCTTGCACAGCACTTAACACACAGGAAATGCAAAGCTCCCTTTCTGAGGTGGCTGAATTTCACCAGTGGACATTCTCTAAGCACAGGAATGTAATCTTTCCACCCAGTGGCTACTTCTGCACAGAAACACCTGCTAATGACTGAAGTCTTACTTCTACTATGCTGCTGATAACCATAGGAAGCACGTTCAATGGAAACCTGAGGATGTTGAATAATGCTAGGGAAACAAATGCCTTCTGAGCATCCAAGATGTTGTTCTTGTCTATTGTGACGTACACAGCAAATGTGGACAGGGCAACCTGAAACAAAGTGTAATGGTTACAGTTAGGATAACATTTTTTAAAGCCACTAACTCAGGAGTCACACAGTCTGACAACTGGAATCAGAGGTCTACAAATCAAAGAAAGAGTAATGTTCTGGTAACTTCCTTGCTCCTGATGACACTTTTTTGCAAAACAAACATTTGATTTAAATCGATTGTTGTAAAAAGAAGTTGATGGCTCCTCTTGGAAAGGTGTCAAGTGCTCACTTTCTTCACAAAGCAAGGATGAAACCACAAATGTCCCAGGCTATGTGCGGTCACACTGCAGAAGGGAAGGAATGATCACTAGTCCTTCCTGCTGCTCTCTCAGTTTTAAGGCACTCCCCATGGTACCAGATACTGGATCAGACATATAGACAGAAAAGTTAGAAACACCCCAATGCTAACCCATTTTATATTTTGTAGAGACTACCACAACCCTACATTTCCAAGTACAGCCCACTTTATCATGGATAGATTGTTTTCCAAGAAACTTAAAATGTTACTGCATTACAAAGATAAAGCCATACAGTACCTAAACAGTTCACAGCTTAAGATCCATGCTGAACAAGAAAATTACATTGAACCATTATTATCATCAATCATAAGGTATAAAAACAATTCAAAAGATCCATATACTTATTTACATTTTTTAAAAATGTGTTTATTAAATTACAGTAAAATTAAAGTAAACTGAGTAAAACCAAATGTTCACTTTCAGACCTATTCCCTTCACAGTGTTTTCTTCCATAGTAACACCACTCATACCTGAGTATATCACAAGATCTAGCAACTCTTTCCCATAGACTGCCACTTAAAACAAGAAACCAAGGTAGGCTAACCTTTGGCATTCCTCCTCCCACAAGACTTGAAACAATTAGCTCAAATGCCTAAGGAACAGTCTCATCTAAGCACAGCATTCATTGAAGACATTAGTATTTCTGTTATAAATCTGACTGCTGTGAAGTCACGTATTGTTCTTCGTACGGCGGCTGACTCAGCTGTGCCTGGTACAGTAGCTTGTTTGTACAATCCTCAGTTTGGACAACCATATCCCAGGGAGAAAGCCCTCCCACAGAGATCAAAAACAAAACAGGGTCCAAAGAATAACCTCACAAGCAGCATGTCTGCACTCTTGTGTTACCAGCAATTAGTCTGAAATACACCCTTATCAGCACACATAGCAGTAGGGGAGGTACTGCAAAATGAATAGTTTCCTGACATCATTACTAAACAATGTCTTAAAGAGCCCTGGCCACGGAAACAGGAGAAGGAGTAGAGGAAATAAAGAGTTTTGAATGTCAAAAGTGCTTTCAAGTAGGCAATTGCAATAATTCTTTAATCAGAAGTTCAGAAGAACATATACGAAAGAACAAAAATCCGAGAAACAGGATGTTAAACGGCAGCCATACACTTCGGGCTGTACCAATTCTGCCCCGGTGGCAAACCCCCTTAGGTGTAGGACCATTGCCACACATTCACAATATGCACTGAAACAGAGCTACTCGTTAGGTGAATTTGTCTTCTCAGACTCCACAGAACAGCATTAAGGATTCCACCTGCAGAGTTTTATTTAGAAACTTCATTTAATAATGTATTTGTATTAAAACTATCTCAGACTTCTTTTAGAAAAGCATTCACTTAAGAATGCAGCTGATGTTTCCTAACCCGGGCACTGCTTCTTCTGCCTTTCATCATGCCCAAAACGTAATGTAAACACTAAAAGTGTTTGTAGGGAAGGAATCTGAGACTGGAAAGTACACTTAAACACCTTCAACTGGAACAGCACATATTTTATCCTAATGTAGTCATGGCTTTTATTTGCTTCTGCAGACAAGAACAATGACCCCTCGTTCTAATAGGATCTGAAGCAATTTTGATGCAATCTCACCCTTCTCTCCCTTTTATTAGTTTAAATTTAAGCTAACCACAAACACAGTGGGGATGTTTCACATATCAAGAATATTTTTTTTGAACAAGAATTTGAAGCAATCCCAGGGTACGCCATGGCTTTACCTCTCCACATTGTTCTTAAACAGATGCTGGGAGAACCCAGGTCAGAGGTAAGCCTGGTGCACAATGTCCCAGTCGATCAAGGACTCTTATCTAAGGACCTGCTGCTCTCAAAAAGATGCTGAAATAAGGTAAGTTTTACTCTGTCAGCCACAGCTACCACCTGGAGGGTACTGTGCGCATTAGTAACCTCTTCTAAATCTGACAGTACATTTAATCTTAGGTTCCTCAAGTACGCCACCAAAAATAGAGGGTGATGCAGAGGAGGTTTTTATTTTTAAATACTTAAGCCATTAACTTCTAAAATACATCCAACTTGGATGCTCCTAAGTTTCAAAGAAAACAGTAGTGCCTTTTCATAGAAAAGTGGAGCAATAAGTGTTCAATTTCCCACCACTGTGGAGGGCATTCTGATTCTTCTACTCATTAAAAAACAAAACCAAAACAAGTTCTCAAGCGTTGCTTTGGAAAGTATGATCCCAAAAAGGAGAGCAGACTTCTAGATTTGTTTCACTTACCAAAAAAGGAGCACAAACCCAAGTGAAGGTTGCCATTGCAGCAAGGTAAGCAGATTTTTTTAGGACTTTGAGTTCTTTCTGTCTGATCTCTAATACCTTCTCTCTGAAGGCTAATTCCCAAGCATAAAGTTTCAGAACTTTAATCCCATTGAGAATTTCATTCATCAGCTTAATTCTGTTGTCTTTGCTCTTCATTTGAGCCACCTAAAAACAACATTGCAAAAAATAATTAGCAGAGCACAATACTTGGCAGAGCCACAAAGTTCTGAGCTTTGTATTTTGCAATGGCAAAATTTACCTCATTATCATCAAAAGCTTACTAGCTTCCCAAGCAGGAAATCTGAGATGCTATCTGAACAAACAAATATGCAGAATTAACAAGATGTTTTAAACCAATTAAAAGAATGCTTCATGCAACTAAAAATCCGAACCAAGTTCAAAACAGTTATGGCACTGGTTTAAGTGGGATCAACCCTGCATCAGGGAGCCCTGGGACTCACGTTCTTCCTAGGTACAATACAAGAATTAAAAAAAAAAAGCCACTATAATCAAGCTTCAGTGATGTGCATCTAACCTTAGACCAAACTTGGTTTTGCTCCATTTTCAGCACTATCAATGGCTTTCTGATGGTGCACTAAGGCAAAAAGCTTTCCATTCAGCCATAAGAAGAAAGTCCATTCTTCAGAAGTTTCTGTCTTCATAAAGTATTTTACTGAGGGCAGTGCAAAGCTGAAACGATGTTCTGACTCAGCACTAGTACAGCTATCCCAGACAGCTGTTACCAGTGGCAGTTGGCTGTGACAGGCTAGATATCCCCTACTTCTCCCATGTAGGAACCAAATGCTGTGGTATATTTTGATGAACATCTAGAGCTAAAAGGTTTCATTTAAATAAATCAATCTCCTCTGACGTTTGGTAAATTCAGTTAATAGTGAAGTCTGTACCAGAAAGCACGTGGTGGGGCTGTTGGAAGTAGTTTTTGCAATAGAAAACATGAGAGTGTGAGTCTACATTTACTTATGTGGACTCTCTGTAACAAAATGATCCCCTCTACATAAAATCGACTAGGGATCAAGAACAGCCAACAACTAAGACTTCTCCCTCCTCATCCCTCCGGGGGGGGGGAAGAGGGGGGGAAAAAAAAAAACCCCCACACCCAAGAACAAACCACACACACACACCCCAACACTGCAACCACCATCCTGGAGATGGGAGTATGTCACTCATTATCATTAGGCAGACAGTAGTTTATGTTTGCACTTTAGTTCTTAGGCAGCAAGTTAAAAATTAAACTAATTCAAATCCAATCATGCAGCATTTCATGAAGTTAGCTACCCTGCTACCTCGGTCTTAACTACTGCAGAATTTTTAGACCATTATGTACAGATATGCTATAAGGCTGAAAAATACGTGAGTTTGTTTATTCTGCACACACAATGCCTCTGACCTTTCTTTCCCTTCCCTTTTTTTAAGGGATAAATAGAGGAGGAAAAAAATTTAAACGGACAAACCTCAGGAACAAGTCAAAGAACAGAACAAGTTTCTTAAAAGCACCCTGTCGCATATATAAAGGTTCTAACCTGATAGGTTTTTGTCTTCATTGCCATCACAGCGTTTATCGGAACCAGAAGGATCATGACAGCCACACCTGCCAGCACTGAAGGACCTAAATTCTGAAATGCACTTAATTGTAAACATTTATTCAAACTCATTTTTAAAAATCTTGGGTCAAACCACTGCATATACTACAGAAAAGCATTCTGAAATAGCTTTTCAATCTCTTTTTCCCTTTTCAAGAACAGCTTGGGGGAAGAAGAGGAGGATCAAGTAGGGGCTTGGGTTGATGTTTATGTGCTTTCATTTTTGAAACACACATACATATATAGCCCCCATATAGAGAGGTATATACAGGTATAGATCAATCTCTCTCTCTCTCTATACACACATACAGAGATCTTTTAATGTTTTCCAGTTTTTGCTGGTTTGTCTGTTCTTCTGAAGTAAGGACCCATGCAGGGAGTGACCGACTTCTTGGGGAATTTCATTGCCTTTCTGATTGACAGTGAGAATCAGGAACAGTCAGCCTGGTGACTGTCTGGACTAGAAACAGCAAACATCTCATACAGTGACTCTCAGTACAGAACCAAGATCTCTCAGTTTGACAAGTGAGATACTATAGGTCTGCAGTCCCCCACAGGTAGTAGCTCCCATCTGCATCCTCCCCACATGCACTCAGATGTGCAAATGAAGAACCTCCTGCCTTGCTTCTTGACAGCAGTGACAAAAGGAGCTCTGAATGGCTTCTAAACAAACAGCGTTTTCTCCACACTGCTGTAAACCCTCCAGTGATCTGAACAACAGCTCTCTGTATGACCATAGGAAGCAGCACATTGCCAAAGTCAAAACAGGAAACACCACACAATACTCACCTGCCACAGTAAGTACAGTGCTAATATCACCTGGAGAGGTGCAGACCAAATCATGTTTATATAGGTAGCCAAGTCCATGAATCTCTGAGCATCCACAGACATTAGATTCACAATCTCACCCACAGTAGAAGTCTTTCTAGCAGAATTTGTGATAACAAGTGCCTAGATGCAGATTAAAAATAAAAAACAATTAAGGCAACATGAAGGAAGACTTACTCATTTGCATTTTCTCCACAGAATTCAATTGTTTTACAGAGCTTCATGTTTAAAATTACAAGCAATCCTTTTCCTGCTTCATATTCTATTTACCCTGCACATCTTACAAAATGCATGTTGTATCATTTGAAGCAAGCAGCTGGGTTTAAACTAATAGAATTAAAGACAACAAGCAGTCTTTGGGGTTAGGGTTGGTTGGTTGCTCGGGGTGGGGGATACTGTTTGCTTGTTTTGTTTTTTAGTGAGAGAAGCGGAATCTTCACTTCTTGTCACACATTTTTCTCACACAGAGCAATCAGTCCTCAGCTTTCTAAAATGTTCCAGCTTATTCCAAGATGAGGTGGCACTGCTGCCAAGTCCCAAATGAAGCTGTATAGATGCATCTTAATTTCTGCACAAACTGAAGCAGTTTCAGACCCCTAGTCTAAACGAGACAAAGTTTCTTGTTTGGCAGTGGGAAGAAGAAGGTGCCTGAACTTTAATTGGTAAATCAGAAAATTGCTCTATCTTAAAGGCTTTTATTTATAAATTAGATACTCTCTTATTTCTATTGAGAGTTAGGAATCAACTTAACCAGAGTCTCCTAACTACTTTAGTTATTCAGACTTAAGCAATGCATTCGCACAGTCACTGAGAGATATTGTTGTATATTTAAAGAAACACCTACCTTTCGATAAATTACACCAACAATAGCTGTTTTGAGCCTCATTCCAGTTACAAAGCAAATATGAAAATACTGGTGAAGAATCAGTGTCTGAAGACAGGCACAAACAAACAGCAACCCTGTATAAAAGTAGCCTTGCCAGTTTGGGGCAGCTTTGTTATTTACGAAGCTGATTAGCAATCTGTGGAGAGAGGAATTAGTTCTCTTGATATATGCAAATCAAAATGAAACATGAGGGTTACAACTTTAGATTATTCCAAACATTATATGGGTCATGCAAGCACCCAAAGTACCAAACTTAGATATAACACTTAAGCAAACGTCTTAGAAACTGGAGATCATTTTACACTAGCACACATCACTCCCTCCTCCTAACAATGTACTACTATAAAACATAAAATATAACATACCTTATACGTACAGCATTCTCTTGGAGCTACACTAAAGTCTCATATTCCCTCCAGCTAAAATACAACCGCTTACAGTCGTTTTACTTCTTCTCACCTTAAAGCAACACAACTCTTTCCACCCCCTTAGCTCTCTGTTGCTTCACATACTGTGACTTGTAGTCCCACAATCATTACAGGTTAGAATTAAATAAACTCTCCTGCTATTGTTGATTATGTTGCTGCCTGGCCTTCCTAATGTCGGAAAGGAACATAAAAAGTCAAACATTTAATGCATGATGTTGTAATTTGAAAACCAGTGGACCAAAATCATGTGCAAATCATGTGTGCATGGGCTCTAACTTATGTGACAACTCTTCCCCATTGAACCAGCTGAAGGGAAAGCAGTTTGGCAAGTGAAACACCAGTGTGGTTTAAATTCTGTCCACGTACTTTTAATACAATAATAAAGTATATAGGTCTTACTTCAGAATTTCTGGGCCTGCAAACATCAAGAGATCATGTGCAGCTTTAAACAGGAAGCTCATGAGAAAATACGGCCCAAAGGTTTTATATAACACCTTGAATAAAGATGCTTCAGAGCTCTTCTGAGATGGTTTTATAATCAAAGCTTCAGCCTCTTCTGTTGCATCACCATTTGAGTCGCTTGATTTTTGCTGCTTTTTGGGCGAGTATAACATGTTTAATGGTTGCCTGAAATAAAAGTAGGTATATAATATAGCCTTTATTCAAGCATAAAGCCAACTGGAAAAATGCACAGTATACAAATGAGATGTTTACGAACTGTTTATTGCTCTTCGTAACAGTTAACTGGGGTTTACTGTCAATCGGACACCTTTTTAATCATAACAACAACCATAGCTAAATGAACTGCCATTCAGAAATGGTGTTCTTTGTAGGGATAGATAACATTCCTATAGGTCTGCCTCGGCAAACAAGGAATAGGGCCGTAACCTGTGTTAAACTTAAAGAGCAAAGGACATTATTATTCTAGAATCCAGTATACTGAACTTTCTTCAAAATCAAGGCCTCACTGTACCATCGGAGTTAAAAGATTGCAGTCAGATTTATACGAAGTCATCCCCAATGGACTGAACACATTAATTTCATACATCTGGCTTATGCCAAACTACGTACTTCCAAACTTCTGAGGACAAGCTGTATGTAAAAATACACTGTGTAAGCAAGCAAGCAAGCAATTTTCCTGCAATGAAAAGGTACTTCTATCTGCTGCAGTAAAGGATGATGAAAGTAGGATGGAAACTGCAGGCATGCAGTCTTTCTAATTTTAGTCATCTGGCTTAGATGCCCAGGCTCCCTATATAGTCAAAGGAAAGAAACAAGCTTCTCACTTTTACACCCTGAACTGCCCTCCTGAGGCTTCACTAACTATAGAGGGAGCCCAAGCTCCTAAATTACGTGACTGAAGTTTGACTGTGTGAAAACATTCCCTCCCCAGAGAAAGTCCCACATGTCAAAAGTAACAATAATCAGCTTTGGATCATGAAAGACTAAGGGAAACTTGATGCAGCTCTTCATAAAGATGACACACAACACCCTACTTGGTGTGTGTGGTTGGTTCCTGTTCTGTATGCACTTAAGGACAAATACAGAGCTGCCACTTGGGCCTTACAAAAGTAGGCTTGGTAACAGATGACAAACACCTCTAAGTAGAGGCTGAGTAACTTGAGCCTTTGAACCTCCACATCTTGGAAGAACTGCCAGCCAGGATAACTGAACTTACCTCTTGGTCTTTGCCCTCTCTTTTGCCCAGTTTCTAGCCAAACCTGGCACTATCTCCTCCGATTTGTCCTCTTTATTTAATGACCACAAATCCTTGGCTTCCAAAGGTCTCCGATAACCCTGAACCATCAACCTGTGTTAGAAAGAATCAGCACTATATATTTAAGAACACTAGAGATATGTATAGGTATGTATGCCATAAGACAGTGGTCCTTACATCCGGCCCCAAAACAGAGCCAGCTCTTCACAAAAATGCATGCAAGACTTAGTACCTGTAGCAACATAGGTCCAGATGCTAAAACATACATCCTCCTGTCTTTACTGTGAGAATTAGACATCAAAACATCTAAGGATCCAGGATATGCCATTGAATTCAAATTCAGTGAAAATAAAAGAAAGGATGAAGTGATCTCATTTGAAAATCAGCCAGGCAATTAATATTCCCATGCCTACCAAGTTTCAAAATCTTTAGTAGCCTTTAATTTTACAAAGCAATTCCTTTCATCTAGCTTTCTGTTGGAACTCCGGCCAAGTACCAACCACAGCTATACACCGATATTATTTTATATGTTTCTGTGTTTTAACTCACAAGAACATGTGTTGTGATCAAATCATACAGCATAACTAAAGCTATGTTAATGAGGAAAAAAAAAACCTATTGGACAAAAAGAGCTAACAATTTTGAATGTCTTAGTTTCTAAACACAGCAGATAATTTCTACCTTCTTGTATTTCCCAAAGGAAGTTTTTTATTATATTCTTTCAGCAAACATACTAAATATATACTGGCAGCATTTAAAATTACAAAGACCCTACAAAGGAAGTAAAAGATTAATCAAATTTGGGGAAAAAAAAAAAATCAATTTAATCTATCTACAATACAACCAAACCAACCAAAATTATTATTGCATGATTATTGCTAATTTAGCTCTGAAAGCAGGATCCTAAAAATGCCATGTAACTTTAATTGTTGCTTTATGCATCATCTTGATCTTACCCAGTGATCCACCAGAATGTGATTCTGGAGAGGAAAGAAGCACTGAACTCTGGACATGGATTCTACAGGAGAGAAAAAGAAATCAATCCACATACAAAGTGACTGATACAGGGCCAAAAGAAACAAACCAAGCAGAAAAGATGCTTTTGAAATTTCTTGTGTTTATAGTATTTTTTTCACATTACTAACTCATCCTTTATGCTGTAGAGAGCTTGTTCAGAAAACACAAGCACAGCTTCAGGGCTGTCAGCAGACTGGACCACTGGGACACAGGAATAGCAGTACTCTGAATCAACAACACCACAAATAGTTGAGGGAATTTTATAAGACGGTGCAGGCCAGACAATCTCTCAAGATGTCATGATCAGTTTCTACCTATATCAATGCAAGGTATGCTACCATATGAGAGCAAAATATGTTAATTGGGTAGAGTTAGTCATAAATGAAGAATTCAGTTCTATTGTTCTAGCAGTTAAGTGCTGTGACTCCATGAAAACAGATGCACAAATTAAAAAAAAAGTAAACTCCATAAAAGCATCCCAAAACAGCCCCTAAAAACTCTGCATCTCATTCATCAATAAGTATGGGAAACTTAAGTATCCACAAAGGTATGCAGCTAGCTCGTGTTCTACATCCAGTGCAATGGCTGTCTGTTTTAACTACTCTTCAGGTTAACATCCTCTCCTAATCTGGTTGGATTAAAACAGCAGAAAGGAAGGCTGGAAGAATTTCAAAGCCACTAAAGGTGATTTACTTGCAGAATTCCAGTACAGATTTCTCTCTTCCCTCTTTCACTGCTCTGAACAGCATCTAAAGAATGCTAAAACCAGCCACTCCTTTGGCACATAAACCACTAGGTTTTTATCATCAACTATAATTGGAGCAACTCAGGTATTTCCATCTACAAAAGGCACCAAACATCATTAGAGTAGTGCAATTAAAACAGTCAGAGCCAAGTGTTTCCAAGACTTGTATTTTTCAACTCATGTTTGTGTAACCTGGCTTCTCCACTAAGCTATATTGAAGTGTGCTGTAATCAAGCTACATGAAAAGATTCCTGCATTTCCTCTTCACACCACAACTTTTTCTGCAACTTTGTAGGGAACAATAAGAGTATGTATGAGACAGATGCTTTTTTTGAAAGGGGATAAGAGTTCCACATTTCCAAAGTATTTAAACACTTGCAACACAATGATTGCAAGCAAATCTAACACCATCGCTTAATGAATAAATAAAAGTTTTTAAACTCAGAGAAGTTAAAAAAAAAAGGGGGGGGAGGAAAGGAGAGGCGGTACGTTCAACCTTCAGCCACGCCAACATTCCTGACAGACAGATTTCTACTTCAGCAAATACAACTTCAAAATTCCAAAATATTCTGAACTTTACACAGAATGCTGTATTACTTTTTTCCTTTATACTTTTTTTAATCTACTTGCAGGTGGAAACTCTAAATTCAAGAGTCCACTAGATCTTGTACTACCAAAAACTGGACTTCATTTGCATAAAGCAAAACTTTAAAACTTTAAAACGTATTAGATTACTGTTAAAATACTATTTCTGATAAAATTAAATAGTTAGCACATAAAGAACTACTAATCCTACTGACATTCATGCCAGATAGAATGAAGACAACAAGTTGTAACAAGTCTGGACTTACATAATGTAAACAAAGCGAAAACAAGAGACAAACCACATTGTTTGACTTCTATATACATCAGCACCTACATCTTAGAAATTTCACTGTAGTTTTTTTGGCTTAAGTAACATAGAAGATTTTACTCAAAACTTACAAACATTTCTGGTTTGGAAATGCTTGGCAGAAGGGAATAAAGCAGAATTTAAGACTGGCTAATATGACTTGCTTTGTTCTTTTCCCCATCATAACATTCAACAAACACACCACTCATGAAAAAAGAAAGTTAAAATTTGAAGTCTGCCCTATTTCCTAGAGACACTCCTAGAAATACTCAGAACACAAAAAAAAACCACTGTGGTCTCAAAGCACCTTGTAATTATTGTAATCATGATCAAAGCAGAAAAGAAGGTTTCCATAAATCCACAGTATCCTGTCAAACACATTTCATCCCTGAATGAGATGAAGAGAACCCAAAGATGATGAGGATCCAAAGACTCAGCAGTATACTCTTCCCTCCAGGCATATACATACAGACTGTCTGCCAGTGGTAATGCAGAGCACCACTGGCACACTGGATACCAACAAGAAGGTAACTGTGGAATTCAGTAAGTGCAAGTGGTTATGGAACTTTTCCACAGTTACAAAGGCAACATTTATTTCCGCCTCACACATTTCACACCTTCCTTTGTCAGTCAGTGCCACCTAACATCCATCAAACCAGAATTACGCCTTATAAAAAAATATAGAACTGAGGTTTCTGAACTTGGCACATCCAAACTCCAGGCAGTGACAGGTGTCACTCCACTGTGACTCAGAAGGTCTAGCCCGGGGCTAAGCAAGCAGTATAATGATCCAGCATCCCTTGGGTCACTTTAGATCCATGCCATATAGCTAGCACATATAATTAAGAACACATGCAAAAAAGATCATGTCTAGATAAAATTAAATTTCTACATCCAGACCACCCTCTAATTTCAACTGCTCTTGCAGTTGAGCTGGTTAAAGTTTTGCTTGACACAAGACAGGTAAATATGGAAATCAAATGCATCTATCCAGATTCATAAGTTTGCCAGGTGTAGATTCTTCCCCACCTTCAATAGGAAGGGAATACACATCCTTATGAGTTACTGCCTACTGAATGGTATCAGATGACTAAGACGACAGCATTTCAAACCAGTATTTCCCACCGATTACCAGAAGCACTACTGAATATAAATACATATGACTTAACCTTCAGGAATGCTATTCAGGAATGACTGAAACAGTATTTTTGCTCTTTCTCTTAAATACAGCCCACCTTGTTTTGCATGTTATGGGCTTCATCTTCTGCGATACCAACTAAAGAGCAGAAAGAACACTCTATTGCAAACAAGTCAACAAGATTTGAATTATTTGGCATCTGGGAGACTATGGCCCTGTAACTCATTGTACAGAATACTGCATGTATGATATTCAGCACTCAGTATAGACTGAACACTTACAGGATCATTTACTGTTTCAGAAAACAAAGGTGGTCGTTCTGGAAAACAACACAGGATGAGCTGTACAAATAACAGGATGAAGTAGATGCAGAAGGTGACATAACGAAATGCATCCACTTCAGCACCCTACAAAGGAAGGTAATATTCCAATTAGAAGGCTTGAGGAATTTCTTTAAAACAACATGTTACTATTAAACATAAAACAGCTCCTTACTGTAAATTCTGCAAACTACATAAATGTTACACTACCCACCCCCATGCAAATTAAAGTCAATGTCTATTTTGGTAAAGGGAAGGTAAAGAGAGGGGGGGAGGAGATGAAAGACACCATTTATTTTTAATCAGTCACTGCCATAAACACACAAGCATGAACTACTTCTGTAGAGAAGTTCTCTTTAAGACACGGTTTGTACCAGCACAGCATGCCCCAATTTGAAGTCAAGGTATTCTTTACAGGAGCAAGGCATTTATGCACTAGTAAGGAGTTTTCAAAGCAAATTTGTTCATTAGTATGCACACAGAAAATAAGAATTAGAGGAACAAAATTTAGATTACAGTTTGTTGCGTTGTGCTCAAATTCCAGAGGTTCTTCCAATTTTTAGACTGGGACAGATACATAAAGTGTAATCCACAGAAATCAAAGCACAGGGACATATGGACACACACCCCCACACACTCACCAGTAAAATCCCACTCCCAACAGCTAAAGAGAAAAGTTGGCTGAAAGTTCTCAGAATTCACAACATGGCTTAAAGGTTTCAAGAAATAAGTGATACGCCATTTTCAGGCAGCTCCACAATTAAGCTGATATTTGAGGTGGTCTTACTATAAAGCAGACTGACATAAAAATATTTCACTTGTACACTTTCATTTTGTCTCAGCAGATGAGACCACATTACCATCAAACCAAGTGTTTCAGGAAATCCACTGTATAATCAACAGGAAGATGACGTAAACTCCCAGAACAGTTTCATATCAAAGATTATACGCTTTTATTGTACTCAAGCAGACATATCCCCTTTCTGAAACAGCTAGCAGAATTTTCTTGGTAACTGTTGCTATAGTTAAGTTCACTACGAATTTCACTAGCATTTCAAAACAAGAGCCATTAAGTCTTGCTTGTTTTACTTTTATAACCCAAGGAAGGAAGGTATGCCAAGTGGATCATTAACTGACTGGTCTGGCATAATTAGCAAGCAACTACTCTATTACTGCAGCATTTGGGATTATTTTCAACTGAATGAGGCTAGCAATCACTTACCATATTTAAGGCATGTATTATTTTGGATCTAAAAACCACTGTGGCACATGACAATGAGATGAGCCAGAAAATCGTCATTACACCTGAAGACTGGACTCCTTTTATTCTTTCATATTGTATTAAAAATGTGGCAAGCAACTGTGGACAAATAAGATAAAAATATATTCACAAGCTTTAAGTTTTACAACACGTTATACACATATACAAGGTACTGTGTTAAAGTGTGCTTATTTAACATGTCAAATCCAGTATCTCCCAGACATTCTAACACCCAGAGATTTTAACCATAATTCACAAATACGTATAAATAGGAAATTCTCTGGAGCAGTCAAGATAAGAAGTGGACAAAAAAGGGAAAAGGAACATATATTACATAGAAGTAAACGACTACATCCACAAAAGCACTGTCAAAAGTTGCCAGTCTTTCTTTACTTTTCTGGTTCTACATCACAAATCAACATGCAATTATAGTGACACTATATCCTTTCCAAGTATTTCCTGACTAATTCTTTTTAAAATAAAAAGATTTCTTCCCATGCAAGCCACAACACCAAACAACACTGACCAAATATTACTCTATTTCTGTATTTTGTGTGTTTTCAGAGTCCTTTAGGAAGCTGGTACAACTTAGTAATCTCACTTAGCTGCTGCAACGTGCGTTTTCAATCAGCCTGACAAAAGCTTGACAATTACATTATTAAATGACCACAAACTATTTAACAGCTCTCGCATCCCTCAGTATGTTTCGGGGCTGTTGAGTTTTTTTGGTTTGGTTTTTTTGTTGTTGCTATTGCTGTTGGGGTTGTTGTGTCCCGCTCGTCCTGTTAGCCCCTTGAGTATCATCTTTAATCACTACCATTCCAAGTCTGTGATAAATCTAAGGCAACTGACAATAAACGAATAGCAAGGCATCTTCCTTGAAATGCAGGCTGCAGAGATACTGGTGTGAAAGTAGACAATACTTGCACATCTAGGTAGAAAGAGTTAGCTGGGGGCACCTATGACATTTAACACTTTCCACCGTGCCACCAAATGTAACAGAGAAAACATGCACTAAAGAATGTTACATGCAAGAGAGTTTGTAATAAGATACTTAACAAGGCAATGCCTTCGACTACCAGTGTGATTTGTATTATCGAGGTTTAATCAGTTCTCTCGACTTGATTCCTCCACCCCATACCTGAATCAAGCTATTAAATGAATGATAGCTCAAGCCTACCAAAATAAGGCAAGACAACTAGCACTGGCTTGTGTGCTGACGTGCAACGCACGGAGCACAGCTGGGTTGGGGTTTTTTTCCTCATTTTTTTATTAAAAGAAAGCAGACATTTCAGAGTCAATATTTCACAGTTCAACTGCAGATTAAGTCTGTATGTAAAGATTGTAGCTTAAAGAATTGCAACATTGTGAATAATACTAAGACGCATGTTATTGCTTAAGGCTTTGAATGCACAAAGGCCGTAACAGAAGAACTTACCATTGTTATACCCAATACTGTAGGCCTAACGAGAAAAAATGGAGCTCGATTTTGACTTCTTTCCCAGAAAGAGTAGAAAAGGTCTGCCCAGCAGACTATCCACAGTATTAAGCCCAAAGCCTGCAATACAAAAGTATATTTCATACAACAGTTCACACAGAGCAGGCAGCACAATATATACATGAACACTAGATGTTACCTGTTAGTAGAGAGGAGTCATAATCAGATCATCTCTTTTGAGCAATTCTACAACATGCACAAAAGAAGAGTAATTTGGCTTTACCTATTGGATCCCCACTAGAAGAAAAAGTTTACTAATTTTTAGTACCAAATTCAGTATATTATGAAACAGAAAGCTGGTGAATCTCACTCCTGAATAAAGATTACAGAGACAAAAACTCTCCAATACACCACGCTATTATAGTGCTTCTTAAAACTTTTCACTTATTCTACAGGGGAAAAAAAAAAGTAAGAAAACATTAAGTACCTATTTCACAATAGAAGTGGAATAGAACACCTGCAGCAGCTCTGGAAATCTATGCTGTGTAACTTAAGAAGCTGACAGGATAATAAATTCCTTTTATTATTGAAATAAAGGCCTCCAGATTGAGTTGCCTTAAAATAGTCTTCTCCAACTGGTCTTACAAAGGATTTGCATGCTTTTTTGCTATGTCAGAGTAAATTTCAGAAAGCCTACTGATAAAAGGGCAACGGAAACACATAAGGCTTGGAAATCAAACACAAGGAAGTTACAGCTGCAGTGTGCACACAGGCCAAGATTGATGCTCAACAAAAACAGTGTGCTAAAACATAGTTGAAAAGAGATTCAAACTTCCAGATAAGCTTAGTAAAGTTCTGATTTTAAAAAGTCACGTACCGTTTTGGCTTTGTTGAGGTTTGACATTTGTATGTATCCCCTGTCATGACAACGAAGGTATAGGAAGTACACCGGGAAGCAGACCCACAGGTAAATGCAAGGAATCCAGACCAGGACTGTGTTCTGAAAGCATTGGGTGAAGTCTGGATTTTCTGTGTGCCATGTCAGATTCCAATCCTGAGGAGAGAAAATGGATCGAGTTAAAGAAAAAGCAAACACAGAACTTCAGTATTTAAAAAAAAAGAAATAGCTACTATCTGCCTTATTCTGTATGTCTTCTTGCGTATTTATTTATACTTGTATTAAACTGGCTCCATTCTGTGATGTATCTAATTTTATTGCACTTTTTGTAGCTCAGAAGTTTTAAACGTTCACAAGATTACATTAGTGTCACTTTGGTTGGTTATACCCAGCTACCATAACACACAACTCGCTCAAATGTAATACTGGGATCTTTAACAGTACTTATCAGGATCTTTAACATGATTAATCAAGGATTTTCACATTATAATTGCAGAAAAATAACATGACAATGCTAGCTATCTCCCATTATAACCACTGTGCATGTGTGTATAAATATTCAGATACACTGCATTCCCAAATTTCAGTGTGGAAACATCATCTGGCACACAGTAAAAGTGAACAGCACAAGACAACATCACTTCACTATCTGTAAAGTAATCACATAGCTGCCAAGCTGCCTGCAGCAAACCCAGCTGAGACTTTCTGGTAATGTGTAGCAACAGGGCATAAAACTAAGTAAAAGAGGCTCGCCCTTGCAGCCCATTTCCTACTCAACAACAGGAAAATGTAAATCAAAATAATTCAATGTTTTCCTATTTCTCTCAACACGATTCTCAAAAACAAAATAAACCACCATACAATCAAACCAAAACTGACACTGAGAGTAATAAAAATGTGATCACCATTTCCATTACTGGTACAAGGACTACTTACAATGACAGGCGATTTAGTAAAATGAACTTTCATACCATATCTATGATTGGTTTGAGTTAGAGAAATCTCTCGCAGGGAATTTTACCTTAAAATTACTGACTTTGCTGTAAAATTATCACAAGGGACACTTCCTCTCAAGTGCTGTAGATTTCTGACTTTCCAACAGAATGATGCAACACAGAGATATCGCTGCTGCAGACAGACTGCAATATTCAACAGCCAAAGCATAGCTCACAGGCTTCTGTTTAAAAGCCACAAAGCATTTTTTCAGACAGTTGCACAGCTTACAACTGCACAGAATACTAGTACCACTACTGGGACATAATGGCAGCCAGCAATCCTTCTCCTCTATAAAAGCCTGAGCTGATCACAAGAAATAAGTGCCATTATCAACATTTTATAGATGAGGAAACAGAACCAAAAGAAGCTGTAGTGCCTGCCCCCTCTATTCCAACATCAAAGCTGGAAACAGATCCCACTGCTCAGAATTGCCACACTTTGATCCTTACTTGTCCCCATCTTCCACTGATTAAACAGTTTCAAACACAATTACAAAGAGAGGAAAATAGATCTAAAGAGAAATGGAAGATATAACTTGCAAAAATTTCAATTTGAGGCTAACCAGACGTTATTTTATCATAGAGCAGGTTTCCCCTTAAATTTGACCATTCCGTATTAAGATGTTTTATTGTTTTTTAAAAAACAAAACTTCTTTTGAAAATATATTAACAAAAATATTTTCCTTCCCCACTTCCCTCTCAATTTCTGTCAGAATCTAGGACTTCTTTCTCGGTTAGATACAACAGAGAGTATGCACAGGACACAGAGTTGTTATTTTTTTCCTCTAATTCCACAGCATTCTAAAAATTCTTCTCACTTCATATCATTTTTAATTTGTCAGTTTAAAAAAGAAAAAATCTCCAAACTTAATACAGCCAATTCAAGAAACTAACACTGGTAGAGCATAAAAATGCCCAATTATGTTTTAGTGTATCTGCATAGGGGTCACGTAAGTTGTTCATGACAAGGCAGTGGCTGTGAGACACTGTGGGCAAGTCACATGCTTAGTAAGTTCCCTGACGGCATAACATCAGAAATTTCAGCTGAGTCATCCTTACATTTAGCCACCACACAAATGTTTTTGGCTTTCGAAGTCCCAGCAGCTCTACTCCAGCACAACAGCCAAGAAAAAGTTTCATGACTCTGCAGAACAGTTTACAATTCACAAATTAAGATAGTTAATATGATTATACAAAGTAAATTGACAGGATGTAATCAGCTTTACAAGAACAAACAAGAGCATTGACATTTTATTGAGTAAATTTTTGGAGATCTACACGCTGCTTAAGAAAGCTACTATCTCCTTTTTCAGTGTTTTTAAATGCTTGCTGTAAAATGAATTAGTCAATTACCAGAAAGGACAGAGCAGGTAATGCATGTCACTGCCACATGGCTAAATAAAAGAGAGAAGTGCTGTATGCATGACTGCTATGCATATCAGCTGGAGGATATTCTAAAAACATGTGCAATCTTTCATTTGACTTTCATATTTGCAAGTTATCTGGACGTGTTTCTGCAGGAAAGGCAAGAGAGTACGATGCAATGGTACTTCAGGGTTAATAACAGAAAGTTTGGACAAATGGTCAGTTTGGGGTAAGATTACTGCTAGAATTTAACAGCTACAGCAACATTAGTGTATCTTCTTTCACATTTTTCCAGGATTTGATCCAGAAGCTGTTGATATCAAATAGGAGTTTGTTTAGCTTAAATAAACTATTCATCTCCGTACAAGAGAAATGGCTACACACAGGTGAGGTGCAGAAGCCCCTTCCATTTTACACTCATTTCACGTGACAAAAGGTGAGGAAAGCATGCATGAAGAAAGAAGCATGATGGTGTTTTTTCCTGCAGATTCCCTAGGTGCAATTCTCTGAGGCTATGTCTACACAAGACAGTAGAGCAGACAGGAATAGAGCTGTAGACCCAACACTTGCTGCTGAACACCCACTGTCATTACAAGATGCCTTTCACACGAGACGAGTTGCAGGCTCCCCTGCAGACTGACCAGACTGTCCATCAGCCACTGGAGCATGTTTCCCAGCTAACGCCTGTCGAAAAGGCACTCGAGCCACTCTTGAGTGAACCAACAAGCAGGACAGGGGACTGTCAGGTCACATCAGAAGCAGGCTCCCAGTCTGAAGTGAGATGTTAACGCCTTCAGTGGGCAAAGTCAAGAGGAACTCAATCCATTACAAAAGAAAGGCATACCCTAAGTTCTGCATGGAGAATACCACAGCTTTATGAGGTTCAATTGCGGCTGGAAAACATGCCATTCTCATCATGAAACCAACATGTATTCATATTCAAATCACAATGTTCAGTTACACAAGTCTACACTAGTTCTACCAGTTTAAAGTACATGCTTCTCCTTTGCGTTATATAAACCCAGTTTCAGAGTTTTATTTTTTCCAGTACAAACCAAAATTCTTCACGGATCAATGCAGAAACATTCACTGAAGCAGACCTTTGTATTTGACAGACATTAATTAGCAAATTAATGACATTTTTTCTGACTCAAGTTTTAGAAACACTATTTTAGCAAGTTCTATTAAAGCACTAAGTCGCCCCACTTTCACATCTCAAAGATTAATAACAATTTCACTCTGACTGATCAGCTAACCCTTCTACTTTGCAAGAGCACATCAAATGACAGAGATCCAAGTATCCATTGAAAGTCTACACAAACGAGCAGCCTCCTGCCATGAAGGAGGAGGAAGTAAAAAGGAGTTAGGTCTATAGCTATTAGATTGCATAATCTGGAAGCAGTCTTTAATTTAAGATACGACTACAGGAACCCACAGGAGAAGAATCATTGTGATCCTTGTTCCTTTCTTGGTAGATATTGGGAGAGAAGAGATCTGCTGTTGGCTTAGTTTTAGTCTAGTCCGGAAGAACCACATCTCAGACGTTAAATAGTTTCAGGTTGGGGTTTTTTTTTTCCTTTTAAAATCCCTGGACAATTTTAAAGTTTCCCAGAATAGCAAATGGGTATTTTTAAATTTATCCGCCCTATTTCTCAGTTTTCATTTCCATCACCAGCACTGTGGCTGAAAAAAATACCAGTCCACAGTTTTTGTGCCCAACAGCACGTTTTCTCTTATGGCACAAAAAGGCTTCCTATCACATTTGAAGTGAAACCCTCTACCTCCAAGAGCAGCACAAAAAATGCTTGGCATTCCCCAGAATCACATGGATCTATTCACAGGTAAACCACTTATTTAACAGTGCATAAACCCTATGAAAATAAAGAACTATATTAATTCCTGTCTAAAATTTCAGGAACAGGCAAGATAAAAACATTGGCAGTAGGACTGTAAGACAAAGTTGCAACACAAAAGATCAGTTATTCTGCCTCTGCTGAGGGAAGGAAGACTACAGGGAAAGCCCTCTGCCTCCAGTGTGGCTAATCTCAGGAATAACACTATTTGACACTGGACGGGACCTTGTGGCTGGCTGCCTCTCTCCTGGCAGCCAGGGAAGGGTGTTAAGTGAGCAGCCAGCGGCCGCCTGTTCTCACATCAATAATCCTACTTGACCCACAGCACATTTTAAAATTCTCACTGGCAGAAATGCAGAGACCAAAATTGCTCTGTTTCATGCCTACTGTGCGCAAGTGTGCTAGAGATGCAGGCTGCCAACCACATTGTTAAATCCACCTGCATGAACCAACTGTGACTGAAAAATGACTTAAACATTACCACACACCTATGTAAAAAATGAAATTACAAAACCACACTGGAATCTTAATACCATGATCAACACTTACTCCTTCAAATGGAGTTTGACACTGACATCGATGTGTACCCACTACTTCGATACCGCCCACAACAGAACCGCCTCCTTTGTAATACCAAGGTATGGTTTCTCAGTCTTATTTTCCTAACAGTAAAAAAAATTTTTCATTTAATGCTTACATTTAGTAGAATGCAAGTAATTAGCTCTCTCAGGCACTAACACTGTAATTGCAGCTGACAACTTTCATTATAATAGTATCATCACTTTCTCATTGAAATAGGAAGTCTCACAGTCTGGCAGCTCTAGATATCATATTAAAAAAATTCCCAGTGTAGCACCTATAAACCCGTGAGCTGACTCAACCATTCTCCTCAGATGCCACAAGGCCATCAGCCTTTAGTCTACACTACCTAGGCCAGCAAATTTCCTGCCTGCCTCTCCCCAGATAGGAGATTTGCCTAATCTAGGTGAGCCTACAGCCTTAGAAGAGCTACTAGCACCAGTGGATAACGGGGGTGGGGGGTGCAGAAGAGGACCTCTCCCTTTAAGGCTGCTTTAAAGGAACTCTGACCTTGCCTTAAAAGTCCCCGATACCACCACTCTCCATCAAAACCAATAGTAAAAACAGTGACACTGTTGACCACACTGAGAATTAAGGAAATCAGTGATCTTCAAAGTGATCCAGATTTTGCAAGAGGTTAGAAGGAGGTCTGTTTTCAAGTGATGAAGTTAAAAGAGCTCTCCAAAGTTATTCAGCTTGCCAAGGAAGTTTTATTCAATTTAGCTTTAGAAATTTTGAAGAAAGACTGAAATAACGTTCTCAAAACACTGTAAATATAGCATCTTTATTCTGTTGTTCACATTTTGGAGTCTGATCATTAAACATGTGCTGAAGCTCACCACTTCTCTAAGAGCATATTTAGAATAAAGCCTACAAGCACAATCATACACAATCTTCACCAGCATAACATTTGCCCTGTTGTGCTTACTGTTCAGGCTAAATCACAAGAGGCGACAGGTTGATAAACCATGCAACAGATACTTGTACAAGAAAAATACTCCACAACTTCCACAAAAAGCAGCAGGAACACCCACACCTGCAGCATTCCTGTCTGCTCAGAAATATTCACAGAAACAAGCAGCAGACAATAACAACTTCCCTAACAGTGGCAAACAAGGCACTAAATGAGGTATATGGCACTATAAGCAATCATCACAAACTTCCTATTCACATGTTTATAAGTCCTTTAAAAACACTATGCATATTATATTGAAATTATTTCAGAAAAAGTACTACTTGCATTAAAGGATCCAATGGCTCTAGAATCAATTCCAGATGAAGCAGCATTAATATACAAGGACAAACATGCCCTTCCACCTTAGTTGACATTTATTTCCTCTAGCTTTTTTTCTTAATAAACAGGAAGTTACCCAAAATACATGGATCTCTCCTGTGACACAATGTAGTTTTTCTTCTTGCAATTGAAGTTAGTGCAGAATGTACAAGTAAAACGGTACCTTTGCTGTGATGCACACAAAGTGAGCTCATGCTTCAATACACTGCCAATTCCTTTGAAGACCTATACTAACTACAGGAAATTAATGGTTTACTGGTTTATTGTATCATCTAAGGGTGTACTCTGCAAATAGGAAGTAGAAGACAAATTTTAAATACCTGTACAGATTTTACAATAATATCTTTCCAAAAGCTACTTCCTATGCTTAATGAAAGACAGTCAGGAGTGATTTTTTTTTTGTTTTAGAACACACAAAACCAGGATTCTATTAAAAAGTAAAAGCCACACAATCAAATAGTTGATCTCATTCCCAGACCTCCGCAGACTCTAAAAACTACTTCTCCAAGGAGAAATGACAGAATTATGCTCCTGCACAAAGCCATACCACTTAGCACAAGCAGTGGAACAAATGAACATAGAGTGTGCCAGACTGCTGAATTGGGAAGAGACTTCAGGATCTCCCTTCATGGTCACATCTGAGGATAGGTGCTCATATCCCCACAAAGTTCTCAGACATTTCTTCAGGGCAATAACAGCCCAATTAGATCAGCAAGTTTCTGCCTTTTTCTTCTACTGGCACAAAGGTGAAACAAGAAACGCTAATGGTAATTACCACATTGGGATGCAAGAATTAGATTCAGATCTCCAATTCTCATGTAGATCACATTCACCCACAGAAAAACCTTACTTTGGGGCTTTGGAGGGTTTCTTATTACTATAGGAGACCTAAACCTACCATGCAATTAAGGATCTTCTCCTCTTAATTGATACTAGAGTCTTGGGCCAGGAGTTGGGGGTGTTCATCAAACAGTGAGAACACAAAACATTTCTCCTCATAAAATCATGAACAGAACAAAACTATTGCTATTAAATCTGAAGTTCATTGGTTAAAATGCTAGTAGTCAGGTAAGCAAGAAACAAATGATAGTTTAGCAAGAGTTCGAAAAATACAGGTCTCCAATTAAGCTTTTGACGTGTAAGCCTCGTGTCTGAATAAAAGGCATTAAATCATGCACAAGCAAGCCTTCTAGCCCAGCCTCCCAAAATACCACGTTCAGATCGAGACCTCAAATGGGGGAAGAGACCATGCGCCACCTTCTTCCTTTGTTTCAAAGCAATTCTGAAATCTAAACTTTATTCTTATAGTCTCTTAACGTTGTCACAAAACAAGATTGTTAGAGCAAGAGGGGGAACATTAGGAAAAAAAAAAATAATCACATAATAAACAGGGGTCCTAAAATTTTTAAATCATTTGTATAAAGAAGATTTAGGGGGAAAAATATCAGTGTTTCTAGCAACAGGCAAATACCCTTCATTTCTTATAATGCGTTCTATTAGAAATGGTTTCAGCAAGACTAAGTTCTCAATAGCAATGACTTACATGATGCAGATTTGACTTGTTAACACAGCCAAGAAAAAGCCTCAACCTTCCAACACCTGGTCCTGAACTTAAATCAGGTGTCTGCACCTCCTCATCCAAAACCCAAACATCAGTATTTCCTAATGTTTAAAAAGAGTTGAAATCCTTAGTTACAGATAGCAGTGCATCAGCTGAAACTGTGTGTAAAATGAGAAGAAAAAAGCATGTTTTGCCATTGTTTGCCTTTAGCCTAAAATAAGAAGCCGGTGCTAACAAGTTGCCAGAGAAAGGAGCACCTGCAGCTGTGGAATTTACAAGAGCTGATTTTTGTAATCCAAGAAGCTAAAAGCTACTGACTATGGCTTTTTTTTGTGTCAGAGAAACATATGACAGATTACATCAGCACTTGCAAAATTAAAATGTTTAGCCTCTTCTACAGAGGTAACATTTCCGTACCCTGCCATGTCTTAAGTACCATGAGAAAACATTTGGCCACATGACAACAAAATATTTACCATTCAGTTTCAAAATCAAAAGGATGGTTTTTACTTCTGAAAAAAAACTTCTGTAAAGTTGCTCACCGAAATCACTGTTACTTAAAAGGATACAGGAAGAAGATTCCTACTCTTACCTCCTTTTTGCACCAAAAACAGGACTTTCGCTTAATAACGAAACAGCCTGTATATCGAGTCCAAATCACTGTGAGAAGTTCAAACACACCTGGGTAATAATCTTAAAAAGGGACTAAGATAACAGCTCAAGTTGGGATAAACTGTATCTGAAGCTACCACAGATGCAAACAGTGAGAAAACAGTAATGCGTGGAATTCTGACTCTATTAAAAGTAAGCAAAAGGTCAGTACCCAGCAGTAGGCTTTTTAGAGATGTGACCCAGAATGACTTCAGTGCAACCCGGGTTAACCTTGACTTAGTCCCAGTATAGCACAGCATTTCAATGTAAACTGCATTGTAACTGCATGAAACAGCACAAGTTGCTCGGGCATTTTGCTGGGTTTTTTTCCTCATTTAACTTTTCTGAGCAACCTTGAACTGACAGCTGTGGAATGACAGGTCATCTGTTAAGAAAATCCCGATCAACAACAGAGTATCAGGCTTCATTTTCCTGTATCTCCCCTAAACTGATCTATTCTGGATCAAGAGAGATAAGTTTAATTTCTAAAACAAGTTTAATTTCTATGCAAATTTAGACCATTGTTCACATGACCAACAAAAATGTTTTACAGGTTTAAACGAGAGAAAGCTGACAAATAAGCCTCTGGCTTTCATCGCTAAAAAACCTAACAACAACCAAGCTGTGAGAATCAGGTGATCAGCTGTTAATTATAATAAAGGCACCGTCTTGTGTAAAGGTTTTTCAACACTCTGTGGCTGCTCCTCCTCTGTTCTCAATGCTGTCCACATATGACCTTCCTATGTCAGCAAATATAAGTAGTTTTCCGATCTGCATACTCCTTTAAACTCTGGTCACAAATGCATTATAAACTTGATACCTTTACAACTAAAGGAAGAGTCTGAACTCATAATTTTTCTCAAGCTCACTCAAGCACCACTCTCAGAGCACCTCAAACTCCCTCCCTAGCTCTGCCACAAACACACTGAAAAAGCACTAAAGACACATTTTACAGCACAAAAAGCTGCAGGGTTCCAAGATACATGCTAATTCACTGCTTATCTAGTGCATGAAAGCATAAGCCACAGAACTTCAGAACATGAAATTACTCCTTACATAAAAAATCTGGTTTTCCTTCAGAAGTCTATTTCAGGAAAACTATCGGTGTCCCAGTGTCCTCATAAACAATGTAAGTATAGCAGCTGTTTACGTCACACAATATCACTTCACAAATGTCAGCTAATCATTAATGAATTAAAGAATATTATTTTTTTTCTTAATAAAATCCTATCAAGCCACATTATAGTCTTAGAAGATCCTACCACATCTGCAACCAGCTGAGAGAGGCTGGTGGCTCTCCCCTAGCTACAACAATGTCAACCCAAATACAAAACATAACGTCTTTGGACAAACACTCGACAAATACATTTACTAAGGCAGACAAAACATGCCTGAAAGCCTCAGACAGAACTCTACACAACAAGAGAAGCACAGCCCAATCCCATTTTGTGTGCGAGGCTCTGCCTCACCTTTTCTCATCCATTCTGTTTATCTCCTGTAGTTTGGTTCCATATGAAGAAGTGCTAAACCTAGAACAGTGTTTGGATGCAATTTCTTTACTGACAGAGAAGAGGCTCCACAAAAGCTTTCTGTACCAACAGGAAAGAAATAGGCCCGGGTTTACACAGGCAGACACAGCTCCAATAATTACAGGACTCTAGTTTTCAAAAGAAAACAGAGCAGATGAAAACTTACTTTTCTCCTAGAAGTGAATGGAATTACATGCTTTCAGTCTTTCCCCAACAACCAAAAGCCCAACTAGAAAACTGTGGAAAAAAATTTCCACTAAACTCCCAATGAGATAAAAAAGAATTAGAGTTACCTCCTATCTAAATTAATTTTAAAGAACATAATGTCTTTGCCTGTGAAGGACATGATAGGAGCTTATATAAATATAAGCCATTTCTTTCACATTCCCTTAAGTACAAGCAAGAACCTCAAAAGTTTCAGATTCGATTTGACTTACAAGCATCTTCTAATGAATGAATAACCAAGATTTCCTGTAAAACCTGGCAGAGCACTTGGGGAGGGACTGTAAGGAACTGCTCCGTGTGAACTCGCTTTTTCTTTCATATCTCCTACTTCTTTTTTATTAAATCCCTATTAGGGGCTAGCCTTGAAAACTCAAAGTGTCACAAAAACGCTTAATCTCTTCCTTTAGCAATTTCAAACATGAAAAGACTTCTCTAAATGTGACACTGCATAGTTTACAAGTTCTGAAAAACTAAAACTACCCCAAAATTTTATTCAAAAGAAAGGAAAACCAGCAGACTATTTCAAAATGTAGCTGCACTGAGACCAGCAATTGTGCGAGTGTGCATATATCCAGATGGCTAGGTCAGCAGGCCAAAGTGTACAGTAAGTTCTACATCTGCCTTGACACTCATCCTGCTCACCTTCAATGACAGAGTTCCTCACCCCGCTTTTTTTTTTTTTTGCATGCTGGTATTGAAGCAAGGTAGACTCATAGAATAGTTTGGGTTGGAAGGGACCTTTAAAGGTCACCTAGTCCAATCCCCCTGCAGTGAGCAGGGACATCTTCAACTAGGTCAGGTTGCTCAGAGCCCCATGCAACCTGACCTTGAATGTTTGCAGGGATGGGGCATCTACCACCTCTCTGGGCAACCTGTTCCAGTGTTTCACCACCCTCACTGTAAAAAATTTCTTCCTTATAGCTAGTCTAAAACTACCCTCTTTTAGTTTAAAACCATTACCCCTTGTCCTGCACAAGGAACAGTAGACTGCACTCATACACTAGTGATACTCTAGGCAAAGCTATCTCAGCATCTCAGGTCACAAAAAGGTTTTCCAGTTTAAACAGGCCCTTAAAGTCACTGAACTGCAGTGCAATTAGTGCAAAATGTTACCCCTAGCCCACTATGGTTTTTTAAAGCTTTTATTGTCATCAATAGCTATTAGTAAATAGTAACTTTATCTTACACAGCTGTACCTTTCTGTATATTATGGATGGGATACTCATTCTGGGATGCTCAGTGATGCTAGAGAAAGCAAGGATGAAACAATACCCTTCCAAAAAGACAGTCTAATTCAAAGGAAGCAAGAAACAGTTAAGTTCTGTAAGCAAGTCTGATTGCAGTGAAGTTAATATGCCGAGTGGGGACACAGAGATAGGTTAAACAGTGACAGGGGGAAGGAGGGGGGCGGGAAAGGAGTGAAGAAGAAGAAGATAGCAAACCTGCTTGGTCTGTTGAGCTTTCAGAGTAAGTATTAAATAAAACCAATCTGTTTAATTCTCAGACAAGAACTTTCAACAATAACATTCCTTAGGTGTGCAAACAAGAAAAATCCTGGCCAGCAAAGCTTAAGAAGATTAGCATACAGTCTTTAAGGGTCCATTAGGTCCTTTCAACCTGCAAAGTCTCCCCCACAATTTAAAACTGAGTTGCCCCAAACTCAGCACCACTCTTGACAGAAAACACATCTCTTCCTTGAAGCTGAGTTTGCCAGTGATAGGAAATCCCGCTGCTCCACTAGCAAGGCTTCAGCACCAACCAAAACAGCTCATGCAGCCATATAGTTCACCACAAGAATGCAATAACACATGCCACCTGGTATCTAGCTATCACCCAGCTCTGAGAAGCGGAAGAGTGCAGTCCACAAGACAAGGAAGAACAGTAGCGCACACACACAGGTGGTATCTAGAAGCCCAGTGAAACACTGCATATACATAGGCATTTTCTGAAAATCCATTACAACTTCAGCATCAAATAGTAGCAACAATGGAAATACCAGAAAATGAAGCAGCCAGAGTATCCATAAGAGGCATTACTACATTATCCGTAAGAGGCATTACTACCCTCTCCACTACTGGGAACAATGCAACAACAAAGTGGATACAGAGTGTTGTTTATGAGGACAAGCTCAGCAAGGAAGATGTTTCCAGACACATCTTACAACAACTGGAATGCACAATTGTTCTTTTGCAGGATTAGAAGAATCCAGAAATCAAACAACCACACCCACAGGATCTTCAGCTGGAAGAAATGAAAGGCAGACTCCACGTGATTCGGAGAAGGATGACAAATCACAAAACCATTTATATCCCTGGGAACCAATGCAACTAGTGAAAAAAATGTATGGAGTAATTATGACACACCACAAATATCAGAAATGGCTATAGTATATACAAGAATTGTAAGTATTTTCATAATGAAAGAATCTGCCATCAAAAATCCTATATAAACTAGTTGTTTCCAACATCCTAAGTGTAGTTCTTGCTTCTGTCTGATGTTTCAATTCCACAGTTCAAAGAACTAGCAGCTCTTTTTCACAAAACTACTACTCTCTCAAGTCATTTTTTCCATAAACTGAATTCTGAAACATGTATTCTCTAAAGCTCTTCAAATAAAATGTCTCATTCTAGGAGAGGGAAAAAAATACATTTGATGACAACTCATAATTTAGCCAGTTCTGAGAAACCTGAAAATTAGCTGAAAAGAGATACGAACATAAGCAATGTAAAAGCTTATGATAACAGAGTCACTTTTGATCAGTTGGAAAAGCTAAATATCTTAAAGTCTTAATGATTTTAAAAATACTGCTGAGTAATATCTTAATGGTTCTTGAGACAAATAGCGCAACAGCACCTGTTAAGACATCCGATTTTTTTTTTTTTTTACTAGTGAGACAGCTCACTAACTCAATACTATTTGGCAAATATCCGATGAATACATGAGAAGTTCTTTGAACAGTCTAAGAAAATCCACGTTTCCACTCACCCACTTTTCTTTTTCTTTTTTAACTTCCAGCTCTCTCTCCTCCCTTCCTCTACACAACCTCCTTCTCCATACAACCTGTTTCCTCCTCAGAAGGATTTTCACCACCTTCCTGCCCTCCCAGGGGCCTCACTGCTGCCAGCACCTGCAGAGGAACCTCGTGTCTCAGCCAAGCAAAACCCATACTGCAACGTTTCCACATCACTCACCTTTACACAGTTGGTTTTCAGTTCACTCACAGTGGGCTGCGCTCACCACTCTTCATTAAGGAAGAGCGAAAATACTGCTATGTAAACGTGCGATACAGCTGCAAGCCTGCAGAAAGCGTGTCTTTGGCCTCCTTCACAGGACAGCACGCCACTCTTCAGTACGATAGCAGCAGTCAGTCACCGTTACTGTTATTACCCGCACAGCCCTGAGTAACGCAGACGAGCGGCCAAACGCGGGAGGCAGAGACTGCTCCGGTCACTCGGGAACCCGTTTCCACTCTCACTCACCAGTTCCCCCCTCCAAGCATTTCCCTGCCGGAAACCCCGCACACGAGGCACGCCAGCTCCCGCTCTGTGACCCGGGCGCGGGGACATCGCCATACGGCCGGGCGCGCCGCAGCCCCCCGCGCTCTGCCCAAGGTGAGCGCCGGCACGGCAGGCTCCCGCTCCCCCGCCACCGGGCGCGGCCCCCTGGGGCTCCGCCGGGGGCCGGCGGCCCGCTACCATCCCCGTCCCACCCGGCTCCCCGCCATCCCTCCGTGCCGACACCGGCGGCAGCCGCCGCCGAGCCGAGACCCCGCAGCCCCACCCCACCGCTCACCCAGAAGGGCTCGTAGGCGTCCACGCTGCAGAAGCTCTCGACCCCCATGGGGCGCGGCAAGGCGACCGCGGGCGACCGCGGCAGCGCTGCACTTCCCCCTCCGCACCTCTCCGTGCCCGGGCGGCGGCGGGCGGAGACAGGCCGGCAGAGCCAGCACGGCGCCCTGATTGGCTCCGCGGTCACGGGGATGCCGAGCCCGGGCGCCGCCGCCGCCGGCGCTGCGCAGCCCCGCCTCGGCGGGGGCGGGCGGCGCGGCGCTGCGCGCCCCCGGCTGTCCCGGCGGCGGCGTGCCGCGGGGCGCCCATCGCCGCCGCGCGCGCGGCAACCCGCGCCCCCGTCCGCGGCGGAGGAGGGGCCCAGGCGGCTGCGAGCTCGGCCGGAGCCCAGCACGTGCCTTTGTTCAACACAGAAGTCCCCGCGTCAGCGTAAGCGGGGCGGAAGCACTGCGCGCGCCGCCGCCTCGCCTGCCCGCCCGTGTCAGCTGCCCCCAGCAGCCTTCCGCGCCCCGCACCTCCCACCCGCACCGCCGGCCACGGACCACACCTGCCCGCCGGGCTCGAGCAGAGCCACCGGCGGGAATCACGGCATCCCCCTCCCCGTGACGTTGCTCCGGCCCGTGGGCACAGAGACGCCACGCAGCCCCCGTGGAGAAGCATCGCAGTGCCCTGCCGGCGCCCGGGCCCCGCAGGACGGAGCTAAGGCACCGTCCTTGGGGAAGGCCACAGTGAAAGCCTAGGCTCACCTTCAAATATTTCACTTTTCAACGTGAACCAGTTCAACTGGTTTCAAAGCCCTGAACTAGTTCAAGTTGACTAGCATGAACTGAACCAAAATAACTTCATCCACAACCAAGTTTGCACCAAAATATGTACTAGTTGAAATAACTGCACAGCCCCTGTGGTTGCATTTGGTTGTGTCTCACTGTGCACTCTTCACATCCTATTTAAAATGCATCACTTAAACCCACAGACAGCATCAATGCTCAGCTGACTAACGTACTAGAACGACCAGCTGGAGTATGGATGGCACATATGTAGGAATGGCATCATACGCTGCAGGAAAGAGCAGAGTGGTTACATGCTACCCTACAGTAACATCTGAAAGCTTTAATCACACAAGTTATATAAAGAACCTCAATTTAAAATGTCTTTTGCATCCAGAGCAATTACAGTAACGGACAAAGTTGTTAGAAGAGAGACAGGTCTCATTTGTCTAATGTATAACTAAAAAGCAAGCATCACACGTATAAAAAACAATCACAGATTGCTTCTTTACTCACTTGCAGTTTCAGAGCAGAGCTGGTGTCCTGCCGTGGCCAGACTGCTCACCCGACTGCAGCGTTTCTGGTCTGTCCCCCCGGCTGTCTCACTCCCAGGGCGCCAGGTCGAGGAGCAGCAGCAGCAGAGTTCAGCCACACCGAGGTGGCGTATGCCTTGATGAACTGAGCAAAATCATCACAGAAAGATCAAACCAAACAAATCGGGTGTCGGAAGCTACACAAGTTTGTGGCAGTTTAACCCATACCTTAGTTCATGCCATGTGAAAATCTTTATAGTATTGCAAGAGAACAGCGAAATGTTGAAGTCTGCTTCCCCTTATTTTTATTAAGAACATTTCTGTCCTGTTTTGTGCACTCTCTACATTCATCTTAAAATCATATTAAATACCTTGGTAGGTTGTTTTTTGATGTCTCAATGCTCACTACAACTCCCGTTGAAAAAGTTACATCACAGTCTCCAGTGTCTGTTATCTTACTGCTCCTCAGCTGTAAGGAATACTTTTTTTTCTCCTGGCTGCTCTGCAGCGCATATAAATGATAATAGCTCTGACAATTAATACAAGCTATCCCATAGTTAAGTTGGAAGAGCTTTTCTTTTTTAATAGCACTATTAATAAAATAGTAAACCAGAAAAAATACTAAATAGATAATACAACCTCTAAGAGCTTACACTTTTATACATATTCTGTGTGCAATAATAGAATATAAACTTATAGTTGAAATGATACAGCAGAAAATTATTTAGGATATAAAGATCATATGCAGGGATTGTTCCAAACAAGAAGACAGTAAATAAGCATGAAGTGAGGAGGGTCAAGAAAAACAAAGTTTTACTCACATATGTTTTTCTCCAGATACAATTGTATGCTAAAACACTAACAAAACTTAAGTTACATTTTCAGGATTCAAACGTTCTAATTACTTCAATATGATGATTTTTTTTCAGTCTCAAACTGTCCCTGTACCAATGGTCATGCACCAGGTTAATGATGTTTCTCATCAAATAAAGATACTTGGATCTGCACCTCAAATTAGTTCCCTTCCAATTAATTCCATCTCCTTCCCTTAGAAACTCTAAGCAATGGCAACAACAACAATGATGTAAACCAAAGTGCAGTCAAAATGCAGAGCAAATAATTAATGTGAGGGGAAGCAGAAGAGTTCAGAAGCAAAATGTAACAGACTCAAAATATTTGTTGTGGAGGAGAAAAAACAGAACTGACACAAGCCCAAACCTGCAAAGAGATACCAAGATCTCAGAGTACCAGAAAGTCACTGGATGTGGATTTCACAAACCATTGTTATAACAGCATCTTTTAAAACACAGACTAATACATAAAATAGAAACTGCAATATTATTTAAAAAGGCATTTCCTTGCAATCAGAAAAAAAAAAAACCACCCAAAATTCTATTTTGGACTCTGAACTTTGCTTTGTAGGATACAAATTAAAGCTGGATAGGAAATACAGGGTGGAAAACAGCAACAACTTACCAACTGGAATTTAGGTGTAATAGAACAGTGACCCACAACAGCATGGAGAAATTTGGAAGGATGCAGAGAAAAATGTTTTGACTGTGAAAACGCCATGCATGTTAAAGATAAGTGGTCGTTCATCACCAGAGTTGCACTAGGGCTCTGGGCAGCAGACTTAGGATAGACAGAGTCACTTACTGCTGCTGACTCACTGAAAGTTAACTGCTATGTTAAAGGAACAGATTAACTTCACCATGACTTCTAAAGACTTCTTTTTTCCTGAATTTTATTTACTGCCCCCTGCCAGAGATCCTTTGGAAGTTCCTAATCTAAATATTTGCTTTGAGAGGAAATGTAAAAAAAACCAAACAAACAAAATCCCAACAAAAAACCCCTCCCACACTTCAAGGCTGTAAGTGGTTTACTGCTTAAGACGACTCACATTTTCCTTCAAGCCCAAGCAGGCTGCTCCATCTAGACCATGACAAATCCAGTTTGTTCATCCACACTGGCTGCATTTCCTTTGGGAAATACTTGATACATTCACAAAACTAAGACTGTCGACTCATCCCAGCAACATGAAGCACACACGCATGCCTGCAGACACACCAGGGATCCTCACAGACTTGCAAAACACCCAGTATATGGTTATATTTTGGCAAGTCCTTTTAATTAGAAGCTAATCTTTGGCAAGTTCTTTTAATTAAAAGTTCATCTTTCAGGGACTCAGTACAAAACTCCTCCGCTACACATCAGGGAGAAACTCCCACTCATTCTCCAGGTTTCCTTTCTTCATTTTTTTCTTTCTTTTTTTCCCCCCCTCCAAATAAAGCACATTGACCACCTTTGAAATTACAGAGGGGAAAAAGCACAGCAACCCTGAAACCGCCCGCTCCCCCCCGCCCCAGCTGACAGGACTGAACTACGGGCAGGCAGGCACAGCCAAGATACCGAACGGTAACTCCATAGACACCACGTAGGCACTGCTAATTATTCTATCCCGGCTTGACCTTGCCAGCGGACATCCTGGCAGCACAGGGGATCATCCTCGGGCTGGGGAGCCGCTCCCTGCGCGGGGGGACCCCGGCCGCCCGCCCGTTCCCTCAGGCGAGGCACTCCGGACCCGCCTCAGGGACCGCGCGACCCCGCCCCCGAGCCGCGGGGAGCGCGTCCTCCCCCGCTCGAACCGCACGCACCGCCCGCCGGCGCTGTCCGATTGGCTGGCGCGCGCCGAGAGGCCGGGCCAGCAGGCGCCCGCTCCCGCCTCCCAGCACTACGCCTGCGCAGTGGCCGCCTGCCGCGGCCGGGCCGTCTCATCCGGGTCCTTGGCGCGGCAGTTGGGCGATGGCGACGGTAGCGGAGCTGAAAGCAGGTCGTGGGGGTGGAGGGGTGCCGGAGAGGGTGGGAGCTCCGAGGGGTGGCGGAGGCACCTCGGGCCGCCGGAAGGGCGGGCAGCCGGGCTTTCCTCGTGCACCCGGCGGCCGGTTGGGTCTCGTAGTCGCCCCGGGCGCTAATGGGGGCCGCCGGCTCCTCACACGGCCCCTTGGGAGCCGCAGGAGAAACGTCCCTGAGCCTCCACACAAGCACTCTGCCCTTGTCCTTTATCTTGGTCTGGTTTTCATTCGTTAAAAACGTCTTGGTCCCACTTCTGAAACTGCTAGAACATATTCTGTTTACTGAAAAAATATAATTGTGACTTCTTTGAAGGCTTAATTTTTATCTGTAACGGCACTACTGTGGTTACCTACTGGCATATGCACAGGTGCGGATATCTTATGTTTATTTCACTGTGAATATGCCGAAATTATGTTTATATTATGGATGATAAATGCTGCTTGAATACGTTTGGCTTTATATTAACAGATCTTTTTATGGTAATAGTTTTAAAGGACACACTGGAAAAAAGAGGTGCTCTTGGGCAAATAAAAGCAAGGATAAGAGCTGAAGTTTTTAATGCACTGGATGACCAAAGTGAACCACGGCCAGCACTGTCTCATGAAAATCTCTTAATCAACGAACTAATCCGTGAATACCTGGAATATAACAAATATAAATACGCAGCATCTGTTTTAACTGCAGGTATCGGGGCGGAATTTTTGTTGTCATCACTGTATTAATAGACATTTACTGTTTGGTTGAGTAATTCCACTGATACTATAAAATTAATGAGTGAGACCAAGCTGCACAATCTTGTGTTCCCTTGAAATATGTAAGATACAAACAGTCTCTCCACAGCTTTACTTGCAGCATTAAACCAAATGATACCATTAGTTTTCAAGAAAACTTACCCTTTGTTCCTTATCCTTGAGGTAAATGCTTTGACAGAGCAGTTGATGCAAGAGCAAGAAAACTTACTAGCAGCCTGCAAAATCAAAATACCTTTCTTGAAATACCTGCTTTTGTTTTGGAAAATGGCTAACAATATTTTTAAAGCATATATCACATTTTTTTTCTTATAGGCATTTGAGAAAAAAATAGAAATCCTACAAATGAACAAAATCTCTCTGAGGAATAATTTAAACTAAAAAAATACGTACATAAAGTAGTTAATAGTCTGAATTAACAGTAATTCTGGCAATTCATGCATATAGACTGTATCAGAAACATGGTTAGATGTCCTCAGCTTAAATAACAAAAAAGAATATAAAGAAGGTCCATATTTTTTAACAACTGCAGTTAAGTATTACTGTAACTGGCTGTGCTAAAATACCAATATTTGAGAGCTACAACATCTAAATGGTAGCTGTAATTTATATGGTACAGCGCTTAATTATTTTTGCGGCTATTGCTAACTTGTATTTGAAATTTGAAGTTCTGTAGTTGTGCTTAGATACAGTAATTACATTTGCTATTTAATAATTTGATATATTTCACTCTATTAAAGTTACAGGCACAAATGTTCATCTCGAGAAGAGGGAATGGAGACAGTCTGTATAATAGTTAATATATGGAATCTGTTTGATAACAGTACTTCTTTAGAGAAAGAGTTTGCCTGATTAATTTATCGTTATATTGTAAGACTACTTTAATATTTTTCTTAGATTCCTTTAGAGTGAAGATAAAAATTGTAATATGCTATTGTAAATTTTGTGAGTATGAAGCACTAATGTTTAAGTAAGTTCCCTGGAATTACAATACACTGTTAGATATTAATAGTCTAAAAGGGAGGTGTGTGCTCTCATTCTCTTTTGAAGTCTCCTGAGCAGTCTTTAAAAGTTAACTGGTGATGTTTTTCTTAGCAGTCTTAAGAATTTTGGGGAAATGTCTTTTCCAGAGTCTGGCCAGCCTGAAGTGCCCTTGGATAGACAGTTTCTCGCCAAAGAGCTGAACATAGCCGAAGACGCAAATGGAAAATCAGTGTAAGGAGTGATTTTGGAATGCACAGTATATTCTATTCTGCATATATTTTTCTCTTTAGTGTTATTATAAACACATATAAATGTTCTCACCAATTGAAAGGTGACTAGATCACAGGGCTCTCTGACATGCTGGATTCAAACTCACAATGTCAAACATGGGGCCATTTTCAAACATACTCAAAACTAATAATTCTGCCAACTCTATAGCTATAGCATTCTCCAGATAGTGTACTTGCATACCAAAACACAAGTCTCTTACCAGTACAGTCTTCCCTACAGTCAGAAGCAGAAAACAGATACGCTCTTTGCATATCAGTGAGTTGCTTTGTAGAGCAATAAAAAGATTATTGTACTCTGAGAGTAGACACAAATTCACAATGCTCCGATACAACTGCATTAATAAGCTAGGGTACTGAAGCAGGTTTAAACACGTTCAGTGTTCTCTGTAGCTTGTGTTGTCAGAATTCGTCAGGTGCTTAGGAAGAATCGAGTTTGGGATGTGCAGTCCGCCAAAGTCTGATCCTTCGTACTGCATGAGTGCGAATGTGGATCTGTGTTCCTGTGCTAAGCATGCTTCACCTACAGGGGATCTGGAGCTTAGTTGAGAGTGTCTCTTAGTGCAAATTTTTTAGGAGAGGGTTGGTGTTCAGGGTGGGCTTAGGTCTGTGCTTATTTATATAATGACACTTCGCATAATGTATTTTAAGTAATTACTCTAAAGACATCTGTACATATTCCAGACGTAAACATTAAGGTCTCAGAAGTTCTGAGGAAAGGGTGGTTTTTTAATGCTCAATATTTCATAGACTGCTTTTGTCATTTCTCTCTTAAGCAGACCTCTCTTGTACGGAATTATCTCTCATTTCTTACATCATGGTAAAGAAGAAAGTACCCAGAATAACCTTCCAAAAGTGTCTTTGCTGAATTATCCAAAGCAGAACCTTGGCAAACCACCTACTGAGAGAAATCAAAAAGGTAGGTGTGGGTATGCTGTCATTTTTGCAGAAGTTTTATTTGTGACTAGATTTTCTATATGAAACATGCTTATAACAGCATAAACATGCAGGTGGACACAGTGTACCTCCTTCTCTGTGCAAGGAATGCTTTGAGCTCCCACCTCTGTTGTAAGAAAAATTCTTCAGCAGAATGCTGTTTATACCTCAAAAATACCATTAAGCTGTGTGACCTGACCATACCTGTTGCTCGTGTATTCATTTAAGAAAGGTCCTACTATATCCAACTCAAAAAAGACCCACCCATGATTTCTAAAACAACCTGTATATGTGCCTTTGTTTAAGTAAGTGACCAACTTACACCAACTCTTAGGCCTGCTGCTCTGTACCGGTATGCTAATAGGACAGCATATACAGCATACAAATCTGATTGCCCTCGGAAGTGCTTGATTGGCTTTAAAATGTGTCAGTAGTAGAACTTTGCCTCTTATGTGGGAATATATTTTATTTATAAAGCAGACATTTTTGAAAATTGCAGACAGCCAAATGTATATAATATCTCAACAGTGCAAGGAACTGTGAAGCTCCTGTTACCTTGTGGTAGCTGCAGCTACTTGTGAGTTACTAGAGGGAAGGGGAAAAAACCTAATTGTTTAACTTTATTCTCTTGAGGCTTTTGGACTGTTAAAAACTGAAAACTAATTTAAATTGGACAGCTGTTCTATTCTAATTAGTTTTGCTGCTCTGCAATTACTGGTAAAGACCAGAAAATACTAATATCTCAGTATCAGAAAGGTCATCCACCAAATTGCTTTACCATCTTCCTGAAAGTTAAACTGGCCAAATTGCACTCCCTTATACTATTACAAATCTGGAATGGTTCAGCTAGAGACAGTCTTAGTACACTGGCAATTAAATACAAGAATTTAACCTAAATTCTCAGTAAAGTATGTTAAATGGCAGGTGTATCTCTGTTTCTCATCCGTACCTAATTTCTATAGAAAGTTCTTAACTCTTTAGCTGTCAGTTTTGTATATGGGCATAAACCTTTTCTGAGGACGTAATTCACATCCCATTGAGTGCAGAAGCTTAAGCTCTGAGTTCATTGCTCTGTAGCAGAACACATCTTGTTTTCCCTTTCTGGTCTACTTTTTGACTGGTTACCATTCATATTGCTTAAGCTACAGAATGAAAGGGATCATTGGTCCATTTTTTTCCTTCAAAGAGTCTGCTTGGCATATTACTTCACTTTCTGCTGTGAGAATTTAGTACTATTGCGTTAGTACTGTCAACTATTTCTTTTGTATCCAAAAATTTGAAAAATATGAGGCCTGAGATATTATTGACATCTAAAAAGTACGAGAGAAGCACTAAACACCTTTTCTTAACAGTTAATTAATTGAGACAATGTTGTTTCCCTTCTGCCAGAAGAGGGGGCTGAAGAAATAAAATTTCAATACCAAAACTGCTATAAATGACCTCTTTGTTAGAAAATAATTATTCCTATTAGAAATTTCTCCATTTTTAAAAACAAATTCAGTGTAAAGAAGAATTGTTTTGGAAGTATAACTTTGTACCTCAGTTCTGAAATTGACTCTGTGCAGGGTCACCTTGCCCTGTTGACTCCAATATGATTTCACATGGGGGTTTAATTGTTTAGAGTTAGTTGCAAAACTCAGGATTAACCATAAGACATGACAGCACATTGCTTTTTGTACTAAACAAAAATATAACAGTTTTAAGGCATTTAACCTTTAAGTAACTATAGTCTGAAATTACTTTCTGTGTGTGTTTGTGGAAGATGTCAGTGGAGACCTAAAGGCAGTAGGTTTAAAATCCTAATTACCTAGCTATTTCAAGTAGGCTGCATATTAAGGTAATCAAGTCCATTCATAAACTCAACCCTCCCAAGTCCCGTATTTTAACATCTAACTTGCTTTTCATATTACCTTCAATTATCTTGTTTTTTAGTTGAATGAATATTCCAATAAACTGGTATACAGAATGGGAATCCTGATAAAATGTGTGGAATCTGTGTTTCTGTTAGTTCATTCACTATAGCTGAGTTGAAGTTGTTTGAAATCTAATCTTTATTAATGCAAAGCTCTTACCTCATACAGTTGCATGGAAGAATATATTTGTAAAATTGCCTGAGTTTCCTATGATGATATTCTGTATCAAAGTTGATAATAGTAGAAAATAACACTTACACTTTTGGATCTTCAGATGTGTGAGAATATTTATGTCTGTGTTTCATTTTCAGATAGAATTCCAGAACCAGGAAGGATGGCTGGCATGAGCATCGAAGAGCCCCTTGTTTTACAAAGTATAAACAGATGATATCTTTCATATGCTAATTTCTTATGTAAAGTTCTGTAAGAGTTAATTTAGGAAATTCTTCTTTGCATAAATTTCCTCAATATGTCCAGTGGGACCATGAGACAGGATGATGGGGTCATACTTATTGTCAGTGACAAAAATGTTAGCAAAGGCTCTCCTCCTCCAGTGCTGATAGAAGGAAACTGTATATGAAGTCAGCCTGTGTCTAGAATTGGCCCTAAAAATACTGATTTTGCTTTATAAGAATTTATCAGATAACTTATCATTTCTGCACTTTCCTTATTATGTCTTTGTGGGTCTTTCCTTGTGTTTTTGAATAAAATTTTTCAGTTTTATTCTGTGTGATATTTTGAAAGTGTTCAAACTAAGCATTTTAGTCATTCTTCTTTAAAAAGAAGCAGCTGCTACTCTCGGGTAAGTATGGGAAAATAAATTTGTATAGAAAATTAAAAGTACTTTAGAGGAATAGTTGTTTTTAATTCTCCGGAAATGAGGACTATATTTATCTTCATGCCAGCAAACAAATGAGGGTAAGTCTTTTCCATCTGGAGTTGCTATAAATTGTACGGTGTAACACTGAGTATATGGGAGGGGAGGAACTTCCGTTTTTTTTTCCCCAAACAACATGAAACTCCAAGTCCGGCAAAGCTAAAAATAAAGTTAATAGTAGATTACTGATTCCCAGAACTTTTTTTAGCTGAGGTATTCACGTGTTTTGAAATGGTAATTCATTTTAAAAGCCAAACTTGCAGGGGTACATCAAAAATAACAGGTTAGCTATTTTTCTCTACTCATTTTAACAAAATGTATCGATGTTAATGTTTCCAGTGGTACTGAAAGGAGTTTTGTGTAAATAAATTTTGTGTAAATAAATTATGTTCTTAAAAATCTCAATTGTTAGATAAATGGTTGTCGTGGTTTAACCCCAGCCAGCAAAAATAAACGCCACGCAGCCGCTCGATCACCCCCCCCCGGTGGGATGGGGGAGAGAATTGGGAGGGCACAAGTAGGAAAGCTCCCGGGTTGAGATAAAAACAGTTTAATAATTGAAATAAAACTAAGTAGAACAGTAATAATAAAAGTGAGAACAACAACAATAACAGAATACACAAAGCAGGCAATGCACAACACAACCGCTCACCGACCGCCGACCGCGTGTCACGAACGGGGGGCGAGCCCCCCCACACACCTGGTTTTTATACTGAGCATGATGTCACATGGTATAGAATACCCCATTGGCCAGCTGGGTCCACCACCCCGGCTGTGCTTCCCCCTCCCGGTGCAAGCATCACCCAGCAACAGCCAAAGCATCAATGGGCCATCAACGCTCCTTTCACACCGAACCCAAAACACAGCACACCCCCCAGGCTACTGGGAAGAAAGTTAACCCTGTCCCAGCTGGAACCAGGACAATATCCACCCCTTATTCTATACCATCTACATCATGCCCAGGTCTCACATTTTCCCATACATTCCAATTAGTCACCGCTCCTTTTCCCTGCCTTTTGATATATACGCACACAGAGATATCATTCCCTTAGTCCATGGGCCATCCCTCTAAAACGTCCGTTGAGTTCATTTAGTCCATGACTTCGGGTTCCACCTGTCGTAACAGTCTTGCAGGGCAGGAGAGATGGTGTGTGGTGTCAGGCTCTTGCATGCGGAGGCCAGTTCTGGGCACTCGTCCGGTTCTATCATTGTTGCACCTTGCTCAGTTTCATCGGCGTTCATCCTAAATTAATCTGGGTGATTCTTACTGTAATACTGTTAATATGGCATATGGTAACCATAAAAGTGATGACATACAGTACTATGTAATAACTAACATCGTACAATTCAGTTCATTGGCTATTTTCACCCAAAATTAAATCCCCCTGAGGTACACACCGGACTTCCCCATCCTTTCTCATCACCCACCAAGTGCACCCAGGTCCCTGAGCAAAAGCAATCCCACGGATGGGTTTTCCCTTGCCAGAGGCAGGAGCAACCCAGACTGTCTTCCCCAGCATATTTCTCATATGCACGACAGGGACTTTATCCCCCTCTACAGCACGTAAGGGTTTGGATTGGGCAGGGCCAGCTCGAGTGACAGATCCCCTAGTGTTCACTAACCAGGTGGCCTTTGCTAAATGTGTGTCCCAATGCTTGAATGTCCCACCACCCATTGCCCTCAGTGTTGTCTTTAACAGCCCGTTGTATCGTTCAATTTTCCCGGAGGCTGGTGCATGGTAGGGGATGTGATAGACCCACTCAATGCCGTGCTCTTTGGCCCAGGTGTCTATGAGGGCGTTTCGGAAGTGAGTCCCGTTGTCTGACTCAATTCTTTCTGGGGTGCCATGTCGCCACAGGACTTGCTTTTCAAGGCCCAGGATGGTGTTCCGGGCGGTGGCATGGGGCACAGGATATGTTTCCAGCCATCCTGTGGTTACTTCCACCATGGTGAGCACATAGCGCTTGCCCTGTCGGGTTTGTGGGAGCGTGATATAATCAATCTGCCAGGCCTCCCCATATTTGTACTTCAACCATCGTCCTCCATACCAAAGAGGCTTTACTCGTTTGGCTTGCTTGATTGCAGCGCATGTTTCACATTCGTGGATAACCTGTGCAATAGTGTCCATGGTTAAGTCCACCCCTCGATCACGAGCCCATCTATATGTTGCATCTCTCCCTTGGTGGCCTGAAGTGTCATGGGCCCACCGAGCTATAAATAATTCACCTTTATGTTGCCAGTCCAGATCTACCTGAGCTACTTCGATCTTGGCAGCCTGATCCACCTGCTGGTTGTTTTGGTGCTCTTCACTGGCCCTACTCTTGGGTACGTGAGCATCTACGTGTCGTACTTTTACAGTCAGGTTCTCTACCTGGGCAGCAATATCTTGCCACAATGCGGCAGCCCAGATGGGTTTACCTCTGCGCTGCCAGTTGTTCTGCTTCCACTGCTGCAACCACCCCCACAGGGCATTCGCCACCATCCATGAGTCAGTATAGAGATAAAGTACTGGCCATTTTTCTCGTTCGGCAATGCCCAAGGCCAGCTGGATGGCTTTCACCTCTGCAAACTGACTCGATTCACCTTCTCCTTCAGCAGTTTCTGCAACTTGGCGTATAGGACTCCATACAGCAGCCTTCCATCTCCGATGTTTTCCCACAAGGCGACAGGACCCATCCGTGAACAGGGCATATTGCTTCTCGTTTTCTGGTAGTTTGTTATATGGTGGGGCCTCTTCAGCACGCGTCACCTCCTCCTCTGGGGATATTCCAAAATCTTTGCCTTCTGGCCAGTTCGTGATCACCTCCAAGATTCCTGGGCGACTGGGGTTTCCTATTCGGGCCCGTTGTGTGATCAGCGCGACCCACTTACTCCACGTAGCATCGGTTGCATGATGTGTAGAGGGGACGCTCCCTTTGAACATCCAGCCCAGCACCGGCAGTCGGGGTGCCAGGAGGAGCTGTGCTTCAGTGCCAACCACTTCCGAAGCAGCTTGAACCCCTTCATATGCTGCCAATATCTCCTTCTCAGTTGGAGTGTAGTGGGCCTCGGATCCTCTGTATCCCCGACTCCAGAACCCTAAGGGTCGACCTCGAGTCTCCCCTGGTGCTTTCTGCCAGAGGCTCCAGGTAGGGCCATTCTCCCCGGCTGCGGTGTAGAGCACATTCTTCACATCTTGTCCTGCCCGGACTGGCCCAAGGGCTACTGCCTGAACTATCTCCTGTTTAATTTGCTCAAATGCTTGTCGTTGCTCAGGGCCCCATCTGAAGTCGTTCTTCTTCCTGGTCACGTGATAGAGAGGGCTTACGATCTGACTGTAATTTGGAATATGCATTCTCCAAAAGCCCACAACGCCTAAGAAAGCTTGCGTTTCCTTTTTGTTAGTTGGTGGAGACATGGCTGTTATTTTATTGATCACATCTGTTGGGATCTGACGACGTCCATCTTGCCATTTTATTCCTAAAAACTGGATCTCCTGTGCAGGTCCCTTGACCTTACTTCGTTTTATTGCAAAGCCGGCCTTCAGAAGGATTTGGACTATTCTCTCCCCTTTCTTGAAAACTTCCTCTGCTGTGTTGCCCCACACAATGATGTCGTCAATGTATTGCAGGTGTTCTGGAGCCTCACCCTGTTCCAGTGCAGTGTGGATTAGTCCATGGCAAATGGTAGGGCTGTGTTTCCACCCCTGGGGCAGTCGGTTCCAGGTGTACTGGACACCCCTCCAAGTGAAAGCAAACTGTGGCCTGCACTCTGCCGCCAAAGGGATGGAGAAGAATGCATTAGCGATATCAATGGTGGCGTACCACTTGGCTGCCTTTGACTCCAGTTCGTATTGAAGTTCCAGCATGTCCGGCACGGCAGCACTCAGTGGTGGCGTCACTTCGTTCAGGCCACGGTAGTCTACTGTTAGCCTCCACTCTCCATTGGACTTTCGCACTGGCCATATGGGACTGTTAAAGGGTGAGCGAGTCTTGCTGATCACTCCTTGGCTCTCCAGTCGACGAATCAGCACATGGATGGGGATCAAGGAGTCTCGGTTGGTGCGGTATTGCCGCCGGTGCACTGTTGTGGTAGCGATTGGCACCTGTTGTTCTTGGACCTTTAACAACCCCACAACAGAAGGATCCTCTGAAAGACCGGGCAAGGTGGACAACTGTTTAATTTCCTCCGTCTCCAGGGCAGCTATACCAAAAGCCCACCGGTACCCTTTTGGGTCCTTGAAATACCCTCTCCTGAGGTAGTCTATGCCAAGGATGCACGGAGCTTCTGGGCCAGTCACAATGGGGTGCTTCTGCCACTCCTTCCCGGTTAGGCTCACTTCCGCCTCCAACACAGTTAACTCTTGGGATCCCCCTGTCACTCCAGAAATACAAATGGGTTCTGCCCCTTTATAGCCTGATGGCATCAGGGTACACTGCGCACCGGTGTCTACGAGAGCCTTATATTCTTGTGGATCTGATGTGCCAGGCCATCGAATCCACACAGTCCAGTAAACCCGGTTGTCCCTTTCCTCCACCTGGCTGGAGGCAGGGCCCCTCTAGTCCTGGTCATCATATTCGCTATCTACTTCTTGTAAGTATGAGTCAGAAGTCCCTTTGTTAAGGTCGGAAGTGGAATCAGCCCTTCTACTCTGTCTGGGGAACTCACTGGAGATCGGAGCAGCGGTTTTCCTGGAAGAACCCCCTTTTGTGGTTGTTTTCCCTTGCAACTCATGTACCCGTGCCTGTAGGACTGAGGTAGGTTTTCCATCCCACTTCCTCATGTCCTCTCCGTGGTCACGCAGGTAAAACCACAGGGTGCCCCGGGGTGTGTACCCACGATGTCTCCTCTCTTGAGCAGAGGGACGTTTGCTCCTAATGGCTGAGACGCTGGCCCGTGCAGGGGGGAAGCAGGACATATCCTCTTTGATTTGCTGGACCTCCTGAGACAGTTTCTCCACAGCAGAGACACAGGCCCGTAGGGAGGAAGAGAGACTTTCTTCATATTGCCGGAGTTGGCCAGCCAGTTCATCCACTGTTTGTTCCTCTCCATCTCTCCAGGTCATTACTGCCAATGAGTTTGCATGTGACGCTGGTGCGCTCCGTACAAACTTCCGCCACATGGGTCGGGTGCATTTGACCTCATCTGGGTCTTTGGATAACTGCTCGTTGTTCAGGTCATCATAAATCACTTCCAGCACGGCTAATTCTCTCAGGTACTGGATACCTCTCTCCATGGTGGTCCACTTGCCTGGGTGGCATATAACATCTTCCTTGAAGGGATACCTTTCCTTCACACCTGACAGGAGTCGCCTCCAGAGGCTGAGGACTTGTGCCCCTTGTCCAATTGCTTTGTCAATGCCCCCTTCCCTAGAAAGGGATCCCAGCTGCTTGGCTTCCCTGCCCTCTAATTCCAGGCTACTGGCCCCGTTATCCCAGCATCGGAGCAGCCAGGTGACAATGTGCTCCCCTGGACGACGGCTGAAGTCTTTTCGCATATCTCGCAGCTCACCCAGAGATAGGGATCGGGTGGTCACCATCTCATTTACGGGTTCTGCCTCCTCCTCCTCCTGTTCTCGTGATGGCCCTGGTTCATCTTCATCCCTTACTAGACGAGCTGATTTTCTTGTGCATTTTCTCTTTTGTATAGGGGCGACTGATACCGGCAGGGGTTGGTTCTCTGTCGCAGGGGGCGGAGTAGCTGCCGTGCCTGCCCTGGGGGGTGAGGGAGCCGCTGTGCTTGCCGTGGGGGGTGGGGTAGCCGCAGGGCCTGTTGCTTTGTCATCAGCTGCAGAGACGTTTCCTTCCCCTTGGGGGTTCTGAGTGGTGTTAAACAGGGCTCGGTAGGCGTGGGCCAGGCCCCAGCACATTGTAGTGATTTGTGTCTCCCTGGAATGGCCAGGGTGACAGCATACTTCTTCCAAATATTCTACTAATTTTTCAGGGTTCTTCACTTGTTCAGGGGTAAAGTTCCAGAACACTGGGGGTGCCCATCGCCCTAGGCATTTGCCCATCCTATCCCACTCGCCCTGCCACTCATAACTATCCAACCTTGGGGCAGATCTCTGGATGACATTCTTAAATTGCTTACTAACCTTGGAGAAAACCGCAACAATATTCCCAAGGAGTACCAAGAGATATATCTTAACTACCCAGGGATGTTCAAGGTACTGGCAAGTTATTTTAACAAAGGAGATGAAGGTAGTGAGGGTGCCATTCTCTATTTCCTCCATAAAAAATCTCTCGGAGGAAAAGGTATAATTGCTAATGGTCTCCATGAGGTGGTACCCGAAATGCAGAAACGGCTTCATTACGAATCCCAAATACCAAATAACCCCCAATGCCAGCGTTTTAGTAACAAATCTCCCAGGCAAAACATCATTAATCACGGCAGAGCACAACAGACTACAAAACCCAACTCCAATTTTTAACAGGTACAGTAAAAACAAGAGCATGGTGCAGAACAAACGAATATGTTACCAGATATAAATTCCTTAATATGTTCTAAATAATCTGTCGTTATCTCAACCCTTCGTGCCCCACGTTGGGCGCCAAAAAGGACTGTCGTGGTTTAACCCCAGCCAGCAAAAATAAACGCCACGCAGCCGCTCGATCACCCCCCCCCGGTGGGATGGGGGAGAGAATTGGGAGGGCACAAGTAGGAAAGCTCCCGGGTTGAGATAAAAACAGTTTAATAATTGAAATAAAACTAAGTAGAACAGTAATAATAAAAGTGAGAACAACAACAATAACAGAATACACAAAGCAGGCAATGCACAACACAACCGCTCACCGACCGCCGACCGCGTGTCACGAACGGGGGGCGAGCCCCCCCACACACCTGGTTTTTATACTGAGCATGATGTCACATGGTATAGAATACCCCATTGGCCAGCTGGGTCCACCACCCCGGCTGTGCTTCCCCCTCCCGGTGCAAGCATCACCCAGCAACAGCCAAAGCATCAATGGGCCATCAACGCTCCTTTCACACCGAACCCAAAACACAGCACACCCCCCAGGCTACTGGGAAGAAAGTTAACCCTGTCCCAGCTGGAACCAGGACAATGGTACAGTAAGTGGGGAAAAAAAAGGGAGGAAGAGAACATGCAGTTTGTGAATTTAAGTGACAGGACCCCGAGTTGTAGAGACTGCAAAGTTTTGCCTTTATCTTGATTTGACTCAGTTAGCATTACAGGTATTTTTTTATTTTGATAAGCAGCCTAGCTTCTGCTCTAATGTGAAATTGCAGAGAACAGTTATAGCTTGAAAGAAGTTGCATTTATCCATTTGAAGCTTCAGCAATGAGTTCATCCCCTTCGTGTGACTGGCAATGCTGCCAGCTCCCATTTGCTGATTTATAAGTATCTCAGGACTGTTTCCAAGAGGGGAGGGCATGTGCTTGCAAATATACCTCAATCAAATCCATCTTTAAGTCTTTTGTAGCTTTGCATCAATTATAATTGACCATTGGGTCAAGAAAGGGAATTTATCTCTGTATGCCCTCACTGTTTGCTCTGTGCTAACACCACCATCGGGTTCAACTGCTTGGCTGAAGATCCATCCGTGTAAAAACTACCACCACGGGATTCTGCCTCATTACTAGGGTCTTTCCTGCCACATTAATGCAAATATTCACAATCACTAATCTCTCTCTTAATTTCTCTGTCTAGAAATATAGTAGAAAAATGGTCTTCTATGCTGTTACTTGAAAATTATCTTCATTTTGGAATGAGCTGAAAGTACCTGTATGGAAAGTTGCAAAAATGAACTTTTGAACAACGCAGATATGATTGCTCTGGCCAGAGAAATACCTAAATTTTTAACTTCGGTTTTCCAGAGGTTAAATGCTAGACCCCTGTTTCTCCATAAACCAGTGGGTCAAATTGCTATGTGTATTTGGAATCTGAATTGTCTTTTCAAGGGCAAGGAAAAAGACTCTGGGAAACACACAAGCTCTAACCTTCTATGCTATGCAAATCTTCCAGTGTAACCAGAGCCATTGCGTCTGCTTTCTGTCTTCCCACCATAGATCATACAGAAGCTGCCCAGGTGCCATGGAGCTCCCCGGGAAATGGATTTTTAGTGGTATAAATTAAATACAATTTTTGTTCTGGTTGAAGAAGGCAAAGAGATGTTTGGTACTTGCCCTTTCCCAAGCACACAGCTCAGCAGAGTGGTCTCCACAGCCGTGAAAGCAGAGGCAGTTACAAGGGTGTCCTTCACTGAGCTTTGAGGTAAAGGTGTATATCTGAAATCAGAGAAAGAAAAAAAAAATCTGTTTAAGACAGAGAGAACCTCGGGACTATTTTCTTTAGGGATTGCAGCTTCAGCCTGTTGTCAGGATCCTGCACTAGGACGGTGGGTGGGAGCTGGCCTTTGCTCTTGGTGCAACATGCATTTCATCTAATTCTCTGATGCCCTCACAGTACAGATTTGGGTTTTGGAACAATCTCTTGTTTCAAAGTATAGTCATTGTACAAGCAAATTAAAATTCCTGTGATACTTATTTGTACAACAAAGCTTTGAAATATGTCTATGAAAATATACTGGCCTGATCACGTTATTAATGGTCTACATTTATCCTGACAGTACACAAGATATGAGAGCATCTTTCAAGATGCAGACATGTAGCGAGTCCTGTGAATGCCAGGCTGCCTTACTTGTTTATGGATGAAGAGGGATTGCAAAGCCTGTACAATATGGCTGCACTTGCCAAAAAATCCTTCCTTAAAAGTTTAAGCTAAGCGAGGTCAGTATTTAGATGAAAATAATTCACAATCCTAGAGTCACAGGTTCAGGTTTTAGATGAAATTGCCACCTAGGTGAGCATGCACAAAAATAATTTTCTCAAGGTAGATGGAGCTGCTTAAATTATTTAATTACAGACTGTGATGTCTCGCATTAACTGCCCTTATTCTTTTCTATCAGAAAATGGAAGGAAAAAAAAAGATATAAGCATGTAGAAGTTTGGGGGTTTTAACGAGCAAAAGACATTTCTGAATTTTATTGGATACAGAACACTGTAACTGAGACTGTTACGGAGGGAATTACATTAAAAGAGGCTGTTCTTTGTCTAAGCATGGTATCACAAGTGGAAGTGACAAGGAGCCAGTGAAGTTTGGTGTGGATATCAGACCTGGAAAGCACTTTGGAAGAATTTAACCCACAAGTTTAAAAAAAAAAAAATTCTTTAAAACCAAATTTTTGCTCTCCCCTAGAATCAGAGGAAACTATGTTTATAGCTCCACAGCATCAGTGCTGTTTCAGAGGTATTAGTTTCTGTCATGCACAGGGGAAATTTTTTTGTTTAAGCTTTATCAACACACTCCAAGGAGTCGGTTACGCTTTCCTTCCTGAGTGCCCTTGGTATCAAGCCGAATCTCTGTGTCAGTTGATCAGTTTTCCGGAGGAGTAATTATCATTGAGTGATTATGTTTAGGAAAGGAAACCCCAAAAATACTTGTTCACACTTGCAAAGGCACCCTTTCAGTAGCAGCTGGTGTCCAACTGATTCAGAATTCACCTGTGTGCTTCACATGCTTCACTTGACCTGCAGCCAGCATTAAGCACAAAGCTTAACATTAAGCAGTTGGTGACTATTTTACCTCATCAGACTACTCTCATGATTAATTGTTCTAGTTTGGACACAGACTGTCCCTCCTGTTGCAAAAGCACAGCTCAACACAGGTGGTAACCCACCAGTACACTTGTCAGATCCAATTACGTATGTCAGCTTAAAGAAACATGGTTGGTAAACTTAGGTAAAAACATTTTTAAAGAAAAAAAATCACTTACCTGACACACATTATTTAACAAACTAACAACACCATCCATGCTTTTCTTTTTTCCCTCCGTTGTATTCAGGTTACACTGTGGTAAGGCAGCTTGAAGTTCATTTCTTTCCTTCTCAAGTCCTCTTTTTTTTTTTTTTCCCCCTCAAGTACAATATTTACAGTGCAAATTCAGCAAGGAGATATTTTAAGGGCAGGCCGCTCAATACTTTATTTTTCTAGAAAAGTAATTAAAACAAATAAAATGGGGGGGGGGGGGTTAAATAAAGCTTATTTGTGGTCACAAAGGCATTGTCCACTGGGAATCCACAGTTTTCATTTTGAGGCAACTTTGGTTTAAAAAAAAAATACCACAACATTTAGGAAAGTCCAACCAGGCTATTATATTAGTATATTCTTACGTTAACTTTCAAGTGAAGGTTGGAAGCCACACTTACACTTAGCAGTTCCTACCTCACATGGGTCGAGAGTGCAACCGTTTCAGTCCCAGCAGTAATATTTTTTAGACTTTCCAGCTCCATTTAATGTCACATCATATATCACCCTCCACCACTGCCTCTGTTAAACACACTACTCAGGCAGCAAGCCGGCATGTGCACATGCAGCGGTTTGCAAACCAGCCGGAATAATTTCCACTCCTTTTTAAGCTACTATTAAGATGCGCCTGGTTTTGTGAAAACAGCTGCATGGGTTTAAAAGGAACTTCTTAGGATAAATTTGACGAATGTTAAAATCATCATACTTTTCAGAGGATCCCCTTGCATTTCATTATTTTATATTCATTATATTCCTATTTAAAAGCTAAGTTTGCTACCAAGAAACTCAAAAAAAAAAAAAAAAAAAAAAAAAAAAGAGTGAACTACCCAGTGAGGAACTTTCTGCTAACAAGGGCAAGTTTCTTGGATTTATGTCCTGGCGATCATTTCCCCTGGCTTTGCTCCAACACAGTCACACGTGCAGAAGTCAGATACAACACTGCTGCCTTTCAGCTCCTGGGAGGGCTTTGCATGGCTGCCTGGCAGCCCCGCACCTCGCGAGGCAGCGGACGCTGACCCTCCACCTGGAAGGACAGGCTGCAACCGCTGGGACCGTGCGACTGTGTTGGCAAATCTGGTCTTACCCAGCTCAAGCCTGAACATGAGCCTGTACCTGATACTTCTGAAATGTTGCAGGGAGGAAGCCTGGATGCTCTTCCCCTCTCTCCTCTTTGTCCAAATTTGTTCACCACTGGCCAGAGCTGGAAGAAGGGGCTACAGGTCTGTCATACCTGCAAGTGCTGGTACTTTCACCAAGTGACAGCAGAGGTTTTCAGCCCAACCTCCCCTCATAGGTATTTTTTTAGGATGCCGAGACCAATATGAGCCTCATCCATCTTCCCCAGGAGGGCTTATTTTCCAGAGAAGACAGGACTGTCGATGTCAAGAGAAATTATTTCACCCAGGACTGTGCTCTGATCCTTTGGGTATACACCATATTTAGTCTGTTGCTGAGAGGGGGTTGTTTCGGTATTTTGTATTTGGCACGTTGATGGGAATTCCTAGAGGATCCTAGCTTTCCCTTTTTGGGATGTCTCCATCCACAGGTCTTACTGCACAAGGCTGCTGGCTACTAACAGGGGAAGGAGGGGGGGACAGCTGGGGACTGAAGGTTCGGGGGGTGTGAGGGAGGTTTGACGAGGACCAGATCACTCCCCACCCCTGCAGGTCGGGCTCCCGGCACCCTGCCCTCCTCCCCCGGCGCAGGGTGCCTGCCGCCTGCTCCTTCCACTGCATCCCGGGGACTGCTCCCCCTCAGCTATGCATCACTTCTTCCTTTTATGGACAGAGGGAGGTATTTCTTATATATGAAAAAGTGTTTACAGTCCTTTCTCAGGAACTGAGCTGCACACCGGATCGCAAGAGAAACTTGGGCAAATCCGCTGGGAAGGTGGGAAATGACCCTCTTGGTCCCCAGGGGCAAAGGAGGCTTAAACCAGCCCCAGGCTCCAGATGTCACATAAACACCCGGAGACCCAGAGCAACCTCCACCCACGCATCCCTGCTGTGTTAGGAAAAACCCTCTTCTCTCAAGCAACCCCTGCATTCAGGGACGTATCTTAGCTCCAGAAAAACGCACTGAGGGTGGGTGGGAAACCTCCTGTGCCGCACGGGACCGTCATCTGCCCCTCGTCCTTCTGGGGGGGCCATGAGGGGCGAGGATGCTGCCAAGGCAGGAAGGAGTTAAAGGTCCGTTTGCTTGGCCAAACAGTTTCACCCTAGGAAAAGAAAAACCTCCGAACTGGTGAGTGAGGGGCACCCATTTCGAGTTAGGGGCGCCCCTTCCATGCCTTCCCGAAAGCCAGAACCAGCCCGCTTCCCTGAAGAGCGGCTCGGGGCAGGGGCAGCAGCACAGGGGTAGGCCCTGCTGGGAATGAGGTCCTTGGCTCAGGCTGTCTGTTTTAACCCAGGTACCGAGAGGATTTTCCAGCAGGACGCGGTTTCCAGGGCCCCTCCCCATTGGCAAGATTCTCCTCCTCTATATAGGGAGGCTGCAAAGGCGGCGAGGACTTGGGCTGTCCCGGCTGGTGGCTGTACAGGTTCCCGACTCTCCAATTCACTCTCTGCTCCCCTAACCGGACGCCTGTGAGTACCGCGGGGCCGGAGGTCCCTGCTGGGGACGGGGCTGGGGGCTGGCCGCGCTTTGGGATGGAGCAGTTTGGCAAGCTAACTGTTACGCTACTTTGCAAACACATTCAGGGAATTAACCTGCAGAGACAGTACGAATTAGAAATGGGAACCTATCGGACACGCTCAAATGGTTTATCCTGATTTGCGAATTACGGATTGGGTTCTGTTTAAAATGTATCAGAGACCACGCGCGTTTGAAAGCGTGCACAAATGTTCTAGGCTGTTCCTTAGTCACTTCTAAAACTGCTATCGCCGAATCGAGCCTTAAAGACACTGGCTGCAGAGCACAAGTTGCGCTCCAAGCCAGCGGCAACGCAGCCCGCAAGGTGCTGCGCGCTGCCGGATGGTGGCAGGTACCCGCTGCAATTAAGCTTCACATCTGCGTTCAGTAAAGAAGAAACCTGGTAGCCTGATCTTCTTTACGTATTTCTACTTTTTCAGTGCTAATAAAGGAACTTAGTGCACTTCCCATGCTGCTTAAAGAAAGTATAACCAAATAAAATAACTAGCTTGTCAGTTATTTTAAATGGGAAAAATGCTTAAAAATTAGAAGAAGAAATGGAAACATTTTTACAGAAATGCCTTAGCATTACATATATGTGTTTTTAATATACTGGGAAAAAGTTTAAGCCAAACTAATTTGATAATTCACTGAACTACATCAATTCGAGTAATTTCAAATGTGACATGCCTCTTTTTTTTAAAGGGAAAATAGAGCAACAAACATCTAACTTTAACAAAATAGTGTGAGTAAATTAAGACGACAGTAGATGGCAGTATAGAAAGCAGCTTCAGTGTCATCCCAGAAGTTCACTTGCTTCTTTCACACACACATAAATATATGTATGTGTATGTGTGCACGCTCACATACATAAACGTTGATATGTATGTGAGGCATATGTGTGTGCATAATTAAGAAGCAATAGGAGATATTTTAAATATAAGAGAAATCAGAAGGTTTGTCATTATTATCTAATCCATAGGTCTCATAAAATCTTTTCTAAAATGCACTTGTTTAAAAACAAGCCCACCTTCTCTTTCACTCAAAGCTTTGCAGCTTGCAGCAAGACGCCGTGCACGGGCTGACTTGCTGAACTCCCAAAGTTCACCGTTCCCCCAAGCCACACAGAGGCTAAAGCGATGAACCCCAGAGAGCAAAGCGCTTGATTAAGGAGTCGCTTTAGTTTAGTACATGATACTCCCCTGCCTGTATTCGCTTAGATGTAAACAATGATTTTTATTATCTCTTTTGCAATTGACATGCTAGTCCCTAAAAGGTATTTGTTTTGAATTTGTTATCATTACATTTTTGTGGAACAGCTAGTATTGAGAAGAACATCGCCATATATGGTAGCATGCATAGATGTATGCGGAGGATCCCGACTCTTTATAATTCAATGAGACTTATTAGTGGCAAATCTGTTGGCTTTTCTGTTAAGTATGTTAATTTTAGAAGAAGCCAAGAGCTAGAGATAGCTTTCCAATTTGTGCAAAGTCCAGTTAAAATATGGATTATTTATGAATTCTAATGAACATGCAGAATGTGATTTACATAACAGAATGACATTTGGGGGTATTTGAAAGAGCTGGTATTTTCTAGATAAAGGGAATCTATCCCCACACAACGCAATTCAAGTCTTTTTTCCTTCTTTTCTAATTTTTACAATCTATAAACACAGCTAATAACCTGGGCCAATTTCTTTGGAGTATTAAAAGAGCTATCAAGTGTTTAATCAGAGTTATGTAGTAACTTGCATTAACAGAGGTGAGAAGACCTGATAGGAGACCAAGGCACTTACAGGCAATTTGATTAAAGTACACAGAGAACGCATTTAAAAAAAAACAACCAAACAAAAAAACCCAGCCCTATGAAATTACTAAAAATGTTCTTTCTTAAAATACAGACTTTCCCTCTTCCATGGTTGCACAACAATAAACTAGTACTGATGATACCTCCATGTTCAGATGAAAACGTCCATGATGAGAGTCAGCATTTGAGGGGTGACCAGTGGGGACCAGTGGGGAGAGGTGAAAGGCCAGGAGGGATTGGCAGCAGCGCTCGTGACAAGGCTAACTGTGCTGGGGCACCAGATCCCAAACCAAGATCACAAGATTAGGATTCACCCCTAGAGTTTCTTTTTTTCAAGCAATGCTCAGTTGGGTAATTCAGTTAAGTACTGGAAAAGTAAAACATAAGCAACCTGCAAAGAATATAGTCAAGAACTACTGTAGCCCAAGAAATGCAGTTTGGGTCAAGCAGCAGGTTGCTGCTACACTCTTCCATCAAAAACCACTTATGAGAGCAGGACTTGGTTTCTGAACATAATTCACATACTTGGTTATATGTTCCTTTGTTCTAACAATTATTCCCTGTGCGGCTGTGATAAGCTTTTGTACGGACATGCACATCCTGCAGAGGAAGGGAGAAGCGTCCTTTATCTTCTCATTAGGAGAAAAGCAGTCCCTCTGAGTTCTGACTCAGGAGGCAATTCTGCTTGGCCAATAACCTTTTAATTGAAGTGCACTTCCTGGAAGTATTTATACTTTGTCCTTGGAATAATATACTCAGGATAAACTGATTGTAAAGACAGCATTCAACTTCTGTCACTGACATGATAAGGGAAAAGACAGTGAAGATCAGCCGGATATATCTGCAGTGGGACAGCAGAAGGAGGAACAGAAAGTAAGCTGTGGAGGTATGCATGCCCATGCGTACGTGCACATTTGGGGTTGAGACAAGTATAACAGATGGATCCAGTCTGGAGTAATTTGGCACATTTCTAAGGCAAGAAACTTCATATCAGTAGTATTTTTGCAATTGCTTTTCCTCCTCCCTTCCTCAGGATAGCTCACCTCTGAGTATAGAAGTATTTACTCTTGTATGTGATTTGGGTATCGTCTACCCAAAAGAATGGATGAGAACCTCTTACCACTCTTGCAGAGATAAGATACTGGTGTCTGTTTCTTTTAGCCAGCCCTACAGATGAAACCCAGGAACCGGCTAAGGGGTAAATTTTGCCTTCTCAGGGAATGTTCTCAATAGGCAGTAATGAATCTTTCCCCTTAGCCCATTTCCCCAATATCAATCATGTGCTGGACCAGTGCAGTTCAGTCTTGATCAGAGATGGACCAGAAGGTTTACTGCCAATTATTAATCAGAAAGCTTCAGCAGCTCATTAGTTCAGTGCACAACACCTCACTAGGACAAATCTAGTTGAGTTTCTGGAGCCCCTTCCGTTCAGAAACCTTCCTTTAATATTAATACACATTAATTAACATTCATTAATCTATTAAACTATTAATATTCATTAATCCACACTTCATAACTGCATTTCATTTTTTGCTACAGTGGTACTCAACTGCTGCTCAAACTTTATCCTCAGATTCCAGAGGATCAGTCCTGAAAAGTTCTTTTTACACAAATCCATGTTTTCTCCTCTTTGTGTTTCAGAGGAGTTACAAGACCCAGCTGAGACTGTCTATTCCCTCTCTCTTGTAGGGGGTCTATTCTTACCATGTTCAAACTAGTCAAACATATTGCTTAGATCTAAGGACAAAAACTTGTTTCTCCAAGCTCTGCAGCTCATGCCACCTCTTACACCTTCCAACCTCATCTGGCTTTCAAAAAGACTGAATTTAAATAACAAGGTGCAGGAAGTTTTATATGCAGGAAGAAGTAGGAGAGCGTAGTAGAGTACAGACGTGTAGAGTTTCATGCTGTAATCTGTGGAAGATGTTTTTGACCTAGCATGTAACAAGGAAAGGAACCTTCCCTTGGTCCTTGGGCAACAAGACAGTGCAGAACTTTCGGGTCGTCCCACTGGTGACGTGCTTTGTAGCAGGCCAACAGTTTTATCTTCAGTTGGGTTTTTAGGGTAGGTGGGCAAGATGATTCAGCAGTTTGATTTCCACCATCATCATTTGTGGGCAGCCTCAAATTAGCAGGATTTGACTCTGTGAAACACAGCTCTGCAGTTCAGTCTAATTTTTGGTGTTTCTGACAGCCATACCAAATTCCTATTGATTTGAATGTGCTGTCACTTGGCACTTAGCCACGGGCAGCACAATCCAACCTTTCTGATGCTTCAGGATGACCATATAGCTCTCTCTTCTGGGCCTAGGATGGACCGAAATCCTCCCACTCCATTGCCGCAGCAGTTCCTCCCACACTGCTGGGGCAGTGGGGTGGAGAACGTGCCTTGCCCATTGCTACCGCAGCGGGAGGAGAGAGGCCATAGCAGGCTCCCGCTGCTCCCCGAGCCCCCGGCTCCTGGAGCCGCAGCCCTGGCAATGGGGCAGCGCTCCCTTTTTTCCCCTGTCCGGCCGCTTCACCCTGCGGCCGCCAGCTGGAAAGCTCAGCTGGAGAGAATACCATCTCCATTATTGGAACTGTGCGGCTCTACCAGCCCTCTTGGCAAGGAGGGAACATTTTCTGCCTTAATCTACACAGAGGTCAAATAGTTTCCTCTTGCAGCTCTCTTCCAAGAATCCCCTGGGAGAGAGCTAAGGGCCACATCCTACAGAGCTCCCTCGCAGAGACTTGACGGCGGTGAACACTGCACGGGGGCCAGCGGTGATGCACAGAGCCAAGCTGTGAGGGTCTCCCTCCCGTTCACCCACACCACCACGCACATCGCATGGGTGCGGATGACCTGGCTGAATTTTCCTGTTGAGATTTTCCAGGCAAGGCTGGTGGCTCTAGAACAAGCACTTTTAGAGGAAAGCTGTTCTTTTTTTCAGATGAGAGAATTGTTGAGGGAGTTTAGGGAGCTGGGGCATCTAAGTTCCACTGAATTTCAGTGGGATATCGTCTAACCCTTTTAGGCGCCTCTAAAATCCTAGTTTTGTTTTTGAGCTTTATGTCACCTTCTGCATGATCCATGCTTCTCTCTCAGACCCCTCACACAGTCTGGCCTTGCAAAAAAGCCATTAATCTGTGGGAAGGCTTCAGGGACAAATATTTGGAAACCAATCTCTGATACTCCCAGAGCACAGGGTGTCCATTTGGCTACATACCACAGAGCTTGGTCTTCACAAATATCGTTCTGCTTATGGGTTGATTGCTGACAACTTTAGCAGTCAGTTCTCCAAACTCCCTCAAGATTCATGTTTGTTTGAATGCTGTAAATATTAAATTCATTCTCAATAAGGAAATGAAACAGCCTCTGTCTCCTGGAGATGTTTTTCTTGGGCACACACTCTTCTCTGCTCCCCACTGTAGCTCCTCCCCAGCTCCCCTCTCTGCTCCGCTGCATGGAAGGTTTCCTGATTAGCACCACTCTTTCCCTGCTCTGTAGCAAACCACAAGAAGTCCTCTGTTTACTCCTTTCCTCATTTAGAGCTGTGTGTCACATAGGACAGAGCAGAACACTTACAAAAGCTCCAGCATTATCAGCAAAGCCCTTGCAGCTACATCCTAACGCCCAATGGCCAGAGCAGGGAAGAAGCTGCCTCCTCCCTCCCAGACATGGTGCAAAGCAGCCAAACCCCTCCCATTGCTCTCACCTATGGAGCAGATACGTCTGGCTGCTTTATCCAAGTGCGACTGCACGATGCTGTTTTATCCGTATGCCGCTGCATTACACAGATGCATCATCCTTCCAATTTGAGCATCATGGCTCAGAGTATCAATAGCTGATGCAATTTCCAGGCTTGTTTTATTTCTTGTCTCTCTCATGTGGTAGACACCCTTCACAAATGATCAGTTCCCACTGTCTGAACCGTGGAAAGGGGATAACTCTAAATTACTTCTCCTTCACCAGCAGTACTGATAACAAATTTTTTCCCTTTTTTTAATCTTATACTTCTCCAAATGAAATGGTATTAGAGTGATTGGAAGTAGTCCTTTGCAAAAAAAGTTCGTTTCTGTCCTTTCTGGAACACAGCCTGGGAACTGTTCTTCTACTAATTATTTCATTATTGCACTGGTATTTCAGTATGCACCCAACAGTATTTGGCTGATGAGAAATTTTTTATGTATCTGAATTCAATTAACTTTGTGATGGGCAGGAGACGAGGCTGCAGGAAGCTGTTCAGCTGGTAGTCTTGGTGCAGTCCCGAGAGTCTCATTGCACAGACATTAGTTATCCCTGATCTTCAGTACAACATAAACAAAATAAAGGGATAAGCCCAGGTGTCCTCATTTGTTTTAGTGCCATGAAGCTTTTGGTTTAGGCGATTTCATACACAGTGACAAAGGAATGGGAATCCGAACACAGATACTCTAAGATATCTAAGCTGGCACCCAAAAGTATCTGCATGGAAATGTGAGCTATGACACAGGACCTGTAGTGCTTTGGATCTACCGCATGGCAGATTTGTCAGATGTGTTTAGCCTGGAACATCTCCACATTTGCCTCCCTTTAAAGCAGAATATTTTGCTTCCTCAACAGGTGTCTGCTGAGTCAAAATGGCTCAAAAATCTCTCAGCGATGATGAGAAATTCCTCTTTGTGGACAAAAACTTCATTAACAACCCACTTGCCCAGGCCGACTGGTCAGCGAAGAGACTGGTTTGGATTCCATCAGAGAAACATGGATTTGAAGCAGCAAGTATCAAGGAAGAGAAGGGGGATGAGGTGACAGTTGAACTGGCAGAAAATGGAAAGAAAGTGACACTGAGCAAGGATGACATCCAGAAGATGAACCCTCCAAAGTTCTCCAAAGTGGAGGACATGGCAGAGCTGACTTGCCTCAATGAAGCTTCAGTGCTGCACAATCTAAGGGAGAGATACTTCTCAGGTTTAATTTATGTAAGTAGAACCAGCCACGTACACGGCATTTCCTATTGCACGCTACCATGTCCCATCATGAACAAGGTAGATCCCACCCACTGTCAGGGATACAGTCCTCGCATGTAACAGTGCCATGCAAGTAGACACCCCTCAGCAGTGGCATCCCAAACCAAAAGTGTATTTAGTTCACTTTATTCCCCATGACTCTCCTGCTTCTTCAATAATTGCTTCTTTAGTCAGTTAAAAGACACGAAGGTTTCTTCCCCAAAGCCTGCTAATTCTGAAAGGATATTGTTGGCTTGGAAAGTACTCTCCAATAGCTGAGCAACACCTCAGTCCTGCTGCTTTGAAATAAATCCATAGGGACTTTTGAATTACTTCAATGTAAACCTGAACAAGTTTCCAGTAACTTGCAGAAACATTCGGAAAAGCCAAATCATGCAGTCTTTTCTCAGGCGAAACTCCCACTGAAAGGCAGCTGACAAGTTCTGATTTGGTGGGTGCTTGAGTAAAACCTTATGTTTGAATAAATGAATAAACCCACTGGATTTAAAGTGAGAGTACCCATATGCTCCAGTTTGTTACTGAACCGAAGTCATGCATCCACTGAAACATTTTTTTTTTTAGCTTGTTGGTCAACTTACAGATCAGACAAAAATACAAATTCTCTATGTTCATGTGAATTAGGGCCAACATTATTCTGTCCTCCAGTCCACACAAGTATATTAATACAAGCGTATTTTGACATTAATAATCCTGTAATCTATCTGCATGAAAGCCCAGAAAGTTTCCATGGAACGTAGCTGTTATCTTTGATTTTACATGGAGGATCCCTATGCTGTGCTGCGGAAAAGTAATCTACAGTTTCAATCTACGACAATTGTACTTGCATGACAGACCACTGATGAGTGGAAGAAAGTGCAGAGCTTAAGTAACAAGGTTTTAGGAGCAGGGGTAGAGCTTTCATTATTAATGTGAGGAATGCTAAATTGGAAAGTAGGAAATGAAGCAGAAAATAAGATAGTTATATATAGTACAACAAAGGAACTATTGAATTGTTATGCATAACTTAAAAGAGCTAAGCTCAAGATCTTTCCTTCAGGAACGTACTAAAATGCACATCAGCAAGATTCCTGAAAGAAGCTAGACTTTCCATCTTTTCAGTATTTGAGTTTATTGGATTTTAGGTTTGCAGGTGAACATATGGACCTATGTGCTATTATATCAGAACATGCAGCATTAATTACTAAAATGGAATTTGTCTGAAAATGTTCTGCATTGTTGCAAGATCTGAAAAGAATTATTAGAAGAATAGTGGGATAAAATGTGTGGGGTTTATTTCTTTGTTGTTGATGTCGGCAACACTCTGCATAGATGTTCCAGGATTCCCAATATGTTTACTTCGTGGAACTTTCACTTTCTACAGTAAGAGGAAATTAATTTCAAAAAGTGGATAATGCAATTAGAAATCAAAGAATTTTTCATGGAGACATAAATGGAAGTGTATCTGAAGTTAAGTTTTCTTTCTCAAGAGACTAGATTTTAAGGTGGTAAATTAACAGTTATAAAGAAATTTATTTTGACTTGTATTACAACAAGTTATTAGTATTTTCAGTAACCAAAAACTGCTTAAAACTGTCCAGCCTTACACAGTGCTGGCCTACTAGATACTATCATACCTCTAAAAAAAAAAAAATTATAGGGGAATCGAAACAGAATTTGAGGTTTTGTTCTCATCCACTTGCAAAACTAACTGTAAACAACAACCTCCTGGCTTTGCCACGCAATGCCTACCTTGCCTCCCTTGGAGTCCCACACATACAAAGAGAATGTGACCTTAACATTTTCCTCTTTAGAGCATCACTGACACAAATGGGGATTCCCAATTCCACTAAAGAAATAAATAATATGCCCCTTTGCCCCTTGCATTTATATTAGATATTATTAAATAAAAAGATTCAGTGCAGAAATTCACAGTGACTGTACACTGGAAAAAAACACCTTGGCTTTTTTCTTCATCACAGATAATTAAAAAAGAAGGGCAAGAAGTGCGTTGCCACTAACTCGTGTTTCACGTTGCTCAGAACAAACAGAATATGCCTTGTCCACACACAAGTTTGACCAAAAATGATTATATACACATCAATAAAATAGCAATGCCAGTTCAGTGGATTTGAGAGTAGAGTTTCTTGTGCCTGTACTCATAGGCACTACTAATTCCGTCTTCACCTAACAGTGCAAAATGCTTTCTTAAATACAGAAAACTATATATGCATATTAGAATCAGAAGTAGGATTCTTCTGCCCAAACTTAGGAATTTACAACATAGATGTGTGTATTTGTGCCAGTCTCTCTAAAATACCCATCAGCAGTGACTGTCCAAGGGACACACAAGCTCCACACTCCTATGGACACTACCCCCAAGATACCTCAACCATCTTCTGTCTCCAGACCCTCTAGGGAGGGATACGGCTGTGGGTAGACTGTGCCCCAAGGAGAATGATTTAAAGCATGGAAACTTCAAACCTCCCACTTTCAATCACATGCTTGGCCAACTGGCTCACTTATCTTCAAAACATCACATATATTACTCAGGTTTCCCCGAATCCTTGCAAAGCAGATGATACCTAGAACTACAACCGGTGAAACCAAGAGGTCTTGGTCAGCTTTCCCAAGAGAAGGTATCGGTCACAGTCCAGTTAGAAATGGGGATTCCTGAACCCCCTCAGCTCAGGCTTTTGCCCTGCCTTAGTAACCTGCTTCTTGTGCCTCAGAGTTGGTTCCTCAAAGGTATGTTACCGTACGCCTGAGTGTGCAAAGAGCCCTGCATGTGGCAAGTCAGGCAAATGAGTATAAATCTCAGGGAAGTGAAGGCCTAAATAATTTCCTGAATTGGAAATTTATTCTCCTACTATTTTATTTACTTGGTTGGGAATGATTAGTTGAGTGCATACAGTAAATCTATTTCTACTGAAAATGAAGGCCTTGCTATCCTTTCCTTAACAGCCCTGGTAGTCATTCTAGGACAAAACACTACCGCTTTTCAAGTGTATTGTCCCTGCAGCACTAAAGTTCATTTTAGAATCACAGAATCGTTTAGGTTGGAAAAGACCTTTAAGATCATCAAGTCCAACCGTAAAATGAATATGAATAGAGCGCAACATACATTTTGACACAAATAGCACAGTTTCATTCTGAACTCCAGCGTCAATGAAAATCCAGCACAGTAATTATCTACTTTCCACATCAGAGGTTTTAGCTTGAGGATATTGAGAGCTGGCAAAGAACTTGAGCTTGATTTTCTTGTTATCTGACTCGAGACTGTGGAAACACAGTCACAACCTGTAACGGTAGGAGAGGTCCTCATCACCACCCAGAGCACCCCAGACGTTCTCCTGCCCAGCGCGGAGCACCCAACCTGCTCCTCGCTGCTGGATGCTGCTGGATGCTCTCACCGTGTTTGCTGAATACCATATAAAGCGCTCAGGCTGTGCCGAGACCGTGTTGTGCCATTTCCTATTATGGTCAGGAAAGGGAAATCCCTGTGCCCAGAGCCAAGGCTCCCAGATGCCATTTTACAGCCCTGCGCTGCAGTGCTTCCTATGGGGGAACCGAGGCAGCTTGAGCCGTCCTCGGGCACGGCCCTGAGAATAAGGCTCGGCAGCAGCTGCACGCCACAAAGCACTCATTCACACAGCACGGCAATAAAAAAAGATACATCCAAACCCACTTAAGCCTAAGTTAGAAAGAGCGTAATTTCATTATTTCAGTTTTTTTAAACTGGCATGGTTTAAAAACTAACAGCCATAGGCCAGCTTAAATATCCCAATACCCCTGCAAGTATAATCCCATAGGTTTGTAATTTTTTATTTTAGGGTTTTAAATTTTTTCTTTTTTAAATGGAAACCCTATAAACTGCTTACTTTTAGTAACCGTTTGTAATATATGGCTCACCATCTATTATCATATGCTATTATTTCTGCTCCCAGTTCAATAGCTGGAGCTTTCCAAATTAAAAAAAAAAGAACAAAACCTGGATGAACAGCAATCAGCTGGTAGGCAATGTTCTTGGTTTTTTATGTATATATTTTTATATGAATACCTTAATTAAACTGTAAACAGAAACCACATTTTCCTTAAATTTCTTACAGAAATAGTCAAATAGTGAAGGCATGACTATTCTGTTAAGACATCTATTTGGAACTTGAGAAATCTTTTTTTTCAAGGAATCTCATCAACCATTATTGTTATATGGTGTTCATATAATCTTTTTTACAAAGCCGCCTTCTAACATCAATCCAAGCTTCTTACCTAGGATTTAAGTTTACAAAATTTGACACCTACCTGAGCAGAGGACATACTCTGGTATGAAAAGACACATAAAAAGAAATAGTATGAAGTATTACAGTTGTTACATCACCACAGATAAGGGTGATTCACTCTGTACTGAAAATAACTGAAGTCAAGAAGCTCTAACATCAGATCAAAGCATGGTGTTTCTACAGATTGCTAAATTCACATGCTTTCTAGCAGTTTGTTTATTAGAAATTATTATTTGTGCACTTGGAAACCACCCATACACGTACATTCAGAAATCGCTGCTTCATTTGTTACACTAGGCAGAATACAAAAGAGTGTTATTTGCTAAAATCCTGTTAGCTCAATGCAGCTGATGTCTGTGTTTCCCAGACTAGACATGGCACATGATATTAATTCCGGTTTTTATTTGAATTTCCTTGCAGACTTATTCAGGTCTCTTCTGCGTGGTGATAAATCCCTACAAACAGCTGCCCATTTATTCGGAGAAGATTATCGACATGTACAAGGGAAAGAAGAGGCATGAGATGCCGCCCCACATCTATGCTATCGCGGACACAGCCTACAGGAGCATGCTGCAAGGTAGGCGACTTTAATGCTGCAGTTCTTAGAAATCACTGCACAGTAACATGGGAGAAAACACCTTATAACTCCACATGTGCTCCTGCAAGAAGCACAGCCAGAAAAGATCCGTTACGGAGGGCGACACAGGCTTTCTAGAAGTTTCAGAGGAATTCTTTGGCAGGAACGGCAGTCCACAAACACTGACTCAAAAAGGAAAAACAATCCTTTTACCCATCTGTGTTGAGGCGTGTGGGAAGGTTTCAAAGTCAAGCAAATAGTTTTGGCAAATACGGGCATGGAAAATGCTCCCTCTCCACCAGTGGAGTAACTCTCCAAAGTTAGCTGCTAGCGCTGCTGGATCTGACGGCGCTGCTCCTCTCTCTCTCCCCTAGCAAAGCAAATTCAAATAATGTTTTGGGGCTCTTTCATTACAGCCTAATGCTAAGTTGAGATGTGCTCTGTTTTCCAACAATAACGGCAACGAGCAGCAATGGGAAAGGGTCAGGCCCCAAATGGTGCAAACAAAACCTTCAAAATTCACAGTCCTCTCCTCCTCCTGCAGTCACTACTGACGGACTAAGGGGTTTTTGCTCTAGGGAAAAATCATAAATTTAGAGATGAAAAAGCTATAGCGATGAAGGTATGAGGCTGCAACACCTGCAGACTGCAGGGACATGACCAGTTGCCATCTTGCAGCGACCTCGGGGGCTCCAGGAAACCAAGACTCTGCAAATGCTTTGAAATTTAAATGCCCTCGTTAGGGGCCTGATCCTGCAGAAATTCTTGCCAGTAACTATGGTGCAGCAAGGTTCGTGGGCTCGGCCCTAATGCTTCGGGCTTCCCGGTTTGGAGCTTAAGGATTTAAGGGTTTAGGGCTTATAGGTTTTAGATCTGACTGGGGAAAACAATAAACAGCATCTAGAAATTTCAGTTTAGCAGCTAGATTAATACCCGGTGTTGATTTCTTTGTAATAATTACACACATACATAGAACAGTGATTGTTACTGAGAAATGAATCCGTTCAAAACCACTTTGCGCTTCATCTGACTACGCAAGTCACAGCATTTCTCCAGGTGCACAGCGCGTTGTAATCGCAAGGATTGCAGTACTCCTGTACTTGTCCTACTTGAAATATGACCCTGATGAGTTTACTAGAAGTTACAAGCAGTCAGTTTGGCATGTCATAGTTAAGTGCTGTTTTCTAAAGCAAGACTTGGACTAGACACAGTCCTTCCCCACAATGAAAAAAAGATCATCTTACACGTGACAGGCTTCCAGGCCGTCTAAATTGCCCGACCCCAGGCAGACTTCTACTGACTGCAAATACCAACCAAATCCCTGTCATTTTGGTACAAGCACTATATATAAGCACACACACACAAACACAGCAATGGTGATTGATATCAAAGGAATCAAAACAGGTCTTTCCCCAAAAAAAATTCCTGAGTATCATATGTACTAACTGTAATGCTAACAAAATAATCCAAATAACCAAATCCTTAGAACTTCTGAAGATTATTTACGTATTTAAGTCAATTCCCTAATTATAATTTAGGTTCCTAACTTTAGAATCTTACATTTTCAGACATACAAGTGTTCGAAATATAGTTAATTCAACTCTAAACCCAGAACACTAGGTATCTACTTTACAATATCAACCTTTTTTCTTCCTATGGCTTGTATGACATTTTTTTTCTGGAGCTATTTCGGTTCTTTTATTTGAGTGCATCCCAGAAGGCAGAGCTACAGCGCGGCAGAGAAGGAGGATCAATAAAGCAACAATAAAAGACACCCTGAAAACAGACCTTCCTCCTTACTGTAACAGCAGAGTTATTCATGAAGAGAGGCATATAAAATATGTTTAGGAGTGAGGGGGCAGGTGCTTTTAGAATAACATGATTCAGTAAATACAATTTTTGATGTAACCACAGTTATAAGAAACTTACTTGGCATAAGCTCCTCCCACGAAGCCACGGCCATGTATCTGTCTTCCAGACCAAGCCTTGAACTCTGTGCTCTGCATCCAGCACTGTCCTGCTCTGAGGAGGCCCTGAAGTCAGAGCAGTCCTCTTTCCTGAGATCCTTTATTTAAGCAGCGAGCCTCGCAGGGGAGCTCTGCAGGAAGCTTTTGGCTCCTGCAGGTCATTAGCAACGTTCTGCTCATTCAGCTGTGCAGAATACTGCTACTTGTCCCTAAAAATGGGATGGGGAAAAACAACTAGGTAAGGGCTACAAGCTATCTGCAGAAAGAGAAAAAAACTTAATACTACAGCCTATGCTGAAACAGAATTGTTTTGGCCTGACAGTACATGAGTTTTCTGCTTAACGTGAAACTAGTATCAGCATAGATCAGCCTGATCCCGGCAGCACAAGGGCCTCTTTCACTCTTCCTCTCTCTGTCTCCTGTCCTTCCTAACGCTCTCCCAGGCAGCGGGGATGCCACTGGAGCTGGCTTGCCCTTCGCTGTGGTCATTAACTGCATCTAGAACAGCCTGGGTTCAGCTGTGACTCCCAGGCAGGGTGCTGGGAGGAGGAGGCAGCAGGAGTGCATGCTTCTTTCTATTCACTTTTTTGGTGCTCATAATAATTTCCTAGCCTCACCAATTCTTGGGGAAGCTTTACGCCTCGTTATTCATGTGCCCCGTTTGCAAAGAATTCTTCTTGACGGCAGAGAGGAGGGGGAGAGCCAGTAGAAAGAAAAGAGGAGGGAATAGATCATCAGTTGAACCTTTAAGAGAATGCTCTTCCACCGCCTCCCCTCCTAACCACGCACAGCTGGCACGGCAGCCGGGGAGCAGTCCCACAAGAACTTGCATCACAAGCCCAGGACACCCACGCTTTACTTGCTTATTTACTTGCACATGCCATTTTGGAGGCTCTCCATCTCTGAAGAGGGCCCCAGCTGGTTTTAAAGCTGTGCTTTTGTTTGTAAAAACGTACTCGTGTTTTGTGCACAAAACTAAACCAAACCTCAAAATAACTCCAGTTATTCAGCCAAATTGTATTCGCATTCGAGTGGTGAAAGTGGGCGTCAACATGATTGTGTGTGTGTGCATGCAACATGCATAGACATAGAGGGTTTCATCGTTTCTTGTAAGCATATTTGCAAATGGAATATAAACAAAAATTCTTACTTATAAACACAGATCGGGGCACTGAATGTTTTCCTTGTGAAGTTTCAGTATTGCTCCTTATCTGGGAAACTTGCATAGTTTCTTCTTGCCAAAGTAAAATATATCTTAGATTCATGAGACTGAAGAATTATATTCTGGTACTTCATGAGCAGGGCCACTTGGCCAAGAGCAATCAGCTTGTTCAGATGTCTTAGGGAACATTTATCTTCCGGTGGATCAAGCCTCAGTGTCTGCAGATCGCTGGTCCTATTGCAGGCTCATCATCTGGGAATCACAGCCCTCCACATTCTCACCCTCTCCTCTGTTGGCACGAACATCCAGCAAAAAACATGAGCTGTGCACTCTGTACTCCTCCTCTGCTTTAGGGACGTACTTGCTTAGTGTATTCATTAGGGATGACGTTTAAGTCCCATCAAAGTTGTTCTGGTAATAACACTTAGCTACGGTTAACAGAAATCAGATAATTGGGCTTTCTTCCAAATATGCAGGAAAGCTGACATCTCACAGGACACGGGAATTAACAGAGATGTTGGCTGGGCAAAGGTAAAATTTCCACTTGTTTCAAGTGGTTCTGAGCACCTAAAACCCTTTTACAAATCACAGTCATGCTGTCTCATGCTCAAACCAGGGTGCTTGTTGAATCTACTGATTACGTCACTAATGCAGTATGATTATTGCCCAGGCACAGCCACGGATGCTCATTTCCAGCCAGAACAAGAGTAAACTTCATTCACTTTAGTTTTCTTTAATCTAAAAGACTAAGAGAATATAATATGCCACGAGAGCATTTTGTGTGTGTATCTGTCCCCAGGAGCTACCACACTGAACTGGGCCCCACTGACTGTCTTTACAGACAAACTAGCTGACTACTACTACTTTTAGAGACTGCGATCATAAAAAATCACCCCATGCTTCTGCACCCACCTCTCTCTCCTGTGTTGCGGATGAAGTAGCTCCCCAGTGGCACAGCTGCCACACGAAGGGCTCGACCCCCTCGTTCCAACTCTTGCGCTGCCAGCACCAGTCTTCATGCAGTCATGACACAAACCTGCTCTGGGTGAAAACCACCTCTTGCTTTTTGCTGAATTAGTTTTAAGGTGGGTCACCCCTGCCTGGCGCGCAGGGTGGCTGCACGAACGCTGGAGCAAGGAGAGGGCAGTGCAGGCCAGGGAAGTGGAGCTGGAGGTGGGTGGATGCCTTCTTCTGCAGCACTGCCAGCTTCCAGTGATGAGGGAGCTGAGACACCAGTCCAGTAAGGATTAGTAATTCTGCTGCCTTCTGCCCTGCTTGCAGCAAACAGCAAATAAGTGATAAACAATACAAATGTGAAAAGTCAGGTTATGTAGCAGTAGTAACAGATACAGGTTTCCATGCGGATGATAAGGTTTTTATTAAGTTGTCTGGCAGTAAATCATCATGGGGAAGATATATTACGGCTTTCTGCAGATTCAAGAAGGTTATCTATTTTCTGCAAAGCCATTTTTATGCAAGCTTGAGTTAAAGATGGAAAAACAAACAACCTGGTAGTTACTGGGAGGTATGGGAGGGAAACACAGTTCCCAAGATCTCAGAAAAGGAGGCTGCTGTGAAAAGCCATCTGTTTACCGTGTCCTCAGCGGGACTGTACAGAAATGTCCCCTTTAGGCAGTGTAGTTATTAACAAATGTAAAGAAGCAGTAAGAGAGTGTTGGAACATGGTTTCAGTCTGGTTTTTTCCTTTTATGGTAAAGCTGCCAACTTGCTGCTTCATTGTGATAAACCATCTGATTTTGTTTGTGATTAAGCAGAGCTCGCTGGTCTATCAAGAACAGAGGGGCATATGATTCTTACAAGCAATCTGGAGGTGCTTGGTGAAAAAGCTAAGCAGATTCCAGAAAAAAAAAGAGTCAACTGCATGTTTAGGAAAGCTGGTGGGGTTTAGAATGTAAATGTAGATCTCTATGCTATTAAAAATTGAGGAAAAAATTAAAAAATGTCCAAAACATCTAATATAGACATAGAGGGGGTGATAGTCTTCCAAGTAGTGTCAAATTTTTTAAGAAGGCATTAACCAAAAAGATATTGGAAGCTAGAAGACATATTTTGTTACTTTTTAAGCCCCAGGAATTACATTTAAGGAGTTTTATTCATGCAAGTCATTCTCTTCTGATAGATCTACCCACATAAAGTTGCAGACTCCCAAAATAGGGCACAGTCCTTTCTATACAGAATAAAATATTCCAGAACAGAAATAGGAGCAATCAAATGGGAGAGCCCTTGAAGGTAAATGGCACCAGTATCTGCAGCTCAAGTCATAAAAGAATAGGATTACATTTCCTGATATATTTCATCATTGCCTTTGCAATTTGTTAGAACTGCTGAAGGAAATAGAGTAACATCTGGAATTCTCCCTCCACGAATGTGAACAGGACAGTTTGTCAGCATGAGGTTTTGCAGGACAGGCTGCACAGTTCAGCCACAGGGCTGCAAGCTTCGAGACTTCATATGGCTGCCAAGCACAAGGGAAGTTAGAAGGGGATACGTCCACTGACCAAGAGAGAAGCTTGCAAGAATGCCATGGGGTTGTTCACCTACAGAGAACAGGCAAATCGCATAGGTCCAATCCTGGAAGCCTTTCAGACTACAAGAGAAAGCTGAAATCAAATAAATAATTTCAATTTTCCTTCCAAGAACCCCCAACTGCCCTCAAGCAAGTTGCTGTCAGTCAGAGTCACAAAGTGCTGCTTCACCAGAAGGCATCCTTGGAGAGCCAGCAACCACCCAGCAGTCCCTGCTTTCAGTTTGAGTCCTTCCAGGACCAAAGAGCCACCATTCCCTCCATTTCCCTCTTATTCCCATTTCAGCAGGATTTGTTCCCTGTACCTGCATGAGGGGCTGGGCTGATCAAGTCCAAAGAAATTCAGTAACTCAGGCTTGGCTTGCACAGCCTGTTCTCTATCCCAGAGGGCACTTGGTGCAACTTCTGACCTTCCTAATCCTTCTTCTGCTCTTACATTTCAGCAAAGCTGCCCATATGCATGCACTCATGCAAATCCCTGTGGTGGGCCAGTTTATGAGATACCTTCAGGAGGGGTTTTTCACTTACTGGGTAGCAAAAGAAGGGCAGCAATGGGCAGCAAAGAGTAGTGAGAAAATACTTGGCTTGGAGAAGACCAACTTTTTCTAATGTTCCCTGAGCTCAGAAATTCCACTGGCAACTCTGTATCAAGGAGTCACTTTTATTTTCATTATGGTATTTATGGGTTTGTGATGCAATATCAATATATGCCCATGGTTTCTATTTACACAGCAGTGTATTTTTAGAAAAAATTCTACTGTTCTCACTTTTTAAACTTAAAAGAAAGCCTAGCTCGTATCCTGCAGTGAAAAATAAACATGGCTCACAGCTCCTCTCCTCCCAAATGTTTATGTGGAAGAGTCCTGCTGTGCTGATTGCTGACAAATATCTCCAATAGAAATGTAATGAGTCATTTTGCAGCAATTTACCGAATAAAGCAGTTAAGTGGCACCATTTGCTGTGTGAGTGATCAATAAAGCAGTTAATGTTATAGCTGTTGAGGAACCGGGAGTAAAACAGTTGTTTAATATCAATCCAAACCATAGCAGAATCCTCTACTGCTTTCCCTAGACTGGCTGTGGTCCAGGCAGCAATTACAACTTGCAAGCTTAATAGGTCGAATTTATCTCCATTATCTTTACACAATACAGAAAGCTTGTTTATCTCATGGTATTTATTACATACAGGGTCAGTGACAGGGGCAAGCAATCAGGTAGGTAGCCCTGCAAGTCACCCCACACACTGAATAAAAGGAGGAAGGAGTTCATGTCTTAACCTCTGACCAGAGGCTCCACTGGGCTAATGCTAGCTCTGCATCTGATAAATAATGCCAAACCGTACAGAAACACTTGTTTCTGCCTTAGTTATCTGCCTCAAGTCTCAGATTTGTAAAGTATGCACACTTTTCAAAAATGTATTTGACCTGCCTGGGAATTTATTTTCCTAGGTCAGACGATTTCTCTACAGTCTGTACAAGGCAGTCCGTGACAGCCTCACTCAAAGAAGGGCCACCTTCAGTGCCAGGGCAGGCTGCTCAGAGCCTTGTTCAAGTCTACTTCCAAACAGCTCCAAGGATGGAGAACCACCCCTCTCTGGGCAACCTGTCCCAATGCTTGACCGTTCCCACAGTGAAAAAAATTGTTCTACTTCAGAACTGATCACAACAAACATGCTAGTCATGCATCTTTACGTAGAGGGCAAGTTGTAAAGACTCCCATTATCACAGACCTTTCTGCAAGTCTTGGTTCAATGGAGCTTTACAAAATAGTTTAGCATTGTGGAGCACGTTATGAAACCTCAGTGGGTGTTCGTTGTCCATCCCAGCCTGAGATCAGCTACGTAAAAAATTCTGTGTAAAAGTTCTGAAAGAAAAGAGAAACCCCGACTCCAAAAGCATAAGCAGGGGGGAACCCTGCAGGAGCAGGTTATGGAGCTAGGATGTAATCCTAAACCTTGCTGCAGCATTACAGTGTGCTGGACTCTGCTGCGCAGAAACCTCTTACATGCCTCACATAGTGGAAATGGAGACTTCGGTTCACCTTTTTATAAGTGGAAATGGAGACTTCGGTTCACCTTTTTATAAAGTTTGAGCCACAATGCATTTCATGGTCCTGTTCATAGTAAAAAGCATGAAGAATACTTATGTACTTGTTGACATGCTCTTGTAAAATACGTGAAGTATCTTGTTTTATCTTACTCTTTGGAGAATATCTCAGAGAAATTACTTGTCCTCTTGATAAAAGTTGTCTCTCAGTCTGAAATGAAATAGAGAGTACATTATTCAGGTATTTGAACTGCTCTGCTTTCAAAATTTAAAACTTTGCATGACCAGCTTAAAACATTTTAGTTTTTGATGCCTTATCTGTCCAGACTTTGTCTCAAGTGGGCTGCTAGTCATACTTCATAAGCGTAGTAAAAACTTGAGTTTCAGGTTTGAAATTTGCAATTATAATCTTCTTATAGGGAGCCTGATCTTTTTGCTGTCCTCATTACAGTTCATCTCTAATGGAATTTACAAAAAATATTTTTGAACTCTTAACCTTTTGTTCATTTTTTGTACAAAATATTTCCATTAGAGATGTTTATTTAAATGGAAGGGCAAATTAAATAAGATGTGAACCCAGTACTTTTGACTAATCATGGATCGCCAGGTTTTGGAAGGTCTAGGCTGTTCAATGTAAACCCTTATAAATGTAAGTGCTTTTGTCAGGACATAGCCATTTTCCCTAATTAATTTTTTCTTTATTCACAGATCGAGAAGACCAGTCTATCCTGTGCACGTAAGTAAACTAATCTATTTTAGTATCTCTCAATATTACAATGTCTGTCTCTATTCAAAATTGATTCAAATTCTGATGGAACTGACATATTCTCCTCACCTTCAGTAAGCTTGAACTCCAGTCCCAGTAGATTTTCCTGGTGATAAAATACAACGCAGGTATCAGTGCTGTAGGAAGTCTTTAATGCACAAACTTATTTCTTTAAATTGACTTCCTGAATTCAGAGATTTAAGAGGTTACAATGAACAGTTGGGGAGTGTGGTTGTAAAACTGTATGTGTAGAAAGAACAAGGGATTTTAAGAGCTGCTTAGAGGAAGCTGAGGAACTGAGAAAAGTGAGGAATACAGAGCATCCCAGATATTTACTGAACTGCTTTTCATTTTTCGCTGATGATAACTCACCATAACGTCCTAATTCAGTTGCCATTGTAGAAAAGTGCGATCTTTTACGTTCATGCTGTTGTTTTGTGCTGTTTGTATATACTGTAGCTAGAACGGGGAAGGTTTGGTACCTCCCTGCTGGCAGTGGCCACCCCTGGAGCCTGTGCGCGAGGCAGGGCTGTGTTGGCCAAGAGGGCTTAGCAGCACCACGCGGGTTGGACCATTCTGCCGTCTCTACGTAATTGGTTTAGGCAATAGTAAAATACCAGCTAAGCCAGCCCTGTCTTGAACTCTCTGATTTTTCTGCTGAAGGCCTCCTCCTTGAGTTTTGACCTGCCAGTGTTCAGATAGCACCAGCATGGGGGGTTCAGCCGTTGCATCATGGGTCAGGCAGGGATTTCATTGCAATAAGCTTCCTTGCACACAACTTACTACTCCACAAACTGAACTGGTTTTATGTTACCTGTCAAAATGTGACTGACTGAATATATATTTATACTACAGTTTTTAAAAAGCACTGCTACTGATCACCAGCCGTACAGTTACTTGTGAGTGCCACTGCTGACTGGAAAACAATCATCACCTAAGAAAGAGTAAAAATTATATACTATATCTGGTACCATAAGGACTAGCATAGCTTTGACCTCTGTTGTAACAAGACTTCATTACATGCAAATATATCAATCAAGAATGTCTCCAAAAATGCATTAATACCAAAAAGAAATCTAAAATTGATGCAATGATGACATAAAAATTGACCATCACTTTCTTCCCAGGATGAGACATGTCATGGTAATGAAGACTAATTTACGATATGCATTTCCTCCTTCTATTCCTGTACTTTAGTTTATTTTTCCATTAGTAAATCTTCAGATCTTCTTTTAACTTTGGAATATTAGTATTTTTAAGAAAGGGGCTTTCTTTTGCAAATCTATGCCTTTTTGTTCATGAAAATCCATTAAAGGATCCACTTCTGACAGCTACTATATATATATATATATATTTATAATTTATACATATATATAAAAAATACAAAAATACTTTTTTTCACCTGGCCAGCTAGGCTGGAAATAATAAGGTCTTTCACACCAGTAATACATAAAATAGAGAGAACAAAATATCTTTCCCATTTTGAAAACAGCCACAGTAAGTGATTCATTGAGACATTTAGAATAACTGATGTATGTTGGATGGGCACCATGACCCATAGCTTAAAACATCCTCAGACATGTCTTTTAAACTAAAAAGATTAGTCAAGCTAAAACCAATGTACACAACTTTAACCACTACTGGTTTATCATCCTTGTTGGCCTTATTTGGCTGTACAGAAAGAAGAAAGTTCACTTGGCTTTCAGCTGGGCAGCTGTCAAGCAGAAGCAATTTGCATTACTTTATAGAATTGCTAAAAATTCTAAGAAATTATCTTTTTGCCTAAAATATATAACAATAATTGAAGACTTCATGGTGTGGGTCAGCTGGGATCTTTTCTTTAAATACCTATAGACTCAAACTTTCCAAGGCCTGTTACCTAAATTGTAAAAAATGTAGCTGTAAGGATTCATACACAAGTAGTTGTGGATGCTGCCAAAAACTCATTTATGTTTAGTGATGTTGCAATGTAGAGTCCTGCGTTCTTCCACTTATTGCTACCCACCTCCCACTTTTCGCTATTTACCTTATGGGAATTCAGCAGGATAGCCAAAATACCGGTGACAAAATGCAAGCAGAAATTGTGCACTTTAAGTACTCCATGCTGTGTGCTTTGTACTACTTCTGTAAAGTTATTCCACTGTTAGTAGAGCTCACCTGGAAACCAAAGGCCTGGTGGGATGCTGAGTGCCTGGGACTCACCTGACCTGCAGCTGGGGCATAGGCAGGGGCACAGATCTGAGAACGAGGAGTGGTTCTGTGTTTCTGAGTATAAATATACCCATTCTCAGGTCTTCACCCTCAGCTCATTGAACCTCCCCTCATGTGGTTAAGTATTGTTTGCATTCTTTTCCAATCCCTACCCTTTGTGTGGTAACTGTGGTATGTTTAAAATGCCCCATCTGTCTTTAATGCTCATGGGTTCTAATGCTTCCTCAGAATTCCCGTCTTTCCTAGATTTCGTTATTTCCTCTACATTTTCTTAATAACCACACACATACTGCCTTTGGTCTGCTCTCCTCTATGCACACATCCTTTCCGCTGTTAGCTCTTCCCCATGGGCAGCATCACGGAACATCCTCTCGTGTCATTCCCTGCCAGTTGCTCTCTGCCACTTCACAGTCAGCTTTAAAACCCCACATCCTATGATGCACATTTACAAGCTGCCTCTCTGGAACAGAAGAAACTTTACACCATGGCTGTGCTTACTAACTAATATATCTGTGGCTGCATTATTATAACATAACGTAACATAATGTAATGTAACGTAATGTAACGTAACATCACGTAACATAACATATATAATAAATATACAATATATAATACTGCACTAAGGGTATGAAATCCTATTGTTTTATGTGTCTGAACATTAAGGCAGTTAAGACTTTTCCATCCTTGTGTTTTCGTCCCTGCACTGTTCCGGGCAGCCTCCTGCTCTCCCTGGCTATTGGGATTTCCTGAAATTCCTGCCTGCACTTAGGCATCCCCCACTGCAGTCTCTCTTCTTTGACACCAGAGTTTGCCATGCAATATTCTGTATTCACTCTTGCAAAGACTGCGCTGGTCTGTATTGACCAGCAATTAGATATTGCTGAAGGAAAACTCCCAAGAAATCTGTGCATTTACTCAGAGACCTGAGCAAACTCGGCAACTAAGCGTGAATTGGACTAAGCAATGGCCAGTGAACAGGCTTGTGACTTTTCAAGCTTCTTCCAATTTAAATAAAGGCACCAGCCCTCAAAGGAGACTTCTGGCCTTTAAGTTGTCCAATTTCTACAGATACAACTGGCCCCTACTGGAGTTTTCAAAAGGTTTTTTACTAAAAATTCCACAGGTGCTTATTTGCATAGCTAAGCACATGAATGTTTTAAAGATCTCTCCTTAAACCTGTCTGATCTTGGGGTTATCATATTTTAGCCACTTCCTGAAAAGAGTGAGTAGAATATATTGTTTTCTAGAAAGCAGATGTGGCTAAAAGCACTGTGCACAAGCTTCAGTTAAACAAGAAACCACCCTAAATGAATCAGAAAAAAATCTGATCAAAATTCTGAATGTTTGGGGTAATGTGAAGACTGTGAAAACAAATGCTTGTTAAACATTTTATAATCAAATAGTTTTTCATTACCTTTTACTTTATTTTATACATGTATTTAGTTTGAATAACTTCTATCAAAACATATGGTAGCAGGGTGCTATTTCCACTTAATTCGATACAGTATCAGACAAAATACTGGGTGAGGCAGTGACCATCCTGCCCTTTTCCTCTTCTCCCCTCTCTGTTTTTGGGCAAACCCTCCAGAGCCTCACCCGGCCACAGGACCTCAGCCCGCTTTCTCCCCTGAGACGTGTCAAGAAGCAGAGTAATCCAGATCATCCTCCAAACTCCAAAGTCCCATTAGTCAAAAGACTCCTCCACGAGAGAGCTAAACTCTTTTCTTTCCCAGCTCACTGAATCTCGAAGGCTGGAGCTGGCAGGCATTGCTGCCTGGCCCTTCTCCCACACGGATATCTTGTGTAGCTTTAGACCCGGGGTGGAGCTTGGTGCTGAACCAGCTCGGTCTCTTTGGGGAATTTTTTTATAAGTGAACTAGTAGGATCAGTGGGCTGGCTTCTGAGTGGGGTCTCTGGCAGGGTACAGCTGGTCTAGGACAAAGATTTTCATTATCTTTGCACATCTCGTACTGCAGGATGAAGCCTGCCAAGCCCTAATGTGATTTAGAGCACCTCATTGACTACCCTGTGCAGAGGCTGCCCGCAGTGCCAGCATAGCCAGATTAAGGGATGTGTGAACGGTCAATTTTTGTGGTCCATTGCTTACTGAAACAAATGCTGAAAATAAATTCTGCTGTTACTTTTTAGATGTTTTCAAAAGTGGAATTAAGCTAAGTCTTATATCATAATATTAATACAGAAAGCTTTCAAATTTTCAGCAAAAAAATACACATTTTTAACAGATTTTTCCCAGTTATACCCAAATGTACAAGAGTCCTAGTTACACCACAGGCTCACCACACAACAGTGGGGCCAACTTGCTAGTCTCACCTTGTCCTACTTTGGAAACCTATTCTAACTGGGATAATTTTCATTTAAGGTGAAGGTAGTGGAGTCACAGAGGATTTAGTTGCTCATGTGGTCAAAAACTCTATTATAGCTGAGTACTACGTATATGAGCATATGTGCTTTAAATCCTGTACTGAGTTCCTAAAGCAATGCTTGGCAAGAAATGAGGGAAGAATAAACTACGCCACACAATGTGAGTGGTGTTTTTAACAGAGCAAGCCTGTAAGTCTTGTGGACCCTTTTGGTCTGGGAAAGCCAAGGAGTTTCTTAGGAGAAAAACATGTATGGGAAGTAGATTAAGCACTGCTGTTGGGCTAATCAGAACTGTGCAGCAGGACCTGCTTTTGATCTGCTTTTTGGGTTGCCCATCTGAGGTGGGTGCAAAGAACAGCACTGGCAGTAAATGCGCTGCCTCTCTGTATGGCAGGCGACAAGAATGATTTGAGATGCTTCAATTAAACAAATGATCAGTCTACTCCCAAAAGATCATGATTAGGACAATGGTAACAGTGTTTATATGGTGAACTCCCACTTTGGAACATAATTTAGGGGTAAAGACTGAGGAAAACGGGCACTCAGAAGAGAGGAGGAGGAGCAGATGCCTCCTGGGAGGAACCCCGTTGCGTATGGTCCACGCCAAAACCGCTGAAAGGTGCTTGCAAGAAAAAGACCCATCTTTAAGAATTCAGTCACTGAGCTCAAGAGAGCATGTAGATTTTAAAACAGGTGGGATTTCTCATACCACCTCACAATGAAAGTTTTTTCTGCCACCCCAGAAATGATGGTACTTCAAGGCAGATGCAGAGAAAAAAACCAGCATGACCAATTCTGTGGCAGCGCAGTAGCTCTAGGAAGAATTTCATCCACCTGTGAAGCAAACTAAGAGATTCACATGCTCTCCTCCTCCTGGGTGTTCTCCCTTGTAAGCTTCTTGATGTTTAGAGGCATTGAACCTGATCTAGCCATTCCTCCTCATTAGTTAGTTTTCAAACACATGGTATTTTGTCACTGAGATGAAATCTAGACATTGTCATACAGCTGTGATGTATCCTTCAGAGTTTGAGGGCTACTAATGTTGTTTAATGGATACTTGTTTATCAGACCTGTCTATTGTCATGGACATTTAAAAATGATCTGATGTGTTGAAAAATTAGATGTATTCATCAGCTATGGACATTATTCTTCATTACTTAATGACTTTAGAGATTTTTTTTCCTACTTGTAACTGTTGAGATCCTGTCTGTTTTCCATTTCATGTTGAAGCATTTCCATTTCATGTTGAAGAACTTTTTATTGTCCACTTCAAAAGGAAGTTAAGCCCTCAAAGTCTATCTGCAGAAAAAAGGAAAATCCTCAGCCTGTGCAGGAGCAAAGAGTTAAGGATAAAAGCACAGAACAAAATGTTAAGTAACTTAAGCATTACAGTATGGTAGGATAATTACAAGTAAAATGATGCCATATATGGTAATACTCACAGGGATTCAGGGGAAAGCCAAATGATGGGCACTGTTGCCCTGGGAGAAAGGAAATGCAATTCATGTAGTGATGAACTACAAATAACCTTTAATAAAACGGAATAGTTCAAACCCGGGGTTTGTTTGAAGAAAGTTGTGGGTTTTTTTATTTTTTTCCAAAGAAACAAAGTTGTAAGGTAGATTTATTTGAAAACTTTGTATGCATATGCCTTCAAATTGGTGTGCTTGGTTTGGAATTGTTCCCAGGACACTTAATTTTTATCAATAAAACATGGAAATGTTTTAGCACTGAAGCCCAGGAAGAGATGAATCCAACCTCTAAACTGTGCAAATTAACCCAGGTCTTGTGAAAAGGAACATATTCATCTCAATTATTTCTGGTTGAAACTCTAAAAGCCAGAAGAAACACTTCTCATCGTGTTGTACCTCAGGCAGGAATTGTTTCTGGTTTCCTAAGGTTTACATCAATGTCATCCTGTCTTGAAAGTTCTGCCCAGCACTTACTCATATTTTTTATGTCCATTTATCACTGGTCCCTTGGTAGGGAAAATTAACTCCTGTATTTCCTAATTAGGAAAAGAAGCAGAACTGCAATGGATCCAGCTAAATAGTTTCAGTTTCAAAAGAGTTGACAAATGTCCATGGGATTTTTGAATGTATTGTTCTTTTTATTTTTAAATCCATTTTAGTTTAAATCCAAAGACAAAGAGGTCCAACTTACATTTAGACTGTTGCCCTCCTCACAGCACTAGTTTGATACAGTTGAAAGAACTAGTTTATTACATCCACACCCACTTTAATGCCCTTTTTGGTTGCTGAGACAGGACAGTATAAAAACATTTCCATCTATAAGTCATCAGAGGCAAAGGTATCTAGAAGACGTGAGATGATGTAATGTGACACTTAGAGAGGGAAAAGTAGGCTGGAAATGTTCTTCTGAGAAAAGACTGTGTAATCTGGCGCTTGTACCTGTACTTCAAAAACCAGTATTTTACCTTAAGAGAGGGCTTAAGAGTTGTAAATAAATTTAACCCTGGAAGTCCTCCGGGAGGTGAAAAGTTACCGCTGTTGCCTGCCACCCAAGGGCCGCTGCACGGGGCACAGCCGGGATGCAGATTCTGCTGGTCAGACATCTCCCCACACGAGATGTCCCTTACTACCCGGTTAGCAGGGACACCTCAGGCAGCCCCAGCTCTGGTCCCACTGAATTCAAGGAGTGTTTGAACATGGAGTTCAGATGAGGCAGGATCATTCACTTATTCTCCAGCACTGATACAAGCTGTTAGTCTACTTTAATGCCAGAGTTTCAGAAGAGAAAGCTATTTTACTCCTCCTTATGTTTTTTCTTACTGCTGTACCACATCATAGTTAATGTTGTATTTTTTGGTCTTAAAACATAAGCAGACTCCCTGCCAGCTCCACTTCTCATAAATATTCAGATGCTGCCAAAGCAAAATGAACTGCCGTTCAAAAATGCATCATGTTTTAGAATTGCCTTAAATGGCCCAATGTCCAGTCAAAATACTAATGGGACAGAGATATAGCTCTGATAATGCGTTCTTTGCATGCTGAAGTCAGGTGGATTTGGAGAGGTGGTGTTCTGGGGTAAATACTAACTGAGCCAGGCCGTTTCCAGTCCTATTTTTATACACTAAATACATCATGTGGGAGAAGGAGTTCACTGGTTACCTACCTTCTTTTGTGTTATTTTCTTTCCCCTCAGAGGTGAATCTGGTGCTGGCAAGACAGAAAATACCAAAAAGGTCATTCAGTACCTGGCTGTTGTTGCTTCATCACATAAGGGCAAAAAGGACATCACCATCACTGTAAGTGAGCTCTTCCGTGTTCAACTCTTCTTCAAGCCTGTTAGGACTGTACTGAGCTGACTGTGCTAACAGCAAGTCAACGTCTGTGGCTTGCCAAAGAGTCGACATATTAAGAGTACACAATTACATCACAGCTCTATGTTTATGGAAAAACCTTTTGTTTGACACTGCCTTAGGCATCAGATGAGAATGTACTTCGCTAGAAGAGAAATATTCATAGCTTTCCATATGCATAGCACCTATTTATATCCTAGTCTGAAGCCCTTTAAGTCTGCAAGGGCTCAGGTCCTTATTTTACCCTTGGCCCTTGGCAACTAAGAGGTTTGGGAAAGCCTTTAACTAACACGTTGTCCGACTGCATCACAAAAATGTATATCAGCATTTAAACTTCCAAAGTTTTGATTGGCTTTGTTAGCAAGCAAGTTTTCTTACTAACTAGCAAAGTGTCCCAATATAAAACTTGTCTTTTCTTTTTACTCCTAAGTCAGAGAGAACAATTTTGAAAGGCACAATTTTTTTAAAGTATTTTGTTCCTTCAGAATTTGTAATAGTCTTGCGTTAGTGACTAAAGTTCGTTTTCTTGCTCTGAACCATAATATGACCTTATACCTGCCCAGTTCCCGGAGATCACTACTGTGGTTGAGGCTCTCAACTGTCTTTGCTGTTTTCAGTGGTACAACTCCAGGTCCTACCTCATTTCCAGCCTTTTGAATGTTACTCAAACTTCTGCAAAAAAATGTAGCAATTCACTTTTATGACAAAAGAAGCTTAATTCAGGAAGACATTTCAGTGTGTCCCAAATGCAAGACTGGGTCCAAAATAAGTAATTAGTAGAGCGGTGGGAAATGAAGTAAAAAATCTCATGACCACACCTGTGCTGGCTCTTGCAGCTGCCCTTACCTACCCTGTATGGCGGCAGACAGAGGACTCCAGAATGCAGCCTGGCCTCTTCCACCATAAATAATTGTTGTTTATGTACAGCAGGTTCTGCTTTGGGGCAAGGGAGGGAGTAGATGTCCCTTTGGGCAGTATTTTCTAGAAATCTGTGATTAAATTTAGTGGAAACAGTCCAAGACTAAAGGCATTTTCCTTTCTTGATCGTTTATGCAAAAAACTTACTTCTTCCTACTGGGTCCCTGCTCAGTGGCTGGGGCAAATGAACTTGTGGTTTCAAGGCCATTCTTAACAGGCAGGTAACTGCAGTTGCTGCTCTCTCCGCTGGGGAATTATGCGAGTCTCAGGATCAAACTGGCCCTGAGACAGACCTGAAGGCAAACACCACCAGATAGGAGCTGAGAGAAAGTCTGAGTTGTTCTATAACATGCTGACAAATAGTAATTCAGTGGCTGGGACTGACACTGCAATTTCAGTCATTAAAAAGTAATTAATAACAAAATGCCTCAGTTGCACCAGAGAAGAACTGGGGATTTACCATAAAAATATCTGTCCCTGTCTGGTCCTGGGAGACTAACCTGGGACTGGATCCAAATCCCATCCCTTTGCTTCAGGGTTTTTTTTTCTTCAGTTAAAATGCTCTATGTGTGTTAATGGTATTTGTACTCCTGGTATGTCTGCAATAGATTGTTTGTGTTTGTATTCCTGGTTTATTTGCATGGAAACTGTGTATTGGTTATTTTAATACAGGAAAAACAATAAAAATGTCTGTGTAATGGAAATGATACTGACACTTGTTTTATACCACGTTATTCAATACAGCAAGGTCCATCTTTTTCTTACGTGAGTAACTTAGACTGTTTGATGTGTGTTTAAGGCACTGAGTGTAGATCTGCATGCTATTGTTGCACCTCGAAAATTTAAAAGAGATTTTGTTGAAATATGTTGTATGATATGATAAAAAGCAACAATAGCGCCAAATGCTCTCACAAATCAACCCTAACTGTGTCAGGCTCCATGGTTCAAGAATGAGGTCTGACACAGGCAGGGTCATCTTTCAAATATCACTCTCTTCTATATGTGTGTGTTCAAATTGCCATAGTTTGAATGAAATTTCCCACGATCCTGAAAGAGCCACTCAGCCTGAAACTGAGCAATGTGATTTCTGAATGAAAAGACCCAAATGCTTTCTGTGCTTCAGGTTGAACTTTTTAGGACTGTTGTGAAATAATTCCTAAACCTCACGGTGTTTGATTGATTTGGTTGGCTGCATGCTTTCCATTTGATACTGCTTTCAATTTTACATTTTCATGTAACTGTTGAGAATTGTTCACATCCGCAAAAGCTAGCATGTTCTTAGCTTGCTGCTATGATGTGTAACAGAGCAATTCCCACTGCAGCGTGTGTCTGCAGGTGTCTTACGGCAGTTTCTCACAGGCCCTCCTGTATTGTGGTGTGCCGTACCAGCGTACCAATGCTTTGGGCAGATAGGCAGGTTTGCTGGCATATTCCTTCTGTTTCTGTGCCAGGCAAATGGGATTTTTTTTTTTTTATGGGGTCTTTTTTTCCCCATTCTGACTGCTGCCTCTCAGACTTGGCTATGACAAAAGGCAACATGTTGCTCCTTAGTTAATTTAGTACTTCATTTGACAAGCTCTCTGCAAAAAACCTAATTCATTGCTGGCGTAGGCAACTCTGCGGAGTTCAGTGGACGTACAGCTGCATACAATGCTGTTCATTTGGAGCCACAGTTTATGGCACAGCTCAGTTCTCACTGGAAGCAGGTAGCATCTGTCTCAGTTTAGCAGACAAGGCTCTATTTTAGCTGTCACCATCTGATTTCAGCAACGCCCTATGCTTATGGTGGAGTTTTTAAGTCTACAGAGCGTAACTGGAAAGAGTTGCTCAATACAGAGAAACTGCAGGGACGTCTAGGAATTCCTTACTTATTCTAGGACTCCTGTATTAGCTTGTTTGGAAATCTTCCTTCCCTCTTCCTTCAACTCTTAGGTAGTAAGTTCTGGGGGATTTTTGGTGGGGTTTTTCTTTTCTTTTTTCCAAAATGCAGTCTTGATACATGCCTTAGCTCTCAAAAGGTCTATGCTCTTTGGAAGATGCTCATTCTCCTGTCTCGTGACCATGCAGATAAGTTTAGCCATTTGTTAACAATCTGTTGCTTTTTACTGATATTTTTGGGGCAGGTCTCATCATTGCCACATAAGTTACAAGACGTTCAGGAATGGCATTTAGAAAAAGGTTACCAGTTTTGCACACTAATTGGGAAGCACTTTCATTTTCCAAATCATTTCCCCTATATTCAAGCTAAATATTGCCTTGTTTTCTAATTAAAATTATTTAAATGATATCATATCAAAGGAGTTTTTCCTTTTCAGGGTGAGTTATTTGAAGTTATGCACGTTACTGCAGAGTAGTACTCAAAGAATAGGATGATAAGAAGCAAATGTGAAAGTGAGTGACCTCATAGGATAGAGATGAATGAAAAGTTCAAAAAAGCTGTATTCATAAGCACAGGATTTTTTCAACTTCATTGATTTGTTTAGAAATAGGAGTATTAAATGCATGCTTGCTTCATTGCATGATTTGTTTCATTAGCAATTACCAATCACAATTAACAATATAATATGAAGTTTGTGTGTTTGCATGAGGATTCATTATCCTAGTTTGAAATAAATCAATGCATTTCCATATTTAACATAAATAGCCTTGCATGGATCATTATTAATAGACTTGATGAAATCTGCTTTGTAGCTTTGTGCTGCATTACATTAAAATGATTCTCGGCAAGTTATTCTAATGACATCGTCATTTGCTAGCAAAGGATCTCAATAAACTAACTTGAACAAGACATGCTAGAGGTTCCTTTAAGAATATCCCTTCTAAAAATGATATTAAACTGGGAAAAAAAAAATATTTTACATTGAATGACCCTTTTTTTTAAGAAAGGCCAGTCATGATGCTAAACAGATTAATAGACTTTGATCTGTCATAGGCAACAGGGCTGGAAAAGGGTCATGTATACAGGACAGCGGTCAACTGCACAAATATATAAACACAAAGATTAACAGAGAATGAAAACAAATCCACATGAAGTGCAGTATTCAGAAAAAAAGTTAGAGGTTTAAATTATCTTTCACATTTTTCTCCAGTGTACATTTGTTGGTTTTAATTAAGTAATTATGAAGTTTAGGGTTAACTGCATCTGAATGAATTTTAGGGTGAGCTGGAAAAACAGCTTCTACAGGCAAACCCTATTCTTGAAGCTTTTGGAAATGCCAAAACTGTGAAGAATGACAACTCCTCCAGATTCGTAAGTAGGAGAAATCCAGTTGGGTCTATGTGGGGGGGAGGTACAGCATCTTTTCAGACACAATGTTCAGACAGTGGCCCTCTCTCTAAAGAGCGTCTTAAAATTAATCCCTTAAAAGCAGGTTAGAATTCCTCTCTGAAATAGGAATTTGGCCTTCTTTAATAGAAGATTAAAGATCAAACTCAAACTTGACAGTACCATTGTCCTCTCACAATTTAGCAGTCGACTAAGTGTGGCCTTCCAGAGTCAATTCCTGCTCCAGGACATATCCACCTTCAGAATATTTGCAAACAAAATCTGTACTTTCTTTTTCTTTGCACCACTGTTGAGCATATATCTCATAAGGTGTGACTGTTACTTAGCAAGAGGGGTTAATATATTAAATTAAAAACTACAAGAGAAAAAGAAAAAAACAGTCAATACAGATTCAAGTTAGAATGATGTGAGCTGAGGGCTGCCACTATTTGACGACACTTTTTTCTGGGAGTGCTGGCAGATGCTTGTTTTCCCTGCAGACCCTCCTCTCCCGTCTCTGCTCTCTCCCTGCAAAGTTCAGGGATCCACGCGGATGAACCTTAGCAGAGGGAGTTATGCAGATGCAATGCTATTCCCTCATTCGACTTGCGGAAATCAAAGTAGAAAATAGATGTTGTCATATCCCCGGCTTCCAAAGACTGGTCCAGTAGGGAGGACTCCTTCCCCTCTAAGTGCCTGAATGAAATGTGGGGGCAAATCTCTGCAGAGGGAATATCAGAGAAGTTCACTTCCTTTCAGGCTTTTCCACAGATTGTCCCGGCAGGAGGGAATCAAGCATGTTATTCTTAAGAGGATGATGTACATGTCTTATTAAACAGATTAAATACTAATGTTGGAAAACCTGGCATAACCTGAAAGAACAGCCCAATCTAGATCTTCTTTTCATTCACAGGGCAAATTCATCCGCATCAACTTTGATGTGACAGGCTACATTGTCGGAGCAAACATAGAGACTTGTATCCTTTTCAGTGTGCCGCACTGGAAGCTAACTAGGGTGAGCAGAAGGAAGTAAGATAAACAAGCTCCACTGCATGTCTAAGAAAGGCAAATATTGCTGAGGCTGGTATAAACAAAGATGGAGGGAAGTGGCTCCATTTATGCTGATACCAGCTTCTCAGTTTGTCTTACTCTCATGTTTACATTTTCAGGTCTGTTTTCTCAGCTATAGGAAAGTCTGCTATTCCCCATATACAGCTTCAGAAAATGGAAACACCGCACCTAAGGCAATGGCAGGGGACTTTAAAAGCAGAGTCCCAATAATACAGTAATGGGAAAAGATTGTTTTGTGGTTAAGATTGCATGTGATCTTGAGAGCTATGTGGTCGTTTTGTTTCGGATCAGTGTGATCCTGCATGGGTCACTCCGGTTCCCTGTGGTCTACATTTCCAGCTGCATAAAAAGTTTTGAAACTTTACTGTTTCTTACTGGTGCCACGTCAGGCACTTTGAAAAAACACTGAATGCTTGGTATTATCACTGCAGTTTATCCAGGAACTTGGAGAGTGCTTCCCAGTTTTCAAGTCCGGGTTTGGCACTTTGTCCTGGTCCTGACCACATGTTGGGATGAAGTCCAGATGCTCAGTACGATCTCACCCTCAGCCCTGTGCACCCTGGCTTCTGTAAGGGAAGGGTCCTGAGCCTTGCAGACTGAGTGATCAAGCCTGCGGCTGCGCGTGCCCTGCTGTTTAGCTATAGCAAAGGTCGTATATGCTGTACTGGGACAGAGGCATTCCAAGAAAAAGCATTGAGAATAACCTGTTAAGGGAAAAGTCTATATGATACCTAGTATGACAGCTTTGCAGTTCATGTCTGGAGGATTGAAGGGTCATTTTAATAAAAGTAGTACACCTTTCCCTTCCACCCCTCTAAAGACTTTATATTAATAAAGACAAAAGAGACAGGAAAAGCCAAAGAACATGGCATGGTCAGAAGAACTGTCTTAGAATCCTTACAGTTCCTCTCTCTTTGTCAAACCAAGAGACAATTTATCCCAAAATTGATTTGATCTCTGCATATTTTGTTAAACTGCCATGGTCAGAAATTACATGTTCTGGAAACTCACTCAACTGAAGCAAAGCAAATATTTTGCTGGTACTGATGCCCCAGATAGCATCAAGTGCTAGATATTTCCAGAGAACCTGTCTGCTCTGGATGCTAAATAAGGCCCTGCTGTTTCAAATGACACACCCAGAGCAGTGAGCTAGATATCAATAACCTCGATGTATATTTTCAGGAAAAAAGTACAGACATTTCAGAGAAATTCAGCTTAGCCTGACTTTGCTTGCCAAGTACTGTTGCCTCTTCCTTTGGTTATGTTTATGAGATAGTGTGTTTTAATGAACAGATTAATATGTAGCTAGATTCCTCAGTGATGATTGCTCATCTTCACATAAAGAAGGAGCTGCTTGCTCCAATAAATGAGAAAGAAAGATGCAGCTATAAAGAAGGACCACTCTTGGGTGTGGTATCAAACAACAAACAATTCACCTTTCTGCTCTTATTTTGACAAGTAATCTTTAGAAAAAATCAGGTTTTAATTTCTTTGGTCTTAACTGAAGTTTTATCTACAGCACTATAACTTTTAAAGAGTGAATCACTGACTGATATTGAAATACTTACACTATTGCCAACTTCATTTTTAGTAGTTTATAGTCACAAAAATGGACCATAAATAAAGTTTGCTTTTATTGCTTTTATACCTACAATACTGGCCTCGAGCTTTTTTTCTAGCAGCTCCACCTTATGTTGAAAGAATCATATTGGTACTTCATTTTAAAAGTGGTGTGAATTATATTGTGAATACTATTTTTATAAATCTGATTTTAGAAGCATTTATGTCTATTATGGTGCTTATTACCATGATTACCAGCATTTACCATACAATAAGACGTAGAAAATTGATCTACTCATTGTGGTGAGAATTATACCAACACCAGAGCTCCTGCCACAGAATTAGACGCATGTTCATGTTAGACAAGCTCGTGGCAAATATTTCAACAATGCTATTGATGGTTCTGAGGCTGATGGCACAATTAAGGAAGGACTGAAATATGTTATTGATTTTTTTTTAACACACTCGACAAACAGATTTGCTTGAAAAATCCCGTGCTATTCGTCAGGCTAAAGATGAGCGAACATTTCATATCTTTTACTATTTGATTGCTGGAGCTTCTGAACAAATGAGAAGTAAGTTACTTGCTAATGATTCTTAGATCTCATTGAACAGTCTGAGCAATGGCTTACTTATGTAATTTATCTTAATTAATTGTATGTCATTCAATCCTTTCTATAAATAAAGAGCTCTTTAGCTATAGAAAATAATTCTCTCAAGTGAATTATAAGAAAGCTTCAATTGATGTCCACCTGTTTAAGCCAGGTTGTTTGCAGTTTACAGGATGTTTCAATTTACAGGAGATGTAAACCCATTCAGATCCCACCTTGAATGATATTCAGAAGATGAATAGGGAAGAGTTATTCATTATTTTTTATACAAAAGAAATTGGGATTCCAAATAAAAATATTGGCTTGTGGTTTTAAAATAAATTAAGAGAATGTCTTTCCTACAGCACATTATTACACTGTGAAACCCATAGCTTAAGAATGTTGAGAAGGTGAAAAGTGTAAGTGGATCCAAAAAAAAGGATTAGACATAATATATATTGGAACATCATGGTTCAAATATGACATCTTTCCCTAAATCACTGGTTGCCAAAGAATGTATAAAGCAATGGATAACACTGTATCTTCCCTGGTTTTTATGCTCCTTACCTAAGAATCTGGTTGGCCACAGTATAGGGCTGAAGAGTCTTTTGGTCTGGACCACTATGGTTGTTATCTGGTTCCATTCTTATTATTACTCGATATGAATCCCCATAGGGAGAGGTGTAATTCTGAGTAGGTTACACAGGGCATTAAATGAAAGACTTTTGGGAAGAACGGCTCAGATTTGAGTCCATAGGGTGCAAAATTCCACTGAGGGGCAGAGACATTCCCCACTTACTAAGGAAAATTGGAAACTTAACACAATCAAGCTTGCTAAATGAAGAGTTATTTTGAAAATATTTGTGCACCACAAAACCCTAAACTCCTCATACAAGCAGAGTCTTCCTTTGGTGAAAACACTGGGTTTTTTCCTGTTGTTCATTGGGAGAACTCATGAACCAAGAGCCTTAAGTTCATGCACTTACGTAAGGCTTTTCTTCTTTGCTTTTTAGATGATCTGTTGCTGGAAGGCTTTAACAATTATACCTTTCTATCTAATGGCCACGTGCCTATTCCTGCTCAACAAGATGATGAGATGTTCCAGGAGACCTTGGAAGCCATGAAAATTATGGGCTTTAATGAGGAGGAACAGATAGGTGAGAACTGTTAGCAAGATTGTATTTAAGGTATACATCAGCAAGTGACACTATATAGAGATGCAAATGTGCAGAGGTTAATTCTGTCCAGAATAACCACTTTGCAAAATATGCATATGAAGTAAGATTCTACATTAATATAAGAAAATTAAGATTATTTAGATTTTATGTCCATGTTTCTCTGGAGAAGTGTGATCTTGCATGAACCGCCAACTGGAGGAGTCTAGATGTACCCATGTTATTTATCTCTCTGCCTCTTATTTCCTCTGCGTAAAACTATTACCAACCGTTACCTAGCTACTGTTTCTAACAAGTGCACTGTGAATTAGTGCCCATAGATTTCCCTCCTTCTCAAGCGGTATTAGATTAATTAAAGCATAGATGTTTCGTGGAAAGAGAATGAAGGTTCTCTCATAAGGGGAAAACTTATCAAGCACAGATTTTTTTCTACACCACCTTAAGAATAATATGGGAACTCAGTTCTGTGTGATCAGGAGAGACACAAGATCAAGGCAGGATCTAAACACAGGATCAAGATCACATAACACAAGCAGCATGGTCAGAGCCAGTACCAACAAGCAACCGAACTGGTGGCAGGACAGTGCCTGAAAACATAAAGCAGCAGCAGGAATCTGGAGGCAGGATAGCAGGGGCTGAGAACAGACGGGCAGTGAAGACACTGAAACTGCCGTCATAGATCCATGACACAAAGCACTACAGCCGCCTTGGAATCATTGCCACCTTTGTCTTAAACAGGGTGATGCTTCAGGAGGCCTTGTGAGTATTAGGGTGACTGTTCTTGCCTTGCAAGGAGATCTAATTATCATCTACTGCTTTTAGGTTGTTAGAAAAGTTCTACTTAAAAAATTACCACAGAGGCTTACCTTTTCCCATTGCTGCAGTGGGTACTGGTGGGAGCAGTTGAAGCCAATAATGAAAACTCTTTGCAAACCACCTCCTTCAAAGGTTTAAACTGGCAGCACTTGCTGGAAACACAGTGAAAGAAATATTGAAGAATCACCATCTATATTGGAAAATAGAGTATATATCATCAAAGAGAAATTACCTCTGTGATGCACAGAACAAGTGGTGATGCTCTATACAGTAATTTAAACATGGATCAAATAAAATAATTGTCACAATATTTTGCTGTCCATCTCAATGAAGAATTGCAAGGCTTTTTCTTATAAGTCTTATGAATTCCGGAGACCTGACTGTAGGAGGAACATGACATGCACTTCTGACCCATTTGAATTTCACAGCATCGGTGCAGTTGTCAGCATGCAAAAGTACTATAACACATGGTGTTTTGAAAGGTAATTTGTGTTTATGAAAGGGAAGATCTCTCACTAGAAGAATTCCATACATACCCAAAACAGACTATTGAATTCAAGCCAGCTCTAACAACAGTAATGACCATTTAAAGCCATTTTTTCAGAACTTTCCAACAACTAGCATGAAAAAGTTGCAAAATATTCTGATTTAATTTTTACAGAAATGGAACAGGCTCAAATAGCTCAAATGTGTATTCACTGATTCGGAGAAAAGAGAAATAAAAACAAAGAGCATGAACCAACAACTAAACTATCTTCAAAACACAGGCCTGCCAAAGACATCTACCTGCGCAGCTTTTACCTCTCCTGGAGCGTGCAGGGCTTCAGCTGGTGCAAGCCAGTGTGCCTTGCCCATGGGTGCGAATTGCCATGCCCCAAGTGACACCTGGTGGCAGAAACAGCGTCACCCCATCACTTGAGCTTTGGACCAGCTGTGGCAGCCAGAGCAGAGCTCCGTCACCTCCCACCCCTGCATCAGGGACTGAGGGATGCTGAGAAAAAAATATTTGCCTTGCAGACAGCAGTGCAAATCCCAGCCTTGGTAAATTCAGGTGATGTTACTGATGAAGACTGGTTCGTTCTCCAGGCAGTACAGGGCATCTGTATGGGTGTTGACAGCAGCATTCTCCACTACAACAATAGGAGTTGTATTAGTGTCTGAACCCCTTTGGTTTCATGCTCTAAAATACAAGCCCATTACGACAGTATTCTTCTCCTATGTAAGTTTACCAAATAAACAAATAGAACTCCCTAGATTCATACAATCTCATCTGTAACATATCAGTAGATTTTACTACCTGAAGTTAGGTGACATCACGTTTATGTATATTTTAGTAATCAAATATTAATCAATTACTTTTCTGTTCTTTGACACTAATCCTTCAAAGATTTGTATACATTTTATTTTAGTTGCACAATTAAGTATCCACATGTTCCTGCATAACTGGAGCTTCAGAAGTGCCACACATTTTTGAAGCTGCTGGTAATTCATAGATATTTTTTATTGTAAAGACAGAGATACAGATTGTCAAGTGACTGAGCAGGGAAGATACTACAGGCCACTGTGAGTGGGAGATGAATTCCTAAGACCTGGGGGTCTGCCTGGGGAGCCAGCACAACTTAGCTGGGAGGTGCTGGTGTTCCCAGACTGGCCTGTTTACTCCACTGCACAGATTGTTGAGATGCTGCTCAATCAGTTCTCAAACTCCTGCAGTTTATGGCACAGTCTTTTAAAGCAAACCTAGCTCTTTCCATAGAGGTACAGACTACCATAAGCAATAGAATGAATCGTCATTATCGCAGAGAATAGAGCTTTCAAAATGTGTCCATTCTGTTCCTCATTTATATTATCTGTTTCTCTTACAGCTATACTGAGGGTGGTTTCATCTGTCCTACAGCTGGGTAATATTGTCTTCAAGAAGGAGAGAAACACTGATCAAGCTTCTATGCCAGACAATACTGGTACGATTTGCCACTTAGAAAATTTAGATAACATTAAGAAATTAATAAAATAGCAGCTGAGTAACATTCTTTATCAGTATTTTTTATTTAATTGTTATTACACATATACTTCACAGGCTTTAAAAGATATACCATACTTAAAATCAGCTCAATTATCATTTCCTTTTCTAGTAATCTTGAATCCATAAATTGATGAACAGTGAATTTACTGTTGGATCATGAATAATACTTTTATGGCAAGTGGCCAAGATAGAGGAGCTTTTAAGGAAGATAAATAACTTCACATACTTGCTGAGCTGCTCTTATTCACACTTACTGACTGGCTAAGAGAAAATTCAGTCTGAAATAAAATCTCACTCTTTGATTCTAGCTGCACAAAAAGTGTGTCACCTGATGGGGATTAATGTGACAGATTTCACAAGATCTATTCTAACCCCAAGGATCAAAGTAGGACGAGATGTTGTTCAGAAAGCTCAGACCAAAGAGCAGGTACCTACTTGCAGTCTGCTCAGCTCTCCTGAAACTATTCTCCTTTCTTCTTTTTTTCTTACATCTTGTTTAAAGGGAAATATCAGTTTTCTGTCTCATCATCTCTACAGAAATCAGCAGCTAATTGGGTTTCTCCTTTCACTTACAATTTTCTCTTCTTTTTTTCAGGCGGACTTTGCCATAGAGGCTTTGGCCAAGGCACAATTTGAACGTCTTTTCCGATGGATTCTAGCTCGCGTAAACAAAGCTCTTGATAAAACAAAAAGACAAGGCGCTTCCTTCTTGGGGATCCTTGATATTGCTGGATTTGAGATTTTTGAGGTATGTACTGTGGGACACAAGTTGACTAAACTTATTATCATGCAGTGGTTTGGATATAAAGTGACAAAAACCTAAGTTCAGAGCCACAAAAACAATTTGGTTCTTTCAGCCCGTGGCCAACACGACCCACAGGCCCATTACACCTGGCTGCTTGCCTTTCCCTTGGGCAGGCAGGGCTGGGGGCTGGCAGCACGCTCCTGCCGGGCTTCTGCGGGGCTCAGCGTTTAGAGCCAGGGTCTGCTTTTTATGGTTTATTGAACAGCTCCCAGTACAAAGATTTACCACTTGAGAACTTACTGTAAATTTTCAAGACCTTATATTAGAAAAATATGGATCCTTATATTTGAATTATTGTAATATGTAAATAGAAATAGAAGATAGCAAATTTCATTTTGTCGTTTAAGTTCCCTCTTGAAGGTCTCTTTCTAACATTAGGAATTCACTTTTTTCCTCCTCACAGATCAATTCCTTTGAGCAGCTGTGCATCAATTACACTAATGAGAAACTTCAGCAGCTTTTCAACCACACAATGTTTATATTGGAGCAAGAGGAATACCAGCGAGAAGGCATTGAATGGAATTTCATTGACTTTGGCCTTGACCTGCAACCTTGCATTGAGCTGATTGAAAGACCAGTAAGATTATATCTCTATAGGCGGGATACTACATAGGTTGCATCAGGGTCAGTTATGTATCAATCAGTACAATAAGAGAGCCATTTAAGGTATTTCAGATCCTTTGTTGCCTGGGAGGACTTGTAACATGAGGGATAAAGAAGGTGGTGCTCGCTCTTTGTCTCTGCCTGTGATGATACTGATCTGATATTGCTCACATTGCAGACCAACCCTCCAGGTGTCCTGGCTCTGCTGGATGAAGAGTGCTGGTTCCCCAAAGCTACTGACACATCCTTTGTGGAGAAACTATGTCAAGAACAAGGCAACCATCCCAAATTCCAGAAGCCCAAGCAACTCAAGGATAAAACCGAGTTCTGTATAATGCACTATGCAGGAAAGGTATGGGACAGATTGAGGTATTTTGACTTAGGGAACTTTGATTCTTTGATGCCCAGATGGTAAAAAAGAAACAGTCCGGTACCCGCATTGATAAGGGACACACCTTTCATTGTGTAACGTATCTATTAAATGCTTTAATTACATAACATATGAAATAAGATTTACAAAACATTCATGGTTGTGCTAAACTCACATGAAAGCAAAAATAACCGGGATTATTAAAAGTCCAGGTAATTCGAGTTCCTTTCTAGCAAGCAGATTTTTTAAAGATATGTCTGCAAAAAGCTTTCAGATGCTAGTACCTGTAAGAATAAATACTCAACTCAGCTCTCATCCACAGAAAGCTTTTCACATCATTATTCTATGTATGATTTTGTGTTAATACAGTGTCCTGTGTTCTTGGACACTCCAGATATCTTTATCAAGAACAGATTTTTGATGTAGCACTGTTGCCTGCAGGTTACCTACAATGCAACTGCCTGGCTAACAAAGAACATGGATCCGCTAAATGACAATGTGACTTCTCTGCTGAACCAGTCTTCAGACAAATTTGTAGCAGACCTTTGGAAAGACGGTATGAATCGCAACTCTAAATCAGTAATGCAGTTTAAAGGGAGAAACTTCTACTAGAACTTTTTGACAGCCATCCCTTGCTAGCAGGACACAAGTGTGAAAATGATAAGCATAGAAGAGACTGAACTAAGAAACAAGAATAATGTGTTCTGAAGACATATTTATGGAAAGCATCATTAGATCGTTTTAAGCACTATCAAAAAATTTCCTTACTTAATATTATTCAGCAACAGAATAAAAATTATTCATTACACTGTTATAACGTTGCTGAATATGTGATATTGCAGACCTCATTTAATACAGGTTATTGTTGGGTTTTATGAATGACTTACCTTACACACTCCTCTCCCAGAAGTCCTGCACAGTTCTCTCCAGCGGTGTAAAACTCAACTAAACTCCATCAGAAGAATGTCTGTATGCATATAAAACACTTTGTTTTTAAAAAGTTTATATGGATCTGTAACACATACACTACACTATAAATATTTAATACATGGACATAAATGTGCATGCAAGGTGGCTCTGAATTATCAAATAACTGAGGTAGATTATTAGCTAGACCTTGAGAACCACTGGGTAACAGGTGGGAGTCAAGAGGTGGTGTTGTTCCTGGTTCTGACACCAACCTACCAGCTGGATATTTTGCAGAAGGACTGTCCTTTTTAGAGAAACATAAAATAAAATACATTCTGTGTATTCAGTTGCTCCATTCTGTCACTAGTTAACAAAGAAAGATCCTCATTTTCATGTTTGACAGAAGTAGACTATTTACCCAGAAGGGTCCTCTAGTACTTTTGTTAGTACGCTTCTACTGCATCAAAAATATATTGGTCCTCTTCGGGAAGTTGCAGTTTAACAACGCCAGTGATAGGTGTAATGTGAGGTGAGGACAGTTTATATAAGCAGTTCCATTCATACTTTCTTTTGTATTTCAGTGGACCGTATAGTTGGGCTGGACCAGATGGCCAAGATGACTGAAAGCTCACTCCCTAGTGCTTCAAAAACCAAGAAAGGCATGTTCCGAACTGTTGGACAACTCTATAAGGAGCAGCTGACCAAACTGATGACCACCTTAAGGAATACCAATCCTAATTTCGTCCGCTGTATCATTCCAAATCACGAAAAAAGGGTAAATTTCAAATGCTCAATTTTCAGACTCCTGGCATGTTATTCATGTTGGGCTGCTTACTGTACCAGCACGTGGCAGAGCTGAATGATGTCTTCAATATGTGGCCAGTAACGTTTTTGTAAATTTCTACTGTGCTAAAACTACTTTCTGTTCCCTTTTCAGGCTGGCAAACTTGATGCCCATTTAGTGCTGGAGCAGTTGCGCTGCAATGGTGTCTTGGAAGGTATTCGTATCTGCCGGCAGGGATTCCCCAACAGGATTGTCTTCCAGGAGTTCCGTCAGCGGTAAGAATCCCTCACTCGGTCCTAACTCTGGGTTTAATAGTGGTGTAATACATGTTTGTCTGTACAAAATAATCTCCCTAACATCAACGTCTTTTGGCAGATATGAAATTCTTGCTGCAAATGCTATTCCTAAAGGATTCATGGATGGGAAGCAGGCTTGCATACTGATGGTGAGGAAAGCATTTTTGATCCTGTTGATAATCAGGTCTATACTTCTTATATAAAAGCTGTTGAGAGTGAACAGAAATGAGAAGGAATTTTTAATACCCTAAACCTCAGCACTGGAGTTAACAAATATCCCTGTTTTCCTCCAGATCAAAGCATTAGAACTTGATCCCAACTTGTACAGAATTGGACAGAGTAAAATATTCTTCAGAACTGGCGTTCTGGCTCACCTGGAAGAAGAGAGAGACCTGAAGATCACAGACGTTATTATCACCTTCCAGGCTCAGTGCCGAGGCTACCTAGCAAGAAAGTAAGGATATGTACTAACAAAAAGAATGTCTTCTGCAACAGAGTATCTACAGTAGCCTTTAGTTCTCTGTATAACAAACTGAAGATACTAAGACATTTTATTATCTATTATTTGTATTCCATTAGAACTCAACTTGTGTCCAATGAAGGACTCGCTTCCTGCCCAGATGAGGCTTATTAGTATATTATAGGGGAGCAATTACATTGTGAGGCTACTTACACCCTCTGTACCCTAAGCTCTCTGAGGCTATGACCCATCATTTAAACATGTGTTTGTACAAGCGGGAGAAGGAGCATCCTAGCCTATGACTGGAGTCTTAGGCACTATTACAAGTAGCAGCACCACTGGCATTTTTAAAACATAAAATAATTTCTTACACAGCTTGGGCATGAAGCACTGATCATCTAGCACGATCTCAGTTAATGTACATCACAAAACTATTAACAAAAAATGCGCTTTTTCTGCATACTACCAAGGCTTTCAAATTACTGAGCAAAGAAATTTAAATATAATAGGTTTCAAGAATGATGATCAACGCAAGTTCTGAGTGCGTGTGTACTCTGGAAAGATGTTCACATCCAGAACTAGATCTATACTTTTTGGTTTGCGCCTACCTATGGAGTGCAAACAGCTAAAAAACAGAAGACTAAATAAAATACCAGAAAGCTAAACAGAGTTACCACCTTTCCTCAAGAAAGCACAAGCACTGTTTAAGTGACAAAAGAATTTGTGCCAGACTTCTCAAACCATGTGGCTAATCAGCAGGCTCTCATGCCAGAGTTTCTTTCCTTAACGTGTGTATCTTGCAGACACCTTGTATTCTCAGACTGAACCAATTTGCTTTATGTTTTTAATCGCAGAGCCTTTGCCAAGAGGCAGCAACAGCTGACTGCAATGAAGGTTATCCAAAGAAATTGTGCTGCTTACCTGAAGCTGAGGAACTGGCAATGGTGGAGACTGTTCACTAAAGTGAGTGACTGCTATCGGTGAATCTCTCCTCAGCTTTCCAAAAGAAATTAACTGCACAAGATACCGAGGCGTATCATGTCAGGCACACTCCTTGTTCCAAAGTCCATTGCAGCTGGTGACAAGAGCCTCATTAGCTTCACAAAATTTGGGGTTAGAGATACTCTGGATAGTTATTTAATGCCATTAACATTAAAGTTAGTTCTAGCTTGGAAAGAAAACAAACTAGTTAAGCAGAGATTCATAAAAGATTTTGCATGTTTGGGGACTTTTTCTAATTGCCAAAAATGAAATAATTTCACAGGGGTGCATAATGAGAAGACAGAGTAAAACGGAATTTTGTGAACATGCAGAGTTATGTCTCTATGGGGACTCAGTAGCTCAGGAGTTCCCTAACTGGGACACTAAATCTCTTCCTGCTAGGCACTCAAGCAAATTAAGTCTATTTTCCTATTGAAGAGGCCTGGGGTTTTTTTCCAGAATGGTCTTCAGTTTGGATTCAGAAAACTGCTCCTACTTGCATTGAGAGCAACCTCCTCTGCAACCAGAAATAGGCAGTAACACACGCCTGCATGTGCACATTGCCTTTCTACGCAGAAGGTGTAGCTTTTATACATTATCAATGGACGAAGACAGGCTTGAAGCCATTCAAAAAGTGACACTATTGGAGGCAGAGGTGCTCACAAGGCTCCAAGAATTAACGCAGAGATGGCCAAGACCAACGCTGCTGAGGCTTGCCGGTTTAAAGATGCTTACATCAAGCTTGGCTGGACAGTATTTGTCCACGACCTGCGCAACAACAGGCAGCGCTACCATTAGTGCCAGTCAGCCCGGCGCCTTTAAGTACCATGCTCAGTCACATAAATGCTGACGGGAAACATTCTTAAAAAAACTTTTTATTTTCAGGTGAAACCACTGCTGCAAGTCACCCGCCAAGAGGAAGAAATGCAGGCCAAGGATGAAGAACTACAAAAAACTAAGGAAAGACAACAAAAAGCAGAGAGTGAATTGAAGGAGCTGGAACTGAAACACACACAGGTGATTTACAGCTCTGAGCCTCTGGGAAATGCTAGCTGTTCTTTCACCACTTCTAGAAGCCATTACAAGAAAGGTGTCCTTTTCCTTTGTACTCACGCTTGTATTCACAGCGATGGTCCAGAACAGGCCAGTGCAGATGAACTCCCAGTTGCTTCAGCAGAGGCCTAACGCCCACACAAGGACTGGGGTAGAGCTGCCTGCCTGCGCTCCAGGACCATCTCCTAAAAAGACGCTGTGAGGCAATTCGCAGTCCGAGTCTTAACTTCCTGTCCATTTTATTTGCGCAGCTTTGTGAAGAGAAGAACCTCCTCCAGGAACAGCTTCAGGCGGAAACTGAACTGTACGCTGAAGCCGAAGAGATGAGAGTCCGTTTAGCTGCTAAGAAACAAGAGCTGGAAGAGATTCTGCATGAGATGGAAGCCAGAATTGAGGAAGAGGAGGAGCGCAGCCAGCAGTTGCAGGCAGAAAAGAAAAAGATGCAACAACAAATGCTGGTAAGGAGGCATAAGTGACAAATACAGACAATAACTTGTATCTCACAGAGAAAAAATGGAGACTGGCAAACCTCAGATCCTATGAAAGCGTTTGCTACGCAGCCCACTGTAGAATACGTGTCCATGCCACCGAAGTAAGAACAATCAATTGATGCTCTTTCCTCCAGAGTTCTCTTCTTCCCCATCTCAATTTTAAATAATCTTTTATCTTAAAAATTATTTTAACAAATCTTTCCTTCTAAATCACCAAGCGTTACAAATGGTCTGGTTCTTAATAAAAACAACAAAGTCTACAAAATACCCCACATACAGTGACAAACATCAAGCATTTCCTATAATCTAAATGGTATTTTATTTCCAGAATTCATGTTTTGTGGGTTTCTTTTTCCCCTCAAAGGACCTTGAGGAACAGCTGGAAGAAGAAGAAGCTGCAAGGCAGAAACTGCAACTTGAAAAAGTAACAGCAGATGGCAAGATAAAGAAAATGGAAGATGATATTCTCATAATGGAAGATCAGAATAACAAGCTAACCAAGGTAAGCGTTGTGGGTCCATTTTCTTACTTCGTGAAAATAGTGCAAGATGAGAGAAAACCTTTTCTTCCGCTAGAACAACAAGAATACTCTTGACTATATAGAGTCATGGGTGTACAGATTCACCAGACCATCAGTCCAGCCTCTATCGAACAAGTTTCTGATAATTTTTCCATGCTCATTTAAGCAGTTCAAAATTGTGTAAAACTACTGGTTTCGAGGTCTTTCGTAGTAACAATATCTTCAAGCAAAATACTCACAGCAGTCAGGCACAATCAGTGGAAGACATGTCTTCTTGGCCCCAAGCAGAGTAAATAATTCTCTTGGTTTTCAACTAATTTCAACCAAACTTCATGATTAAAACTGGAAGTAAGCATGTATTCCGGTACTTTTTGAAAGGGGATGCTCCTCTGAACTGAGCCCTGTAGTTACCAGCTATTAGATGGAGTACAAGATTCTAATAGCAGCAGATTAGAGAATATGGAAGTCGTAGACACCACTCCTCAGCTCCTCTGTGATTGACAAATTGAAATGTATCACTACAATCTCAAGAAATACAGCATAAAAAGACAGTATCTTGAACGTTTTTAGTTGGCAAAGAGTTGATTCATGATCACCAGTGACAGACACTTTTGTTAACAGAAGTATTTTATTTTTCTTAAGGAAAGAAAACTCCTTGAGGAAAGAATAAGTGATCTAACAACAAATCTTGCAGAAGAAGAAGAAAAAGCCAAAAATCTTACAAAGCTGAAAAACAAACATGAATCTATGATTTCAGAACTCGAAGGTAACATGAACAAAAGTGGTTTGTTGGGGTTTTTTTTTTGCCTTGACTCACAACAAAAAAACATGAACAGAATCTGGAGAAAATTAAAAAATTTGTGGGGTGTTTTCCAAATTTCTTATGCTGAAGGAATTTTGTGCGTGAGAATCACCAAAACCCTAGGGTGCATAAACCATAGATACCTTTTCTTTTTTTTTAACATAAAAAAGAGTAGAGGGGAGAAAATTGGGAAAAAATTAATGCTTCTTCTGGAGAAAGACAAATAAATGATTCTCTAGGGTGGCTAGAAATAAGTGATGACAGTAAGATATTGCACAGAATATCACTGTTGCCTCAGAAACACAGTGACTTATAGTTAAATGTATGGCCCCACTGGAGGCCAGAACATTTTTTTGCGTAAATTCAAGATCAGATTAAGGACTCCTTGCACTAACACACTCCCATGACCAAAATCCTTACTTTTTCAGTGCGACTGAAGAAAGAAGAGAAGAGCAGACAAGAACTGGAGAAAATTAAGAGGAAGTTGGAAGGGGAGTCGGGTGATCTACATGAGCAAATAGCAGAGCTCCAGGCACAAATTGCTGAGCTGAAGGCACAATTAGCCAAGAAGGAAGAAGAACTGCAGGCTGCTCTAGCCAGGTATTCACTCCTGAATCCGCACACAGGTTGAAAAACCCAGGCTGGAACATATGTCCCTCCCCTTCCCAGACACTGAGATGCTGCCGCCATCAACCTCATCTCTCAGTTACATCCTCCCTGCACGCTTTCCCCGTTTTCCAAATTTCCTTTTGTGAAAAATAATTATACTATTGTTTGCCCATAGACACATAATCTTACCTCCAGATATCAATGAAAACTCCTCTTCCCAATGGCATTGGCAGTGCTCTCAAGTAAAGAATAAAATGTAACAACATACTTCACAGGCAAAAGGTAGAAATTACTTAAGAGTCTGACCTTGATCCATTCCAGAGCCTCAGTGGATTTTCCGTATAAGTTTAAGAGGGACAACATTCAACCAAAACTTTTGCTGAATCAGCTGATCAGCGTCTCCAGGCATTGTGTCCTAATAAAGTACAGCTGCCAGATCCTTTTTGCGTCAGACCCCCTCTTTCTTTGGTACTTTCTTGCACAGAACCTATAAATCTTTAATCTCTGTATTTTGATTTCCTCAAAGTGAAATGATTTTTTTTTTTTAATATATAAAATGAAATACTCTCTTTTCAGGCTTGAAGATGAAACTAGTCAGAAGAACAATGCCCTCAAGAAGATCCGTGAATTGGAATCTCACATCTCTGATCTCCAGGAAGACTTGGAGTCTGAGAGAGCTGCAAGAAACAAAGCAGAAAAACAGAAGAGAGACCTAGGTGAAGAGCTGGAGGCTCTTAAGACAGAGCTTGAGGATACTTTGGATACCACAGCCACCCAGCAAGAGCTCAGGTATGGAGACCTTAGCACATAGGCCAAAAATAAATGTTACCAAGCTCAGTACAACACTGTCTAGTAACTGTGCAGTAGTGCTATTTTCCCAGTGACTGGAACACTCTTTGCTGCTGCTGCTCCATTTATGTGTGTTACCTTTCAGAGCAAAGCGTGAACAGGAGGTCACAGTGCTGAAGAGAGCTCTGGAGGAGGAGACTCGAACGCATGAAGCCCAGGTCCAAGAGATGAGGCAAAAGCACACTCAAGCTGTAGAAGAGCTAACAGAGCAGCTGGAACAATTTAAACGGGTAAACAGAAATCCATCTTATTGAAAACTATCCGCTAGATAACATGGCTTCCTTTTATAGATCATCTTTCTTCACTTCATGCTTGTAGGCTAAAGTAAACTTGGATAAGACCAAACAGACACTGGAGAAAGACAACGCTGATCTGGTTAATGAAGTCAGGAGCCTGAATCAGGCCAAACAAGATGTGGAGCACAAAAAGAAGAAGCTGGAAGTACAGCTGCAAGAGTTACAGTCCAAATACACTGATGGAGAGCGTGTTCGGGCAGAACTCAATGAAAAAGTTCATAAGTTACAGGTAGGAAGGAGTTTGACCTTTTGCTGTGACTCCCTGGGCTCAAGAAGACCAGTTTATACTGTTCTGTGAGGGTGTATCTGGAGGAATCCTGGCCCTGTCGACTTCGGCTGAAATGCTCGCTTTTTTGTCATCTGTAGGGTTCCTACCTTGAACTCCTACCTCAATTATCACACAATTAAACAATTACAAGCACTCTGTCTCATGGAAGTGAGAGCTTTTAGTCTCGCTGTCCCTCTGCACACATGGCAGTCTGTAATACCACCACTGGTTCAGTGACTGTGCTGCATGTTTTACAGAATTTCTTTCTGTTCATTCATTTTTGGGTGGTGGGGAACATATTGATAGAAACGTGGCTTCTGGAAATGGATTAAACAGCTATTAATCACGTCAGATGTGCTCAGAAGAAATGACAACAAAAGGAGAATGCTCACTTATCAATGATTTAGTGTCTAATAAGAAATAACTAAAGATAATTTAAAATGTTCTTTGGTAGATGTTCAATGTCCAGCAATACTAATCAAGCTTATTGTTACAACTTCGTTCATAGCAGCAGTAAGCTTTTCTTTATTATTTTAAGTTAGTGGATAAATAAGAAAATATAATTAAAATGCATCAACTTCTGTCAAACTTGAGAAGAGGACGGAAAACCCACAAAAATCCCCATTCCCCTTTGCAATTCATTGAAAGGAGTATACTAGTATTGCCTTATGAATATGACTAGGTTTTGATATATAGTAATAAAATACTAAGTTAAACTAGACAAAAATGGCATTAGACCCTGGGGGTCTTAATACACAGGTCACAAAGATGACACGTGCAGACACTGCAGAGTTTGTGTGTAGGATTTAGTTCTACAGGACTTAAATTCCACATATTGTCCAGAAAACTTATGGCAAAATTGTGAATTCCGGTTAAGCTAGAAACACTGTTGGTGCTTGAGGTGACCCAGAAGCATAGGAGCAGATTCAGATCCTGACCAAAGTTAAGATTTCTATCTAGAGCAAACTAAAGTTTGGAGGAAGATTTTGAAGTTGTGCAAAATAATCGAGTTTATTCACTGTGGTGTCTCATAGGTTGAGGTTGAAAATGTTACTGGTTTGCTCAATGAAGCAGAAAGCAAGACAATCAAATTGACCAAAGATGTTGCAACCTTAGGATCTCAGCTACAAGATACACAGGTAAACTTGCATCCAATAACAGCTCACCTACAATACTTATAAAATGCACTATTAAAAGTCCTAAACTAATGACTGTATTGCCAATTGATGCGGTGACTGTAGGAGCTGCTTCAGGAAGAAACGCGACAGAAGCTAAATGTGTCTACCAAGCTTCGTCAGTTGGAGGATGAGAAGAACAGCTTGCAAGAGCAGTTGGATGAAGAAGTAGAAGCAAAACAAAATCTGGAGAGACATATTTCAACACTGACAATACAGGTATCAGTGCCATAGCTAAATCACTAGCTCCATCACTGAGAGTTTTGTCAGTAATTCCAGAGGTTTCAGATCTGTAGAACTATCCTGGCACAGCGCATGGATCTTCAGGGAACTAGCGCTGTTAGCCCAGATGGCATCAGTGAAGCTCCACAATGGAGCCAGCAGTCTCCCTCTTCTTTAAAGCGTGATCTCTAGGACAGGTACAAATGCAAGGTAGCTCCCAAGAGAGTCTTGTACACTAGGCCTGTATGTGCATACTAGGTCTGTGGTCTGGCTCATTTTATGAAGGCTGGGTGATGGGTAACTGGTCACTAGCTTCACATGGGTCAAATTAAATAAGATTTCTGGGTCTTGGTTGTCTTCTGGCCATCTTCTCTGCCAAGCTTTGTTGTCACTGCTATAAAGGTTTGTCCTCTGAATTCAAATTTCAGCTCTCTGACTCTAAGAAGAAGCTACAGGAATATTCCAGCACAATAGAAACCATGGAAGAAGGCAAAAAGAAACTTCAGAAGGAAATTGAGTGTCTCACACAACAGTTTGAGGAAAAGGCTGCTTCTTACGACAAACTGGAAAAAACCAAGAACAGACTCCAGCAGGAGCTGGATGACCTAGTGGTGGACTTAGACAACCAGCGTCAGCTGGTCTCCAACCTGGAGAAGAAACAGAAGAAGTTTGATCAGGTACGGATTTAAGATTCTCCCTTGCTATGTTATCACCTAACTTCTCTGGAACTCATAGAGACTCCACTGGTTTAGTGAAAGATAAAGCAGGAACAAAAAATAAATTAAAATTTAATTACACATACACTGGTTAATTTTGTATTTATGTACATTTATTAAAAAGCAGACATTTTTCTCTGCCACTAACAACTGACAAGACAGTTGCAATAGAAAAGCCCTATTACTAATGACTTCCTGTATTAACACTATCTTTTTACAGATGCTAGCTGAAGAGAAAAACATCTCTTCAAAATATGCAGATGAAAGGGACAGGGCAGAAGCTGAAGCTAGAGAAAAAGAAACAAAGGCTTTGTCATTGGCCCGAGCACTTGAAGAGGCTTTGGAAGCCAAAGAAGAACTGGAGAGAACGAACAAAATGTTGAAAGCTGAAATGGAAGATCTTGTTAGCTCCAAAGATGATGTTGGCAAGAATGTAAGTTTTGGGCTTAGAACAATTTCCACAACAATAACTTAAAATAGCAGCTAACAAACAGATCATTGTTTTCAGTGTGGGAAATTCTCTGTAGCATACAAATCCATTCAGCAAGATCAGATATTTCCCGCAAAACTCAAAGGTTATTCCATTTGTGCCCAAACTTTCAAGAGACTTGGCGAAGTAATTGTAAGCTATCTTTATTTTTAACATGCCTTCAAGCATAAAGAAGATTCTTATTGATTTCTAAGACTGGAAAAAACATTAAAGACATTCTAAATAATTTACTAGTTTATTAAGCAGCTTTGAAGTTGTAAACTCTGCAAATCTGATTTTATTAGCTGTATTTGACTTTGTCACCAGCCAAACTCTTACTTGTATAGCTGCAGCAAATTTCCATGCATTGCCAATCACTTCTTTTATTACAGTGATATAATAATACTACTTCTAATACTAACTAAATTCAGTTATGATACTTGAATAGATTAAAAATGAAAGTTTGGGATAAAGAGAATCTTAGGTTACTTTAAGACAGATTTGCAAGTGTACAAAAAATGCTGATTTACCATTTTCAGTGCAAATTAATTCATTCATTTTCCACAGCTGATATTTTCAAATGTGGCCTATACTGCAAGTAGACTGTGTTTAAGTAGAATTATTTTTATTTCTTATAACAAGTCTATTAAATTCTCATTGCTTGAAAGGTCCACGAATTGGAGAAATCTAAACGGACCCTTGAACAGCAAGTAGAAGAGATGAAGACACAATTAGAAGAGCTAGAGGATGAGCTACAGGCTGCTGAAGATGCCAAGCTCAGGTTGGAGGTTAATATGCAGGCCCTGAAAGGCCAGTTTGAAAGAGATTTACAAGCCAGAGATGAACAGAATGAGGAGAAGAGAAGACAACTCCTTAAACAGGTACTATTCCCTGTTATTGCCTTTGTAAATATCTAACCAAGCCAGTTGAAAGTCCCCAGCCTCATGCCATTATTAAAAGCACCTTACTATAACGAAAAGAAAACATTATATTGCCTTGTGCTTGGCAAATTAAAAAAAAAAGTAGATTATTGTACTAAAAAAGGCACAAAACCGCATAACAGCTTTTTTCTTGTTTCAGTAGCAGGTGCACATTTGCCAACAGATGTAGCAATTTAACACTACAACCAATATAGTATAAAACATACGAATTGTTATTTCTGACACAGTCACAAGAACCTTCCCTGTATTCTCAGTGCAAGTGAAAAAAGACAGCTTCTAACATATTTGCCTTCCCCAGGTACACTGAATGGATACAAAAGCATTGGAAATGAAAACAGACAGGACACAGCCTATTTGCATAGTAGTATTGTGACAGCAAGGACAACTACTGTAGTCATCATCTTATAATATCCATACTTCCATGAACACAGAACCCAAATTGCTGACTCCTTTCAAGAATCTTTAATTTTTGGACAAAATGGAAATGTATTTTAACTGCCAGGGAAATCACAATTAATAGAGATATAGGGGCCTGTGTGCATTATTCAGACATACACAGAGTGTTTAAGAGTGCTCAAGGACTTTCCTAAACTTAAGTTGTTTTCTTTAATGAGCAGCTCCATGAATATGAAACAGAACTGGAAGATGAGCGGAAGCAACGTGCCCTGGCAGCTGCAGCCAAAAAGAAGCTGGAGATTGATGTTAAAGACCTAGAAAGCCAAGCTGATTCTGCTAATAAAGCTCGGGAAGAAGCCATCAAACAACTTCGCAAATTACAGGTATGTAATCCCACAAATATAGTTTTTCCCACTGCTGTCTTTTGTACAGCCACAACATGAAAGTTAAGTGACACCTGTGATCTCAGTGCTTGTTACACGATTGGTTAGAGAGGGAGTTTTAACTAAACTCGCACATCCAAGGATCTGCGCTGTAATGCTCAGTTTGAATGACTATGGAACATTTCACATGGCAAACCATGAAAATCTTAAATATAATCATTGCAGACAGCTTCCAAAATTCTCTGGCCAACACTCATCTGCTATTGACTTACCCACATGAAGAAAAACAGATTCTCACGTAGGGAAAGGGCTACAGTATAAAATCTATCACAGGGCTTCAATCCTGGTTCTAACACTTGACTCAAAAGCATAAAAGACTGTTCAGAAATCACGTTGCCTCTGAATTAGCATTTTCCTATTTATACTGTAAGTCTCCATATCAACTGTTCTGTCATATGCTGACAGCTAAACAACAAAAAGGGCTGTATCGGAAAGATTAAGACTGCACAGGTACTCAAATATTCAGAGGAAATAAGGACAATAGGCATTACAAAAGCCGCAGTGTGCAAGTGGAAGTATCGCCCTTCTTGGAATAGCATTTCAGACCTTTCCAACATGTGCTAGCTGATCTCTCCAGAAAATATAATTTAAGCAGGCATTATGACTATGTAAATGTGTATGTGTTCTATTCTGTCCAAATTTCTTTCTACTGAAACTGCAGTAAAGCCAAACAAAAATAACTCTCTTATTCTTTTCAACAAGGCTCAGATGAAGGACTACCAACGAGAGCTGGATGATGCACGGGCTGCCAGAGAAGAAATATTTGCTACAGCCAGAGAAAATGAGAAGAAAGCAAAGGGCCTGGAAGCAGAACTCATCCAGCTTCAAGAGGTAAAGTGGGAAACTTAGAGCAGTATGAAGCAGACTACACATGACCTTCAGTAGCAAAACAGAACTGCAATTAAATAATATAATAGCTATCGGGGATGGAACGCTATAAGCAGCACTTGTAACAAGTTCCACGTGCTCCATGCACTCCACTGAGGTTGTTGGATCTACATCTGAGCATAGCCAGGTTAAGCTGAAAAAAATCACCTTGGAGGAAGGCACAGTTCACCGGTCCTAAAAGGAAATGAACTGTATGATCCAACACAAATTGTTTTCAATAACTATAAATTCCTGAAGTCTTATTAGTGCTATTATTCCTACATGTATTAAATGGCAATCTTGTGACTAAAACCAATAAAATAGAAACCAGCTGACAGGCTGGATAAAGTGTATTTCATTGTACTTCCCTAGGATTTATGATATGACAAGAATTTATTCCGTTAACAAGACAACCCATCTTATACCATTTTTAGAAAGTTTACGGTCCTGTGTATCATGCTATAACTGTTTGAACAATTACTTGTCATTTCTTTACTATGCTGCCTTTTCCTTTTCTCCTAGGATCTGGCTGCTGCAGAGAGAGCTCGCAAACAAGCAGATCTGGAGAAAGAGGAGATGGCAGAGGAACTTGCAAGCGCTACTTCTGGAAGGTAGGAATAGACTGGATTACTCACAAGGCTGTAAACATGCTGCTGAACATTGCATGGCTGCCCGGAGAAGTTACGTTCCTCTCCCAACAGCTATCAGGTCTTGACAACATACATGGACACAAATGACTAGTTTCATTGAAATATCTAGTTCTCTTTTCTTTACGAATTATTAGCAGTTCATAATAGTTTCAGACACATTCAACTGGTCAGAGCCATAACTACACGCTTATTAACTTTAAACTTACAGGGCAAGCCTTCAGGATGAGAAACGGCGCCTGGAGGCAAGAATTGCCCAACTGGAGGAAGAGCTAGAAGAGGAGCAAAGCAACATAGACGCAATGGGAGATCGCATGAGGAAAGCGGTACAGCAGGTAGAGCTCATTTCAGCACATGTCACTTTCTGTTTGTGTGCCAGCAAAAACTATTTATGGTTGTGAATAAATATTTGGAGAATTGCCACTCCAAATTGCCACCTGTCATTTCTCTGAAAGCATGCAACACTTTTGACAGCACCCATTCTCACCCTTGCAGGCAGAGCAGCTGAACAACGAGCTGGCAACAGAGCGCTCAGCCGCACAGAAGAATGAAAATGCTCGGCAGCAACTGGAGAGGCAGAACAAAGAGCTGAAGAGTAAGCTGCAGGAGATGGAGGGAGCTGTGAAATCCAAATTCAAAACTACAATTGCTGCTCTGGAGGCCAAAATTGCTTCTCTTGAAGAGCAATTGGAACAGGAAGCCAGGTACTGGTCTCCCAGAGGGCACAGCTGCCCATTTATTGTTCCAGTTAATGAGACAGAAAGTAAACAGAGGCATACAGGATTTGTGTCATCAGGCTCTCAGTGCCATTAAGGCTTGGTAAAGTCCCTCCCTCACTTAACATTTCTTAGACATATGGCCAGTAACCGGAGTTGTTACAGGTTCTGATTAAGAACCATTTTATTGCTGAAAAGTTCTACTGGTATCAAAGGCAAGGATCCACTCCCCTATGACCCTGCCAGGTTAATTACCATAACACATCGTGCCATTTGTAGGATTACTTCTTGAGGAAATCACCTTGTGTTTTAGAATAGATCTCCTGGAGCACCTCTAGCATACAGCAAAGACACATATTTGTTTTGATCGGAAGAACATGACCTTTTAGTTTTGCTTAGAATTCATCTGTTAAATTCAGTAAGGCCTTTAACATATGGGTCCTTGGTGCCAGTTTCATGAGCAACGTGCCTGAGGCAGGTGAAGACCTTCCACATCACCAAATGTTGCGCTGTCATTTGCAGAGAGAAGCAGGCTGCAGCCAAGACGTTGCGCCAGAAGGACAAGAAGCTGAAGGATGCATTGCTGCAGGTGGAGGACGAGAGAAAGCAAGCGGAGCAGTACAAAGATCAGGTATCAGACTGTGTCATGAGGGTCCTAGTCTGGGGCACAGCAATTTTCAGGTTTTACCCTGAGAAAGGAAGATTCCATGTTCTGCCTCAAAGAAATATCCCTCTAGAAAGCAGACTGCTTGGATTCTATGTTGGGAGAGCTATACAGCCCTTCGCTAAAAGATGGGACAATATTATTCTTCTTCCATGCCGAGGCAAGTGCCAACGCACTAGTCCTTGTCAATCAGCCAGCTGCAACAGTCTGACTGCACAGTGATATATAGGACTGTGCACATCATCCTTATGGGTATATGAATGGAGAAGAGGGACACATTTTATTTGGAAATTTTAGCTTTACCTAATGCACACCAACCTGCAAACCAGAAAAGCAGAGGTAGGACAAGAAGGTAGTGTCTGAATACAGTATTTATCAGCAAAATGAACTCCCACAAAGCGAAGTTATTTTTACATTTTTTAGATTTTAAGCTTCTACCTTTGATTCAGGCCATGTTTCAGTAAAACTCTCAAGAGAGGTATGAAATGAAAGTGAGGAATGTAAAGCTATTAAATCTGTTTTGAATTAAAGCATTACTCTAAAACTTCCCTTTAGGCCGACAAGGGCAACACACGACTCAAGCAACTGAAAAGGCAGCTGGAGGAGGCTGAGGAAGAGTCTCAGCGTATCAACGCAAACCGCAGGAAGCTGCAGAGAGAGCTGGATGAGGCTACCGAGAGTAACGAAGCCCTGGGCCGTGAGGTTGCAGCACTGAAGAGCAAGCTCAGGTAGAGTGCCCTTGTTTGGGATAGCTGTTCCCACTCATTGACAGCCTTGAAATTTGGAACTAAACTAGAGAAGTGAAAAAAACAATCTGTTCAAGTAAAGAACAGACACTGATAATGCTGCAAAGTCACTCACTCCTTGTATTAGCTTGGCAGATACAACAAAAGGCCAAAGTCAGAAGGTGAAGCACATTTCATAGACTGCAGCAGTCTCAGGATTTCAGCTGTGAGATGAACAACTGTGATAACATGGCACAGTCCTTACTTTTTCCCTAGTCAAAATTCTTATTGCCTTAAATAGGAATAGAATTAGGCTTGGTTGCTTTTGAAAACACCCCTTATATAATGGCTGTATCTATTTGTACAGAAGCAGTCACAAAAGGGTAGAACTGCTTGTGCTTTTCACACTTTCACACATGCACAACTCGCACACGACAACCGCAAACAGTCTTGGACAACATCACAGGCAGCAAAAGGCAAAGCACATTATATGACTCTTATCCAAAAGTCTCTTTGGACTTCACCACAAAGGGATTCAGTGTCATCAGACCAAGGAAAAGATCAAAACGTCCCTTTGCATTTTCTTGTTAAAACTGACTGGGAGAAAGATAAAGCTGTGATTAGTCAGCTACATACCCGAGTTCTCCTGCACTCACTGGGTTTGAAAACATCAACTCACTGAAATAAAGAGGCTGACTTGAATTATAAGGAAATTGTTCTATCTGCATCATCACACCATAAAACTTTGCTTTCTACCTAAACCCAACAGTATTTCAGATGGAAGTAAAGCACCTGCCTAGTTGTGTTCTTGAAGCAGATTGCCAGTGTGTTTACCAGTAACATGCATGAACCTTCAGATGTGGATTTACTTCAAAGCGAAGAGTTAGTGATGTGGTAGCCTCTTCCATCAGCACCATCTTGGGTGGTGCATGCTCCTGGCTGCTTTACAAAGGAATGGCTGTGTCCAGCCCGTTTTACATAGAATAGCATAAGGCTCATTTTTGTTTTATCTAAATGTAATGTAATTGGCTGTAATGTACTTTGTTTAATTATTTAAAAGTAATCTACCTACCCCTGATCATGACCATGTGCTTAGTATAACTGCCCGGGACTCTTTATCTCTGTTTCAGAGGGACACAGGAACCTTCGCATGACTAAGCAGGTACCATGCCTTCAACTTTGCAGCTAGCTTGTGTTGCACAAATTTCCATATTCTTTGGCCCAAGTAAAAATTATGTGAGGTTTCTGCAAACTGTGAAGGCTTGGATATCTTGGAATTAAAGTGTTTTATCAAAAGAGACAAATATTACAATAATCTAGCTACCATCAGCTGTTCGTCAGGATACATCTTTCTTACAAGCAGGTTATGTACTGACATAGACTTACCAATGTTGCATTCTCACAAGCTCTACCAACAGAGGACCTAATCAAGTACTGACTTTTTCTGCATGAAAATTGTCTTTTTTGCACCTCATCTTTGTGCACAGCCACAAAGATTAAAATTTTTCAAATCAATTAGTTGATTTGATTGATTAGTAAAACTGACTAAAAGGACTAATGAATATGAAGCGTCACAGCATGTCATTAGAATTTCACAGTATTTCCTACGCGTACTGTAATGCTGACTCTAAGGTAAGATCCCATCTAACTCACCTGAGATTTGGGAAGATCTTACTTGCATGTGATTTATCACACTTACACCACACAATCACAGACAAAAGAGAGAATCTTGCCTTTCATTACATAGCACTTTGTGCCTGTATTGCTTACAAAGAGCCATTACTTAGGTTTTTAGAGCTATTTTGCAGACATTATGTTGCTTGTCCACTGTTATTGAAACACAAAGCACAGACACAGAAATTGATATTGACACTGTAACCTAGCACAGCATTATATTATACTTTATCACATTCTCTGGAGATAGGAATAATACCTGCTGGTGCAAAAATTAAAGAGCTATTGCCTTGTAATATTTGTATATCTTCTATTTTACATATGCCAGATTTTGCTGTGAATACAAATATTTAAAGATGATGTCTTGTCCTTGCATGTGCCTTTTAGTCAGCCTAATATTTCCAGTCAGACTGTTATTCAAGCACTACTCCAGTAGCACTTGTTCAAAGGTAGATTAAAAACAGAGATGCTAAGCAAACACTAATGCTTAAGGCTTGTCTCAACTATACGCATTATTCTAAAGGTACTAATGCGAATGACCACGTGAATATTATCAAACCCATAAACCTGTTTAAAAGGAACAGATAAACAGAAAGCGTTTATTCACAGGGCCAATACTAGTTTAAAGAAGTATTAAGTTTGTGCACATTGCAACAATTTATGTTAATAAGTGGTTAGTGTGTGATAGGGAGTTCACTTCTTTGTAGCCAAAACTGTACTGCACAATTTGGTTAGACTCTTGCTGTTACTCCTCACCAGTCCCATGTTCCCTTATAGCACTTCAGTGAATTACCGCAGCGTAACAAGAGTTATCTTGCAAATGACTTGTGAGCAATTGAGTCCAGAGAGCAGGAGTCCAAGGGGGTAAAGGTTCTTCCCAGTGAAGACTGAGATCTTTATTGACAAGAATTAATGAATTTACTGACCTAACTAGAACTTTCTTGTTAAACACCAATAACAAATATCTGCTATCATAAAATAGTAGACACTGCTGTTAGACTCTGTCAAGCACACACCAGTGTAGAAATTACATACCCTTGTGTTCAATACATGCCATCGGCACCAGAAAAACTAAGGTTAACTAACAGCAGATCTTAAATGAAGCTTTATTATCCAGCTAATTGCTTGCTCACACTGAAGTTTAAGGGCAGAATTGTGGAAAACAGACTACATGTCACATTTCCACCTTGGAAACACAGATTTGTGCCTCTGAAATAAGTTAGTCCAGTCAATGTTCTTACCTGCTTCCTTTTTACAGAAGATTGAACTTTGGTCATAAATAGCTGCTTCCGAAAGGACAACACCGGCTTAGTCTTTTGCAAGGACAAGACAAGCCTTTAAATATTTATGCATGATTGCTGTACCCAAAAGTGCAGTCTCGGATGTATTTAACACCAAATTAGTAATTTTGGCACAACATTCAGTGATCATGAATTTATGTTATTGCTTATGTCTGTGGTCTCAAGCCTTTACAAAGGTTTGCTTAATGAGGGGCAAGTGAGAGGCCATGTTACAAAACTTAAGCGTTTTGTAGCACAGTAGCAATGGAGGCCAAGAAGAGACAAACACATCTTCTGTCTCACTTGCTCACACCTCCCCAAAAAATTAACCTTGAGGACCAAAGTGTCCCTGCCTTGGGCTGTGGCTATGAAATATATGGGGATGGGAGGGAGATGGGAGAAGAAAAGGGGGCAAGATGGGAAAAAGCATTTTCTGTAAGCTCTTCTGCAAGACACTTGCACTGTTAAGTGTCAGCACCTGAGTTACAGTGCAGTTCCAAAGCAGCAATGGTCTCCTCTCTCCATTGGGGGAAGAGATTGGAGCTACTCACAACCTAGGATGCCATACGTGTCAAAGCACCTGTGGTGCTCTGGCCAACACAGCCTTTGCAGGGAGGGACTGTGGGCTCAAAAACGCCTGCTGACATCCACAGCACTGCTCCAGTCCCAGGTCTCATGGGCCTTCAGTAACTGGTGGGCTTATTCAGACTGCAGGTCAGAAATTCAAAGAAAGGTCAGGAAGCACAAGCTCGCTCTCTCCCTCCTTGCTCTTCTAAAGGGACAGGAAGGACACTCCCCTGCTGTTGTGGGTACGAGCAGCCCCCTTTCCCATTCCTTCCAAGCACAACTAATTGCACTCCCCACCGGGGAAACCAGTGAAATGAAGGGAACAGTAGGGGGGGACTGGGGCAGATGAGACTATTTAGAGGAGAACTTTAAGCACAAGAACAGGAATCCCATCACAGTTCCAAGCAACTGGGAGTCTCAACCTGTCCACAAGTTACTCTTATATGCTAAAGAAGAAAAAGTTGTATTAGAGATCCACAGCTCTTCGCTGTTCTGTACTTAAAAACATGAGCCCCACAGGTACTGCTACAAAACTTTTTGCTTATTTGTGAGGACTGCAAATGACCTAACACCTGATTTTACTTTTTTTTTTTCCTCTTACTGCAGGAGGGGAAATGAGCCAGCATCTTTTGCCCCACCCCGTAGATCTGGAGGCAGAAGAGTAATTGAGAATGCAACAGAAGGAGCTGATGAAGAAATGGATGCAAGAGATGGAGATTTCAATGGAACAAAAGCCAGTGAATAAACACGCTTAAAAATTTGCACTGCAGCAAGGGGAGGGAGGACGATATTTAGCACTGTATAAGTCTACTCTTAGTGTCAAGGTCACATACACCCACTCCTCTGACAATGATAAAAGCACAACTGCCTTGTCTCCAATGTATAGGTTGATGTTACCAAAGTAATCCAAAACTTATTTTACCATGAAGTATATTTGAAAAGGTGGGTTGTTGTTTTTTTTTTTTTTTAAACAGAGTAACTCACTTTGAGAATCTTCCAGAAAGCGAGTTCTAGAAGCTCAGATGATTTAAATCCCAGTGAACTATAGTTTACACAGGATTTGTGAGACTTTTGCAGGAAAAAAAAAAAGGCATTGGTCAGTTAATCTTTTCTTAAACTTTAATTTTGTCTTGAGTATTCAATTAATATAGGATTTTTTCCTGGTTACTACACCCCTGATGCACCATTCACAAAGTGGAAGTGCCTTTTTAATCACTTACTGAAAAATAAAATATCATTTGTTCAAATTAAGTCAAATGTTACAGTTTTATATGCACCATGGATGTGCTTACACACTAATAAAAGGCTATAAAACTATTCCAGTATTCTTGTGTACAGGTGTCACTTGTGTGCAATATAGGATGCTCAAAGGGAATGGGGCATGCAGTAGAGCTTCTTTACAACTCAAAAACGTTTTAGAAAAGGTCATCTGTAATCATTAGAACAAAAACCTTATTTTCTCCTAAGTAATTGCTTTTGAAGGAATTTTTAAAAGCATGTACACTAAGCTGAATGTAAAATGACATGAAGTTCTTGGGACAGATTTGGTTACCTCATGGACACACAGTGCTCCTAGAGGTCTCCTAGGATGTATCCAAGGGCGGACAGAGATGACACAGGACCTGCAGGAGACTTGCAGCATTCTGGTGCAGCAGCTGGAAAGCAGGCAGGGCCCTAAGTGTCTGTCTTTAGGCAACTGAACCCACCCTTGAAGTCTGTATGCGTAGGGATATTTCCAACTAAAGCCTCTAAGGCAGGCTCAAAACAATTAGAAACAGCAGCCCACACTGAACACAGTGATCCAAGCCAAACTATTCTGCATTAAAGGATCAGCATGCAGTTACTTTTTATTTTTGGAGCACTCCAACAGGACTGCAGCCTGCTCCTCGGAACTACCAGGACCTACCACAAATCCATGCAGCTCTAGTACTGTCGGATAGCAGCTACCTTTGTGGTCACACTGGGGCAGTAGAGAGCCACGCACAGCAAAGCCAGGTGTAGAATTACTCTGAACCGAGTACAGCGAGTTTACTCGATGTCTTGGATTGTACAGCAAGTGAACCTTAAGCAGTGTGACTACAGGGAGAGCAAGTCATGCAAAAACATTCACCTTGACAGCTAATGCAATCATCTTCTAAATCTAAGCATTGTTCCAGAAGGCACAGAGATCATGAACTGGTGATTCAGACTAGGCACTATTTAGCCAGCAGAATCGGAGCCCAAAGAATTCTGTCCACTCACCAAAGAGTAAAGGAAGAGTTTAAATAAGAATCCATTTAGAGCGAGTAAGATGACAAACTGCAGAGGAGGGGGCTTAGGAGCTATCAGATAAAACCCTTTCATTGCTTGATCAGCCATGCAGCCCAGCTCTGTAAACATGCTCAAGAGCTGGCTGTTAAGCACACAGCTTTTGAGCCTGCATGTGTGGGAACAAGGAGACCAAGGAAGTCAGACTTCATATGAAATGGTCTTAAGCACGAATGCTTGGTGCAGAACCAGCAAACTGAACATGGAGCCCTTCTAAAAGGAATTAATCTAAAAAATTCACATGCATGATGGTAGAGGTTGGTCTCTTGGTTAGAGTACTGCCCTATCACTTGAGAAACTCAGGTTCCAGCCCCCGCTCTGCAAAGCTTATGACAAAATAGGGAGTCAGAGTTTCTTTAGTAACACCACAGAAAGCATCCATCTGCAATAAGTTCCTCTCCCAAAAAAAGTTCTTCTCTGTACCATTACAGAGGTGACTGTTCTGGACTATATTATTTTGATAATTCTCAATAGCATATCCACCCATAGTCTGTCTGACTATTTCTGTAGCCACATTAATAATATATCTGTGAAATACAAAATACACAGCCACAATTTTCCAATTTTCTACCTTGTCTCAATCTGACTGCAAGCCAATTTGCTCATCAAGCAGGCAAATTCTGGCAAGGTAAGGAAAATGCAACTTGTCTTGACTGATCCAGGCTACACAGTCCACTGAACCATAGTCCATGTGTCAGCACAACTAACCAAGCAGACCACGCACATCCGCTCCTTATGGGTAAGAAAAGAGTGTCAACACCCTGTGTGAGAGGAGAGGATAGAAATCATGTTAAAACAGCCAGAGTTCAAGATTTTAAGAGAGAGCAATGCCAATACTAAGCACTGTAAATCCCAGAGGCATCTTTAGCTATGGCAATATTTACATTCCTTAGAGTAGCAAACCATGAGAAGAAAGAGATGCAGGAAAATCTTTGCATATGATTCAGCAAAACAAACAGTGTCTCTTTTCAGCTTCATTGATCAGAAACAGATGAGAAACTGGCAGCAAACATCTGTGCATAAACCACAGTGGCAACTTGCAAAAAAACTCAAAATGAATCAACAACTAGCATTCAAAATAAGCTTTATTCTGCTCCTCGGTTAAGCCAACTTTGTAGATGGCCTGAATAATGGGAGTGATCTGTGGTTATTTCCTATTCCAGAGAAATAGATGCATCAGTGGCTGTTTTCACAGCATTTTCTTAAAAAATGAAACAAAACAACCCAAACCCATTTATGCATTCTTTTGTGAAGTAAGCTTCCCCCACCCCCCGCAAAAACCATAAAAATTGTTTAGTCATGATTATTTTTGCAAGTACAGGCTTCCATAAGGTACATTAATACTGTGAGTGAACCTACTCCATTTAAAAAAAAAAAAAAGTAGTAATATTCTATAGGGCAAAACAAACTGATTTAAAAACAATTATCTACTCATATACACTTGTCTAGCATAAAGGACTTTTAAGGTTAAAAAACTTTTCTAAATTAGTAACAGCTGAAAGCATATATTCTCATATAAAAAATAAAACAAGAAAAAAAAATCACTAATACTCAAGGCACATTAATAAGGGAGGTTTGGAAAGCAGTAAAAGCCACCTATTAAGATGTTAGAACTAGGAACTTAATCAGGTCTCTTGCTTCCTACAACAGCCAGGCTTTATGGGCCACAACACGGCAAAAAAAGATGTCCATACGCTAAGCCAGTCCAAAGTCTCCTACCTTTCTCTGGGATCTCATGAGTACTCTAGGCACGAGGCATTCCTCACCTTTAACCACGACCTGTTCTTAATGGCAAATCATTGCTTACAAAACCACTATAGAGGCAGGTTTTTGTGTAGCAAGATTCTGACCAGCAAACATCCAACAAAGATGAGCAGCTTCCCCGCAGAAAAACACCTTTCTCCACATAAAAACACTCCTCTAATTCGGGTGACTGCAGCACACAACACCCATGATAGAAAGCCAGCACAACCAGAATTTAAGCCAGAACACCATGGTGCTGTATTAACACTAGAAGCCAAAGCCTGAGGAGCTGCATAGGGAATACTGTCTCTGTTGTAGGTAGAGGGACAATGGCTTTGACTGGCAGTGTCAAAAGAAGCAACTTTCAAGGAGCTATTTACAGCAACTGATGTAGGAAGCAATTCGAAGTCTTGCACTGCTAGGCAGCATTGCTTTACCACACTACTCACAGAACTCGGCCGAGAGGCCAGACTGGGCAAGGCCACAGGAGGCCATTGCCAGTTGCAGCTTCTTGTTCAGTTCTCACCTACCCTGAGACTGCTGCCTGATTGCTCATTGATATTCTCTTTAAAACTAGAGTTTAAAATTTTTTTTTTTCCCTTTTCCAAAGCCAGCCAGGCTTTTCATAGCAGCATCTTGACAACACTTTGCGAGGGATGGCTCATTGGTCCCGGAATATTTGAAGGCCGTGTTCCAAACTCCAGGCGTTTCACTAACCTGCAAATACAAAATAGAAGTTGGTGCATTTCTTGCTCAGTTTTACCATCTTCAGATTAACTCGTCACTTCCAGAGTACACCACTCAGCTTGAGAAATCAACAGATAGAAGAATATCACTCTGAGCCAGTTACTTAACTGGGCTAAGTTTCCACTCTAACACAAGGCTCCATTTCCCCCTCAGTACTGAGAAGCTATCTTTTACAGGTGTTGGAATTTCAGTTCTAGCATTACAGCAGTAGATTATGCATTCTAGCATTACAGCTGCACTAATATGTAAATGTATGGCCCTTGAGGCTTTCTTGTAGCAGCTTTCATGAGGTTTCTCTCCAGGCTGGGGTAGCAAGTACAATGTGGAGCGCTCCTTCCACAACACAACAACTTTGGGCACTGGGTAACAGGACAAACCAGTATTCCCAGCGCAAGGGTCTAGCTGAATAATTGTCTGGAACAAACTGTACTATAGGCACTTAATTTACAGAGAATCTAAAGAATGTGCAGTACAGGATTGGCAGGGTTTAAGCAGACATTGAACTGCAATTTGCGATAACCTTGCTGATTTTTCTTCATTTGTTTAAAGAAAGACAACCAGTTCAAGTGTTAAGACAAATTTATAATTTGAGTCAGGTAACTTCCTGTCAACGGCTCTTTGGAAACACAACTTAGCAACCATAAAGTATTCGGACTGAGTGAACCCATTATTTGCCTTTCTTCCAGTTCTCCCATAAATGAGAATCTTAACTGTGATAAGGGAAGTCCCCATGCCGTAATGTTCCTGAGACATCACTTGTACAAGAACATAAAGCATAAACCAAATTGAGCCAATAAGCAAGACCTCCTCTGTTGTACTTTGTCCCATTTAAACACTGGGTTTATAATAAAATACACGTATTACATTTGCTTTGAATTTGTGGTTTTCAAAACTTGATTCCAGCTAGTCTTCGAATTTCAGCAGCTAGTGATTCCAAATTTTAAACTAATCTGAAACATTCAAATCATAATCCCGAATAATTAAATTTCACATCTTTTGAAAAGAAATCTGTCCTACCAAAACAAAGACTTAAGAGTAAATAGAACAGTACCACTCATTAAGTTCTAACACCAACAGTTCTCACTAAGACACAACAGCAGAGAACAGCACTCACCCTGTATCACATAGCGGCTGATGAGGACTCAGGCGTGTTTCAAGGACATCTCTGTTCATGTACATGGACACCGTGGTTCTGTTTGGAGACTGGTCATACACAAAGTTTCGGCAAGATGCAAGTTTGGACTCCAAAGCCTAATGTAAATACAGATGAGGCAAGTGTCAGATATCACCCTTCTCTTTCACAAGATGGCATTGTGGCACACCAAAATGGCATTAATAGTGTCTGGGGTTTTTTTTGTTGTTTCTTTTAGAATGAGTTGTCTAGTAGAGGAACCTGCTAGACCCCAGTGCCACATGAGTTCTGATTTTTTGAAGAGATGAAGGCAGTCATCTCTCTAAAGCTGAATCTCTGTTTCTGTAGGGGAGGTTAAGGAGCTGATGCTGTTCACCAGCAGGAACACAAAATCTTCAGCTTCCTCAGAGATTTTGACATCTATCTTACCGGCATCACTTTTTAGATTACTAAATGTTCATTTGAACTATCTGCTCCCCTAGACAGATATTAGTTTGTATGTGCTAGGTGGTACACCCAAGGGAACTGAGCCACAGATACCCTATTCTCCACCACATGCTCCCATCCTAGATCACTCCACCTTTGTCGCTGGGTTACTCTTCAGCTGTACCAGTACTGCAGCTCAGCCCATCAAAGTCATACAAACGCTTGTGCCCACACAGCACTGGGGCATAAGGGAGAAAACAGAAGGAAGTCATGGTATAACTTTTCCAGCATCAGCACTATCTTAAATGTCAAACTACAGCTTAACATGACATTAGGCCTTGCTCAAAAGACTATTGGACTCTTAAGGCAAACTTCACCACAAGCGCTCTGGACAGTAGGCACCAGCCTGCTTTCTTGTCTACCTTTCGCAGGAACAGATCCCTTCTTAATTTACTCATGCAGGTTTATTCTTTCTGCACATGCGCTTTCAGAAGTTTGTAGAGGAAGATCTTATCCCCATGTGGATAAGATCTCAGAAAAGCAGAGCAGGGCCCATCTTTATTTGGGGATAGGTCAGAAAAGTACAAAGTCCAGACCGAATTTCAAGGCCACGCTTAGCCAAGCTGGGGGCAAGATACTCTTTCCAGTCTCCCCTGAGCAGCAGCACAAATAGTGCTGGCTGCAGTTTCAGACAGCTCTACCTTTCCAAGAGCATTTGCTAGCAGGTAATCACTCACCCCTACTTTTCGCAGCAAGTCTCCCACAATGTTAAGTGCAGATATTCTTGCCGCAGGTGTGAGAGGAGTTGCACCGTAACTGTCCTCAAGACCTGCAGGCCAGGTTAAAGAAGGATACATCAGTCATTAAAAAAACAAAACAAAAACAAAACCACTGACACTGGAAGTCAGAAGACAGCCTGACATACAGAGCAGAGGAAACATCAGTATCTTCACCTTTTTGTGTCTCACCTCCAGATCTTTCATATCCATTAGCAATATGAAGCACTGTCTCCCTGACGCAGCTCAAGTTACACTGTCCTAAGCTAAAGTCTCTAGATGTGCTGTGGCTTGGGTTTCTAGAGATCTGTTCTACCAGCCTACTCTGCATCTCTGTTGCTGCAGTGGGACCAGGGGGATGTGTCCTCAGAGAGGACCATCATCTCTCATTTTACTACAAATCTCAAAATCCTCTCACTTTTACAGAAACATTAATTCCTCCACACAAAACAATAATTTTAGATTAAGCACACTAAAGCCCACAATCAAACTTTGTTAGTGCTCAGAGCTATAATATCAAATTATCAGAATGTGACAGTAAAACTCCCTGCATTTATGCATACACATGAACACAGTTACACAAATTTCTGGCTTTTTAAGTAAGAAGATGGGAGAGTTAGTGTTAGTAATATTTAAATAATCAGTGCTCACAAAAAATAAGTAACTGATATTATTGACATGAAAGCAGAGATATAGCCATTTAGTACAGACAGCTAGGATGACTTGTCAGTGTCCTGCTGTTCCAGAGTAAAAAGAAAGCCTCTCTCAAAGAGCACCTACTCTCACAGAGAAGCCAATTCAAGTAACATGAGTGTGACACTAAAGATCACACTGAAGTTTTTAAAATCCTTCCCCTAAGTTAGCTCAACATCTCTAGGCCAGTTGTAAACTAATAGTAAAGTCCCAACAGCTCATCTTGTCCCTCACAATTATTATTACTGGACAGTTCAAGTCAAATGGAAATGAACAGCCCATGAATAAACCCCAAAAATCAGAGTCTATGAATACTGAGACCATGGTGACTGGATTTAGGTGTATTTAACTGAAACACTCAACTCTGCTCCCTTCTTCTCATTCCTCCTTTAGCCAGAAACTATAGTAAAAACAAGAGCATCAAATCGTATTTCTGTGCTGGTTCCCTGTCAGTCACCTCTCCTAAATGTCGCAGGGGTGGGTATGTTGATGTTGGGTGCCCGGTGCATCGAGGGAGTTGAAGGCACAGATAAGGATGCTTGAACTGCAGTGTCTGTTCTTTCTGTTTCCAGGGTAGTTCGCATCGGTGTTTTGGGTTTCTCCTGTTTCTGCTGCACTGCAAGCTCTTGTCGTAGATCTATGAAGGAAGCAACACAAAGCAAGCCTTTGGAGTATGTATCCACCAAGATAAAAAAGGGTGAGAAAGTTTATTTTGCTCAAACGATTGTTCCTCTTGTGGAGGTAAAGTCACATCCTTGTAAAGATTACTCCAGGCATATGTTCAAAATCCCGAGGATCACTAAAGGCTTTTCTAGGATTGTGGCTCAAGATGTTTTTGTAGTATTAGTTCAGTTGCTATTATCTGGCTTTAATTTTCATACCCTTTCAACAGGGCTCCCTTCGAGGCAGGAAATTAACTCCTTTCCAAATGCTACAGGCTGGTAAGCAGAGACACATCAAGACTGAGGCTAGGCAACTTGGCACACTTTGGCTACATTCCAGCTCCCTGCCAGGTTGAGATCCTACCTACTGTACCCTTTTCTCTTCTACCCTGGTTTCCACATGAAGGAAGCGTGAGCTGAGGCCAGGTGGAAGCCACACCACTATCTAGCCAAGGGATAGAGCACTTCTGTCCACAGCCTGGCTGTAGCTTATGGAAACCACTCAGAAACTGAGCAGAATTAAAAATAGAAGGTGTTTTTCCAGCTCTCTCTTCTCACCCAGCCTCATTGACAGATATCAAGAAGCTAGCACCTTATTCAAAGGTAACTAGAAGTTAGTCACAGCCTTCCTGTTTTACTGCCGCATCAGTGTTTCGTTGACTCCACTTTTCATAGACCAGGAAACAATGAGATTAATGGTTATTAAAGCTGACCTTCATGGGTTGCAGGAAGCCAGATCAGCACATGCCCCAACTGGACTGGCTCTTCTTAACCCCTTAAGGCCCTGAAGCATAACCACAGATTAGGAGAAGGCTGGAACAGCTTCTGTGAGCTGTTCTGGAACAAGGTTAGGAGTTCAACGTGTGTGTGGGAACAGTCTTGAAGCTTCCTCATTTGCTTCCACATTTCAGATAGCAGATTTAAAATATGCAACTTAAAAGCCAAGCTCTAAGATATATGGAGAGGGCTGAACAGCTACAAGCCAGGAGGGGAGAAAGGGAATGATACAAATAATTTCTGTCTAACCTCTAGCTTCATCTTTCAGGCGCTGCACAGACTCCAGAAGGTTTTCCTTCTCATCCAGCTCACTCTCCAGAAAAGCATTTCTTTCAATAGCCTGGTTTAAACGCTGTTCAAAATCCTCCAGAGACATTATAGTGGCTCTGAAAAAGAGTGCACAAGATGTCACTACCAGATCCTTCAAGCACATAGAGGAACTCCCTCTCTCACAAGAAAAGGGATAATGTTGCATTTGTGTGGTTTGCTTCCTTTTATTATTATTTTTTATTTTAGCTTGTAAGATATGAAAGAGTGCCGTGGGGGGAGTGGAAGGGAAAAAAATCTATCGCATTTCCCATCTGCCACAAACCTCTTCACCACAATCATCACCTAAGTGATTAGTTCAGAATGGCAGTGCTAACGAGCACAGCATCACAAACAGCTCAGCTCAGTGACATCATGCTCACAGGACAGAACAGAGGTGGAAAAAGAGAACGCAGAAGATGGGTCACCTTTTTGCTCTTTCCAAGTCATCATTTGCTTGCTCAAGTTCTCGAATGTATTTCTGAAGTTGATCTTTAATAGCTTTTGTCTGTGCCAAGTCATCTTCCAGCGCAGAGATTTGCCTGTATCCTTCTGAATGCTGCATTTCTATCTTTTCCTAATCAAAGGCAAATCAAACAGCGTATCAGTGACTTAGCAATGCACATTCTCCTTCTTGTCTGAGCCCCTTTAAAGGCAGAGGCAAATGCTGTGAAGTTTTTTGAGAAACATCACCTTACATATGGTAAAATGCCAACAAAGCCAGTTGCTCACATACTTCTGGGCTGCCAGCAGACAAGAGCCCTTCCTGTCACTCCTTCTCAAACAATGGTGCTGGGGAGCAGTTCCCAACCTCCACAGCACAGGGCCATTCCTTGCTCTCCCAGACAGCGAGGCTTAGCATAATTTCTGAGTCCCAAGAGCTTTAGCAACACGCAAAGCAGGATGCAAGAGAAGCCACTTATTTTCAACTCTAATAAAAAGTCAAGCAGTACTTCAGAGCCTAAATAACAAGAAAAAAAATATATGCAAGCGTGACACTGCTACATACTGCTGTGGAACCAGCAGGATTCTCCACTGCCCCTGTGGTTTTATTAGCCCAAAGCAGGTTCAGAGTTCTAGATCACAAAACATTTCAGGTGCAGTTATGCAACGTGCTTTGGATGTGAACCTAAAACAAACTCTGTCTCCCTTTACAGCATGTACACAAGGGTACATTTAAGAGAGGCACAGGCAGGGAGGAAGGGTTAGCTTCTCCATCAAATATCTCTCTCCTGCTATTACTGCTATATGTGGAGTTAGCTCCACATCATGTGACAGGGAAAGTTTCAGAGCACACCATCTACTGCAATGCTTTACACTCCGTCACCGTGCTATCAGATCACTTCAACATGCCAGAGATTTTTTTGAAACTCCAAGATTGCTGTATAAGTAGCATTCCTTAAGTGCTTTCTCCATCCAGAATTTAAGTACAACACACTTGAAGTCACTAAAAACAAATCCATGCACTGGAATTTGAAAACAATGGCATGACTATCAGTCATGCATGCCATCAGTCTAGCATGACTGATAATTTGAAGACAGCTATTTTAGCACATGAAATGCATAGACAAGGAGGAGGGAAAGAGATACCCATTCTGAATTAAGGAATTCTTATTTGATTATAGTGTAGTGACACTGCCATAATTCTGGATCTCTGAAGCATAGTTACATGCTGAACTTAAGAGCCCCCAAGCTCTAACAGGCAGATTACTTTCAACTAGCTTTTTAGGACTCTCTAAACAAACCCTCCAAAGTATTATTTCCATTTATTTTTAGGTAATGTGAACTCTGGTGTCTGAGAGGGGAGCAAGCACACACACTAGGCTGGTAAGCACAAAGCACAAGCTGTGTGGGCCTGGCAAAGTTCACTAGTGTTGACCCAGATGCAGACACCAACTCCTGATGGGCTCAGTTAACACTGCTGCTCAATAGCTTCACGAATTTAATGCTTTGCTCTTGAATTGATTCAGATAAAAGACCAGAACTGCAAGGTTTGAGTCTTTGTTTTTAGCCAATTGTAATAAACTATCAGCTGATCTGGCCATCAATGGAGTCTCTGTTCCTTCACTGCAGGCTGTTACTGCAGTTTTCAGGCTGCATGAATAGCCAATTGTTAAAAGGTTTGTTTCAAGCAGAATATGTTTTAATAAAGTTATCTACTGTGAACAATAATTCAAGATTTTCTAAAATTTGTTTACCCTCCACTTTTTGAGGTTCTATGTTGTTTCCTACTATTTTCATTCTTGACTGCTTTGGCTGGTTCATTGTTCCCTCCTCTCATCCTAGCCCCTCTAGAGAAAGAAAATAGTCCACACCCTCCTCAATTAGTGAGCTGCAGGTTTTATTTTTGTCAAACTTATGCCTTCTCCATAAACCCATCAGCTTCCATGGGTTTATGTGGCTACATGGAACAGCAGACCAATACTCCATACAATGCAGAGCATTTCATACTGCTAAGGCGCTAATACAAGAAGAACAAAGATCAGTGCAACATAACAAATACAATGAAACAAGCCTTGGAGGTTTTGCTATCAAAAAGTAGGGTGGCGGAGGGGAGGAGAATCACTAAGTTGGTGCCAGAGGGGCAGGACATCTGCCTGGAACGGAAGCGTATTTCCTTAAGACAGTAATTTGGACAACAGTTTAGACAAAAGGCATTGCAAACCTGGATTAATCCGGCGATTAATCACTTACACAAATACCTTCACTCCCATTAGCTCATTATTGCATCCAATTGAGTAGAAGAAGTGTAATTAAATTAATCTCTGCTTCCACAGATATTGACCTAGCCCTACAAAATACAGCGTGGTGTTTCCCGGGTGACTATACCTCACTTTTAAGCAAAAGGCCAACATGATCAAACTTTAAAAAGGCACACCAATTTCAGTGACAATTTTTTTTCAAGTTTAAGAAAACTTACCAGTATTTCCTAAACCTGTCAGCCAGCACAGGGGACTAGCAGCGTCTTTAATGAGACTGAAATGAGGCAGACTCATCACTTTTCATACTCTATTTAGCTTCATTATTTCTTAAGTCACTCTGGTAAGATGTTCCATCTCAGTAAATTCATATCCCTTATGTTTTATAATTATGGAAGTTAATGCTTTTCAGCTGGTTCTTAGTTTCACAGAAGGCTAACCAAGTGTAAAGAGGGTAAATTATTTTTCCCCAAGTAAGACAGATTCAGTAACAAAACCAGGACTGAAACTGTTTTACGCTGCCCAGTTCTATGTGTTACCCAGCGGCTGCTGCTTCCCAGCTTATCTGGAATGCCAGATAATAAATAAACAACTATGTAAAAAGGGTTTAAAACTACTGAGTTTTCTTATGTAATGCAAGAACACAGCTGGAATGTTTGTATTTTGATTGTTCTGCAATACTATCTGTGTCTGCGCAGTGCAGACAGCAGGAAAGCTGCAAACAAAAGCACTAAGTATATGAAAGAAGGAATAGAACAGCAGCTCTGTTATGTTCATGTTTACTCTCCACTCTACTGCAAACAATTTTCTCCCTTCTCAAATCTGTCCTGACACATAGCCGCAACTTGCAAACAGGGGTTCAGGAACATTACCAAGGTATCCAGCACCCTCAAAGCAGACAACAGATTGATATTTCTTAATTTTTCAAGACTTTCTTTTTTGCAGTTTTCTGTTCAATTTCTCTGTAATGCTGAAGGTCCCCGTCCACAAGGGCAAGCTGAATCTGCACATGCCTGTCTCATTCACCTTTGCACTTAGGATGTACGGATACTACATGCATCATCCACTCTTACCTTCACTGACTCCAGTTCCATTCGCAGACGATTGTTTTCTGACAGAAGGTCTCTGTTTCTGGACTCTGTTTGCTGCAGCTGAGTCTCCAGTTCAGCTTCATACTCTCGACTCCCTTCTTGGAATTCACGCAATTCCTCCTGTGTATTTTCAGCACTAGAGAGCAATTCCAGCAACAGCACTCATCATAATGAACAAAGAAAAAAAATATCTCTTGTATACTCAAAGTAAAAAAAAAAATACTGCCCCTTAACATAAAAGGCTTTATGCCCTTCTCCAACATACATATTCAACAGGAAGAGAGGACCATATGCAAATTTGTCCCACTCAAGCATGGAAAGCCACCCCATAGCAAATTGGTAAACAAATAAAAAAGCCCAAATAAATAGAAAAATCCCAAAGTCTGTCTTCACACTATAGATGATGAGGACACGTGGAGTCTCTTTAGCTTGTACATTGTCCACTGCCATCTGCATATTTAATCTGTTATTCAATTATTTATTTGGAAATATGTACAAAGCCATTTGCAATTAACAATAAAAAATGAAAAAAAGAGGAAGATGGAAGGAAAGATGTTCTTATATTCTTATATAACAATTCTATTGAAATAATCTTCCAGCAAGCTAAACAAGCAGCACTGAAAGGTCTAAACACCTCGTCTAAGAAAGGACCGACCAATATCAGCATCTAAAAAGTTTGGATTTTTTTCACCCTTTACTGCATTTAGAGCAACATACTGAGCAAAGTATGTCCATTCTCAGCCAGGGATCCTCCTTCATCTACGTGCTGTCAAAGCATTCTTGATGCACACAGAGAGATAAAGAGTGAACAGCAGCATCTCTCTGTATGCAATGGCCCGGATCACCCACCCCCAACAAGCTTCCGCAGTGAGTTATGTTTACCCAGGCTGCCCACAGACTGCAGTCAGAGGCACAATTTCAGCACACACAGTCCTACTCAAACCGGGACCAAGAGCAGGGACCAAAACCAGCAGCACCACAGCAGCACAGATTCACTGCTCAAATAAGCATAAAGGACTCTGGGCTGCTGTAGTTTATGCAGAAGCATTGCTATTGCTACCACTCAAGATAGCTGAATCACCTTGAATGTACTTCCCTATGTGGTGCTATCTACGTCTTCACATGCAGTGTTTACGCACTCTATCAAACAACTTAGAGGAATGAAGCCACTGCCTTACCACTGCTTGTATTTCATAGCCAGCTCTTTCCAGTATCTGGTTTCCTCTTCCACTGAGCTGAAGTGATGTCCTTCCGAGTCTTCCATGATAAGTCCTCAAAGTTTAAAACTCCTGTTTCATTTCCCCCCCCTGGAAAATTAAAGGATCAAGCATAAGAGCTAATGCAGTGATATACCTCAGTACTTTTTGCAGCTCAGCAGTGCACCCCTCCTCCCAGGAAGTCACTGCACACTTGGAGACCAAACTAAAGACCAGCCTTGACAAGGCTCCGCTGGATATACCATAAATGTGAAAGACTCACTACCGAGTAATCAGGTCCCTTTCCCCAGTTCTCCCAAGGCTGCTGCATGCTTACACCACACCCCCAGCAGTGAGCACCTTCCCCACTCTCTGACTACATAGCACAGGGCACCAAACCTCAAACTTTAGCCGCAGCTGTGCCAACACACACAGAACACAAGTGAAAGAGAAGACATCTCAGGCACAGCTTCAGCTCCAAAACCAGTCCAATTAGGGTCAATTTCAACAACCCCAACGACACTTACCCTGAAATTAAAGAGAAACTTCAAAAAGACACAGAGAAGGTACTCAAGATGCTAATTTCCTGCATTAACATTTCCAGGAACACCTAAGCTTTTTGTCGACATAACTGCTGGACATGTGAAAAATTTCTTGCTAGGTCAACATAGACAAAACTACCTGTCTTTAAATCTGAAATATCATAATCCATATATGGCTGAGAGCCACAATATACCTGGATACCTCAGAGAGCCATGGGAGAAGGGAGCTCCAGAAATTCTCAGAGAAGTGAGGATAAAAACTCCACAGAGGCTTTGGTAGCATACCACCTGGCTGGACTAGGTATGCAGATAGATTGCAGCAACCCAGTGAGCAATCCAGACCATCCAGCTGTCCCTGTGCCAGCATAAACCCAGTCACAGGACTTAGTCCCAAATGGGAACAACACATGAAAGAACCACAGGGGAATCAAGAACCCTAAGTTGGTCACTCCCACTTGAAGACTTAAGTATCTAGACACCACAATTAAATAAATGCCCTCTGATGTGCATGATGCACTCTAATAAACAGGTAACTAGCAAATATCATTTTATAGGAGTTAGTCTTGACAATGGAGAAACATCAGAGCTAATGCTCTGGATAACCTGCCCATGTGCAACCCTGGGTGAGGCAAAGATTCCACATAGACATTATCAATTTAACAGAAACCCAAATAGATCAAGGACAATAAATAAAGGTGGAGCTGAACAATTCATGACAATGGCAGTTGTCAGAAAACTGTATCCCTGAAATTTAATGACTGAGGAAACACAGTCGTTCTACCAAATTTCAGCTCCAGATCTACTGAGAAAAACATTTCCTAGAGGTAATCCTGATGGAATAAAGAAGAAAAAATTAGCCAAAGCCTTCAAAGATCATTTAGACATCAGTTCTGCCTTCTACTCTTCTTCTTTATGATACTTAGGAAATGCTGGAGTAGACCTTCTGAGCAGCATGTCATAGCTAAAGAAAATGTGCATCCACTGCACATCTATTGAACTCAATGGAAAACATTATTCATAACCTGTGTTCGGACTGTCCTCTCCAGAAAATCACCTGGTTTAAACAGGATTAACAGCCATCTATCTGGTAACTCTACTGAGACAAACATAAGTAGTTCTTACCTCTACTAAGACAACAGTATCAAGTACTCAGAGTAGTCTGGGGATCTAAAGCCCAATTCTTACACACCCAAGCAGTGCTGCAAGGCACAAGTCCTTTGCACAGCCTAGGCGACTTTCAGGAGATTATTGAGCAAAGAATAAGCAGCTGTCACAGCTAAGTGTGTCACAGCACACACCTCAATGCACAGTATCAGCTACACACTCACAGAAATTACACCGTTACTTAGAAGGGGAGCTGGCAGGTGAGAGGAAAAGTTACTAAGCTTTATTTTTTATAATTCTTGACACAAAATGTTAATTAGACAAAGCTACATGTCTTTCTTCTAACAAATAAAACCACTTCTTCCAGCAAGAAGTCTCAAGGCTGCTGCTCTTTGTATGTATTTACACAAGTATGCACTGGGGGAAAAAGAGAGGAAAAGGAGCATTAGTAAGGAGGAGTGATTTTCCAAATAGTACCCTTGCCCATTAAAAAGAAAATCACGACCAAGCATAATTAACATTCTTGACCTAGGATAGTTTACAACACATCTTCTCTACTATTTTTAAGCAAACTGAAAGTGCCTTTGATGTTAATGAGCGTGTCCTTATACTCAAGGCACTGTGTACACGCACACCAATCCTTACAGCACATTTGTAAAGAAAAAAAGTTTTCTCTTTTACAGATGAGGGACAGGGAGGGAGGGTCAGACACAAAGAAGTGATGCAGGTGCAATGAGAAACCAAGAAGGACCGGCATCCATTAGTGTGGTCAAACTACTCCAGAGAACAGCAAGCCAGAGTTTCCTTGAGATGGTTATTTCTCACCACTCAGAGAACAGGAAGTTTCTGTATTTCTTCAAGAACAGAGATTCCACCCAGGGTATGCCTGGTTTTGCTACACAAATTAAAATATACTTCAGAAGTCTCCAAAGAGGAATTCTTCTGACACAAGCAGTATAATAAATCCTATATTTGTGTTCAGACAGTCAACAAAAAGAAGTCAGACAAAATAAAGATGAAGGAGTGCAAGACATTTGGAACCAAAAGACACAGCTCTCACTGGCCTCAAAAGGTTGAATATGCTCATATGTTTTTACACTGCACTTTGGAAGGACTAAAAGAATGTACCAATTTGCATTTTTTAAGATTGTATGGTCACATACAAAAGAACTTTTCCTAACCAAGCTATAATATCTATAAGAGTTCCACAGAACCTTGATAACTTTCACAGAAGCATAAAGATGCCGTCCCTTTCGGTTTCTAAGTATGTCTTTGTAAACATGAGATTATGGACCCACTAAGGATGTTATCTGTTAAGAGCACACTCTGCTTCATGGTTACCATTACTAAATAGTACTTACAATTTAAAATTAATTGTTAAACTGCAAATACACGGAAGGACTGTGGACCTATACTTATTCTACAGAGATGACACAACATGGCAGAGATTGTTTCACTACTGTCCCATGCCACAGGCACAAGCTTTTTGTCCACAACACACAAGGAAGACCTATTAGGTTCCTTGTACACCTGCACTACATCTTAGCTTACAGGGATTTTCAAACTAACCAAAGATGCAAGGCACAAACTTAAACTGAAAAGAAAAATCCCAAGTTTTAGACAAAGTATTAAAGCTTTTTTTGATTTTCTGAAATTTGTTTAAAAAAAACAAAAACCACTCACATAAATCTTTCTAAACTGCCTGCAGAAAGGGTAGGGCTTTGACTTTTTGTTTTTTTCCCCTGCTTGATTCTTTAACAGCTCCCCTTGTTTTTCAACAGCTTGGAGACAGTATGCAAAATGCCTGGAAAGTAATTAATTAAAGCAATTAGGAACTTCTCATTGTCTAGGCTCACTACAAAAGGGGGGAGGGCAAGGGGGTGAAGGAGGTTTTAGCAATGTTTTGTTAAACATTGGCAAATGTGGAGACAACAAGGAGAGAAAGTCACAGTCTCTAGCAGGCACACATTGGCTGCACCTTATTTGGTTTTGAACACATGAAGCCAGAAGAGACATCTGGCCAGACTTCCTGCGTGCAAGCAGCCCAAGTGCTGGTCACAGACATTACAAAACCTCTACATCATACAGGAAGTGGAAGTGTTCATGGGTGGGGAACAGAATTCTGCAAGGAGAAAAATACCTCAGCATAAACGTTGCAGGAAACAATTTCATACAAGTGAGAGCAGAATTGCAAAATTCTTAAGGAAGAAAACATTAAGAAAAGCCACACATTAAATTATTGAAGGAACTTCAATTTGGGGATCAGAGTCCGAGTTCACCAAATTCATGAGGACCTCAACTTAGATCCTGTTTCAGTCATAGAATAAAGGACTCAAAACAATCCTGCATACCAAATACTTCTTTTTTAAAAAACAAAACAACACAACATTTTAGCTTGGTGAACAATGTTGGCCTATCTTTGTAGCAATGCCTGATGGTTTGAGTCAGAGCAATTCATATTGTAATAAAAAACTAAAAGTAAAACAGTACCATAAATACTACTGAATTATCCATGGCAGAGATGACGAAGCTCCTATTAGACATTTTTTTCCTAACTCTTAACCAAAACAAAAACCCCTTTTGCTCCTGAAAAGTTGCATTCCCATCCTATGAAAATTACATTTTCTTAAAAGAGTCCCCTTGCAAGGGTCTTCTGTAACATAAGGGCCTATTTTCTTTTGTTTAAGCAATACAAAAGAAAATCACCACAAGAGAGAAAGAAAAGGAAGAGGTCATCAGAGTGCCAGGACTATTACAGAATCCCACAGTCAGCACTGAAAAGAGTTATCATCTTCTCAGGGTCTTCCCTACCAAAAGGCTTAATTCAGCAAAGCCCTCATCTTTTCAGATACCAGCCCAGCTCCAATACTTTCGAGTTTCCAGTAATTCCCAAGGAAACTCCGCGAAGTCTTCTCTCTTGAAATGCCTGACCTTGATGCATCCAGCTGCAAGCCAAGAGGTCAGCTAGGCAGCGCTCTGGGGCTTCCCATTCCCATTCGCAGCACGAAGCCGGGAGGGAGCTAAGCCAGCAGGCACGGTTCCCACGCTCCCTTCCCCTCCCCACCAGCAGCCGCGGGAGCAACTCCAGAAGCAGAAGGAGATTCAGGTTGGCAAAGAAGGATGCGGGAAGCCGCGGGCAGGCAGGGTCCCAGCTCCGTCTCCCCTTGCCTCCCCCGACCCCTTACCCAGTTACTACCGCAGGACGAGGGACACCAGGAGGGGTTGCGCCGCACCGAAACCGCCCTTCCCTCCTCTACACGCGGCAAGGGCGGTCCGCCAGAGCGGCAAGCCCCAGAGCGCTGCCTGCCCTCCCGCCAGCCTGCCGGGCGGCGCAGGTCAGCCCCGCTCTCTCACCGCCGCCGAGACCGCGGAGCTCCGCGCCGGCAGCGGCCGCTCTCCCCAGCCCGGCCCCATGCGGCCACCCCATTGGCTGCCGCTCACGTGCCGCGGGGGGCTCCACCAATCAGCGCCGCCAAAACGCGCCTGCTGGAAGGATTGGAAACTTTGGTTACTTTCAAAAGGCGCTTGGGGGCGGTGGCCGGTGCCCGCCCCGCCCCGCCCCTTCCCTCCGGTCCCCTCCGGTCCCCTCCCCGCCCCTCCCGTCCCGTCCCTCCGCTGCCGGCCCCAGCCTCAGCCACGGCCCCCACAGCAGGGACCGACGACCCGCCCTCGGCTTCGTGCGCTGTGCAGGCTCACGCTCAGCCCTGGTACGCGTGAACCACGCTAAACCCTTTCATCAGTGTTTTATGAGCTACAGTGGGCACGAGGGCCTGCATCTTCTAAGATGTTAAGGCATAAATCAGCATTTGCCACCGTGCTGTAATTTTAAATACACGTTTTCCCTTGAAATGTTCTAAAAAAGGAAAAGCTTTCCATCAAATACTATTTTTTTTAATTCCAAAGGGCTCTTCTGAAAGAGCAAGCAGTGAGACAGCGACCGTAACTATTTAATGCCAGTGCAATGCTTTTAGACTCAAGTCCCCTTTTCACAACCAAGGAACAGGCTTCTGCGTCACTGAAGCCCATGTCGCAAGGACAAAGCAGTCTATGAAATATTAGCCACTTGCACTCATCTACATCTCAGCATGATGTCATCATTCCAGAAAACAAGCCACAAGCATCCGCAGGGGGAACAAGCTTCCCACAGACAATGGGACAGAGCTGCAGCTCAAAGCAGGCAATAAATTACATGCCATGCCCTCACCACGCAGGATCAATATGAAGGGGACTGAGGTATGCAGAGGCTTTCTCAAGCACCCTAGGTGTGTTCCTACCCAACAGTGTACACAAACACTTGGTCATTAGGCGTGTCTGGCATTTGTTTCCTGAGTCAAAACAAAAACACAAATTATCACAGATGTGTAGATACACTCCAGCCCACATAGGTATGGCCATATGTCACTGAGTATCACTTCACACCCCTGCAGCACCTTTTACAAACTGCTGGGTGATAGGCACCCGCACGCAGGGGCCCTGATCCCAGTTTCATTTACTTCTGTGATGCAAAACCAGGCCTGGAGCAGAGTCTGATCCTGAAAAGACTTAACTGTCTAAATTGGGAATGTGCCTCTCCCAAAGACTTTGTAGGACAAGGCTGGGACTGTAACAAAGAGGATGGATGCTTTTCTGTAAGAATATTCCGCTAAGAGAAATCTATCCACAGCTAAGATAACTTTAACTGAAAAGGGTGAGCAAAACAATTATACTTTCAGGTCAGGCACTCAGCAAAATAATTATATTTTGAGGTCAGATGTTCAGCAGAAGTAAATGGAGACAAACTATTATACAAGTATGAATAGAAAACTAAATTAGGTATTTAAAAAATTGGGTTAATAGCAATTTGCAGTTCTGTCATTACTCAAGAATGCTTTTATCATTGGATAAGTTACAGAAAATAAACCACATACTATCGTAGTATGTCCCCAGTAATTAAAAAATTTATACATTGTTCGCAAGTTTGGGACAAAGGACATTTTCAACCCTTTGAACAAATCTTTGAGGATAGTGTGAGTACACAGATGGTATCAAAGGTACACCTGAGTATTTTTAATAGTTCTCATCTTGAAATACTTGTAAAACACAGCAAAAATTCTCAGATTTCAGAGGAAGCTGTTTAGCCTCTCATCCAATTCCGAAACCGTGTAACAGCACCCTAACAAATGCCAGAGGCTCAGAAGCACTATACTGTACACAAGCAATAAATGTTTAAAAAAAGGTTACTATAATTAGTATCACTGCCTTGCTTGCAAGAAGAATGAGAACATTTGTCAGTTTTAAAATTAGCGTAGAAGAAGTAATTTTATGAATTTATTTTTAGTTTGCCGATTAATAATTAATAAACAGCAGATTTTTGTGGTGCTAGGGTTCATGTGCTGGTTATTTTAATGAGAATGCCACACTGATTCTTCCATGAAAGCTAAGTGGGCAAAAATGTATACACTTTAAGTTCTGGTCAGGTTGCAACACCTTATCTTTTGGCAATAAGCTTCTTATGGGAAAAAAGATTTGCTTTGCTGCAAGAATTAAATAATTCACCACAGAACCACTGACTCCATGGATGGAACAGGAACTGATCATCAATTGTCATTACAAACTACTGAACTACTTTTTTTAACAAGATGTGACAAACGTGTGTATTAGAATATCGTATGGAAATATTGCTATCACTGAAGAGCAGGAATTTAACATCAATGAAACCTATTTCTGTCTCTTTAAAGATGTTATATAATTCTCTGCAGTCTGTATAAATAAAATTGGATTTGCATATGCTTAAGCAAGAAACAGATTCTCACTACTTTAAAACCCTTCTGATATCTTGAACTGACAAATTTCTGATGAAACTGTCAAATGCTCAATAATACCACTGGCTTGTTAAGCAAAGCAAAACATCACACCACTCAAGGCCTTGATACACAGCAGCATTACACCCTGAGTGAACCATGGCAGCAGGGGCGAGACTGGATGTAGATATGAGTATTGCCACTAAGACGACTTAATCTTGCTGGTGGCTGCAACCCATTAGGCAAAGGTGAAGGTAAAATGACAACTTAGCCTAATACCATGACGTCACTTATGATCAAAAGATACTGAGCCACCAAAAAGTGGACCCTCACTCTGCTCTGTCAGTAACCCCCCTCCTTGAGAGGCTCAGCTACCTGCATGCCACGGAGCAAGCCCAGCCTGGATGATACGGATTTGCTGCATGACTTTGGCCCAGGCTTCTGAGGGAACTGTTAAATTGTGAGACAGAGCTGTGTCTGTAAAAAGACAAGAAAAGTAAAATTACAAAGAGAGGCAAGGGTTGTTGAGACAAGGACTATTAGTAGCGCATGGATTCAAGAGGAAAAATATCAGTGTGGAATGTTATAAAACCCTAAAGTGAATAAAACCCTGTTATCTTCAGCGGGTTGCCAGTGTCACCCACATCAACAGACCCAGTGAATGACAAGTTATTAAAACTGAGGTAGCAGTGGAAGCCCACCCTTTTCTTGATGCTTGTTTGGCCAGTAGACTTCAGGTGTTTTATCAAGGGGTGGGGACCACACTAATGCCTAATCCAGTGGCTCGTTAGAAGCTTGTTCTTTTTTGTTAGCCAGTAATTGCTTGATATTTTTAAGCTGTATGTATCTTAGTTGGGGAATTCCTTTATACACAGCTAACGATGCCCAAAGCGTCCCACAGAAAGACAGTACAGAGGTCAGACATTTCTGTTAAAATAAGCAAACAGCAGATTTCTGAACAGTACTGACATTTAACTGCTGTCCTCGGGCTTAAGACTAGATACTGCCTTCAAGGGAACAGGCTTTTAAAAACGGTTAAAACTGTCCGTCCCTGGCAACCTACCAAGGTTTTTTTTGTGTGTGCGAAAAAAAGTTCTAAGTGAAAGCTTAAATTCTGCGCAAGGCATCAAAAATTATTACCTATAAGAGCCCAGTTCAACGCCGTGGCAATTTCGTTATCGCCTGCCGCATGCCTGAGCGGTGAGCGCACCTGCTCAGGTACCTGCGGGGAGGCCAGGCCCCTCCAGGCCCCTCCTACCGCTCTGCCTGGCCCCGCAGGCCAGGACTCAGGTGTGCCCGGACCGAGACGCCCCCTCTCTCGGTATAAGGTGCGGGGGGTCCCACTGTAAGGGGGAACAGGGGCGCTCCTCAGCGGTCCCGCCGGGGAGGGCGCCGGGTGTCCTTCAGCGGGGCCTCCCTCATCCCCTCAGGTGCCGCCCTCATCCCCTCAGGGCAGCCCCAGGCACCCCCCAGCTGGGCGCAGCCCCTCTACCCCGGGTCAGGCTGTCGCCCGGCCCCACCCCGCCCCGGCCCGCAGGCCGGCGGCCGCCGGGAGCCCCGGGCCTGGGGTAGGTTTAAAAGCCTCCGCTCCCAGACCGGCCCGGCCCGCGGCGCGCCGGGGAGGAGGAGGAGAAGAAGGAGGAGGGAGTGGAGCGTTACGACAGCCGCCTTTGCGGCAGCGGGCTGGTTTCCGGCGCTCGGCGTCGCTTGACGGCAGAGGGAGCCGAGAGGAAGGAGGGAGGACAACAAAGGGGTGTGAGGGGCCGCGGCGGCATGTGAGGGGCGGCGGCGCTGGGGGCGGCTCAGGTGAGGCGCGGCGGGCGGCGGCAGAGCAGAGCCAAGCCGGGCCCGCCGGCTCCCGCCAGCCCGGGGCTGCCTCCGCCGCCCTGCGGCAGTGGGGAGGCCCCGGCGGACCGCCGCGGCCGGGTGGGGACGGGGCCCGCTCCCCTCGCGGGCAGCAGCCTGTCCCCCGGGCGGAGCTGCACAACGGCCTCGGCCCGGCGCCGCCCCGCGGGCGGGGGCGGCCGTTTGCCCGGCAGCGCCTTGGGGCGCGCTGGGGCTGTTTGTCTGGGGCGGGGGGAGGGTCGGGCTGCGGGCCAGGCCGAGCTGGAAGCACCCAGGGAGCTGCGAGCCGCAGAGGGCAAAGGGCGGGCATACGTAGTTAACATAACTGTTAATTTTTTTCGGTTACCTTTTAAATTCCTAAACGAATTGGTGCTACCAGACATTTTTAATAGTAACATACTCTAGAGTTGTAGAACTTGATTAACGTAATATTTTATACAACGTAATTTTGGGGTACTTAGGGTTCATGTGAATAAACATTTGTGCTTTAAAAAAGAAGTCAAATTTCTTTTTGTGGTTAAAAATAACGTTGGGGTAAATGTAATGCTATGGAATGTATTCCATGGTTACAGCGTTTAACATTAAATGCAAAAAAACTGAAGGAGTGTAGTCTAATGAATGCAGTGCATAGTTGGAGGGTAAGAAGACTTCATTGCTAATCATAGTTTTTCTGGTACAGTGTGGCTGGGCCTTAAGCAAGTTGCTTTGCTTCTTTGTGGTTCTGTAAAGCTAAATTGATGTGGTGTGCTGTGGGGCAGCTTGAGAATTAGTAGAAATATCTGTAAATAATTTTAATAACTTAAAGCTCTGTTTAAATACTAAATGCTGTGTGCTTAGTACAGGTGTATATATAGTTTTGTTAGCCAATGGAAAAACAATGAGTATGCAGTTTAATTCTTTCAGCTGAGTTCAGTTGCACCTATTTTGTATTTACTGATGAGCTGTTCTTGAAAACCTACCTGCTGGTTTCTCTTTTCAGGAGAATGCACTTAAAGTTTCAGGGAATTATTTCATGTCAGCAGCAATGCATTTCTGTAGCTAATGACATGGACTTAAACAGTGTTTTCCTCAGACTACCTCCCCTGTGCTGCAGGTCATGAGGCATATTCCTGTACTAAACAGGAATAGTCAAAGCCATGTCCCATATGCATAATTAAATTTAACATAAATAATGCAGGTTCAGTGATCTAGCAGTAGTGGAATTCGTAAGACCACGATGGTTTTTCTCTGTCTTACCCTAAATGTTATTTAAAGCATGCATTTTTTTTTCTCTTTAGCAGGTGGGAAGAATGAAAGGAAGGGGGAATGAAAGGATGTTGAACCTTTTTGTTTGGCTGTATGATGGAAGGAAACAGGACAGAAAACCTCTGCAATAGATCATTTGGATGGCTTCAGCGACAAGAGAATGATGCTAAACCATGGCTCTGGAAACTTTCTAATTGCTTTTCTGCTGCTGAAAAGTCTTTGCCTTGCACTGCAAAAACGGTAATTCATTGCTTTACTAAGAGCATAGTTGATATCCCGGTACAGAGCGGTATGACTAACTGCAGTGTTATTGCTGGCTGAAGGGGGCAAGTGGGGAGGGGAGAAAGATGACACAGCAGTTAGCATGGTACGTACTAAATCTGCCTGGGAATGTAAGGTCTTTAGTTGTGTTCACAGCTCTCTCGCCAGTGTTGGTGAAAGCAGGCAAGTTGCTTTGCTTGACAGGCTTTACTCTCTACAGCTCTCTTTGGAATAATACAACTGACTGCTTAAAAAGTGTATGAGGCAGCTTCCTGAAAGCTCCATGAAGTTATTGCTGAAGAGTAGAGTAGAGAAGTAGTCTTCATGCTTCCAGATTTTTATCAATTTAGTTTGGAGGCAAATTTAGAATTTTCTGAATTATTACTATATTGTAGTTACAGCAATTGTGGATACTGTTCTTCATGAATGTCTAATTTTTCCTTGTTTCCATTTCTTTAAATGTTCCTGCTCTGTAACTGTATATGATTCTATACATTTGAGATGCAAAGTGCTAAGGAATAGAAGGAATAGTTCAACACAATGACTTACTTGAGCAAGCAAGCTCCAGCTGTTAAGTAACATTCATGCATGTTCAATCTGACTTTCAGTAAAAGACATGGGGGAAACAGATAAGCACGTATCCTGTTGTGTTGCTATTCTCATGCGTTGAGGGTTAGTAAGGGAGCTGCCATAAATTCTGGAATTTAACATATAAACCAGTTCCAGACAGATTTGTGGCAGAGTGTACTTTCAATTCATAAGATGTGGCATCAGGTAGAGAGGAATGGTTTTGAACTTGGATAATCAATTATTCATTACTGTGTAGTAGGAAATGCATTAAATTCCATTTGGAAAGTAAAAGTTGTTCCAAAGTACTGGCCTAAAGCTCTGGAGCAGTGAGTTGTGTGCAGGTTAGCTCTACTGGCCTTGACTCTTCTGGTGCTTCTCATAACCTTGCTTAGTTTTCACTGCTGCCATTTTTAAAAAAAAAAAAAGTATTTCTGTCTATGCCTTTATGTCTGTACATCGTGTTATCTTAAATCAGAGTAGGCAAAAAGCACTTACATAGTTGTTGTGAAAATTTACCCTTCTCTGTCCTCTGTTAGTTTACCTGCTTGATATAACTTCTAATTTTTTAAAGTCTTAGTCTTTTAATGCATTAATTCTAAAACTTTAATACAATTTTAAAATCATTCAAAGTAAAAGATGATTACTTATGTACCTCCAAACTGGGGTTTTTTCCTTTACATCGCATCATCTATGTTTGCACTTAAAAGAAATAAATCTCTTCTTGCTTTAGAATTGCAGAGTCTCTCTCAGCCTTAGCCTAAGAGTTTTCTGCTTTTCAAATTCTGTTTTACAGACCCATTGCTATTTGGTTTATAGCTTTTGGGCTTTGTTGCTTCCAAAATCCACTGGTACCAATATACCTGAGGCTGGCACACATAACTGGCATGTTTCTTTTAGTATTTTACATGCTCAGACAGTGAGGTAATAGTAATCATAAAGATGACACTTTTCAAAATTTCTGTTGTTGTCAAAATTGTAACAGTCTAAAAATATGCTTGTTTATACTATAAAATTGTTGGTTTATTTATGTATCTGAATGTAACTGAGCTCTCAATTTCCAGAAAGATTACATGGAGAACAAGAAAGCTGCTGTAGAATTGAAGGATGCTTCATCTCCTCATAATGCTGGCTCTAAATTGTTTCCAGCAGTACCGCTTCCTGATGTTCATCCTCTTCAGCAACAGCAAATACAGCTTTCACCTGGCCCCAAAGTAAGCTGCTGTGCTCATGGCTCTGACTCTTCTTGTACTCCACAAATGCATTGTGGTGGTGGTGGTGGTAACTTGATTCACCCTGGCACAATATTAGACTCAAAAAGCACTGGGACGATTACTTGTCAAGTAGGGTCAGGATTTGCTTATCAGTCTGCATCTTCACTGAAGAGCCCTCCAGCTAGAAGCAATTTGGCGGGCATTGCGAATGAGTTCCCTGGCGTGTGCGTAGAAAACAGTGTATCTTCCTGTCAACATCTGCCCTGTTGTGGAAAACTCCATTTCCAGTCCTGTCATGGTAACGTGCACAAACTGCATCAGTTTCCAGCCCTTCAGAGCTGCACATCTTCTGGCTATTTTCCTTGTTCTGAATTCACAAGTGGGGCTGCAGGCCACTTGGATGAGCATATTGCACAGTCGGACCTAACATCACGTGTGTGCGCCAACCCTTTGCACCTAAACATGGCACCTTCAGTTTGTTTAAAGGGCTCTCACTACTGCAATGACTGCTTGAGCAAGGTTTGTACACATCACATTTCTCATTCATTAAGCATGGCATATGGTTAATGTTGAAATAATGTTACTTGAGCAAAACACCAGCTTCCATGGGTTATAGCTTGCATCCTCCTAGTTGGTGATGCACAGTCCAAATGTACCAGATACCCTTTTTGAAGATGATCTCTTTTCTGAGGTAACATTCAGTTCGAGAAGAGAAAGGAGGCTATCACAATGTTTAGCTTACAGGGGATCTGTAATGTACTCAAGCAGAATTTTGACTAGATTTGAAAGACTGTTTTATCTTCTTGACAGCTCCAATTAAAATGTTCCATAGTAGTGACTCTGAGGAAAAGGCTAACAACAGTTAACATGCACCCTTGGGCAGCTGATCAATAAAAATCCATTTGTAAGTCAAGTGAAATGTCTGATGCGATAAGGATATTCAAGTTTTGGTTTGGTTTGATAGGTCTTAGTTCACTCTTCCCAAATTTGTAATTTATACTTCAATACCAATTTGGTACGCTTTAGAACCAATTAAAACTGTGGTTGGATTTTTAATAGGAATTTCAAGTGAAATAATATACCCAACTTTGTAAGATGTGTTACTTAAACTCCCGAATTTGAGTTTCCAATATAAAAGTGAAATGTCTTCATTTCAATGAACTAAATGGTGAACTCACTATGTTTGGAATTATGACCACTATTTTTATGGGGAGGGAGGTGATTCAACCTTGTACTCTTAATTGTGCTGATTTCACATGCTAGCTCTTTTTTTTTTTTTTTTTAGAATACATATTAGTACTTCTTAAAGGTGGCACGTCTTGATGTGCAGATTTTAATAGAATCTTTCCTTGCATTTGGAAATCTAGAGCTAAATATGCTAGGAAAGACTCTAGGACAGAAGCTTCCTTCATGCAATGATACTGTTGTTAATTAACTTGTAGAGTACATCTGAACTTGCATTTGTTGCAGAAGGGAAACTGAGTGTTTCTAGCATGGAATAGTATTTGTTAATATTGTATACTAAATGAACCTGTATTTTGAAACATTGTCCCAACAGCCAACTAGAAACAGCCTAGCCGATGCTGCTAAAATCTGGCCAAATATTCCTCCTCCAAGTGCACAGACTGCACCTGTTCCTATCCCAATATGTAATGGCTGTGGAACCAAAGGAACAGGAAATGAGAAGAGTTTGCTACTGGCGAGCAGCCTTGGCAAATCGCCGCAGAAATATGGTAAACCACATTTATTTGAAACTTGCACTTAGTGGATGTCCTCCTTAAGTACCTTTGCACCTGAAGAGTTCTCTTAAATTGCACTGTTCTCTGGAAACTTCTATAAAGTCATAGAAGACTAAACAGTAAAAAAAAAAACTTGTTTCTGTTTTGCAAAATCATAACTTGGTTTTACCTATTTTGACTACCTAGTTGACTTACTGTATTGTTTCCATAGAGTTTTGATTTTTACTATTTATATTTTTTACAATTTTAAAAGAAAAAGAAATTCTAACGACTTGGAAGCTATTTCATTCTGGTGGTATATAAAGAAATTATTTTCAGCCATACTTTGAAAAGCACTTTCTTAGTCTGTAGTGTCTGTTGTCACTTCATATGCAGTGAAGATGTAATGTTTATAGTTACAATATAGCTTTTTTCAGTGTTCTTTAGAGGAGAATATTGTGTGAAATAATTACATGGTCTTTCTACAGTGTTAGTACTGGTTCAATTAAAAAATCATAGCTAGTATGAAAGTTATAAACTTAAAAAGCCATGGAAGAATAACAAATTGAATAGTTTTACTATTATTTTAAGACTACACCCATGTTTAGGTTTTCACAAAATGGAATTCCAGTGAATCTTCTAGAAGAATAACTAGTCAACATATACCCAAACAAATGACATTTGTCTGCTGTGCTTAATTTTATATTCTCAGCTAACTTTAATTCTTAGCTTGTTTTTGACCTGTGAGGATTCTGTGTCATTCCTTATGTTTCTTTTCCAGTTGTTTGTGGGGATGGAATGGGTGTATAATATTAATTCAAAATTAAATGGATATTCAGAGTGCTAAAACACCAGAAACTTTATTTGCACTTCTTAGCCTGTAATACCAAGAACTCTTAATCTCGCTCTCCTGAACTGTAGGATACCTTTGTGTTTGTTGCATACTACCTTAATTTTCTATAATCACTGTCACTATACTAGTAATCTCTTCTAGTTTTGTTTAGATTCTTTACCTAATGCACACTGTAAATTTGAACAGCTTTCATGTTTCACTTCCGTTACTGATACAGCACCCGCTGGGTTTAGTGTGACACAACTTCAGTCAATTTTTGTGGCATATGCCACCTCAGCATTTGATAGCTTTTTTTCTAAATACATTACTTGGTTTTTTGAAAGTTTAAAAGTAAAGCTGAAGTTGTCTTGCATCTTTATCTTAACTTAACAGTGACTAAATTTCTGTTTAAGACTGATTTGAGGTATAAAGTTTCTCCCTTAAAGAGAAAACTTTGAAAACACCTGCTTTATTTTTTAGATTCCTTAAGAAAATAAAACTGAACTTGCATTCCTGGGCATATTGTTCTCTAAAACATAAAGCTTCCTATGTGCAGAGTTTATATGTATGTTAAGTTTAACATTTTTGGTATTTGGACATTAAAATGAGCTGTGTTGTTAAACCTGTACAGGGTCTCCGGAAGTTGCAATAACAGGCCAAGTTCTGGAAAACTTGCCCCCCATTGGAGTCTTCTGGGATATTGAAAACTGTTCAGTTCCCACTGGTCGTTCAGCTATAGCAGTTGTACAGAGGATTCGTGAAAAGTTTTTTAAAGGTCACAGAGAGGCAGAATTCATCTGTGTGTGTGACATTAGTAAAGAAAATAAAGAAGTTATTCAGGAGCTAAACAACTGCCAGGTATCAAAACAGCATCTAGTTGGTGTTCTTGCTTGAGAATTTGTGTACTCTGTGTGTGCTAGTAGTGATTCCGGTTCACTAAAGCTTTATGTTAGCTTCTGTGTTTTTTAGTGCATGAACTTATGGTTAGTTTATGGGTGGGGTCTTTAATGCTGAACTTTCTTGGTGTGATACTTTTTAAAACTGAAACTGCATTTCATTATATGTAGATTACTGTTTTAGCTTCAGTTTTAGTGTTCACAGAGGATTTTTATTTCGTCCACTAATAACTGGTGGTGGCATTTCTAGTGTTATCCTTCAAATCTGTGACTAAATCATTAACCTAAAATAACTATGATTCTGTGAACTTAACATATTTTACTTTTGTTAGTGAATTCTGTGATGATTACTGAGGACACTTGTAAATCAGTGATATTGATTGGGGCAGCTTTAACACTACATGTTTTTCCATCAATACCTTTTGTTTCTTGGTATTTTTTTAACTTTTTGCGTAGGTTTCTAAGTTAGAAATTCCCTTCCCACCCCCTAAATTGCAGATATGATAGCATGTTGACAGTTTATCTGCTTATGTGAGGTAAAATGAATTGATAGTGAGTACTTGCTATGTTTATCACCCCTCTATTTCAAATGAGGGTTTATGGAATGTTTTTAAGGTATGTAAATTGTGATCTTTAACACAGAACAGCAGAAGTCATCCCTAAGACATTGCTGAACAACTAGGGTTGAAGTTCATCGCTCATTAGAACAGTTTGAGATCGATACATGTTATGTTTCATGCATGTGTGCATTAATTTATGTGAATAAAAAGTGCATGTGAAAGCTTGTATTTATGTAATTTTTAAAGAAATTAAATTTAAGCAAGCATAGTTCGCATTCAAGCTTTCTCTTTAGAGCGTATCTATGTATTTCCACAGGTGACTGTTGCACACATCAATGCTACAGCAAAGAATGCTGCTGATGACAAACTCAGACAGAGTCTTAGGAGATTTGCCGATACACACACTGCACCTGCCACTGTGGTTCTTGTGTCAAGTAAGTGTTTGTGGTACTCATCGACAGTGCAGAATTCAGTTCCTCTCTTCAATAATACTTTTGCACATGACACTATTCTGCTTTCCAAGGGTTGTGTTTAGAATCAGCTTTAACTGAATTGCTCAAGAGTTCTTAATAATGTCAGTGGCAGCAAGGGAAAAGTAGGGACAGTAAGATGAGAATTTGGCTTAGTTAAATCAGCGTTGCAATCTGATGTCTTGTTGAGTGTCAGTAGCTATGTGTATAAATATTGTCTGAAGTTAGACAGCTTCAGCGGGAAGCTAATAAAGTAAAACTCATTGAGTATTCCTTATGGTAATCTTTCAGAATGTTTTGAGCAAAATGTATTTGATTTGTTTTTTGGTTTTGTAGCTGCATACTGTGGAGTTAAATATGCAAGCCACTCAACTATTTATTGCTGTGTGTTGCCTTGGGTTTCTCCCTAAAGCTAAACAAATGTTTGTTATAGAAGTATACAGTACCAGTTGAATACCTTGCTGATAAATTGCTAGAAGTTGCTATTAAAAGGAACCCCTTGTCTGAGACTGAATGCTAACTGCTGATTTAAATTATGTCTATTGAGAAGCCTTGTAGCTGTTGGTGCTTTTTCGTTGGAAATTTTCAGTGATAAATAGAACTTGTCAAGTGAGATCTGGGGTTTCGTTTGTTTAATCTGATTTTTTCATGTGTTTCCTTACTCATTCTATTTTTCTTTTTTTTCTCCAGCGGATGTGAACTTTGCTTTGGAACTTAGTGACCTGAGACATCGACATGGTTTTCGGATAATTTTGGTACATAAAAACCAAGCTTCAGAAGCACTCTTACATCATGCTCATGAGCTTATTTGTTTTGAAGAATTTATTTCAGACTTGCCACCGAGGTTACCACTGAAAATGCCGGTAAGGCTTTTAATTCTTAATGCAACAGACATTTGAAAGTGTCAACTTCCTTTTTTTTTTCTAATTTAGGGGGAGAGTGGGCTAAAATTATGTGTTTTTTATGTTGAGACATGATGTCTGCTGCATATTCAACCGCTGTCTGTATTTCAGTTACTACCATATAAATGTCTGCTTTCTGCTCTAAGACTGAAATAATTAAATAATAAAGGAAGAAAGTAATTAACTAAAAAAGTAAAATAGCAAGGTCACATTCTTATCGCTAAATATTTTATCAGATAATGTATCTAACATACCTTTCTTTCATTGGCAGAAAGTTAGGGTAAGAACTTAGTTGGGCATTAAGACAGTTCTGTGATGCTTTCTTAACAGTTTTGAGTGACTGTCTACTGTTTTCTTGGGTTTTTTGTCTTCCTGACGATTCCCTCTGGATTCACTGTGTTGTCTTTGCACAGCACTCATGACCTTTTCTTTGAAATAACTTCCTGAACTACGTGTTCACATCCATATGTAGAATATATAGAAATCTTGGGTTGCAAACAGTGATGCTTTCTTATCAGAAGTGATCAGGTATTGATCCATTGATCAGGGACTCTGTAGTCTCTTCTAACTTTAAATTATATTGGAGATGGAAGTTCGAGGATCTACCTTGGTATGAGAGTTTTCCAAACAAATTGATTGCTGCAAAAAGAATGACGTGGGAGGGGGTGGGGGGAGAGCATGTGTCGCCAGAATCAATGTAAAAATACTGGTTTTGAACAAGAGGGTATTCTGACATAATCAAGTTAAAAATCTTACTCCCTTTAAACAGGCATGCCATACTCTATTATATGTTTATAATCTGCCAACAAACAGAGACAGCAAAAGTGTCAGTAATAGACTCAGGCGTTTGTCAGACAACTGTGGAGGCAAGGTGCTGAGCATTTCTGGAAGCAGTGCAATTCTCCGTTTTTTAAATCAAGAAAGTGCTGAACGGGCTCGGAAACGAATGGAAAATGAAGATGTCTTTGGTAACAGGATTGTAGTGTCTTTTACTCCCAAAAACAAAGAACTTGAAACAAAAAGCTCCAGCTTTGTGGGAACTGAAAAGGTGAAATCTCCCAAAAAAATTAACAAGAACTCAAAGCTGTGCCTCCTCAACAAAGACTCAAGTGATCAGTCTTCTGGTACCAAAGGCTCTGCTGGGAGAGGATTCCAGATTCATGGATCTATCATCAAACCCACAAATGTTAAAAGTTTACAGGTATTGTTGTTCTACCTTGTTTAGTATTCTTGCTTTTCCTCATCTTCTGAGGATTGCTTCTGTTACAGCTTTATCTTTAACCTGTCAGTCCTATTTAATGAATAACTGTAATGTATAGTGACATTCCCAAATGAGAGTTGTGTTCATCTGCTTGGAAAGCAGACAATGAATTTGAGGGTTTTTTTCCCTCTCGCTACCACCTTTTTCTCAATTTGGAAATACCGTTGGTACTTATTGAGTGTCAAATCCTAGGCCAGTTTTGACTTACTTAATGGTGTTTAGTATAACATATAGAGTGATCCACTTCACTAGTTTTAAGGAAAACTAGGGTAGAATCTACAATGTAGCAAAAATATTTCAACTAATTAACAGTTTACTATTTTCTGTCACAGAAAATCATAGTCCTGGTTATGAAGTGCCAGTGAAAATGCTGTTAAAGAAAAATTCGTCAGTTATTTAGGTTTCCATCACAAGGAAAGCCTCTGGCAAGGAATGTCGGGTGCTTTTATGCTGACCTTTCATCTTTTTCATGTAGGAGCTGTGCCGCCTTGAATCAAAGACCATCAGTAGAAATATTGAAAACCAGCAAGAACATTTAAGAGAACAAATTCCTTCTCCTCAGAGTAACTCTAATGCAGTGATTCCTGTGTCTCTGGCAACCAAAAAAATTGGAACGGGAGAACCATCCTGTAAAAGTAGTCAGAAGTATGTTTAAAAATAAAAAGACATCAATGTTAGCTACTTTTTTTTTAATGTGAATTATGCAACATAATGTGTTTTCTTTTTCTTATATATATTTGTAAATAGAAGAGAGACCTCTGCTTCCAGAAGCATTACCAATTCCCCTGTAGATAAAAAAGATAAAGATGAAACTGTATTTCAGGTCAGCTATCCCTCTGCATTCAGCAAGTTGACGGCTTCAAGACAACTTAGTCCTTTACTCGTGTCTCAGAGTTGCTGGTCATCTCGGTAAGTGTCTGTGTCTTATTTGGGAGGTGAAGTGAGACTTCACCAATGTATACATTAATTATTGACAGCTGCATATGGAGTTGTGTATGCTAAGCACATTACTTTAATACACTGATTTATGTGGAGGCAAAAGGAAACTGTGATGATGCTGCATAACAGCTAAACAGAGGTTGGATGTAAATATAAGATGGAGTGAGCTCTTTTTCAGAAACTTGTTGTGTGGTTATTGTTTCCTGCAAACTTTGTCTTTAAAGCTTCTGAAAAATCTTCAGAGGTATTATAGACGTCTTACTCCTCTTAATTTCAGTGCCTTTGACATTCCCAGTAGAAATTTAAATTCTTGTAGACTTAAATATCTGGCCTTTGCCAATTATTAAAATTATGTGAATGAATTTGACTTTTTTAATGTGTTAATAAGATAGTAGAAGACTTGGTGTCAAATGCATTATTGAATTGGGTGACTTTGAAACATAATATGAATATTTCTGTTCTTCTCATAGGAAATACTTGTCTTGTTACAATTTGCTTTTGGTGAAATTTGTTTTGACTGCACACATGTACTAGGAAAATACCTTCAAAGTGCTGTATTTGTGCCCTTGACTTGTGTCTAATTTCTGATTAATTTTGAGATGTGTATGTGAGAATTGTGCAATAGCTGCTTTAGCTCATAAGTGTTTTTATTTTACCCAGGAGTATGTCTCCAAACCTCTCAAATAGATCATCTCCACTCACCTTTAATGTAGTAAGTCATACCAGTGCTACAGACTGCCCTGATCCTTTTGCAAATGGTGCAGACATTCAGATCAGCAATATAGATTACAGATTGTCCAGAAAAGAGTTGCAGCAAAACTTACAAGAAATCTTCTCAAGACACGGCAAGGTAAAGGCTAAAATACCTTTAAATCTGTTTTTTAAATGCTTCTTGTTTATGTATTTATGGACATGTTTGTGGTCTAGCTTTAAGTGAGTAGGAATGGAGAGCTATCCAAACATGACTTTTAAACTTTGTTAAAGGGAGGTATTGTGTTTTTCCTTTTAAAAAGACCAGATCGTCACTTGCACTAGGTTCTTAATTTGCATGTGGTCTTCATAGATCTGGTATTCTGAAGTTTTGTATATAAAATTCTTAGTAAGTGGCTCATTAGTCATGCAGGGAACAGACTTAGGCTTTAGCTGCATAACCTTTTTAAGCTGTAAAGCTGAATTCCTAATGTCAGCTTAAAAATCACAGTAAAAACTGCCTTTCTGTTTTGAATCAGGAGTGATCAAAAACAGACATGGAGAGTGTGAATCAGTAAAAAGCAACTATGCAAGGAGAGGTCACTTCTGCAGCCATCCTATTTCTGCAGGTGACATTCTTCTGCCATGATCTTCTACATGGGAAGATGATGCTTGTGTTAAAGGAATATCATGGTCTTGCCTTGGCCAAGGCTCATTGCACTCATTTCCTGTTTGCGTTGTATTTGGCTCTTGGCCAAAGCAAGACTGTTACTCTTGTGTTGGCTTGCCTTGGGTTAATATTGTGTGATAAATGTATAAGATGTTTTCTTCTTTTCAGGTAAAAAGTGTAGAGCTCAGTCCTCATACAGACTACCAGTTGAAGGCTACAGTTCAGATGGAAAATCTGCAAGAAGCAATCAGTGCTGTCAACAGTCTTCACAGATACAAAATTGGCAGTAAAAGGATCCAGGTCTCATTAGCAACGGGAGCTGCTAGTAAATCACTCTCTCTACTTAGGTAATATGTACTTTGGCATCTTAATTGTTCTAGCATGTATTTAGTAGCTGAGAGATGATTTAAAATACAGAGCAAAGGAATGATAGGGAAATAAAGTAAAATCTGTCTTACGACCTGATGAATGTGTTAAATACAACTAGGCTAGTTTTCAGTTTAGCATTTTTACACAGCTTATATTTTAAGTTGCATCTGAAGAGACTAGATCTCTGTTTAATAGTTTAATAGTTTCACCACTACTCTTTCATAATACTGATATACCTCAATAACTTAGTTTGTGCAGCTGAATTAAGATTACACTTGGCATCTTTATTTCTTCTTTCCTCCAAGAAAGTGCATATGAATTTTCTCTTTGAGGATGGATACACAGTTTAAATACTGTTGGTGTTTCTTTGATCTCCACTTTCTACATGGAAGATGATAGAGCTAGAGAGCTGATGCTAGAGTTAATACAAGTATCTTCTGTTTCAATTTTTTCCTTACTGAAAGAAAGCATTAGGAAAAAAGTTGTCTTCGGTTTTTCACAGAAAGCTCCAGTGAAAATAGTGCTTGCAGTGTAGTGTTCTACAATTATGTACTACTGGCCATTGTATAATTTACAACTTTATTTCATTCTTGCCTTTTAGTTTATGCCTGTTCAAAGTTCTTAATGTAATGAGCAGGCTGGTAACTTCTAATGCTGCAGCTTTAATGTTGCTTTTTATAGATGCTTGAAATCTTAGCACCACCTATGAAAGACGCAACTCCCTCAGAGACATTACCTAATGAGTTAGCAGAAATGTTACTACTGGCACTCCCCTGATCTGAAGTGTCAACTTTTGTGGTGCTGGGATGGAAGGGAATACAATTTGTCCTGTTACATTTATAGTTCATAAACTGCATCTGTAAATGTCTCGCCCGTTTGGGCTGGAGACTAATAATAACAGATTCATTTTGTGCTAATGTTACAAAACTTCTTTTATAGCTCAGAAACGATGTCCATTCTGCAGGATGCACCTGCTTGTTGTCTGCCTGTGTTCAAATTCACGGAAATCTATGAAAAAAAGTAAGTTCTCAGTTGTTTGTTCTCTAGTACTTCTAAAAAGAATCTGATCTTGTGTGATTATTTACAGTGAATTAGAGAGTAACAGAATGGAGTGTTATGGGTTTTTTGTTGTTAGATGTTGTGGCATATTATCTATCCAGAGGCCAATACTGGCCTTTCTTAGAGGGTTATACTTTCAGTATTTTACTTCGTTTTTCTACATCGGGATGAATAGATTAGTTACCTTAACATTTTGCGTAGAATAGTTTCTAGCATATTCCTGTTTCTTAAAAAAACCATGCAGACTACTGCATTTTCTAACTCTGTTTATAATGTGTATTTATTTCAATTTTTTTCTTCTAGATTTGGACATAAGTTAATTGTATCAGACTTATATAAACTAACGGATACTGTGGCAATCCGTGACCAAGGAAGTGGGTGGCTGGTGTGCCTTTTACCCAGTAGCCAAGCCCGGCAGAGTCCATTGGGATCTTCACAGTCACATGATGGTTCATCAGCAAACTGTAGTCCTATAATATTTGAAGAGTTGGAATATCACGAGCCTGTTTGTAAGCAGCATTGCCTGAATAAAGACTTTATGTAAGCTGTGTATAAAATACTATAAAATCTTACAAAATATTTGAACAGCATTTAACACTTACAGGTATATTGAAGTTCAGGTATATATGTTCATATAGCTTGCTCCAGTCACTGTTTATATGTTACAAGAATAAGTCAGGCAGAAAATAGTGGGGTGGCACAATGAATTTTCTAGGCAGTTCTCATGGATCAGTCTGTTCAGGTAAGATTATTGTATTCTAGCAGAGCTGCCAAGATTGAATACCTCTTAAGCAGAAGCTGAAAGGTACACTACCTTCCTCTGGTTATTAGGAAGGTTATACATACTAGAGATTTCTATTGGCCTGAATTTTATTACAAAATTATAGCTGGAACTGATCATTCTTTGTTCTCCAGCTACATTTAGTAAGTGATTCATGTGGAGTTGAAGATTTCCTGAAGCCATATATTAAGTTTTTTTGTTTTATTCAACAGCAGCCAGGTTGTGCTACTACAGCGGTTATTAGGGGTTCACTGTTAACTGCCTGGTGTGTGCTGCTAAAACTTTATTTGAAAATTTTAATCTAATGATGATAAAAATGTGGTCTTCTAAATGTTACTTCTCTTCTGGAAATTTGCTGTAGCTGTATTAATTTTTGTGAAGAAAAGATGGAAGTTGCTTGTGACTGTACATAGTGGTATTGTCAGCTAGTAGCAGTATATCGTATGCATATAGTATGATGTCTGTTATGGGTGTGTATGTGAGCACAGGCATACTATGCTAAAGCTATGTGTAGAATAAGCATACAAACTTCAAACCTCTTGTTTTTACAGTGAGCATGAGTTTGATCCAGATTCTTACAGAATTCCTTTTGTGATTTTGTCTCTGAAGACATTTGCTCCCCAAGTTCACAGTCTTCTACAGACACATGAGGGTACTGTGCCTTTACTAAGGTAAAGTATTTTAATTTAGGGTTTTAGTGTAAGGACTGATAGGTTAAAGACTTAAAACTTTATGGATGGCTGTTGTAATGCTGTGAAGTTACCTGTTATATAAAAACTCTGGTTCTTATGTAAGGTGGTATCTCTTAGGGCAAATAAGTGCTTTATGAAATTGTTACTTTTTGAATTCTTGTTGAGCAAAAAAGCCACACACTTAATTAAAACATGCATTTTATGAAGACTTCTGTAATGTGTTAGTAAGCTGTTGAAGCCTCTTGTTCAGGAAGTGTCTCAAAATAATGATATTTTTAGGACAATTGTTATAGTGGTATTTTAGTGTATAATAGAAGCTTTTTTCTTCCAAAGTTTTCCTGATTGTTATATGTCAGAGTTCAATGATCTTGAAATGGTGCCAGAAGGCCAGGGTGGCGTTCCTTTAGAACATCTAATTACGTGTGTTCCTGGAGTTAACATTGCCACTGCCCAAAATGGCATTAAAGTTATTAAATGGATACATAACAAACCACCACCTCCGACTACAGGTAAATATTTCTATTTAAAATCTTTTCTCTGAACTAATCTTTCCACTAAAAAACTAAGAGTAGCGTAAAGTAAACATCTTGTATAATTGTTAAACTTTTTATGAAGAGAAACTTTTAGCTTGAATGTTCATTTTTTTTCTCCTGTGGCCTAGCCTGTGTCATGAATAAAGTGCAGTTTTTAGTGGAAGAGTATTAGTGAAAGGTTCAATAATACGATTTTTTTTTTGTAGATCCTTGGCTTCTACGTTCCAAGAGCCCTGTAGGTAATCCACAACTTATTCAGTTCAGTAGAGAAGTGATAGATCTACTTAAAAGCCAACCGTCCTGCGTCATACCTGTCAGTAAATTCATCCCAACGTACCATCATCACTTTGCAAAACAATGCCGTGTGTCTGACTACGGGTATTCTAAATTAATGGAGCTGCTAGAAGCAGTGCCTCATGTACTGCAAGTGAGTTATATGGCATTGTTCCTTTTAATTTGGGGAATTGTACTTGTATCTTCAACTATCTGAATTACTGCTTGGTATTGTATAATAGATGCTATGCAATTACCTAGCCCACCTTGAAAGAGATGGTTAACTGAACCTTGGAGTGTAATTGTCTTCTTTCTTGAGATGTTGTTTCTGTCTTGTTGTTTTTATTGTCCCCATCCTTCCAAAACAACTTCTGGGGAAATTAACTCTTTATTTAATCTAAGCCTCTGGAATAAAGTTCAAAGCTGCTTTTAGCCTGTGGCTAGTGCTTGAGTAAAAGACTTTAATTGTGCTGTTTACTATAAGAACACAGCAAATGCTGAGTGCTTGTAAGTTAGGCTGTGATGTGTAGCCTGTGACTTGAAGGACTTCTGTGTGAAATGTCTTGTGGCCTTATGTTACTAAAAAGAAACACTATGGTCACATTAGCTTACTACTTTGAACACCAGTTGGTTGTAGAACTTTAAAATAACCAATACAAATGTGCAACAGTTGCAGTAGCACTCATGGAGGAAGCATTTCTTAATTTCTTGATGACATATGCCTTAGTACAGAAAGTGTATGGCTTCATGAGGCTGCCTTTCCAAACACTGTCTGTATTATATCCTTTATTTCTAGCCTACCTATACTAGAACTGACTTCTAAATATCTTGCGAAAGAATTTACTGAGGATGCTAGATGCGAGTGATCAAATAAAATTTTCTTTCAGATTCTTGGTATGGGTTCCAAACGCTTGTTAACTCTAACGCACAGAGCTCAAGTGAAGCGCTTTACTCAAGACTTACTGAAGCTTCTTAAATCCCAAGCCAGTAAGCAAGTTATTGTGAGGGAATTCTTACAGGCTTATCACTGGTAAGTTATCTTTAATGAAACAAGAACAACTGCAGGGCATGTCTGTCAGCGGTGGTTTTAAAACCTAGTGCAAGAGGAGTCAGCACTTTAAATCTTAGTGCAAAACTGTGACAACTATATTGCCTCTTCATTGTGATGTGGAAGTTCAAAATTCTAAGGAAAACAAAAATTAAAAGCTCTCTGGCAGACTTTACTGCTTCCTTTAGTGCTAGGTTCATTTAACTTTATTGGAGTTTGCAATGGGTTATTGTATTTCATTAGTTCTCTTTGAAGTCATGACTGCAAGGTTGGATTTAAGCAAGCAGGTCGTGGTGCATTAACATGAACAATAAAGGGAAAATTTAGTGTTAGGCTTTCTTTAGAGGGAATATAAAGTAAATAGACTGATTGTCAATAGATACTCTTACTACTTTAACTGCATCTAGTAATGGCACAAAAATGAGGCGTAATACCTGTCTCACAATTGCCAAGGAAGAACATTCTGTTTTAGCATGGTAAAAATAGGGGTTTTTTTTTGTAGAACTAAAAATTATGCTTTCCTTAATATGAAGATAGAAAGAAGTATTTAATGTGCTTTGAGGAAACCATAGTATCTTAGTGCTACACGTGGTCTGCCTTTGCACGTGTGCACTGTTGTGCTGCATGTGCCAGCTGCTCCTTTTTGGGAATGCACGCTTCTACTTACATTTCCACTATTGGCAAAAATACATCATTGGTTGTTTCTAGACCTACTAAATGTGCATCTCCATTGTAGTCAGCTCTGGCCACTTATTGAATAAGAATATGTGAAGTGTTTTTGCTTCTGAGATGTTCCTGCCGGAGAGGTGGAGAGAGTAAAATAGCTTTTAATATATTACATGGTATTGTGAACCTTAATATGGTCTTTTGCAGGATATGGTCTCTGCCTTCTCTTGAGACCCAATCTTGTTTAAGAAGAGCATATGTCTGTAACTATTAAGCAAATACAGACTGTTGAAAGTGTGGCCATATGGAGCTGTAGAACATAATTACATTTTCTTAAATCACTTAAAATCTGAGCTTGAAAAAAAATATTACTATATTGTCACTTACCACGACTAGTTTGAGGCATCCACTGGTTGGTATATACAGCTCTCTTCCAGTGTCATGTTGAACCATCAGTGTATCTTATTTTTCTGGTTCGAATGGATAGATAACTTGAATTAAGGATACTTTTTCCCTTTGTCTCACATGCTAGTATTATTGCCAGTATGAAAACTATGCTTTTTTTTTAGTATTTGAGGCTTATTCTCTCAACTTACACATTTTTTGCCTACACAGCATGCATTAATACTTGTATTATACAATTTCCTAAAACTTTCAGGTGTTTCTCTAAGGACTGGGATGTTACTGAGTATGGAGTGTGTGAACTGGTTGATATTATATCAGAAATTCCAGATACAACCATCTGTTTGTCACAGCAAGACAATGAAATGGTAATTTGTATTCCCAAAAGAGGTATGTCCATGTACATGTGTTTTTACTGTTGCCAAATAAATTGTTCTTTGACTATTTTAAAACTGTACTAACTAAAGTATATAGGAGTGACTTGGATTTTTTTGTGTTTCTACCTTCATAACTAAGTTACAAACTTCTAGCAAATAAAGAATTTATCACAGACAGGAAAGCAGGTGGCAAAATACATAAAATAATGTTACTACTTCTGCATGTAGTTAAACTTGTTGTGGAATGATTAGTGGGTTGTTTCCACACAGCAAAAATACCAACATATTTAGCTATTCGATATCTTCTAAAGTGCTGATCACCTGATTATTTTGGACTTTAAACATGTAAGCTTGGTAAAGGGCTTCAGTGGTAGAAGAAAATAGTGACCTGGTGTGATATGTGATTAAGCTGAAAATCAATCACCATATTTTCTTATTATATTGTGTTGCATTTTGTAAGTGTGTTGGTACATAGCTCTTGCTTTGTTTTTTAATTTTAGAACGTACACAAGAAGAAATTGAAAGAACCAAACAATTTTCTAAAGAGGTAGTAGACTTACTGCGCCATCAACCCCATTTTCGAATGCCCTTCAATAAATTTATTCCTTCTTATCACCACCACTTTGGTCGTCAGTGCAAACTTGCTTACTATGGTTTTACAAAACTACTTGAACTCTTTGAAGCCATACCAGATGTCTTACAAGTAAGTTCTAACATCCCTAGCTGTACTAAAGCATTTTTGTGAGATTTGTACAACTGTTTCAGCAGGGGTTATATTTCTCATTAACTTTAGCACAGTTATAAACTGTGCATCTGTAACGTTGGGCACCTGTACTTAAAGTCTTTGATTTAGCTATTTTGGTAAAATGGTCCAAGGTTTTTAGCACATTCAGGCTAAGTTTGTTAACAAATTCAAGCTTTCTAAATTGGATTACGTATAAAAATTCAGTGCATCAAAATTAGAGGTAAGTTTTTAAAGCAAGTTTAACACAACTTTAATGAAAAGGTTAATAACTATTTAATTGCCTATTTTGTTGTATTTCAGAAATTACATAGTTTTGCTTGCTATATAGATATCTTTTGAGATAGCTGAACCCTGCTACATGGCAAATGATTGCCTGCAAGCACTGAATTTTAGTTGCGGATTACACTTTTTTCATCCAGACTGGGTAAATCACTCTAACAAAGTGTAATTTGTGTTTTGTAGGTATTGGAATGTGGGGAGGAGAAAATTCTCACGCTCACAGAGGTGGAACAAGTCAAAGCAGTTGCTGCCCAGTTTGTTAAACTGCTGCGGTCTCAGAAAGACAACTGCCTTATGATGACTGATTTACTGACAGAGTACAGTAAAACATTTGGATACACACTGCGTCTTCATGACTATGATGTTAGCTCAGTTCCAGCTTTAATGCAAAAACTTTGCCATGTTGTAAAGGTAATCTTTTATCTTTGTAGTTTATCCCTCTAAAACATACATAATGTTGTGTTAGGGAAGTTACAGGTCTCAGTGTGCTTAATATGGTACTCTAGAAACAATAGTTCATTAAGCTGGGGAGGGGGGGAAATTCAAAGGGATTTAAAATGTAGCTTCTATATTCCTATGATGTTCTCTTTGTTCTTTTGTAACCTTTCATGCTTTGTAGCAAATAAGTATTGTATTATAGTACTTAATTTAACAATACAAATTGTTTTTTTCCCACCTGACTTCTAACTGTGTAAAAGCAATCATTTCCTGGTAACAGTAGTAGTTATCAGTCTCCTCATGTCTTATATTCCTAATTTTTTGATCTATGGTTTGAGGCTTTGACTCTGAATGTAAATATGTAGATGGTCTTACATGTCAGTGGAAAAGAAAGGTTACATCTACATGGACATGGGCGTACTGGTTTAGTTGCTCCAATTCCGTTAATTTAGCAGCTGGTGTTCAGGCTGGAGCTCAGTCAGGTCCAGCTGGCTTGGAACAAAGAGTAAAATCACGTCTACCACGTGGACAGAAACTGCTACACAGCTTTTGTGTATTTAGAGAAAATTTTTCTGTGTAATAAGCTTTTTTATGCTGTGTGCTTTTGGCTAGTGGAGTATCAGATGCTGGTATGTAATAGTAGAGACAGCTGTGCTCAGAAAAAACCCAGTTACACAACTTATTTATAAATTACTCTTCCCTATCCCTAACTTCATTCCCAATTCATTTTTCTAGGTTGTTGATACAGAGTCTGGCAAGCAAATTCAGCTGATAAATAGAAAATCTCTGCGGACTCTGACTGCCCAATTGCTAGTCTTGTTGATGTCCTGGGATGGAACATCCTTTCTCTCTGTTGAACAGCTTAAACAGCATTATGAAACAATCCATAGTACTTCGCTTAATCCGTGTGAATATGGATTTATGACCTTACCTGAACTCCTGAAGAGTCTCCCTTACTTGGTTGAGGTATGCAAGCTCTTTTTACTTTCTGATGTGTTTCATACTTTGAAAAGACATTGTGAGTGGAGGGTATGGAAGTATGCACTCTAATTCTTTCTCTTTTCTTTCCCTAATAGGTTTTTACCAATGGTGCAGCAGAAGAATATGTGAAGCTTACAAATCTGTATATGTTTGCAAAGAATGTAAGGTCCTTACTTCACACTTACCATTATCAGCAGATTTTTCTTCATGAGTTCCCAGTAGCATACAGCAAATACACAGGAGAAGTACTGCAGCCTAAAGCATATGGATGCAATAACTTAGAAGAGCTCTTGGGAGCAATTCCACAGGTGAGAAGAATTGTTTTGCACAATTACATTGAGATTTCTGCATGGATTAAAAAGTTACACAACTGTGGTTTCTGTTAATTGGTGTGAATTACTCGAATAATTACCTCTCCGAGGAGGTTTATACCAGTTGTATTTTTAATAGCTTCTGAGAAATCTGGACTGCATAATAAGAAAAAGAAAATAACTACTTTTTTATGTGTTTTGCTCAAATTTTGCTTAAGAACTGTTCCTGGTGAGGCCGCAAACATTCTTGGCATCTTTATCAACTGAGAGAATTGATTTCAGTCTTGAATGAATGAACAACTGTACAGTACTGAAGCTTCATTTTGATCAAAGTGCCACATGGTGGAATTTTGTTGTGGCATCTTCTTGTCATCTACATGTCCTAAGTGCTGTAGGATAATTTTGTGACCCAGTTTATGGCTATAAGCTTTCCTTTAAGTAAATTAATCTTTCTGGAGAGTGACAAAAAGGAATTTTGCAACTCCATGTTTCAACATATAGTTTTCTTAATATGTAGTTAGTACACTTTCTAGCCCTATAGTTTGCCTTTGGCATCAATTATTTTGAGACAAAGCTTTTACTTGGGTAGTATAGTACAAATTAACAACATGATTTAGTTTACTTTTAGAAATAATGTCAGTGCAAGGCTGGATGAAAGGCAGTGAGTAAGCTGCTTTAGTCTTTGAGCTTAGGATGTGCTGATGTTTAATTCTGCTTTGTTTTTTTCCTCCGTAGGTGGTCTGGATTAAAGGACATGGTCATAAGAGAATTGTGGTACTAAAGAATGATATGAAAAGTAAGCTATTTGAATCTTGAGCAGTATCTTAGTTTCCTTTTTTCTTTTTTTAAGAGGTGACTTGAGTAAACGAACCAAATGAACTTGCCTTTTTGTAGCTCGTTTTAGCTCACCTAGTTTTCCCCCTGCTGATCATGTGGATGATCATGGAAATCAACTTGCTGACAATAATGGACATATTATGGAGACCCCAGGATCCACTTCATCAATGGAACTAAGTCTAGGAACACCTAGCAATGGTAATGCAAAATTGGTTTATGTAAGAAATTTATTGTCTTAGGGGAAATAAGCAGAGTAATCAAAGCAGCATGGGGAAAGCTGTGTGAGTTAGTCAATCTGAACTTCTGTAGAAATACTTTATGGCTTGAAAACTGTTGAACTTCTCCCAAAGTATATAGTTAGGCATGTGTCCTCTTGACAGTGGAGTCTGTTGTCCTCAGCTGTCAGTGTGTGTGTATATATATACATATATAGCTGCTAGAGTACCGTTTCCCATGGATTTTAGTAGACATTTAAGTCTATAAGCATAAAGCTAATGAGAAAAGATAGTCAGTAGCAGCTTCTGCTAGGAATGTCTCCTGTATTTTGATGAGAATATAGTGCTTTTTTGTGGTGTTCATGTTGATTTTGTGTTGTTACTTATTTGCAAATAATAATGGCAGGCCTGTTGATATAAATCTGTCTCCAAATAAAAATAACTGGGATATGGTGACCTCATAGTTGATGTCTTGCTGAGGTCACAAGTTCTTTCACTACCTGCAGGTTGGAGAACTTGTGGAATGGTTCTTGAGTTATTTTGGAAGTCTAGGCTTGTCCCTTTTAATAAGGGCAAGTCACTTTTTTATTTTTTTATTTTGAAACTTTCAGCTTAATTTTCACATGTAAATGTGTTTGTTAGTACATAAATAGTTGATAGGATATTGGTATGTCTGCAGGGGCGTTGTCTGGTAACTGGCCCTTCTCTGTTAAAGACTGTTCCTGTAGGACTTGTTTCCTCAGCTGCTCTTCTATTACTCAAGTTTGGCAAATACCAGATTTTATTACAGAGGGTATATTTACTCAGGCAAGCAATAGGTTTAACATACTATTGCTTTGTCTGCTGCAAAGTAACTCTTGAATGAACTCTTGATCCAGCAAGTAACTCTAGAATGAATCTGAGATTAGTTAGCATTAATTAGTTTGATACTAGTATTTCAAATACGGCATAACTCTCAAATCCTCAGAATCGCATCTGAAGACTTTACATTTACCAGCTCTGAAATAGTAACATCTTCACAGTTTACAGATACTTTGAAAGATGTTCCCTTATTTTTGTAGTTTCTAATCAAACTGAGCAAGAACTTCTTTGCCTCACAAATACATCTCCCGTTGACCTCTTGTGTGAGCCAGTTCCTTCCTGCCTCCCATCCCCGCAACTGAGACCTGATCCAGTGGTTCTTGAGTCTGCAGACCTCATTCAGTTTGAGGAACGCCCTGCACCTCTCTCCGGTAAGGGTTTGCTTGCCTATGTTGTATTACTTATGGATGATAACTCATACAATTTGGAAAATAAAGCATCAAACAAATGGTTGATTATATAAAGTTCCATTTAAGTACATACATATGGATATATATCGCACAATGGGATGTGTTGGAAATGCAGGTGGCTTTCATCAGAAACTCTTGAGTACTGACCATAAGTACCCTACTGTGATTCTCTAGGGTGAATTTTATAAGGACTTTATCCACCACTAACATTGCATTTTGCCAGCGTGTAGCAACCTTTTCACCACAGTAATTTCACAGTGCTTTTCTGAGCGCTGAGAGACTTAATGTGTGAGAATTAAATTAAACCTTCTAAATAGTACATGATGTAGACAGAGCCAGAAGCAAACATCACGTCAGCTGCATAGGTGAACATGACACATCTTCTGCCTTCAAATCAGGCTGATGAGTTCTTTTTAAATATTTTGTTGCCTATTACCAAGAAATATTCTTTATTTTTCAAGAACAGAGCATCAATAAACTGAGTTGTCTTATTTATTTTAGAGATAATGATTTTAACAGAAGAGGAAAAACAGAGAATTGTTACCACAGCTCAAGAAAAATTGACCTCTGGTTCTGTGGTATCTAACACCACAGAGGGTGCTTCAGTGCCTCCCTGTCAGTCCTCTGAAACCCAACTAAACAAGGAAGCAATGGACAGCCCAGCCAAAAAGCAACACAAAAACAAGGTGAAATTGGCAGCAAACTTTTCACTTGCACCTGTAACCAAGCTTTAACTCTTTCTTTGTAGTGTGAAAGACCTATGGACTCTGCACAAAGTAAAGCTATTTGCTAGCCCTTATGTATTTTAATGAAAGGCCTAGAAGAATTAATTTGTATTTAATGTATTCGGTGAAGATTTTGTTCCTTTTACACTGAACACAGCTGTTAGCAGAGCAGATTTTTTCTATTATTTTGAAAAAAAATTCTGGCATTCGTTAAATTATTCTTAAATTTTACAGGTTTTCATAAATGTGTGTTCAGTAAAAGCAAAATATTAATTCAACTAAAATGGAACAGGTTTTATTTTCTTTAAGCCTCGGTGGTGTAATCATACATGTAGCATATTGTATTCTATAGGCTGTTGCTTACTGGTATTGTTTCAGACAGTATTAATAAAATGCATGATCTGTCTTTCAAAAGCCTGTTGAGAAATTTTAACTCGCTGACCTGAAGTGACAAGAGTGAGGGAGTTGATTGTACTCCAGAGGAGAAACTTGTTCTCTGACCTTTCAGATGACTTGTAACTGCATTGGAAATTCTTCTGTCTAAAGATGTCTGTAGAAGATTATGTGGATATTTTGTAAAACTTGTTTTAAATGTTTTGTGTAGCTTTCAGTTCCATTTAGGAGCTTTCTAGGACATGGGTGCTTTAAGCTTCCCTTTTATATTTAGTTCCAGTCTGGCATGGATTTGGTTAAGGAAAAGACTGTCTTGGTGTCATGAGTTTAAGATACAGACACACACATTTTATTGTGTCTAGAAATGAAGTTAGGAAGATTCTGATATTTCTAAAATATGCATTTAATGCATAAATTACAGATAATGGAGCAGGTCTTATTAAAATGTTTTGTGATGGAAGGTATTGATGCTATTTCCACCTGTAAGGAAACTTCTAACTACATGTGGAAATGCTAAGGTTGTTCTGCTTAACCTTGTTTTCTATTTTTAAGCATGTTCAGTAAATGGGAAGCTTATTCTTTGATGTGCTGTCTTTTAGCTGTGTCTGTTTTTATTCTAAAACTTACTCCTAGTGTTGGAAGCTTTTTTCGATTTGTGGTATCTTGTGTTGGCTTTTGAAAGGGCCAGCTTTGGAAGAGGGGTTAAGTCAGTGGATGACCTTAACTCTAGTTAGCAGAAATGTCCAGTGTATGAGACTTTATACCCATTCTGGGTAACCATGGCATTTACAATGGGTTGTATTTGCCAGGCAGCAAATAAATTGCTTGTAGTAGTGAAAGAACCTATACTAGAGGTTTTCCACTGGCCAACTGAGTATTTTTTAGGTGGATTCTATTGTAATATACAAGAGAGAGAACACAGGCTCTAATTTCTCAGCCAGCAACAGGAAATGCCACTGAATAATGGCTATAGGCAGAATTTTACTAGTCAAATTTTGTTATAAAATCTTTTAAATTTAGGCAAGTATTACCAGTAGTGAGCTTATAGCCATTGTGAATGCAGAGAAACACTTGGAAGTTTTTCTGAGCATTATGGCACAGTATTTTGAGTCCTTAGTAAACCTCTACAGACATACTGCTATAGAAAGAGAAATTTAGAAGTAAGCTTTCGTGGAATGCTTTTAATGAGTTAAATGCAAGAACATCTGCTTTCACCTTAAGTTTTATAAGGTTAACACTGATCAGTCTAGATCTTTGTTTCAGAAAAGCATGCATTGGAGAAAAGACCAACCTGAAATTATATTTTTTCATGAGATGCAGCTACAAGTCACCTGGAGTACTAAAGAAAACCAGGTTTTTGTTTCAGAGGAAAATATGATATTTGTCAAAGTGAGTGTGGTGGTTACACCATTTATGGAGGTCAGCATATCTTTTCTGGATTCATGTGTGATTCTGATGAAATCGCTGTTTGAAAGTAATAGAATAATACTTTTGAGAAGTTGTGTTCATAGTGTAACAAAATAGCTAACTGAATTGCAATATATTTTTTTATCCAAAGGGTTAAATGAATGATGTGACTTACAGATTTAAAAGCATTACAACCATGAAATTCTTTAATTTAACAATTAAATGTACTACTTCAGATTCATGTCTGTTTAAAAAAAAAAATGTCACTGAAGCCCTCAATTTATGCACTATCTTTTTCTTGGAATGGGAGGGAGGAAAAAAAAATTCTTTTCTTAGCTGTCTACTTTGTTTGGACACTTTCTTTTGTGGCTCAAGTGCTGTTTTGTGTGTTGGGACCAAGTTGTGTCAATAAAATTTTCAAGCAAGCATAACTCTTGTCCTTGTGTGAAGACCTGAAAAAAAACTGTCCTAGAATCCTTAACTTGCTATGTCATGTTAAGTTTAATTATCCAGACTGAGCAGAGAGCTCAAATTTGGGATTTAGTGAAGACAAAAGAAACGCCATAAATCCACGACCTGCTGTTCTGGAGAATGAGGGTTTTCCCATTTTTGCAATTCAGCTGTTAGCAGATGTACTTAGTATCTCTTACTGCTCTTCATACAACATAATGTTTAGGGTTTATTTTAGAAGGAAACTGTACTATTTATCAGCCTAAAGAGAAAAATGGAGAAAGGAGCGTAAATGCAACAGGTAGAAGTAAGGCGTTCCTCCTGAGTTTTAGTCTCACTTTGAGACTTAAAATTGATGTGAATAATGTTATATGGAGTGTTACTGTGCAATAAAGTTAACAAGTCACTTTTGAGTTATAATAGCCTTGTTTTCCAGCTTGCTGAGGATAGTAGTTATCCAGGAACTACAAGTCTGGCAAGCAAGTTACATTGCAGCTTCACTAGAATGCTTTGAACTCTACTTCAGAATCTAATTAAATAATGTAAAAAAAAAAAAAAATCTGCAACTAAATTGGACTGTTCCTGTCATCTCACAGCTTTATGGACAAAAGTAAAGAGCTGGATGAGCTGCTCCTGACTTTCTCTTTTTTTTTTGTGGTCTTGGTACATATTCTCACTTAATGGAACTGTTAAGTGGAACAGTCTGCTAGAGTAAATGTCAGGCCTGCTGCAGGTAAGCGTCCACTTGACCTTGCAGAGTACTTGCCTGTTCAGTAAACAATTTTAAAGTAACTGCCTAAAAAACTTACTTGGTAAGAAAACTCTCCATAAATAATGTAATAAATATCACTCTTTAAAAGGAGGGGCAGGCAATTTATAAAAACTTTCCATAGCATCTTAAGCAGCACTACAAACCGTATAATCACCACTCTGTAATTTCATTCTTTCAGTAGTTGTGAATGTTTTAAGTATGCATGAGTAAAATCCCTCTTACTGCTTGATATGTGATTACCTTCAAAAGGTGAGTTTGATTTTAATTGTTCATTTGTTATCATGCTGCAAACATTCCCACTTCTTCCATTCTCGTTTTATGTTAAGCCACCTGTTTAAATTAGTAAAAGGTTTTTAAAAGTCATGATGGAAATAACTTGATTTTTTTTCTAAAATTAATACGGCTTGTTTTGTCTGCCATAATGTGACAGGACGGAGTGTAATTGCATGGTGAACTATGGTTTAACTCCTATTTCTATTAACTGTAATTAAAACCAAAAAGCTCAACAAGGAGAGACTTGAGCATAATGCCAGAGAAGGGCATTAAGGAAGTGACTGACTTGGTTGACGTTTCAGGTGTAACATGGAATAATGCTGGTAGGAAGCATGGCTGTCTAAGAGAACAGAGAATGTAAGGCTGTTCCTTAACCTTTGAAGTTTCTGAACAGAGGAGCTGACAAAAGGCCTTTCCTTTGGACAAACCAAAGCTTTTGGGTGTGAAAGAGCGAGAAAGCAAGCAGCCTTTCTATAGAACAGGCTGAGGACTTTGGTTTTGGCCACAAAGGACAGATTGCTTTCTGTGTTCTAGACAGTCTCAGGACTTTGGTATGGAGAGAAAAACTGACTGCTTGGAGGGAAGAACATGGCCTGGCTGTGCTTTGCTTAGCTGTTTACAGAAACGTGAGCAACTGGAAACTGAGCGTTATCAGTGAAGCCTGCTTATCAGGCTGTGGAAGTAACCCTTCCTTTTAATCTTGTCACTTAATTTCTTGCCTCTGACGCTTGAAATGTGTTAAGTGTTGTTGCAGCTAACCTTTTTGCAATTTGAATATTTAATCTCTTGTGCCTTTGAAAACTAGAGTTTGAAAACCTTAGCTTTAAGTGATTTCTCTTTCAAAGCTTGACCTTGATACCTGTTCAGTCTGTGTGGCCATAGAAAGTCAGATGCTGATGTACTTTAAAGTCAGCATTTTATTAATGTATAGTGTGATGTCTTACAATGGATGTATGCTATGGAACAATTGAGATACCTAGAGATCTTTCAGGTATTTTCCCACAGTTTAGCTGGTATTTGTTCAGAGGATGAGATACGATGTCTCTACTCTTCCAGCTTTTAACATAGTATTCCTTCTTGTATGGACTGTTTTTATGTTTAATATTACATAGATGGAGAAAACTAGAAAAAAAATCTTCGTTCAAGTGACTACTAAAATGGTTTGTAGTGCTATACATATGCTACAGGAAGCAGATGGATATAAATAGAGAAGGCCATTTCACAAGAAATTTCTGAGGTGCTACTTCAGGGTATTATTTCTGAGCCTTTTCTGTAGAGTAAAAAGGGCTTCTCTAGGATAGATCCATTTTAAGGCCTTTTTTAGATGCTCCACTAGTCCTATCTAATCCTTAGCTGCCTTGTATCTAGAATACCTAAGAAAGAGGTTTTGTTTGGTTTTTCCTCTTTTGGCTAATTGCCACTGACAGTGTTGCATTTGTTTTCCCTAAGCATTTAAACAGTTTAGCTATAAGTAGTGACAAGCTTGACAGAAGCAGCCTGACCTGCTGGTTGCACTTAAAGGGGGAATTGTTTGAGGTGCAGATTGGTGCATTTGAAGACATCTAAGACAACATCTTGAAGACATTTAAGCTCAAGCTGTTAGGACAGGATTCTTAAATGATGACTGAAGGTTGTTGCCAACAGACTTGAGATAAAGAGGATAGTATGGATATTATGCAGTGAGACCTAAGCACCTTATCAGACTGCAGGTAAATAATTTAATTTTACCTGAAGAGGAGGATAAACACTTAATGTGAAGGGAAATCAGGGAAAAACAATCAAGTTGTGCAAAGGGAGGGAGAGGAAAAGTTCACATGATAGCCCTGTAACCAGAGATTGCTTTCATATTTTCTGTTGTGTTTTTTAAAGATGTGGGAGGGCAATGTGAGGGTGGAATATGACAAGTGTGCGGAAACTTCCAGGATGCTCTCATAGAAGAGAGCTAGGATTAAATAATCATACATGGATTAGGGGAGGAATAGTAGGAAAACTTCCTGAAAACAGTATCTCTAAAAGCTTGTGGTCAGTATCTTGAAGGACCCATATCCTGCAGGACTTTCAAGATATCCTGGACTTTGTCCAAAGAATAGGTAATGCCTGCAGGAAGAGTAACAGTGCAGTAGCAAGGTGACAGATACGGCAATGCCTTGCCCTCACTAAGACAGTTTCCCACCTGAAAAGTTGAGCAAGGTATTCCTGCACCAAGATGATCTTTCTGCCTTTACAGATGGCCTGTGTAAGTACAGGAAGGCATAAAAGCATCTGGCTTATACTTTTGGTGCTTAGCTCTGTACTTTGTGTTACAAGGGACTGTTTTTAGTCTTAACTGTAAAAGAAGTCTGAGAGCTCTTCAGTTTTGGAGCCAGTAGTCAAACTCTTACTTTTCAAGAGCTGCCTCTGAAATGCCAGTAAAGATTAAGTGCTTCAGAGGCAGGGAATATGGATAAGGATATGGGTAGAATATATGTATTCTACACATCTTGCGTATAATAAACTCAAACTCCTAATTTGAGGTAACTGAAACCAGTTTGCTCTAAATGTTTTAGTTCCGAGTGGTGTGGTTTGTGATCAAGCTGAACAGAATATTGGGAAAACTGTTCTCCTTAACCATCTGCTGAGTTGCAAATGAAACATACTCACTCTTACACCTGTGTAGGAAGACAAAGTGTGACAAAGACTGAATCACACATGAACTTACGGTCACCAGCCACTCTGGTGAGCAGACAAGACAGGGCTGACTTTTTTTAATTGCTGTTAAGCCCTTCTGGCTTGGCAATGTTTTTATACTCAGGTATGTCGGGACCTTTATCTTCTCAATGTAGGGCTGGGAACTGTCTCCTAATCTGTGCAGTGCTCTGGGCTGTAGAGAGGTTTCAAAGTCATGTAGGAGCATAATGAGATTGGCTTTTTTGGTGGTTTTTGTTTGTGGAGTGTCATTGGAGAAACTTTTTTCAGTGAGAAAAAATCCTTTATTTTTATTTCAGTGGCATCACTAACTTATCAAATTATTCCCTTCTGGCAGAATCATCATCCTATTCTTTTTGAAAAGTATAGCAGCACAGTAAGTGCATCCCACTCTACTCCACAACCACTTATTTCCTTCAGTAACAGGAAGAAACATATGCTTAGTATAACACAGCAGCTTAGTTTATTTGGAAATATGTTTAACTTTGCTGAAGAGACTCAGTAGGCCTAGGGGAGGGTACAAGAGAACGATTTGCTGGTAGAATTGGTGATTAGTAAAAGTAGCACTTCAGCACTTCTGTCTTTCTCAGCAGACCAAGGTCCTTTCCTGAATATAGCCATCTTTACCAGTTCATAGAGGAAATAAGTGTGTCAAATCCACCTTAAATTTTCTTCTTTTTCTGATGCCTTGCCTTCTTTCTGAAGTGATAAACAGCCAGGATTTCCAGAAGAGATTTTGGGTGCTTCAGTCAACCGAAGTCCCTCTTTGCAGACATAAGAGATATCTGAAAATCAGTTCTGAAATTATGCCAGTTACTCGATGCAGTCACCTAAAGATACGTGTCTGATATCTTCTGCTGATTTTACATGTGGGGATTGCATAACATGCTATGTTCATAGGATCATGGAAGTTATAAAGCTCCTCATTGTACTTGGGAATACTCAGTGGTTTAGTCTAATTTTTTTTTTAAAAAACAAGGACCAAGCTTGTTACACGATTAGTTCCTTCCTAACTTCAACTTGTTTAATTACAACCATTATATTTGAAGTAAGCCATTAGGGCTCTGCTGTGGTCTGGGTGGACAACACAGTAAGCCAGTGTTGAACACAGTTGAGAGTCTCACCTCACAGCCTAAAAAATCCAGGACTTTATTGCTAAGCAGCATCACTGACCCCCTTCTAAAGGAACCACTGGCGCACTGCAGGCAAGCTGTTCAAACCCATCCAAATAAAAACAGCACTGAAGCATTTGCTAATTAAAAACAAAAACTCACACAAAGAAAACCTTTCAGCTGAGCCAAGCTAGAACTTCTGAAAATGAAGTTCACTCTCATTGTCCTGGTTTCAGCTGGGACAGAGTTAATTTTCTTCCCAGTAGCTGGTATGGTGGTGTTTTGGATTTAGTGTAAGAATAATGTTGGTAACACACTGATGTTTTAGTGGTTGCTAAGTAGTGCTTACGCCAGTCAAGGACTTCTCAGCTTCCCATGCTCTGCCAGGTGCAGAAGCAGCTGGGAGGGGGCACAGCCAGGACAGCTGACCCAAACTGGCCAAAGCGGTATTCCATACCATGTGATGTCATGCTCAGTATATCAGCTGGGGGGAGTTGGCTGGGGGCAGCGATCGCTGCTCAGGGACTGGCTGGGTGTTGGTCAACGGGTGGTGAGCGGTTGCATCACTCGTTTTTCCTGGGTTTTGTTTCTCTCTCTCTTTTTGTTTGGTGGTTTTTTCCCATTTCATTGTTATTATTATTTTATTTTATTTCAAGTATTAAACTGTTCTTATCTGAACCCATGAGTTTTCTTACTTTTGCCCTTCTGATTCCCTCTCCATCCCACCGGGGGGGGGTGTGAGTGAGCAGCTGTGTGGTGCTTGGTTGCTGACTGGGGTTAAACCATGACACTCGTTAATACTGCTGTAGTTCAAGTCTCTTTGGGGCACTGGCTACCAGTGCTAACTGTGTATGAATATTACGTATTCATACTTGCTGTGTTTTCTCTTCTTCATTTTAATTAAAGGAGGGGGCTCTGTAGCCTAGTCATGAGTGTTGCATCCCCGAAATGTCTAGCTCTGTTTCCTGTTAATGAAATTTTTTCATACAAACCTACATTCCACAGATTTCACTTTTCTTCCCAAGGGACTATGGATTCTGTGCAGCATGCAGGGATCACCCCAGTCATCAGCACAGCCTGGTTTAAATGCTAATGTGCGTAAGTCACCTCTTGCCTTACAAAAACTGTGTGCCAAGTCCTTTTTCAGGACCCTTTACTTACCAGCATTCACAATACTTGGCTGCAACAGTTGATCCTCCTAAGGCTTTAAGTTTGGTGCTTCGCTACAGGTTTTTTTCTAACTTCCATTTGCCTTTGTTAATGGCACTGAACATCGGCCTCTTGTCTTAAGATACTGCTAATTCCTGATGTCTTAACTGGGTACCAGCAAATTCAAGAGGCTGCTGAATTTTACAGAAGCCAGTGGGTATTCTCCCTTAAAAGTGGTTTTCCCCATAACTGTTAATGTACACAAGTGCTACACAGAGTCCAACCCATACCAGATACAGTAGGTACTAAGAGCTACAGAGCTTAATGTGATGTTGTATGTATCAACAAGGATGCAATAACTATATATGACTATTCAGCCTTTGGATATGTTTTGTCCTCTTTCCTGCGTCTTTGGTCAAAGTCATTAAAGTGCTTCATGTCTTAGTGGAAACCTTTTGTGTTTTTTCCTCCTTGATCCTTAAACCTTAAGGAACTTAGTGATGTAGGTTCTTTGTCTCAAGTGAGTCTGCAATACTGAAACAAATGATTCTGGAAATGCAAATGCTCTTCATCGAATCAGTCCGATGCTCAGGATTAGGTTTTATTTGTACAAGAACAGTCTGAGTTACTTTAAGGTTCAAGGAGATAGACACCATCTAATGAGATACTTTCTCTCTCTAAAAAATAATTAGTTTATCCTTTTTGGGTAACTGCTGCTAGTTTTTTCTCCTTTCCTATAACTGTGGTTCCTTTGTATGTAAGTGCACACTTCACTTAGCTGGCTTCACAAAATGGAAGTTCCTCTTGAAAAACTTTATTTTAGGAACTTTTTGCTATCTGTTTATTTCTAAGCCTGAGATTTTCACATTAGATCCATGTACATTTATTTTACTATTTACACCTATCACAGTACATTAATATGGAATACCATCACACAGACAAACCAGCTACTGACAGCTAATATAAAGATATTGGATTCCACACGGCTTAATCTGCATAGAGACCAGAAACACATTTAATGGTGAAACACAGATAAGTCTTTCTGTATTTCTCTTAATTTCAAACCCATTTTGTGTAGAATGTGATCTTCCTACCAGAAACACCTACTTCTGTCTTTATGTATTTGTCTTGTGGTCAATTTGCCTTGGCTGGCTAGTGTCTTCCTATGCTTGATAGCTTATATTTCTTATGGTCATGAAATATGCAAGTAATAGTTCTTTTAAGCATTGTTTAAATACTAAATTTTGTTTGTCTTCCACTCTCCTCCCAGCAACCTGCCAGTGATACATAATCTCATGCTGCATGTAACTTCTAATAGTGGACAAAACTCTCTGGGTGAATATTTCTCTGACTCCATGTGAGATGGCGATCTAAAGGAGAAATGACACAGCTTTGGACTACATCATCGATTTGCAGATTACTGTAGCTGTGCTTGCTAAAGCTTTACCAGAGATTTATTTTCCCTGGTGCAACCAATATTCATTTGACTTCAGTAATTCAGAAATCATATGGGATATAAAAATCTATTTCTACTTGCAGCATCCTTGTCACTGATCCTCATTCTTTAGGAAGAATTGGAAGTGAAACTCCACAGCAAAGTAGTTGAACATCACACTAGTTTGGTAAGTATTTTGTATGCAACATCAGTTATCCTAAAGTTGCTTCATCTATCAGTTGCGCTATATACAGCATTGGTACTTGTGGCTTTTGTTTTGAGAAGTAGCCAAAATAGGATTTTTCAGCAATTTTTGAGCGCTTTTTATCAAGGGGGAAAAGCGTACAACAAATTCTTAAAGTGATGGCTTACTAAAATTGCGGTTTTACACCTTACTGGATGAAACATACCCTCTCTTCATTCACTTTTATCACTGGGGTGTTTTTGTTGACTCTACTACAGATCTTTTCTGGTCACTGGACAGCCACTATATAGATTTCTTTTGTTTTTAGGCATGCGTGTTGAGTGATCCATGCAACAGTGAAGAACCTGCCATCGTACACTTCATATATTATTGTTGTACCAGTTGCTCTTGATTTCGTTAGCAGGATGCTGTTAGTTCCCCTCACCCTACAGTTTCATTCAATGAAAACATTTGAAAAGACAAACATGGTAGAGAGCCCAGAGCTACATGATGTTGCATTGTGTGGCCCCACAACAATCTTTAATAATAGCCAATCCTGCTTTGGCAATGGTGGGCTTGCTTGGAGGAGGTTCTGCCTTCTTTTCTGCTGGGCTGCCTGCAATGTTCAAAACAGGACACCATTAAAACCAAGAGCTGGTCAAACTATTTCTTCTGACTTCTGGCTTAAAGAACGCAAGCCTTTCCTGCCCTTTCCCCCCTGCCCCTGAATTTTTTAACACTTGTTTGAACAATATATCTAACACTTTGGTAGTAACCAAGCTGGTATGTGGATTGAAACTAAGGAGTTGAAGAACAAAAATACTGCTCGAATTTATTCTCTCATCAACTTGGATGTTGTAATTAGGAGAACAAGATAAAGGTAGGTTTTGATTTTTCAGGGTGGAAAGAATCTTATCTCTAACATTGCATTTAAGAGCAATGACATGAAGTAAACCAACACGGGAGATAAGTCATGCTCCCTGTGACTAAAAGAATATAAATAATTAGTGATGCACCTTAAAACGTCTCTATTAACCTCGTACTTGAACTTCACAGTCATTCCACATCCCTCAGGAAACTCTTTAGGAAGATCTTGATTTGTGCAAAATGGCAGTGTGTTTGGATACAAACCTCTTCAGCTGGTGGACCAAATACACTTTCTAAGAAGGGCACCACTCTTGCTTGACTATCTCCCTGCCCAAGAGCTCAATTTGAGACCGGTCAAAATCAATCTGTTAACTTTTACAGCTCATGTTGTGGCTGTTCTGTTTGAAAGCTGCAGCTACTTGATCCCTTAGAAGCTTTTAATCTGCTTAGTTCCTGTGAAATTAGCGTGTTTGCAGTTCTGTCCATAAGTGATTTGGGTTGAGGTGATCAAAAAGCCTATTTATGCTAGTAAGATGTAAGAAATTTGGGGCAGCTATGGAAGTTTGCAGTCTTTTCTCTAGTTTCCATCTTGTCTGCAGTAAAACAGGCAAACTTTGCTTCCAATATCCTAGCATATATCTTAGGAGTTTTTTTTTTCAGTTATTTTTGCAGAACCAGATGGGAAAATGATTGGCAAAAAATAAACTTAGTTGCTTATAAAAGCAGGTTGTGGCAATGTGTATTCAAATATACTTTGCATATTTAAAACATACAAAGCAATTTTAAAGTGGCCATAGATGACTTGGATTCAGTTTTAAGCGGTAATTGGGCATCTGAATTCTAAGTGGCCAGCAATTGCTGACACACTATCTTGTTTCAGGATGATCTAGCTAGATTAACCTAGCTTTTGGCAGAGGCTGGCCCAGCATGACCTCCGAAAATGCTCTTATCCAATTGTCTTTAGAGTTTTTCCTATTGTTCTTATTTTTCTTAATGTTTAGGAACTCACTGGTAGGAGATTGTGTTGATTTGTCTAAAGGTTTTAACTTGGTGCGAAGGAATTCAGCCATCTCTTTGTCTTCTTCTTTCTCTCTGGTGGAAAAAAAGAAAATAAATCTGTTACAGAAATAATGTGTTCTCTGTAAATGGGACAGTAAAAGCTAGAGTACCTAGGATCAAATCACTAGTAAGCAATTCACTTGTTCTTTTTTTAAAAACACTTAATTTTGCTGTTTATTAAAGAGCAAAATATTTGCCTAAATGAAAACTGTAACAAACTTCTTGTAGAATTCAGAGAGAATTTTCCCCAAGGTTCTTTACTTGTCTCTGATAGTGTTGGATTCATTATATTCCCTAGTCAGTGGATTTAAACCATAATGTATCACCTATTTTAAGTTGGCCTCACAAATGTTTCACAATGCTTCCTCTACAAAGTAAAAGAGAGGATAGATATTGCTGGGATTGTACTGCTTATTTTTAAAGGCCCGCCTAGACAAAAGACTGGATCTCACGGTCTTCTGCTGTTAGTGTTTACCAAAACCATGTATATTTCTCTCTCCCTGAAGATGACAGCATTAGGCCCAAAATAAAAAGATTGTGTTGCTAACCTTGATTGTATCTATTAATGATATTTCCATGTTAGTTTCTTTGCTATTTTGTTACTTAAACATTAACAATGAGCACACTGATTGAATATTTCAATTTAGAGGAAAAGCAGATTTTATTATCAAGAGTTTTAAAGAAAAGCCTCAGGTTTTACTGCAAATGTGAATTGACACTAATGTATTCACATCTGCATAGTGCATAGCAGTACATTTTCAGTAGCCTACAATTAGGCTTCTGTATTGTCTGGCTGCTGCTGAGGTTTTTGCAATTTGCACATCGAACCAGCAGTTGAGAGCCCTGGATTACATTACTAGCTCAGGCTTCTTGTCAGCTGTTGACTTTGGCCAGCTCTCTTTGATCAGCTGTAGGACTCTGGCAAGCTTTTTTCCTCTCCTGTCCCTTGCTTGCTTAGAATTTAAATGTGTTGGAAGAGATATTGTCAGTTAGGATAAATGGATTGATGAGCCTTGAATGTTTACTGTTGAAAGAGACAGGGGAAGTTAATAGCAAAACTCTCGCTATTTGTAGAGTGTTGGGATCTCAGTGCAACAGCTGGAAATGAACTTTTGAGGAAGACCACAGGTTTCTCAGCAACTTTGGGCTAAGATACTGAGACGAAACCATTCTGAACTCGCTTATGCTTTAGGTTGCGTAGACCTGTGCTAGTGATTGCGTTCTCATTTTTTTTGCTATGGCAGGGTGAGAATAGTAATAATAAAGCCCGACAACATCAATAATTTTTTTAAAAAAGAAAAAAAAAAAGGCAGATTTTAGATGTCTACAAATATGCCCCTGGTAGAATTCCATTTCATGTCTACTTTTCATGCCAAGAGGATCCTCTGGTAGCAGCACAAATCCTTCTCTTTTTAATGGTAAATGCCCAGACACTTCCTGGTAGGAAAGTAAGAGACCAAACCCCGCTGTAGTCATGAGATGACTGAATCATTAACGGGATAAAAAGCCACAGAAGTGCAGTAATCTAGTTTTAATGTTTTTCCTATGGAACTGGGAGGAGGCTTTTAACTTGGTAAGTTGTTTTAAAGGACCAATTCTCTCCCATTGATGTCGACGTAAATTTTGTCAATATCACTCCAGTGTAGTATTAGACTTGTGAAATCTCACTCATAAGTTCAGCTGCTTTTAGTTCTTACCGTAATCTCTCCACCTCTGCATCGTCTACAAGAAAATCTCTTTTTTGTACCAGTCTATGGATCTTCTGAATCAGTTCATCCTCTCTTTGTTTCTCCATCTTTGTTTTTTCTTTTTCTGGTCAAAAACAGAGAAAAGAGACTATTACTTTAGATTCTAGGGCCGTGGGGTGGGGGGAATGGATATCGCAGATGTCTAAGAATGAATTGTTGATTGAAGCCAATGGTTCTTTAGACCTGAATCCCCAAAACCCCAGCAAGTTCTGGTCACTGCCTCTTTTCTCTCTTCCATGTGCTACTGTTATGTCTGATCAGCTTAATGGTCTGGAGACTGTGGGGCTTGCCAAGCCTACTTTTAATATTGAATTACTCTGCAAGACACTGCTTTGAATTTTTTAAAGAGCTTTGGTAAGAAAACAGTCCAGGATGCTTCATTAAAATCCATGGTACAAACTCCCTTTAACCTCAGGAGAAATGAGACCACATCAAAAGGAACCATTTCTCTGTATTTCATGACAGCTTTGGCTGTTGACTACAACACTTTTTTCTACTCTGGTAAAGCAGGTGAGCTGCAAATCCACACAAATAGCATCAACTGTAAAATGTGGAAAAATAAATGAAAGTGTTTATTTTCCCTGTGCTTCAAAAATCTGAGTAATTACTATATGTCCTTGTTAATTGACCAGTCTGTAAACTGGTCTATAAACAACATTTTTTGTGACATGAAAGATGTGCCTGTCACAAACTAAACCTCATGAATGTTAGGGATTACAGAGCTGTAGTTTAAGGTTATAAAGCAAATGTAGTTAAGACAGAAATCTTCAAACTTAGCAAGTGGAGCAGAGATGAAAAAGCCAGAGGCAAATCCCAGCCTACATATTTCCTCAAGAAGCTGAAAATTTTGATTAGCTGAGAAGACACTTTGCATTAAATCAAGAATTTTGGTTTTGAGCAGTAGAACTGCATTTAGAGAACCATAAAATTAAGTACAATAAGAGTTGTGGGAAGAAAGGCAAGCTACCTGCAGTCTGATGCATCTGAGCTATTTTATGTCTGCTGATTGAACTTATAAGATATTTTTAACAGCTAAATAAATAAGACATTTGAAAATAATTGTTTGATACAGCTTAATTTTGGATCATAGACTTCAGGACACTTACTGCTGGGAATTTCTGCAATAGATCCGTTCCTTAGTAAGTGAGATAAAAGCACCTTGAATATATTTTTAAGAGAATGAAATTCTGTAAGTGTCAATCTTAGAAAGTCATGCTCCTTGGAGAACTTTAAATTATGGTCTTCCAGTAGCAGAGGAAATAATTTGTAATATAACATAAGGCTGCGCTGTCTGTGGTGTATTTTCAGTGTTTTATCTTTTAGAAATGATAAAGGAAGGTGGTTATTGACTGCTATGAAGATTTCAAGACCTCTGCATTGTTACCTATGGAGAATTCCTGTGATTAATGCTGAATTTGCAGCAGAGAAGAAAAGAGAATGCTTAGAAATCACTGCTTTTTCTTGCTTTGCCTCTTATGTCTATGGAGCAAGGGATCTCCTCCTCTCACTACTGAAGGTAAAAGGTACTTTCTACTTCATTTCAATCTATCCTTTTCCTAGATTCAGAAGTGCTCTCCCATGATATCCTTCAGGAAACTGCCTGCCAAATATATACATCCTAAATTGTAGCAAAGTATTGCATACCCTATGTACTATAAGACTGATCTCATGTCTACTGAAACCAAAGAGCAGGTATCTCTATAAAAATCTGTATACTAACAGGAAAATTATGATAAAGGTGTTATGAATGAACCCATTTCCGGAAAGTGTTTTCCTAGGTTAGGCACAAGCTGTGTGAGCACTTAGTTCTGTGTGAATGCCAGCAGCTTCTTTGTCTTTGTTGAGACAAAAGTATTCTTGTTGCGAGTCTGCCAAAAGGTGGTGCTGCTGGAACTGCGCATACTTAATTCTTAAGTTTGCTGAGATTTGCCAAGTGCGAAGTAGAAACTGCTGTCTGTGGATCTCTGCTTAAGACTTTGTGACTGGAAAATAGTTTCTAAAAGGTTTTTAAAAAAGAAAAGCCGACAAAAAAAAAGAAAACCGATCAACCCTAACTAAGTTAAAAGTAAGGGTAGGAAAGCTGCAGTCTAGAAGAGATGAGGCAAGGGGAATCATTCATAGATATTTTCTAGGATTCATAATCCTTTCCAATACCATTTAAACCAGTAATGTACCAACAGTGTTATTAGAAATTAAAAATGTGACCTATAAGTAACTAAGAGGTATAAAGAAAGAAAAATAAGAAAGACTATGAATCCACTTTTGTTTGGTGCAGAGAAAAGTGGAAAAGTTCTTATACAACTAAGAACATGTGGCCTCAGAGTAGACCCGTTTCCTATTTCATGAGTGACCTCCTCTCTCCTTTCTAGGGAGAAAGTTAAAGTTGCACAATAAAATACAGGGAGGGAAAATGAGGATAACCAAAGGAGAGTCAAAACTTGTCCTTAATAGTTAGGCAGCAGCAAATTATTTCTGAAGAGTGCTAGAGGCCATGCAACAATATCTAGTGTAAATGGCCCACTGCAGTTGCTGAGTGTTTTGCTTTTTTCTTGAACAGATTAGGGCTGTTGTGGATGACCTAAAACAGCAAAGCTGTAGTGAAGCAAAATTCCTCATTGATTTTAGCCGGAGTTTGGAGCTAAGAACTGCAAAACTGCCCACCACTCTGTCCCTCCTTAAAGCAGTGAATTTGCAGAGAATTAAGGCAAAAGAGAAAGCAGACTTTTGCCCCTTGCTTTTTGTAGGAACCCATTTTACTTTATTCTAGAAAGTAGACTTAACTACAGGTGTGACAGTGAATTGCTGTATCTAGGAAAAAAATCAATCACGTTCACAGTGATGGTTATAAATCCCTCTCCTTTCTCCCTTTTTTCTTGGGTATCTCAGCACTCTGTCTTTTCTACCTGACAATCTCCATGCCACTTGGTTCCCTTGAGATTGCCAAGAGAGTGCAAGAATTAAGGAACGTGCACCTTGTTTGAGTGATATTTGCAGGGTTGCTGTCAAAGGAGCAGTGAAATACAGCATGGAAAGAAACTTAGAGACCAGCAGATTAAAGATGGGAAGGAAAAAGTGAAGAAAAAATAAAGACTAGAGGAAAGAGGTATGAAACTCAGCCTTGGGGGGAGATTTCTGATCGTTAGGGGCAGAGGTGTGTTCCTGACACCACCCTACCTGTGCATCACCCAAGCATTATCCTAATATTGGGTTGGAGATAGCCATTACCTGGGATTGCTACCAAACTCTGCAGCTCTTTCTTAAGGTTCATAATGTCTTTGCACAACTGGATGTCATCCATCCTGCAGAAACAGAAAAAGCATAGTCAAAGACATGCAAACTCCATCCTGTGTTGATGGGATCAGCCAGATCTCATCTGAATATACGATACTGTCCCTTCCCTGGGACCTGTGCATAAGCTTGAAATGCAGAGGTTTAACCTTGGAATACTGATATTGTTCACTCACAAATTTTAACAGATAGCAAAAGGTATTTAATACTAAATGCCTGTCGAGCCCTTGATTACTTGTCTTACTGGGATCTAATTTGTGTGTAGGTCATATCTGTCACTGCAGATTATTTCAGATGCCTTTTGCTTTCTTGAATGTCACCGAACATTTTGGAAGAGTCATTCATAGTCATGAAAAAGACAGGCATGCCATATTGCACATACTGCAGCAACAGTTTTCACTAGGGAAAAGAGTAAGGATGAGAATAACAGGGAACCTGGAAAGGGGCAGCAGAAGCTGATACATTATTTGGCACAGCCAAGACAAAGTTTATATTCCACTACCAATTTTCTTTGTGACCTTACTTAGCCCTGATACCAAAGATCTGTCATAATTTGGCATCTAACTATTTCGAGATCTTGCGCCTTGGGTGAATGTCTTCCATGGTTGATATGAGTGCTTCAAATCCTTGATGTGTGCAGAAAGTCCATTAATGTTAAGACACAGAAGACAGCTTAAAAAAAAAATCTGTAACATCAGCATAAACGGCACCTTCAGTTCTTATTGAAACTGATACCTATCCTGAGAGCTGCTATACTGAATTATTCCCCTGGAAGCTAGCAAACTTCAGCATTAGCTTCCTGGCAAATGTTGTGTTTTAGTGTCTCAGCCATATTGGCAGCCAAGGCTCAGATGTTGGTTCTGAGGGCTGCAACAGGGGCTTCCTGATGAAATCACGCCCTGAAGAATATAAAAAACAGCCTTTGTGATTAACTGTACATTCTTCAACTCGGATGTCATCAACACTATCCTTGCCCACAGATCTGAGTCCTTGTTTCATAATCCTGTGCCTGAAGAGTGGATTGTCTGTTGCCTAAGCACCTGAAGGTAGCTGAAGTGCTATCGGAACATGGGTTGTCATAGTGGTATTTCAAGAGAGGAAACCCGAGAGATTAGAGTGTGTGTGTGTATGTGAGAGCGAAAGCACAAAGGATAATGCAATCAAATTATTAAATTAAGTGAGGAGTGGAAGAAGTAGGTGTTTCTGGCACAAATAAGATTTTAATCACAACCCAAGAGCTTTTATTCTCCCTGCCGCCTCTGCATGGAACACAGGTCTCCGCAGGGAGCTGTCCTTCAGCTGCTTTGCTCATGTTATTAAAACATGTTGATCCTTTTATTATTTGCTGCTTTAGTTAACTCCATCTTGTCTGTTCTGCTACTTTCATTGTGCTATGACAGCTGTTCCTGCTGCCTTTTTACTTTTTTCTTCCCAAAATACGACAGTGAAATACCTCTGATAATAATCTTTATTGCTGACCTCTTTTCCTTGTTTAGGTGCCACTGTCACCTCCGCTGTGGATCTGCTCTCCCACCATACATCTGTCCTGTAAGACTTACTTTTATTGGGAAGATCAGCATGCTAGCCTCAGGGCTAGTCCATGGTTCACTGCTGCATGTGTTCAGGACACTTGGAGGCAGAGACGTTTATACTGGTGATTATTCTTTCTTGGGCTCCCCATCTTATTCATGCTGATCACAAGCAAAGCCTGTTTTACTCTTGAGATCCATCATGCTAAATGGTACTGAAATTACTTTTATCAATTAACAATCTTAAACACTATCCCCTCAGGAGAATCAATATTCAAAATGCGCTGGGATGTAAGCAAGCCTCACAGCTCCTTATCCATTCAATGTTCATGCAGTTTGGGTGTTATATTAATTATAATGAGTGTTAATATATTTGAGGAAAATTACTATGGTTAACAAAGATGACAGTTTCTTGGCGAGAAACGTTCAGTATTGAACTGCTGTATGCAAATGATAATAGTGGCCAGAACCTCAACTAGGGAAGAGACCAGTGAGGTTCTACAAAACAGAGCTCCGTGACATATAGAAAGAGGATATTCTTTTTCCTGTATCAGGGAGATTGGGCTTCATTCTGGGAAGATCTGAAAGATACTAACTAAAATATTTCGCTGTATCAGTTTGGCTTCCTGCCTTCCTCAAGGAACTCCCAAAAGCTAATGTCACTGCTCTTCTCTCAGGATTTTCAGAAATTTAAAATATCATTGGCAGTATGTTCCAAGCAAGCAAGATCATCGATGTTCAGTGGTCCCTATGCTCAATTTGTGGCAAAGGTACTGGCCTCATTTTGCAACTGTAGTTGCCATTCCTCCCATTATTTTGGCTCTTTTTTAATCTGACTGCAGAGCATATAGCTAGCACTCTCCATATATATTCTTAGCATCTCTTTTTCCTGAGACCTAAATTTTGTTCCTGCCTTATAACTCCCAGGAAAGAAGTAAGTACGTGGCCAAGCACTTAAGGGCTGTAACAGCTCTGTGACAATCTGAATTCCAAAAGTCATAAGCTAGATGACCTCTCCAGAGTCCCAGCTCTGTAGGCTAGTGCATTTTGATGACTAAACCCACCATCTGTACCAATCCCCTTAAGCACATGGAACATCTTTCCTCCCATCTGTGTCAAACAGCCTTTGTGTTTCATCCACTCCATGGTGCTGATTAGAGAGAGACGGGGGGAAAAAAAAAGGTTACATGACTAAAGGAGGGCTACGGGACATATAAAAATCATGTGAAGGCTTCATCCATCTGACTTAATGAAAGCAGGAGGTGTAGTTGCTTGTAACTATAAAGCACATAACACATCTGCTAGCAAATAATACTGAATGTAGGGCTACAATTGCTGTCCTGGGCAAGAGTCACCTTGTTGCCCTCAAAGAAAAGGGAAGAGGAGGAACTCTTGGGAAAGAAAGCTCTTGGAAGGCCATTCAATCTGTACTGGTACTATGAATCTTTCTGTCTTTTCCTCCTTATGCTCTGGTTCTTAGATGTTACAAGAGGCCCAGGAGAAGTTAATGCTGCTTCTGAAAAAAAATCAAATCCCAGTGGATTTCTCATCTGAAAGCTGGATAGTCAGCAGGGTTGACTGAGAGCATATTTGTATTACCAGCAGACCTCTTTAGGAAGTAAGAAGAGCTTTTGGGAATTTTAAAGAGAGCAGGAATCTGCAGAGTAGAGAAAACAAAACTCCTTTGTGTCCCCTAACCTTCTACAGAGAAGCTGGAGAACACACTGAGCCTAATTCTGCAGCACTTTCTTTCCTATATTATAAGTCAAATCTATCAGAGTGCAAGACAGACAAGGAGAGAAGTTACACAGACTATTGTCCAGCTTATTTAAGAGCACTGTTATGCTCCCTGTGTACCTGGTGCTTTTCTCGAAGGAGAGGAGCACAGTCAGGTTGGTCTGTGCAGAATGCAATGGCTTTTTCCTTATGGATACAGCATGGCACAGGGTACTGAAATGACACCCTTCAGGCCGGTTTATCTGCAAAGCTGCTTGAGACATTTGCATAAAATTTGCAATATACAAACAACCTTTGCTGGATTCTCTGTTCTCTAGAATAGATAGTACATTCTTTCCAGTCCCTGTGAAATCATTTTTGATATTGTAGAAAAAACATCAGTAAAGCAAACAGCAGTTACAATATGCCAGTTTTTCCCCTAGAGCCAAGTTTTAAATGTCTGCCCAGCTCTCTTAAACATGTGAGTTATGAGCATGATAAAACATTTCTCTTATTAAGAGCCCAAATCCATTCCTGGAGTAATTGCAATAGTATTGGACTAGGAATGAATCCTTGGTGTGCTTTCACGTATTCCTGACACACTCTCTGCCATTCTGCTTTTCTGTTTCTTGATGGCTTATTGCAAGAAACCCTCTGTATGCTTGGAGATACCACATAAGCATGTATTATTCTTTTCTCTCTTGGTATTTCAAGCTATATCATCAAAACCTAAAAGCAGACTCTATGTTTGCCCAAAAAAAGGTAAAATGGCTCATAATGAATAAACAGCATGAGCAAAAGATTTTCTAAACATGTCACAAAATGACAGGAAAATAAGTGGGTCGGAAGAGTCTGCAGTAATCTGGCCCAGTGACTCAGCCCCAATACGCGTTTCTGTGGTCCAGTTACAAGGAGAAGAATGCTTCTATGCGCTGTCATTCCCATAAGATCCACAAGTGAGGTGACAGCATGAGTCACCTCTGCCGTGCACCATCTGGACTGAGGGGGAGCAGGGCAAGGAAACAGAGAGGAGACCTCCCATTCAGCTGTGCCCTGGCAGGTCTCGGAGGTTGTGGAAGGTAATGGCAGGCAGGACTTAAAAAAGAAACAATCATTACTGGACAGAGAAGAAGTGGTTTGTTTTGTTTCAATAGAAATTATTCCATAACAGCTAAATTTTTCTGTTGTCTTTTCAGCTGAGGAAGAAAACCAAATTCCCTAGTGTAAAACCTAGGTACCATCTAGAGCCAAAAAGCAAAAATGATAGTAAAGGGCAATAGGAAAATTGCTAAACGCTCACCTTAACGGTCAGCCAAAGAAAAAGAGATGGCCAGCAAGTTTTCAAATGCTTAAGATTTGAGAGTAAGAACTATTAATACCAGCTACATAAGCAGCAAATATCTTTTTTCTTTGATTTCTGGACAAACAGAGCAGTTCAGTGTGTCTAGAGAGCTGCTGCCTTTGCTGAATGACTTTCAAAGCTAGAAATAGATCTGTGCTCCCTCTAGCATGTCTATAACAGGAGGTCTGAGATTCTTTTGTTTTCTGTTATTAAAGTGCTTGAAGTTAAAAATGAACGTAGAGTGGTTTTGTTGGTTTCCTTCCCTCTCTTCCAAGAGGGTTTGCAGGCACTTAGGTTATTTTTAGTTCTGTTTTAATATATTCCTGTTGCAGAAGTAAAATACTTGTAATTGTTAGAGTTTCTCAAGACTTTGATAATGCCAGTCTAGATGGCCTAAGAATCAGATGTCATGCTAAGTCATGAGTTGACATGATTACATGGATCTCGAGAAGGTTTCAATACAGGGATAAGAAGATCATCTCTTTGGTGCTGTCACCAATGAACATGCTGAACACTAGCCAAGAGCAGCCAGTAGTGATGAAAAAATTTGGGTGGTTGAAGTAAAAAGCTGTGTAGAAATAAAAAATAATTGCTACAGACAGAGATGTTAATGTGTTGTCAAGCTGCAGATTCATTAAATAAGGATTGAGGTGGGGAGGAGGGACATCAGTGGAGGCTGCCTTTGGGGAATCTGGAAAGGTGAAAGTATTCTGTGAATAGAAGAAAACAAGAAGTTTATGGATGCCTCTCTTCTACTGTTGACTCCATTTTGTCCCTGTCAACTCATCTCAGTTTCTTAAAGCTTCTAATTATAAATCTGTGAAATCACAGGCGATGTTTAATGAATATAGCACACGTTGTCTGAGTCATTATGGTGTGTGTTTATCACCTTGTTATTTAGCTCAGCACCTGGTGCTGCTCAGGCTGGAAGACACAGAGCTGGCAATTAAGATAACAGATTGCTGACCAACCTGCTTGGCAGGTCAGGTTACAAATCAGAAGTCCTATGATTAACCTCAACTATTAAAATAAGTGTCTATCTTTTCTTGTTAAAAGTGCTCTCTGATGGAGGAACAGTGGATAGAAGCGCTGGACCACAAGTTGCAAAGTAATGTTGTAATTCAGCTGTCGTTTCAGACAGTTGAAGATGGCAGGACTTGAAAATCTCAGTCTCTGGAGGTCATATTTAAGGCATATTTCACAGAAATTCAGAACAGTGTCTAAAGAAGCTGTCCGTATTTCATTCTCACTGACATTGTTAAATTCTCTTGAGCTTGGCCATCTCCTCTGCCAGTTACGATATTTTACTGTCAACTTCAATAGTAACAAGAGGAGCTTTCCTGGAAATGCTTCACTGGGGAGGGGAATATTTCTCTACATGGCAAAAATTGACTAAGTTAATTTGTCTAAACACATACAATAGAGAAGTTAGATTTAAATTCAGAAGTACCTAACCCCATTGCAGTAGCATACAGAAGACTGCATGTAAAAGCTTCAATTCACTGTTGAATCATCACTGATCTATACTCTCCTACTTATAGCAGAAGGCAAGTGAGAGAGACCACTGAAATACCACAGGCCAAGAGCTACATGTTATTACAGAGCATCCTTGCCTATAAGAAGATCAACTGTGCAAAAGGGTGGGCCACAATAACTGTGAGTACTATACATGCATGATGTACCATGAATACATTATCTTGGATACATGGTCTCATAGAAGACAATTCATTCTACCATCCACTCATGCAAACCAGACCACAGGTAGCTAAGAACTGGGAAATCAAAAACACTTTAGGATTAAAGGTTGCATTTGGAAATACAGTGCTAAATTACTGACCTAAAAATTACTAAGTCAAAAGATTAAAGATACCCAGACCTGCTCCCTCTTCTATTAACAGCAGTTTGTGACAACCACAACATATATTCCATGTAGAAAATGCTATTTAAAGAAAATTTTCTATTAAATAGCTGTCCAACAGAAATAATAATAAAAATTCCTCCTCTTACATTTTTTTCTTTTTTAAGACACAAACATCTCAACTAACAGGTACTAAGTCTACAATTCATTAAATACGTTGCTAATGATATGTTTATCATTACAGACCACTAAAAAAATGCTTTTCCTTTCTGAGCATTTTAATGTAGCATTTTTACTGCTACACAGTTGAAAGTGTAATGTTATATTTTCCTCTGGGGTTGATTGATTGCTGTCAAACAGGGCAAGGGAGATGGCTCTGCAGAGACATCAAACTGAACAAAGGTATTTTTCTTTCTTCTTTGAGAGCTGATTTGTATTTATACTTTCAGCTTAAAGTGCACAGTCTGGAACTTTGCAATTTTGTCCTGAACTCATGTTTCTGAGGCTTCCAGGCTCCCATCTGAAGAGCTGAGAAACCCTCACCAGAGCTGGACCTTCCAGGAGTTCCCAGTTCTACAGTGGGCACGCTGACATCCTTGAGGCTCCCAGATCCACGGCAGTCCCCTAGAAATGCTGTCCCTGATCTCAGAAGCCTCAGTCTTTGAGTATCTGACAACTTTCATTACAGTAACCAGGTTGCACCATTTCCCAGTTTACAGTTTCCTGGTTATTTCCTCAAGGACTCTGGGTATTTGCAGGTGAGACACCATTGCAATGTGCTTGGGATGGGAAAGGTTAAACAGTCACAGCCACAAATTAATCCTATCTTGCAGAAGAGTGTGTGCCACACCAGGCTGTATCAATGGGACAGCCATGGCATCCCTCATAAAGCTGGGCTTGGTATTTTCCCTAACGGTACAGCCATGGTATCCCTCCTAAAGCTGGGCTTGGTGTTTTCCCTAATAGTACCTTATCCTATGAAGAGGACAACCTGACATGTATATTTATTGAAAAATATATAGCATCACACAACTGCCTCCTTCTCTACAGCATCCCAAAGTGCATCCTATGTTCCTAGAGTAAGATACAATCAGGAAAAAAAAGGAAGGAATTCACAGTGAGTTGTATTGTTAAGATTATAGAACTGTGAAGGAAAAAAGATTCATTACTCCTTTCCATGAAAAGACAGATCTTATCAGAAAACACTGACAACAACAATTCGTGAAAAAAAAATCTGGTTTTGTTGGTGTTACTTCTTTGCACTATAGTAATAGCTAGCTGCCAAACTCAGAGAAAAGTACTAGATGCTGTACATATAAATAAACAGTCCTAAGAGAATTCCATGCTTAACCTTAGAGGAGAGGAAACAGATAATATACTGTACAAAGACAAAAAGTAGCAGAGAAAGAATCAAAACTAGTCAAGAAAGCAAAAGTCAGAACACCTGCTTAGCAATATAAAACCAGTGAGTTACCACTGCTGTTCACATCTTTGACAGCTTGTTTATCTCTTTACACTCTCCCTCCCTCTCACCCTTATCCAGGGTGATGCTCAGTGTGTGTCACTGTTGGCACACGTGGCATTAAGCCACTGACAAGTCACAGCTGATGCTACAATAGTGAGTCACTAGAAACAGAGATAAAGTATTTGGTTGAAAAAGTAACTAAAATTTGAAATGAACTTTGTTCATACAAAGACAGCAATCATTGCTGCCTTTTCTCACTTCAGAATGGAAACACTCCACATGAGCAGGCTTTGTAGTACAGTATTACTTTTCCAGTTTAGCCAGTAATGAGAGACTCTTTGTTTCATGTTCCCACTTTGTGTGAGCCTACTAGATTTACTGCACTCATTCTAAATTAAAACATAGGATTTCTAAGTTGGTTTATTGAAGGTTATCATCACCAAAGGAATTAACCTCTCACTTCTGCAGTTCTTGTGTAGCTTGATGTTGCTTCACTTTGCATGTGGTTGCATAAAGCCAGGCAATCAGCAGACATACCTTTTTGTACTTTAAAATACCAATGTGCTGTGCATACTGCGAAAGACATAAAGGTGAGAATCCTATCTGACCTCTGTTGATGTGTTATTGTCCTTACAATGAATAAATTTTTCTCCATGATGAATTTGCCCTAAATTTGAGATTCTACCATTATGTTCAATACCCTATAGAATGACCATTACTGACTATCCCACCTCTACTACTACTAACAATAGGTACATCAATGTCACAACAGCAAAAGGGAGATTTATGGGTTTTTTGCAAAGCGGGAAAAGGATAAAGGTTAAAAATACAAGTAAAGAAAAAGTAAGCCTGATTGGAAGCAAGAAAAAAAAACCAAAACAGGGATTAATTATGTAGTCTGGACAGCTAATGAAGCTGTGGGACTGCTAGTATGAGTTTATTACCAGGGCAAAGTCAAGTTGCAGCAAACCTATGTACATAAAAGGTAATTGTTCCTGGGATTACAAGTAAGCAAACATAATAGTGTAAAATGGTCTAAAAACCTGAATGGATCTATGGAGAATTGGGATGATGTAGATATTATGAGCACTCTGGAGAAGAGGGAGTCATCTAATAACGTGTAGTGAGAGCGTACAAAGACAATGACCAATTTTAATTCTGCTAAGTCAATGTGGAGGTGAATTTGGCTTTTTCACAGTATTAGTTTAGCAATGTAATAATCACACAGACATTAAGCAATACTCTGTTATATTTATAATATTTTTACAGATAAAACAAGTTTCACAAGGTAAGTAAAACTGTTTTCAATAATTGCCTAAAGCAACCTTATAGGGCTTACTATTTAATATCTTATATTCCCTCTACATTAAAAAATTGCCATTCAGTATCACCCACATGGCAGAAAAATTCCCAAGACAGTTATCACAGGTGGAAGCAACTTCCACAGTTTTAGTTCAAGGTCATCCAATATAGCTGGCTCAAGTTTTGCTTTCCATCTGGAAAGCCAGCAGTATCAGGCACTGGCAGGTTTCCCAAGGAGCATGTTTCATGATGACAGTGAATGCCATTTTATAAGAACTCCATACCTTTTCTATTCACAGGCATAGGCAGTAACTGTGGGTGATAAGATCTCACCTATACTATTAATATTTACTGGGTCAGAATATGCTAATACATTTTAAAATGCATGAATTTTGCACTACAAATGATTTTGAGGTTCAGTTTTGATCTGTTCCTATATCATATAGAGGTCTGAGGTTTTGCTGCCTGTCTCCTCCATCAGCTAAGCTGAGCTAACACATGCATTACCCATTTTTACAATTGTGTCTTTCAGCACGGTAGACTTCCATGCTGCCCAGTGATATGAATCCTAAACTGCTTCTGAAGCCACACACAAGTATCCATAGCAGTAACACATTAAATGTGCAACGAAGAGCATGCTGCCTGAGCAGCTCCCTTGGCTTTTTGGGTATGTTATCTCACCAGGAAAGAAAAAAAAAGAAGTGGGACAGGAGAATTAGAAAGGGAGAGAGAGTGTGCATGTTCTGAAGTGGTATATTTGCTTTCCTTAACAGCAAAGCCAGATTGAAAATTTACAGTTTGACCCAAAACTCTTTTTATAGAAAACATTTTAAGAAATGAGCTGAGAGAAGCCTGAGAAGCGAATGAGGGGGAATGCTGGCTAGCTATAAACTGATCCTTTTCCGTACATATTGTCTCCTTCATATCAATACGTGCTGAGTCCTCAGCTTTTCTGAAAATAAACCCAGAAGAGCTGAAGATAGCATATGATGGCTTTAAGCTATATTTTCATTTCCTGGGCTGGCTGGAGATGGTCACAACAGCTCCTAGCATGATTTTATGAAATTTCACAATATAGAATCATAGAATAGTTTGGGTTGGAAGGGACCTTTAAAGGTCATCTAGTCCAACCCCCCTGCTGTGGGCAGGGACATCTTCAACCAGATCAGGTTGCTCAGAGCCCCGTCCAACCTGACCTTGAATGTTTCCAGGGATGGGGCATCTACCACGCCTCTGGGCAGCCTCAGCCAGTGTTTCAGCACCCTCATTGTAAAAAATGTCTTCCTTATAGCTAGTCTAAATCTACCCTCTTTTAGTTTAAAACCATTCCCCCTTGTCCTGTCGCAACAGGCCCTGCTAAAAAGTTTGCCGCCATTTTTCTTATAAGCCCTCTTTAAGTACTGGTAGGCCGCAATAAGGTCTCCCAGAAGCCTTCTCTTCTCCAGGCTGAACAACCCCAACTCTCTCAGCTCCTCTTCATAGGAGAGGCAATGACTACGGTTGCCTGAGCTAAAATGCACAACGTAAATTGTGGCATTACCTAATTGAGGAAGGCTTGATTTTATAATCTGAAAATTGGTTCCATGTAAACTTTAGGTAATGCTTCGTATCAAGTATTCAACTGGAAATAGTACGGACTTCCTGGATATGAAGAGTACAGCTGTCTTCAGCTGCCCTCCTTTTCTTTTTAAAGGAGAAAATAACAGTATGGAGCAAAGCAAAGGACAGCCTTACAAAGGCTAATATCTGACTTGCAATTTGCATCAAGGTCTGAGAAACATCATTACCTGTTAATAGATTGCTTCAGCTGATTTTGCTTTCTTTATTTCTTTGTATTGATAAAAAGAAAAACATTATCAAAAAGCTGGCCTCTTTTAAAGTATACACTACAAGATGAACTATTTCACTTTGGTATATAGCATGTAATCTGTTAAATAGATAAAAGAGTTCAGCTGCTTCCCTTGCTTTTCAGATCAAAAAATTTCAGGGGACAGGTTAAGAACATGCTGTCAAACATCTAATTTTATTGAACTTCACTCAGAATTAAAATGCTGTGTTTTGCAATAAAGAAGCCTCACAAATCTGAAAATCAGAGATGTCAACTGGAGTTTCCTGTACTGTATGTTTTTCTTCACTTCAGAGTTCCACAAAGTTACACTGTTTAAATGTATCTTTGTCTTTAAGTGCTTTAGTTTTAATTACTGAAATGAGGTCTCACATTATATTTAGTATACCAGTAAGGAATTTCCACCTCTATCTGCAAGGCAGAGACAAAAGAGCGTACAAAGGACTACAAAGCAGTACAAAAGAGAGAAAAATCACATATATTGAAACTGTACGGATATTTGTGGTCTTCACTTAAAAATGTGTGGTGTTTCACTTTTAAACAGGGTAAATCATGTTTCCACTGTTCTCACTGAATGTTCACTTTCTCTGTATTTTGGGGAAGTTTTTCTTTAACACAGTGATAGGCAGACTACAGAAATATCTATATTTGTCTAAGAGCAAACACAGGTATTCCCCTTCAACAGTAAATTATTGGTCTGTCACTAAAAACCAGCTGTGGCTGTGGACAGTACATGATTTGTGGGCCTGGTATAGAGAGGCGGACGAATTGCAACACCTTCTTAAAGATATCTTCTGAATTTTAAAATAATTTTGATGGATATTAGTACATACCTGACTCGTCCACCAGTCAGGAATTATGAAATTTCTGGAAGCTGTCAGTAGATGTCTGCCAGACAGTTTAATTTTCAGAGCTGTGCCCTGTAAACTGCACAGAGTTCAGGTTTGGATCGGGGTATGTGGGCTTCTTGGGTGCTGTACTTGGGGTAATCTGAGCAGTGAGCGTTTCTATTGAAGGACAGGTGGAGGACACATGCATTTAACAGCCCTGCATCCAAATATCCCCTAGTTTTCACAAAGGCCTCCTGGGACGAACTCGCCAGTGCTCCATTGCCTCCCAGCCAGAGGCATTGGAGGTGATTGCTAGAAAAATGTATTTTTCTGAGGGCCTTAGCTGGCAGTCCACAGTCCTCTATGCCACATAGCCCAGCAGAAAATAAGGGGAGTGCACAGAGTTTGTGAGGAAGGAAAAAAATTCCTCAAAGCTGTTGCAAGAGGAAGGTGGGTGTCAGGGGAAGGGTTGCTGCAGTGGCCCCACAGACAGAGCAGCCATTTTGTATTGGGTGGTTGAGCTGCCACAGAATGGCAGCCATTTTGTCTCATGTGGCCGCAAAGCTCATTTCACCTGTGCGGGCAAGCAGTTAGCACTGCTTTGCGTGGCTCTGCAGTGGGAGGGCGCCTACGAAGGACTCCCTCTAAACTTTAAAAATAAAGTGTGCCCCTTATTAAAGGAATTTTTGCTGCCCTTTCCCTTCTTTAACCAGAATCATAAACCTGCAGGCAAGTGAAGTCTCTTATCTGGTGATTGACTTCAGTATCATGTGAGTTACTGTTGCTGACTGAGTGTCTAAATCTCTTTCTAAAGGTGGAAAATTTCTTCCTGAGGAGATTAACCTTTCTGTCGATGGCCCAGAGCAAAGATCGTGAGTAATTTTAATATCCAGTACAGAACAAAGCAACTCGCTTATTCACAGTGTGACTGTTGCAAAGAGGTGGGAGGAAATTCATAAACTGAAAAAACAAGCTTTGATGTTTTAACTCAATACTTAATCACAGAAATGTATGTGAAATTTGTTCAAATATAATTGAAATTTTCCTCACTTTAATTTTGAAAACTGAAAATCTGAGTCTGTGGAACTCATAGTATGTTTGATGATAGACATAGGCTAACAGATGAGACTCAGAACCTGCTTGGATATGTATGGGAAAAAAAACCACATAGTTTTGTATGGTTTTTGAACACTACTCTGTACCACTTTTTAAGTCTTATACTATTAAATCTTTTTATTTTTTAGCTTAATCCCACTGCCTTATTCTCAAATACTTTAGGACCTGCCTTGAAATAATAATGATTAATTATCTGGCTTTTATTTCTTCACCATCCCACTCTTTCTTTCACCCCTACAGGGTGACTCTTCTAAAGCTTTTAGTGATGATGAGCTGTTCAGTAAAGATTTTATTTAGATACTGAAGTGCTACCAAATGTGAGTACTGTAATGTAACATTTGTGTAGTGACATAGGAGCAACGTATTTCATTTTATCCCTTTTGTTGTCCTACAGACTTCATTAGTCATTGGTGTTACTTTGTTCAGTGGGCAGAGGGAATATGGACCTCAGAGTATTACTATGGTAAAAATAACGCCTCAATGTCTTAACTTTCAAAGCAAGGAAAGCTGTCTGTATGTTTTATTAACGACTCCCTCATGTAGAGTTCATGTCACTTGAAGAGAGACACATATCGGCAGGAAAAGTTCTTACTTTCATGCACAGAAGTTTGAAAAATGCAAACCAACTCCAGGTCTGCTGAGCATCCAGACCTTGGTAGGGTTTTTTTTTAGCTGGGTTTGTTTTTTGGTTTTGTTTTTTTTTTTGTACTGGCTCACATGCTAACCTTGAGCAGTTCTCTGCCAAATGCCCTTATTTTATGGCTACTGCATTTGTTTGGGCAAAACAGTTAAAGACAATATGTGTTGTTGCAGAGCTGTTTCAAACATCAGTAACAGTAAGTTTTATTATCAACCCATCTCGATCTTCTTTGTGCATCTTCAAGGAAAACAGTAATTTCAATTAGTATTCTTAGAGCAAGTTCCTTCCATGGATTAAACCTGCATCACTCCGACAGGAAGAGCTCACTCTGATTTCCATCAGCAACAGGTCTAGCTTGTAGTGTTTTGTTCTTGAGTTTGTATTCTTGAGTGTGAATATTGTTAAAATACAGTGTCTGTGCTGTGAAGAGTTATAGTAGTTGCTGGTGTGTCTAAGTAAAGCTGATAGGCTGTAGGCCTCTAACAGGAGGGAGCTATGGCCACTATTAGAGATGGTGATACACTCAGAGCACAAGCTTTCCTTTATTTTTATTATTTTTTTTTTTAAAGCACAGCTACAATGTACTTTGTCCTAGCTTTAGGATCTGGCTACATGTGAATAAAAAAAAATCAGTCATACAGAGAGACAGTAAGAAGAATGAACCGTTACTTTTAAAAATTTAGCTAGAGATGTAAGGTGTCGCTGGATGTGTAAGTGATACAGAATTATTTCATTGTGTTCATGGTTTTGTAAGAACTAAAAAAAGCCCAATTTAACTCAAGAGAATTTCTACTCTGTTGCTAACAGCATGAGGAGAAAAAAGGAGAATACAAACATACCACACATTTTCTCCATTATGATATGTATGTTTTATCCTTTTGTTATAATTGAACAAAAAGCTAAAGCAGGTGCAAGAACTAAAGAGATCTGGTTCTCATTAAAGCTGGTCTTGAACTCAGTGGTCTGAGCGTAGGTGTAGTACTGCTAGTTAGCAGCCACATGTTCAAAGTCGAGTCTGCCTTAAACCTGTCTGAGGTGGCTCAGTTTCATGCAGTTGGTTGTATAGGTCGTTCATAGGGGAATCTAGTCCTGTCAGAAGAAAGCAATTACTAAAATTCATGACCTACATACAGACTTCTGATCTTGGGACACTGGCAATGCATTACTTCAGGAAACAACGGAAAAAAATTAAATATGGCCACATATAAAGTCTTCCAAAATATGTCTATGAATTATAGTTTATGTAATTTGCTTAGTTAAACAGATACAGAACTTGGACCACTAAGGTAACCATGAGTTGTGCTGTTAATTTCAGCAAAAGGTCATTAAAAGACATTTGTCATTGAAGACAAATGCAACTGAGCCTCTCTCTCAGTGTAAACTATCCAGAATGAAATGCAGTAAAGAACAGGTGCTGCTATATTACTTGTGCATCACTAGCAACATGCTTCTCACTTGTCAGGAATAAAATGTAAAAATATTTTTAAAAATGAGATAAAGTCAAATAGACAATTTTTTGGATTTATATTTTTTTCTTTAAGGACAGGGAAATGCTTGTAGCAGTGAATCAAGGTTCCTAAAATTCTTAACTCTAGGGTTTAGTATCTAGTATTTTAGTGTGGGCTTATGCTAACTAGGAAGTGCTCTTTAGTTTGGCCAATAGCTCGGAAACCTTGTGGTTTCCTCTTTGCTATCAAGATCTCGGTCTCCCAAAGTTTGCAAGACCCATTGAACAGCAGGCGGTACAGCCAAAGCTCAGGAGTGATACTTAGCAGTAAAAGCTATTAAGAGAAGCATGTTCTAATGATGGAGGCCTCTGAATGAGAGAGGCTGCTTTTTCTTTCACACTTGATGAGCCAGTACGAAGAACTTGCCTGTTGTAAATGGGCTTAGAAAGACGGGAAGCCTACACAGGGCTTGAAAAATCATGATCAGTGCAGTCTTGGTTCACAAGTAAAGTCCCAGTGCAGAGACAGATACTATCTCACCATTTTACTCAGTGGTGTTAACAAACTGAATTCAACTGCCTCAAGGATTAATGAGCAGTGTCAGGATATCATGCCACAGAGAAGGGAGCAGTTGGGCTAGAAAGCTGTGCAAATATCCCTGGAAAAGCGGTCATCTTGGCCCGCTGCTGCTGAAGGAATGAGAGGGTCTGCGGCAGTGGCACAGACCTCAGTCCCTCTTGCTGAAGACAGTGGCAGCAGCAACAAGCTTGGCTTTCCAAGACTTAGATCTAAGACAAAAAAGTGGGGCTATGTCTGGCCTCTGTCACCTGCCTGCTTTGTTGATACTTAGGGCCAAACCTAGTGGAGACTTTGATGCTCAGAAGAGCTTTCCTCACTCAGCCAGTGAACAGCTGGGGAGTGCTCTTGGGTAGCTCTAGGCAGAGTGCGTTTGGATGATATCTAATGCAGGAAGAGTACTGTTGCACAGTATGAATGTCAGTTATATTCCCTTTCCAATAAGCAAGCTCCTCTGTGTTAAATTCCTTACTCAAACACCTGCTAGGCAATACAGAGTAAAGAGTGTGCTGAGCGTGACCATGGAGGAAATGAAAAGAACAGACTGGATACAACAACAAACAGAACAAGTGAAGAACATGCAAAAGGTGACAAGCAGATGTCCGCCATGGCTCTCATTCACTGGGACAGTTTACTTCAGTGCTTTGTTTGATATAGAAAATGTCAAGAGAAGTACAGGGTTCAATGAGGAGGCTTCTTCCAGATTAAATTTATGTACAAGCCAATAACCAGGAGCTTGACTACCAGGAGCACGTGTGACAAAACCTTTCCTGTTTACTTTATTTGTACCACTACAGCATTATTAAAGCGTCACTATTACCAGTCCGTATTTCCAAAGGTGTCTAAGCAGTGATTCTGGGCTGAAGTCTTCTGGGATAATACTCAAAGATAGATGTCTGTGCTGTTTGAGGGTGAGGCTTTCAACTTCTGGCAGTGCAAGTCAGGACACTGAAATTAACCTCCAGGTGTAAGGGTTAAAGTACCAGTCCTATCTTTTTACTTTAAAGGGAGAAGAGAGCAAGTGAGTTTTTTCAGGCTACTGTAGCTTTATTAAAACCAAGGGTCTGGGTTCAGCAGGTTTTAGATCTACTGAGGTTCTTGGCCTGTCAGCAAAGGTGTTAGTTTCTGAACTCAGGTACTCACAGAGAGATGGGACTTCAAAGTAATATACTCCTTATTAATAAGTCCCAGTCTTCTAAATTGAGTGATTTAGGAACATAAACCCTATTGACTTCATCATCAGAACTGGATTAATATTCATTAACCTTCAGTGAAGCTCCTATGCCTGACCCTTTTGGCAGTTTTGAAAATCTCTCTTGGAGTATTGCTATTTAATTTGACACATCAAAATGTGTTTTGTGTTCATAACTTAATGGCTTCCATTTAACAAATGTCAAATCTTGGCTGCTATTAGTCCAGAACACAGTGTGCTCTCTTGTGACATGAACTGTCTAAGACCACTAATGAAGTGAGGAATAAAGCTTGAATTAGGTTAGACTGTGGAAGCTCCAAATCCCCTACCTGTTGATATTTTTTTCAGACAAATATTATTCCCACAAAGGATTGAAGTCAGGTATAAAAATATGCTCTGTAGACACGTACTTTGCTAAAGTTTCCCTTTGTAAGTAATAGATCCCTTTTATGTCTTCTGCAAATCATGCTGAATAAAAAGGTGCTGAGTAAAAAAGGTGATTTCCTTTGCAACTACAAAAATAATTTCCCAATGGCATTTTGCAAGCAGTCACCTAACTGGGATGCTCTTTATCTTTCTTCCTTTTAAAATGTCAAGCAGATAAAAGTCTTCTAAATAGCATTCTTTCCTATTTTGATTAATTTTGCATAGTGTTTTCCCAGAAGTATTGATACTTACATAAACCTGAGTTCTGATTCTCTTCTGACTAAGACTTCCCGAAGTCTCTGGATCTTTGCCATCTCAAGCTCAATTTCCTCAGGCATCATTGTTGTTTCAGCCATTGAAATGATGTCAAGTTGATCTGTGTGTGAAAGCAGAGAAAATGAATTAAACTATTCAAACTGTCTTAATCGGGTTTTTTAGGAATGTAAATTTAATCACAGAGCTATCTGACTATGGGGTAATTAATGCAAGTAGTAAAGAATATTCTAACTGAATGCTACGTTGACTGGTTTCTCTATTGTTTTGCTTATTACTTTCAATGTAACCATTTTGAAGTGAAAGAATCCCTAAGCCAAAGTGACATTCATTTTGTTAGTCATAATCTAAGGAATCCCAACCCAGTGAATAACTATAGCTACTGTTCTTTAACTGATATCACTACAACATTTGAAGGAACAGCCATAGACTGCTACAAAACTCACTCAAAGCAATTACTTGCAACTCTGAAGAGTCCTATCTTGGTGCAAGTGCAGGCAACGTAAACTGATGAAGGTTTCCCATCTTTAATTCTCATAACTCTTTATGCCATTCCACCATCTCAGCTTGACTAACAGCTAAAGCCCAGACCCGCTAGAGAGGAGCCAAGAATGTGATTAGAAATGACGCAGGGCCTAATCCTTCAAGGGCCTGAGTGTTTCTCACTAGGGCATTGCAATCAGTTGAGGAGACAAACAGCACTTTGTAGTAACTACTTGGCAACTGGTAAAAGTGGAACTGCCGACAGACAGAAGTCCAGGGTCCTTCTATGATTATTTCTCTATAATTGATGTATTACCTCTTCTAATCTAGAGAGAAAAAGGGCTATGAACTGTGTTCATTGAAGGTAGAAGGGACCAATTTATAGAAGGTGGATTTGGGAAGGAGCAACTTGGCCTCTGGAAAAGCTTATTCAAAGGGTTCACCATACTTGGCCTTCATTTTGAACAAGAACTTAGAGACTAAAAAATAGAGTGCCTGCATGTTTTGGCATCCAAACGGAGACATATTCCTGAAAGCCTGTTTCAACTGCATTGGTTTAAAAAAGGAAAATGGAGAGGTCAAAATGTACTCAGCATGATTATGCAGAAAACAGGAGACAAAAAGCATCAGAAAAAAAGCTATTCTATTGATTAACAGATGAATTCTGAAGTCCCTCATGACAGACTAAGCACAAACAGCTGAGAAGAATTTCTGACAGAAACTTGGTAGTAGGAATGAAATTACAAAATCTCAACAAACACAGCCCCTGCATGAGCTTAGTTCACAAAGACCTGTTCTCCCAAAATGGAAGCAAAGTAAAGAAAAGGATACAAAGAAAATACATTTGCTTTCTATATAAATTTTTTTTTTTTTTTAAAGTTATCCTGCTAGTATTATCTGCAAGTTTTGGCTTTACTTCATAATGAAGAAAGTGGGCAAATAAATATTAAAAATCATTTTTTTTTCCAAGATAACAGAATCTTGAGAAAAAAAGTGGCACAGATTTTGAAATGTCTCTCATGAGAGAACAACCATTTCTCAGTAGTTGTTTTTAAAGCTCAAATTGCAAAACTGGTTGCTAAGTAAGGCTATCTATCTTGTGTGTCTGAACACACAACTGCTGCCTGTAGAAGATGGATTTTCCTATTAGAAATCATTGTGTTTGCTGGGGTATATTTAGTTGAGGTATAGCCTAGATGTCCTAAGAAGTGTTGTTCCAGCTCTGTCATCAATGGCTAGCTTCACAGTGTAAAGCACATGAGTCTTTTGAAATCTCAGCGACTAACTTAGATGCTGAAATAAAACCTAAAAACCTCGGAAATTCTAGATCTGTTTGAGGAAGGTTGAACACCACTGAAAATGCCTTAGGGACTGTATGCAGCCCCACCCTTTCCCTCCCCTCACACCCTTATCTGGGTGTGTGGGAATGAGGAACCATAGCAAAGCCTTGAACTTAGTAGCAGAGTACCTAACATGCTGTGCTACCACTAACAGATGGGCAGAATTATAATTCAGTATTCACTAGATGTTTATCAGACATCAGTCAAAAGAAACTAGAACAAAGATTCTGTAAGTATAGTTTTGCCTCTTGTTGCTTTTCAGGGTTGTGGAGTTATTTTAATTGCTTGCAGCATAATTGGCTTCAGTACAAATTTATTTTCCAAAAATATTAAGCAGGAGATAGGAAGTTATTCTGATGCTACCGTGGATTAAAGCCAATAATACTGGTAATTAGAAAGATAAACCACAAATATATTACACATACATACATATTTTAAAATTAGTTCTCAAGAGCTCAGAAAACAGAAAAAAAAAAAAGTAACTATCTTATTTCCACTCTGCAACTCTAGCTGTAAATGCCCCAGTGTTACCCCTTGGATCAGATCAGCTATCATACTGTGATTTCAATAATTCAGGAGGGGAATCATGAACAAGCCTTATGCCCTGAGTATGTGCTTAAAGCCAACGCAAGAATTAGTGTGACAAGCAGTACTGTAGTCTGACCTCCTGCAGAACAGTCACAGATTCTCCTTCACATCCCACTCAATGTGTGCTTGAACCAGAGAAAATATTTTTGAAAGCTATCCAAAATTATGCAATGTTTTCAAAAAAATCAAAAAAGTAAGCAAAGCACCACAAGTTTGAAAGTGGAGGGAAATAAATATAAAAACCATAAGACATTTGTTCACAACTTGACTGCAAACTTAGAGATGTAGGTAGAATAATACAGAGATATAAGGAGTGGCTTTGTTTACCTTCATAGCAGTGCAAGTGCTGTGAACATACTGTAAGGTAATTAATTCTCATGGAGATCTCAAACTGGAAGGAGGATTGGCAAGAGCTGGATTAAGGGAACTTTGAGAAGAAAAACACACCAAGCAGTTGAAATGGGAAGAAATTTGAAGGTGAGGATATAGAGAACTGAGTATGGAGACACTGTGGTGCTGGAAGAGATTAAGAGCCAATTCTAGAGGGGTGGGCATGGTCTTCCAAGGGGAAGGAACTGAAGTCAATCCATACTTTATGCATGTTCATCTGTGCACTATTAAGGAACGCTATCATTTTTGCATTGAATCTCCAGCTTTTCTAAACCTCCCTTCCTAACAGGTGAAGACTAAGTGAGCTCCTTTGACAGCTGCCAATTCCCTTTATATAGGTGACTCCATAGGTCTCATAAACCCAATACAGCTGCAGTATACCACCCACTTTGGCCCCCTCTGAAGAGTATGCATTTTTAAGGCAGGCTTTGAGGGAAAAGGCAGTTAGAACACCGTATTTCCCAGAAATCCTGAAATAGTAGCACGCAGGTGTCAGGACACTCTGGAAATACAGGCCTCTGAAGAGGCCACAGGTCAGGATTCCCATCTCACACCTTCACTATTGTGATCCTCACAAATCACCAACCTGTTTGTGTCTGAATTTCTCTTCTAGTATTGTGGATAACTGTTTGGCCTACCTGGCAACAGCTATGCTAAAGGATAATTAATTATTTTTCATCAAATGGTTTGAGCTCCTGGGATGTATACCACTTGGGAAAGAATATGTTAACATTATTAAGCCTTTGAGTAAAGCTCTAGCTCTGTCCCAGTGATGAATGACACCTTTAGTGCTTTGAGACATGATTCTGAACAGCTTCATACAAAAGTCGCTTACCTTTTCATAAAAGAAAGTAGAAACGTTTCATTTTATTTAAAGCAGGCATGCATTAGTCAACTATTTTTTAGCATATATTGTTATTAAGCTCTGTTTCTGGTAATGAGCCAAAATTCATAAAGCAAAAGTGGAGACAACACTGAGATTAGTCACAGCCAGTGACAGGATGAAACTGTTTTGTCTGCTCTTCAATCTCCAGGATAATTTTCAGTGACAAAGAAACAAGTAAAATATTATTACTGTATGCACAAAGATATTAGCATTAAAATAATTACGATATAGAAATAAAATTATCAAGTTATTACATATAATGAGAGGGACTGAAGAGGTAAACCTGAAGCTATTTATGCATATTTTTGCTTCAATTTAAATGCAGACTGGTACAGTTAAACTGGGTATTAACTTAATGATCACATTTCATCCTCAGTGTGCCAGTCAGAAATGGAACATTAGCCACCTGTGATGAAAAGCAACAAAAAAATAAAATGCCTATTAAGTCAAAAAGTGCAAAGAAAACTTTAACAGAAGCCTGAAGTGATACAATGAGAAATGGGAGAATGCATTACACCTGGTGTCAATAGTTTCAGACAAATCGATAAGGAATGCTGTAAGGAAAAAGTAATTATCAGCAAAAATCCTGCTGCTGTCACTTGATGTGAGCATATTGTTCACTGAGGAGCTCATTGTGCTCCACAATCATTAGCTGGTTTAATTCTAATTTGGGGGTTTTGTTATCATCATCTTTGTAAAAGACAGAGGCATGGAGAAGATGAGGTGTATCAGCAACACAAAGGGTCCCAAACCTATGCTATAGGAACCCAAAACTATGTCATTGTTATTCTGGCGGTATTCACATACTGAACAGCAATCAGACCTCTACTCCATGAACACCTAAAGCAGTATGCAGGCAATTTGCCGTCTAGAGGCAGTAAGAGCTGAGTGATGAGTTGCTTATGGATACATAGCAAGTCTGTGGCAGAGCCAGTACAAGGCCTGCTGGATCACAGTGTCTCTTCAGGACATTGTTTATCCTTTTTCTTGCTTGTGAATCTGTTGCTGTTCGAAACTATCAGTCACTCAGCCTTGAAGAGTCATCTCACTCATTTAGCAACAGAAGAGCTCCAGCACAGGTAAGGGTAATGGCCCAGCTACTCTGCAGCTTGTTTTTCATCTTTGACATGGGTGAACCATCTTAAACGAGACTCTGTTTGTTCAATCCATGACTGCTGAGAGCTCTTTAAAGGATTGCAGTACAAATCAGCTGCATGGCTTCTCTAATGTGGACACCACTCAGCAACAAACCTGGCTGCTCAGCCCACTCAATTACAGTGCTTCAGCTGAAAATTATTTTAAGTCATTGTTGTCCTGGATTGGATTTAAACTGAGCAATCTGAAGCCTATTTTCACTCCCTTAAATTGTCCAATAATAAGATAATCCTTGGTAAATACCGTTAATGGCGAAGTTTTGTTCCAAATCTGGGTCAGCACTTTTGGGGCTTTCTCAAGAATTCAGTGAAATTCTCAAATTTCTTCACTGAAGTATATTAAATGCTAATAGAGCATGGTGCAGCAAGTGCACTCTTAATGCTGTTTCAAGTATCAAAATCAAGACTTTAAAGACCACTATTAGTTGACGAGCCAGAGTAAGCAGGAGGCACAGGTTAGAGACAGATGAAGAGAGAACCAGATGGTGCAACTTAGAAACAGCACACTTGGTGGAAACTGAAATAGTTGCATAATGCAGAAAAATAAATTGTTATAGTACAAAATATTCCAGATAAAAAATGTTCATGTGAAAAGAATCATATGATTCCTGTAGTTTGTCACAAGCTTGTCACCTGGAGGCACGAATGACTAGTCTTGTAGCCAGGCCTTTTACTATAACTTTTACTGTTGCCTCAAATGTATTCAGAAGCCCAGAGTTGTTTTTTTTTTCTCTTTGATTTAACCCATCTGGAGCAGGATGCAGTGGCCAATAACTAACCTGTGCAGAAAAAAAACTACATCTAATTGCTTATTCCTAATCCAGCCTGCTGCAGCATTCTATTACTTGTATCTTAACAATGATTAAATTTGGCATGTGTGTGGAATGGTATTTATTCAACGTTTTATGCTGGAATTACCATATAGATATAGCTAATAGCTAAACACAATACAAACAGCTGCAATATATTTTGTTCCAGGCTTCCCTAACAGGCAGGCAACATTGTGCAATTTAAAATGGGTAGACTGGGGGAAAAGGAGAAGATGGCATAGGATAATACCAGCGTTGAAGTGGCCTGACTGTCATGGTGCTGAGTATATCCCCCCACACTTGCTGGTTTGACTGCCTGGGCTCAGGGTTGGTTTGGACATGGTGCAGGTGACTGGCTTTGAGAAGCCAGGATCTCGGGGAATGTCACAGTCACCAAATATGCCTGCTTCTGAACAGTCATTCAGGGAAGGAGAAAAAGAAGATGGGGGATTTTTCTGATTCATGGGGAATTGTGGTGCATCTATGCTTCCAGTAAACCTGAAATACAAAGTACTGGCCACCTCAGCTCTGTACTGTGCCGCATAAAGACCACTTTATGTTCTGAGATAAACTACTAGACTAGAGCAATCCCTTCACATCTGCGGTCCATTTAGCAGCTCCTCAGTCAAGAGATCAGAATTTCATGTCTGCAGAGAGACACTCTGATACAACCTGTAGAGAAGCACATCTTGCGAGATGATCAAAATGAATTACCACGCATTTAAACTTGCCATTTGTGGGAGGAGAGGAAATCTTGCTTTCATAGTAATGGTTAGAATCACTGGGAAAAGCACTGTTGCAGCGTCAGCGGCAGTGAAAATATATTTATTTTGCAACAGGAGAGAATAACAAATACTTTCTGCCATCCCTTAGGACGATAGCTGCTTTTGCACAGATTGCTTATGGAAATAGATTAATTTTTTTTGTAATCAAAATGAAAATCTGCTGATTGTAGGACATATTAACAGCATTAGTAAAGACTAGGAAAGGCACGAGCAACCTAAAAAGACGTACTTCTTATATGGCAAATACACCAATTTGAGAAGGTTTTGTTTCAAATTTTGCTGAATTAATTTGTTGAATTAATTTGGTAAATTAATTTGTCAAATAATCAACTTTTGGAAGAAGTCATATATGGATACTATGATTATTTCTTTTGCTTTATTTATCTGCCTCTTCTCATTCAGTATTTGACCACCTCTCAGTCTTGTTTAGTATTCAACATTGAATATCAAAGATAACTGTTTCTGTAATATATGAAATTATTCCTTCCTGTTTTCTAATAATAGGCTACCATGACTTACTATAAGTATGTGCAGTTTTATGCATAGCTTGAATCTGTTATAACTTATACGTATTTTCTGCCATCTCTGAATAGTCTGATCAGCATTCACTAAGCACATGTAAATAACTTCAAAATTATAAACAAAACAAAAACTGGAGTTTTCTTTTATGCAGAAATCTTAGCAGTAAGCCCTACACCATATAGACTCTGTAGGGGGAAAAAGCAGCCACATTGAGGGGACAGGAAAGTGTGAATTTGTCTTGTGGAGATGATTTGCTCTACAGGTCCCTTCTCCTAATCCAAGGGTCACTGAAGTCAGTAGGAGTCTTTCACTTCACCCTATTTTTTTCCTTTTTTTTTTTTTTGCATGTGTCATATATAAATTGCCCTTCCAGGCATGCAGCTATTTTTGCCTTTGAAGAAGAAGAATAAGTTTGAAAAAGTCTTGGAAGTTCAGACTTGGCGCTTCAGAAATCTGTAGAAATATGCTGGTATTCTCTAAAACTGACTAACAACCTGATGAATTTTGTGGAGCTGGGCTGTGATATGCTAGCCTTTGGTCAATGCTGAGAGAAAAAAGAATGCCAGAAAAAAGCAAAATAGTAAGACAGAACTGACATTCATAATTTTGTTGAATTCAACAGAATTTGAATGAGCCTTTGAACTACCACATGGTAACAAAAAAACCCTATTGCTAAAAACCACCAGAGGTCATTCTGGTTTGCCATATCATTTACTTCCAAGGTATATTAAATCATCTGATGTGACTCAAGCTGGCTCTGTTCAAACAGTCAGCTGTGGTCTGAGTGCAATAGCACGATTTTAATATTGGGATTTATTTTGTCCAGGTCATGAATACTTTTTTTTTTTTAAATTATCACAGTTAGATTTACAGCCTTGACTTATTACAACCTGAGTTTCCACTTCAAAAGTGTCTCACTCATGCTCTACCATATGACCCCATTTTAAAGTTAGGTAAGCAGAGAATATAAAAAGCACTGTGTGCAATTGCCCACTGCACTTCCAGAATCACTGCCTTGTCTGTTCCGTATCTAAGAGCCTCTTGTTATAAAAAGATTCTTTTAGTCGCTTATCCTGTACGTTCCTGTTCTTATCTACAAGCTTTGACCTTTTATTTTTCATTATTTACCTTTGCAGAAAGCCTGTTGGCAGCAGTCTATTCTTCTCCATTTCAGGCTTTTGTACACTGTGGTCTCACTGAGATTTCTCTTGAAATATAAATGCCAGATTCCCAGTTTTGAATATTAACTCCTTCCTCTAACTCTCAAAGTCCTTTTGGTTTCTATGGTATCATACTCAAAGTATTGCACACATGTCTGATGTAAGAAAGTGCCTGTACCTGCCCAGTGCACAAATGAGATTCTTAGTTGCTTTGCATCTTTTATGCTGTACTTCTGTAGATCAAGTAGTATTGCACTGAAGAAAGGCTGGTTTAAAAACTGAACCTGAAAGGGATCCTGCTTTGAGTTTTCTAATTCAACTATATATTCCCAAGCAGAAATAGACATTCAGGCAGTAAAAGTGATTGCTAATTAAGGATGGTCTTCAGTACTTTGCTAACTAGAAGTTTTATGGTTAAATGATCGTTCCAACTTCCTAATTTAGGGTCAATTTTCTGCCCTTGTTCCCTATTTAAAGATATATATCAGCACAAGTCCATAATGGTAAGATCTATAAAGATCCTGCCTCTCAAAAAAAAGCATCAATTAAATTGTCTTGTTTGTTATCCTGAGAAATTTATAAGCAGTAATTATTCTTGGCTTTGTCTTTTGTCAATTTATGACAGTTCCAATTTCCTAAGTGGGTAATTATGCAACCCTTTAATCTTACACTTCCCCGGGGAAAAAGATCTCTCTAGTCTTAAGAAACTGCTCTGTGCATAGAAGACTTCATTTTGGTTGTAATGATATCCTGAAAAAACAGCTCATCTCTCAATAGTTGTTCATCTTTCTCTCACGATGATGACCCCGTGAATCTGAACCAGTCTGGATTTCTTGTAGAAATCTAATGTGATGCATAGGACTTAATGTAATATTCAGACTTAATGTATCTTAAAATCTATACTGCCATCCTGTATTTGGATGATAAATTCCACTTGTTCTATCTTGCACTTAAGCTTTCAGATTTCAGCATCCTCCTGACTTTTGATGCTGTCAAAATTGTGGTACTTATCTACTTGTGAAGACGGAGATTTTGGTTACCTAAGAGGAAAGGATCAAGGACAGGAGAAAGGATTGTTTATGTTAAATGATAATGGCTGGTGTAAAATTAAGTAGAGGTAAAGAATAAGCTTAGACTGGCAACTAGTAACTATCCAAAGCGATAACATTCTGAAGCAGTCTTTCAAGTAGGATATTGGAGGAAAGGAAAAAAAAGCTGTTTTAAACTAAGATTAGAACATATGGATCTTTAAAGGGTCTGGCCTCACTTTGTGGGGAAAAAAACCAGACAGGTCCTGTGAATAAATTCAGGTACTGTATGATTGTCTGCAGTTGCAGGAGGGTGGACTCAGGAAGTAGAAAAGATTAATTTGACCATTATCTGGGACTTTATTCTTTAAGGTAGGATTTAGCTTTTTGAGGTCCAGTGTCCTCTGCAGTCAGACACTGCCCACATAAAGATGCCACACTCTTTCTCCATGTAGGAAGTCATAAGGATCCATCCCATCAAATTAAACTATCACTTCAAAATAGCACACCATCTCTGCTTTCATATTCTTCCATCTGGATCTAAGGGTGTTTGCTTATGCAAGGAACTGACTCAGTACAATAGGACAATTTGCTACCTAATTATCTGTAACTAGAATAATTTATTTTCTAACTGTACATCTATACATGATTTGGTGCTGTTTTATAGCACTATCATTATGATTTACGTGTAGGTTTTTTCTACTACTGAGAGTTCTACTAGCTTTCTCTATTTTTATATCATGTCTTTGATCTGTGACTCACAATACCCTGGATAGTCCCGTAAACAGTCAATCTTAGGGAGAGAGGGAGGACTTTTCCTCAATAGTACCCCCTCTGGCAGCAGTTTAACAGCTAATACAAACCATATTTACAGATCAGGAAACAGAATTCCAGCACTCGCAGCAATAAATGCCTAAGGAGTCAGAACTTAATATTGAACTAAATGTTTCTTTGAAAATACAAGATAAGTATAACTTCCTATGAAAGTCTTCCCATAAACAATGAAATAAAAGCCCCAAGCCTGATTTGACTGTGCCATAATATTAAGTCAAAAATACAGATTTTTTTTTTAATGTGATTGAAATTTGCTGGAAGTGCTTCTGATGTAAATAAATTCAGGGTATGCAGACATATGTCCACTAACATAAATTACCCTAATGACACTCACAGATTGGGTCTTGAAAACCCTTAGAGGCTTTGACACTCCAATTATAGGGCTCAACCTTGCTACTTTGAAGTTGATTCCAAGACTGTCTAGGCAATTTGCATACCCCAGCCAATTGCCCTTACAGTCAATGATAACAAGATTGCACACATCTCTTCAGCCTGTTAGAGGGCAAATGCATAAAAATGAAGAAAACAGAATGATGAAAATTGCAAAGGGAGTTTGGAATTAATGTCTTTTTATAAAATCCTTTTTAAACTCAAGTCCCATTGAATTAAGAAACCCCAGAGACATTATTCGTGGATTCACATGTGATTCTCCACTCAGCTGAAACCAAATCCTCGTTTTAATATAAATTGCATCTCTGAATTGAGACCGTTTTCAAATATCCAGATTCAAAATTTGGCAGGTTTAATTTTTTTTTCTTATGATGGCTGTGATAAGGTCACTACAGCTCATGCCTTCACATGCAAGGTGGTCTGCAAGTGACTGATCAGTAGCCAGCTTAGTATCATCTCAGTACAGTTCATATCACACATCAGACATAAAAATCTAGCAACACAGAGTGTCTTTACTGGTGTCTCAGATATACTGATAGAGTGGAAAAAGGACTTGCTCACATACAGAAATTTTTTCAGAGCAATTACAGCACACTGGAAGGGCATTATCATGATTGGTGTGACCATTTCAGACTTCAGTTTCTAGCATCCCCAGTGCCTGAACTGAGCCACAAACTCTCTTCAGGACTAGTACAGTCCATTGGCAAAATAGCCTGTGGTATCTCATCCAGACATTTCTGTTGTGTATAAAGAAGGATTAAGTGGTTTTGAGTGGGATTTAAAGAAGAGCTGTCCATATAATTAGGTCTGCAGAGAATTATGACAGACTTAACAAAATACGGTAATTGAATTGTGCAAGAATGTTATCCAGACTTCCTACTGTTATTTCCAATTTTAAATAAACTCTAGTTTGGGTATCAGTACCACATTCCTTGTTGCCAGATGCTTGGACAACAGGATTTTTCACACATTTGGCTGGTGGCTTTAGATGAGGTGTGAAAGCAATTTCCCCCAGACCACATTACATGTCAGTCTGAAACTAAGCAACCTAATTTGTCTTGCTGTAACTGAAATAATAGAGTGGCATTTTTCCACTTCTTTCTAGGAGATGTACCACCATGTATTTCATATCAGTGATTCTCCTATTGACCTAACCTGATGGAAGGGTGCCCTCAGTATCCCAGTAGGTCTAAAACCAGAAGCTTCTTCTAATATTCTGTTCTTCTGGTTTCTCTCTCTTCTCTCTCCCCCTACCCACAGATAAATAAATAAATAAATAAATCTTTGCAGATGAGACAAATTAACTGATCTTGCATGATATTGTTTCAGCACTCAAGTAAGTGCTGCTTGCAGAAAACCCAGTGATTTAGCTCATTTGTTTGTGAATAACAAGTCATTACTACTGTTCAGCCTGCCTCAGCCTGACCTGGATTTTGTGAGGAGTGGCAGGCAGCTTTGGTGCAGAGGTTGGTTTTCTCTGAGCTTGCGAACAGGGCACTAGCCAAGGAGCTATGCATCCAGCTGTGCTCTCTGCTTCCTCCCGGCTCAGGAGAAGGTGTGTAGTAAATTGCTGTACATCTTTCCACTTCAACTTGCACCTGCCAAATCTTTCCAGCAGCCAAGAAGAGGGACAGGGTAATGGCCATGCCAGTTCCTCACCCCTCACCACCTGCCTGTTCTAGGGAAGATATAGGCCCCTGATTTGCTGTGCTTTATTCATAAGCAGCTTAGACCCAAGATTTGAGCAGCTTTGGGATGGAAAGGGAGCTGCTTACTTTCTTGAACAAACAGCTGTTTCTTATCACAGTCACAGCTATGTCACATATCACAGCCTTAGGGAAGATTTTCTTAATTATATACCCAGCCTGGGAATGTGTCCCATTTAAAATGCTGCCCAGAGAAATTCTCAGTACCAAGGTAATATGTGACCTCATCCCCTCACACCAGGAAATGAAAGAGAATTATCCCTGCTTTGCAAAAATCAATGTGTATGATACAAATACTTGGTGCAAAGTTGGAGGTCTCTTATATGAGAAGCCAGCTTTCTTATGAGGGAGGTCTTAGAAAAACTGATAGTTTTTTTCATTTGAGCCCAGAATCTGATCTCAGTACATCTCCACATTACAAAGCTTAAGGTCTAGATCTTGACATATACTGAACATACACGTCTCTGGAAATCAGCCGCCACAAAACCAACAGACCAGACTCCTGTGTTTCTTAAGTGGAAATTCCCTGTATGAATTAAACATAAGCTCAAAAAGAGCTAGAAACAGATTTGTCATTCAGTAAAATATTGGGATGCCACCAGCATGAAATCTGTTGTTTTTAAAAATGAATTAAGCTAAATTGCTTCCTTTTTTCTTCCTGTTTCCCCCTCAGGTAAACTTTCCTATTCAATTCTTTGGCTTTACAATGAGATTTTCCTATGTCATTAGGTGTTTATATCTCCCCTGTTGCTATATGAAAACTTCTTGCAACCAGCAAAGAAAATAATATTGACCCTATTCAGGAAGTGTTATCAGATAGACTGAATAGACAAAACACACTCACTGTAACCTGTCTCAGACCACTGTTCATGTATGTTGCTATTAACAGACTAATAATAGATCTTACAGAAGTGTAATTTAAGTAATCAGGATTAAGTAATGAATTTACCTTTTGTTTGCAATCTTAAGTTCTGTTTACAAATTCTCATTTTTATTGGGAATTTATTTGTAAAAAATAAAAAGGATAAGTTCCTTTTAGTTATTTCCTCAGAAGTCACTATGCAAAGTTAATCACCTCCTGGATTAAGTAAGCCTTTGGTGATGAGTCTCATTTTTACCGACCTTTCTTCTGAATTGATTATCTCTGACCTAATTTGTGTTAGTGCAGACTGGGGTATAAACTAATACTCAAGTATTGCCGTAAACAGTTCATGTTATTTTATTTGCATCTGTTTGCACAACTTTCAGCTCATTTGCAATATTGATTCATTTAGAAAGATACACATCTCAAAATGACCATCTTCCATGCTGCCTGTTTCTTTATTTGACTCATCAGCAAACACCCATCTTATCCTAGCCAATGCCCTGGTTTTGCCCACAGAAATGTCATTGCTATCCAGTATTCCGGAATAGCATACAGAAAACTTCTCCCTACTGCTTGTAAAAGAGCACTTTCCATAGTACCTAGAAACTGATGAGAATTCTGAGACAGTTTTTTCTTGCTTGCAACACAGTGGTGTAACACCTTCCCAGCATGAAAACAGCTACATTAGATTTACTCTGTTATGACTAGCCTCATAATTTTAAAACAATGAAATTAAGTGTTATGATTTTCTTCACTGTAAGAAATCATTATCAAGGTATTTTATATCCAGACTATTCTACATAAAAGGTAAACACAATAAACTTTCTTAACAATTACTGAGGAAAACACTCACATCAGCAATTAGGAAATCACTGCAACAAAATAAAACTAGGAAGATGCTTGAAAAAAATGCTTTGCCTGGCTAAGATCCCTGTTGGAAGAGCTATCGTACATGCTCTTTATTTTTGATAGGGAATTAGCCTGAAGTTTCAGCACCCTTGAATTATACCTCTGCTGAACAGACACAACTTGGACGACACAAGCTCAGAGTGCTTTATATGCATTAGGTGTGGTCTGTCCACTTCTCAAATCACTGCAGTTTTGCATATACAAACCCTAGAGTAGGAGTGCTGTGGTTTGAGTCATAGTTGGCTTTTTACTTTGAATGAACATACTTAGGAGGTGAGGCAGAGAGAGCTGCAGTAAAGAGAGAAGGAATCAAGGACAGTGGATTAATTAAGCTCAGTCATTCATTCTAGCACACTGTGTCTTTATATCAAAGACAAGAATTGAATGTAGTGGAAAATGTTGCTGGAGCCAGTGCAAGAGCTCTGGCACCCATCTTGATAAGAACGCCATGGATAATTTCATAAAATGCAGCCAAGCCTTGAAATAGCCCTTAATATTCCCTTCCTCCCCCAATTATCGTCCTAATACCACTGTTACATCTATGTTGAATACTTATTTCTGTATTTACAAAGTGAACAAAAAAGGACCATGCTGGTCACTGGCTGCCTCCAGGTACCTCAATGCTTCTCACAAGCACCAGTCCCTTTGTCCTCTCTCTAGTGACCTCCAGTGCTGCAGAGACATAGAAAAAAAAAAATTCCAGAATTCAAACTGCATTAGTTACCTATTTCTAGAGGTCTGACTTGTGAGAATTTGTGTATCTCTCTGATTATCTTAAAGGTAGTGCAAAAGAGACAAGAGTTGCTAGTACCTAAAGTACCTACCTCTCGGTATCTGTTCTTTAATGCCTTCATACCTGGGGGGTGGGGAAAGTACAGGAAAGAGGGACAGGGAAACAGACTGACTGCTTAAAATAGTATTTTATTTTTCAAAATAAATCTGTGTAAGATGAAAACTTGGTTTACATTGAAATAAATCATGATGCTGACAATGTAGTTACCATTGGTTTTTCGCATATTCCTTTCACCTTTTCCCATCATGTTATGAATTGAAAATACAACCTTGTGTGCTTTAAACAGCAGTTTGTCCTTCAAAGAATGGGGAGAATATGCAGCTATATGCAGCCTGGTGGGAAAGTTTGCACAGTGTATATGATCTGACAGCTGTTCCTATGAGAAAATAGATGCAAAACGAGACACAAAAAATGAGGGAAAATTGCCTTTAAAGGTCTGACCCAAAAGCCCTCATTGTCAGTTTTATTCAGTGGCACTGGGTTAGACCTTTATCTGCAAGAAGCTATTTTAGTCTGGCTCAGGAAGACTGCCAGGAGTCAGGAAGAGTCAGGAAAGGGTTTCCATGCCCAACCCTGCCACAGCCCTGCATGAGATTCAGCGCTATCAGAAGGCTGTAAATAGAAACTGGTACAGTTAGTTACTGTGGTAGGTACCTTCTCTAGTGTGGAGCTCCCACTGAAATCAATGCACATTCCCAGCTGGAGCAAGACTGGGTTCCAAGGAAAGCAATTCATGCTTCATCAATTCATCTTATGTGATGGAGAATTAAAAAGCAGTATTAAGAAACACACATTACTTGTTCATTTAGTTCTGTCATTTTGCTCAGTGGTCAAAGGAAACAGCCTGTGGCTTTCCATTTTATTCCTCACTGGAGTCATATTCTGATCCTGTAATGCTAACACAAAGCTTCAGCATTTAAATTTCAAATGCTGTAACAGTGCCAGCTACAGCTAATGTTCAGGTTTTTAAAGCTTATTTAGTTTGCTATTTTTAAAAGACTTTTTCTATCTTCATTAATTTTTTTATTTCAGAAGAAAAAAGTCAACAAAATATTCAGTCTCAAAAAGTCTTAAAAAGCCTCTTTAGGAATATATGGTTTCATGGTTTCTCCTATGAGCATCGATAGATAAAGAGCAGCATATGTTGCGAGTGAAATAATAGTAAAATGGCCACTGACATTTCTAAATTTCACATCTCTACAATATTCTCCTTTGAAATTATCTGATCGCATACCAGAAAGCTTGTTTCTCTCTCTCCCCACTCTGTGACACAATTCTCTAATAACACAGTTTTCTAACAGCACTCTGAACATCTTCCCAGCAGCTGGTAGATAATTTTAGGCAACCTTAAAACCATTGGATAAACATTATAGACATATGAGTCCAATCCAGTAAAGGCCAAAGTGATACTGGTATGGAGAATTGCTTCAGACAGTAAAGAAACTGGGTCACATAACAGATTCCCACTCCAGCAAGTAATTAAATATTGGGAAGATGCTCGTCAGAAGCCAAGGAAAAAGGTGTTTCACATTTCATAGGAGAAAAGACTAGTAATTTCCCAGGGGGGATGAATGTTGCTATTCCTAAGGCCATGGGCATACAATGCGTACAGTCTAACAGCAAAGTGGCAGGCCAGGCAGCGGAGAATCATACTGGGATCTTGTTCTCCAACGTATGAAGCACACAGTGCCTCCAGGGAGCCACAGGCAAAAGCTGAGCCCTTCCTTAAAGACGAAATTGCCAGAGCCAGTAGAGCCAAAACCGGCTGGTTCTTTCTCAGTGTAGACTCAGGTGAAACAGCACAGGGTTCCATCTCTTCAACTCACACAAAATAATGATGACAGTTGGCAAACAAATCTGTTTTGCACTTGCCTTTCATCTGTGGATGTGGAGTAATTCTCTAGCAACCTCTGTTTTCACCAAGTTAATTGCTTTTGCATACTTAATTTTGATTCAGTTTTCTATAAATATGCTAATATTTTCTTCCTCACAACTGGCATTGGGCTGATGTGAGGCTGAGCTGACTGCCTCCCTGGAGGTCTCAGAGGTGAGGAAATGAAGGCAGTTCGGCAGAGTTTTAGTCTATATCACTGAGACAAACGGATAGGTGGCTGTCACCTTCTCTTTGTATGAGAGAAAGAAAGAAATTTTGTAATCGCAGGATGTTTCACACCTTACAGGCAGAGAGAAATGGATCTTGATTTTGCTGGCTTTCAAAACTCCATGGCTGTGCCCTTCACTATCACATCCCACATACTCTGTCTGTGCTACAGACAAGTATCAGCCTGAAGGAAAATGTCTCTGTCTTAGAGTCTGCCAAACTGCGGTAACTTCAGTCCCCTCCCAGGCACAGTGCCCAGAGGAAGTGGTAAGGGAATCCATGGTAGAAGATGAGAGAAGAGAAACTACAGACTGGATAAGGAGAGTGGGGGCACAAATGCGTAACTGAATTTCTGTGACTTCCTCTTCTCCTGTCGAACAGGATAGTTTGAGGAACAGCCACTCACTGTAGGGGCTCCAATGTATTAGCTAATGATTCACTGCTCAAAAAGAGACAAAAAGATTGAAATGGCATTACCGCTGCCAGTGCAAACAGCCCTCCAGGCAGTGAATGCTCGTCGCTGCTTGCCAAGGCTCTGCAGGACTGGAGGACATGCCCAGTGAGAAGTGAGGGCAGAGAGACCAAATTCAGGGGGCAGCCTGACACAGATCCCCAGAGGAATCTGACACAGCCCCCAAATTCCCCCACCAGAATTTTCTAAAGAGAATCGAGGTGAAGAGGGCTCCAGGAGACAAAGGCACAGAGCCCAGTCCAGTTTCGCTTTTATTGATATCAGTGAGGAAATTTCCATTGATGTCAATGAAGTCAGGACTGCTTTTTGTATTTGTAACTAAGAAAGCATCAGTCAGGCTTCTCTGTCATTTGCCAGGGAGCTGAGGTCACTTGCTCATTTGGCTTCAATACCATTATTCTAAAACTTACTTTGGCCTGATGTATTGAAAGAGCGTTAGTCGTAGAACCGACTGTTGATTCCTTTTCTGGTTTTGGAGTTGTTTTCTCCAAGAGATGAACAAAACCATTAAACCACTTTATAATGAGAATCTTTTGTTCCAATTTTATCAGTATATAAAAAACCAAATGTGTCTGTACAAAACCTCTTAAATCCCTAATCAATAAAGGTTTGGGTGGGGGAAGGGTTCAGGGCAATAAAAAGATCCTTAAACACTGCTGATATTCTTACAGTAACAAATTACCTCTTGCTTTTGGTAGTGTTTGTAACCATGAGGCTTTTGCAATGAGCGGCTTGTCTCGCTGAAAATCATTCATCCCCATTTAATGACAAATTCTCTTAAAATTATTTTCTCAAATATTTTGCCCTTTATGAACTGACAAGATGTTGATAATTCACGTTTCATTGCTGATTCTGAAGGGCAACTAACATAACTATCCAAGGGTGCTCCTGCTGATTTCTCACAGTTTGCCCTCCAAGTATACATTTTTCATCTTTGAATTTTGAATGCATGTATACTATGCCTGTTATGTAGCTAGCAGAACATGTTTCACAGAAATAAATTAGCATTATTTATTGAGTCTCTAGAACTATTTTACTAAGTAAGACTTCTATGAAAATGGAACATATTCGGCTACAGAGGAGAAGCACTTTGGGATTCAGGATTAGAGAGTGCTCAGTTCCAACCTTTCTTGTGCTCAGTAACTGCAAGAAAACTCTATAAACTTCACGCGTGATACACAGTACTTTGCAGCACATGCCCAATCCTGAATGTTAAGTTTTTAATCCTGTTTTATAACGCACCCTTGAGACAGACACACACACATTCTCAGAAGTGGTTACTCTGATGAAAACATGCTATGCAACTAAGGGATCAATTATCAAATGTAGTAAAAAAATTACACAGACTGAGTCCATAATCCTACAGGCTACCAGCAGCAGGGATGATGTGTGTAGTTCAAAGTGTCCTACTTTCCAGGTCTAATGCATTTTTTCTGTAAAATATCTTTAAAGGAAACAGGAAAATTCATGAGCAACAGTCCCAAATACGACATTTTAGCCTCATCTATAACTTTTCCAAAAATTATTGGTTGTCACTGGTTTGAATGTAAACACTGCATTGCACACTAAGGGTTCATTTCCTGCCTGGTACACACAATTGGGCACAGCGATTTTGGAAGTCATTAACCCTCTGATTTAAGAGTATCTCAGCCAAGAGAAATGTCTTTGCTGACATATGCAAGTAGATGTGCAGCAGTAAGATCCTGATCCATAATAACCAACATGTTTTTTGCAAGGTAGCCCCTACCCAGAATTAGCTGGACTCCGGCTACGCTTGGCTCCTTTGGCTTTGATTAGATTGGGGTGGTTTGGTTGCTGTTTTTCTCATTTGTCTGTGTTTGGTAGGACAAGTTGGATTTTGCAGGATACAAAGTACTGTCACGAGACAATTATGTTCAGAACCATCGGACAAGTTAGGGAGTAAATTAGCTGCACTTTTTGTGGAGAAACCTTGGACACACATAGCCTATAGCTAGATAGAAAAGTGAAGGGCAAAACTCATGAAATATGATAGGAAGACTATGGGGGCAAGGGTAGCCCATTAACTGATTTTATTTCTGTCACCAGATAGAGAAGTATATTTCTATGGGGATCTGTGCTACAGAATTCTGTGGACTTGGGAGACCAACATGAAATAGCACCTGGAAGCAGCTGCTCTAAAGGTCACAGTTCCTCCCATTGTTGACCAATATTTTAGCAGCAATGCACTCTGAGGCACTAAAATATTTCCAGTTCTCCCTTCTCCTTCTTCCTCTGTCTCAGCAGCTGCCTGGAGCACCCAGTTGTGGGAGGAGAAATGAGAAAAACATAGTATAAACTAGATAGTATAAACTGGATTATCTGTAAATCATTCTCCTGGCTCTTTGTGAAGTAAAACAAAACCAAGATACACCCTTCCTTTATGAGTTACAGGTGATGCAGGAATGACCTGGTGGAGATTAGTAAGTGGTAGGTTCTGTATTTAAGAAATATTTTGCAGGTAGTACGTGCAAAAGTGGATAAGCAATGAAAATGCAGATAAATTGTATGTGCGTACTGCTAGCCAAAATCACCTGTGACTTGTAGAAACACTAAGCTATGTAGGAGAATTTTGGAGCTATCTGACTGCCATTGAAGCAGGTAAGTTTTACAACTGCTTTGTAGAAAACAGCCTCAATCCTTTCCAGAAATCCTTTCTGATTTTCAGTGTGGGAGTTCTGTCTTGGTTTCATAGCTCAGACACAGGCTGCTTTTCCTCTTAAACTACAATATAAATATGTTAACGTTAATAATTAGGAACAAGAAAAAAATCTAGAGCTGGCATCATCCTTTGAATCGGTTGTCTTTGTTGATTACAATATTTTGTCAAATATTTTCTAAAAAGGTGTGGGGTTCACTATTAGTGTTTTATCGTCACATTTGAATTTCTTGGTCACTCTCTTCAAAATTTTTACACAGTTGTTTTTTTTTTTTTTAAATGGAGACATGGAAAGAATATTAATTACATTCTTTATTTGAAGCCTGTCTTCAGACCTTCATAAAGCCAGCAGACTTGCTGCTTTTATAAAAAGAAATGTAATTGTGTATATCCTTCAGTTAGCTTCTTTCCCACCTATCTTAATAGATGGTCTGAATAAGCCTAATCTGTCTTGTCTATTTTATTGCCTGTAACAGATACAAGTAACAATTTAGGGGAATTTATACTAACACAAGGGCATCACTGTGCAAGAACAGCAGTGGTAGTTGGGCTATATAAATTCTATTTGTGCCTGTGAAATATCTTTTTTTTTTTTCTCTTTTTTTTTCTTTTTAAAATCAGAGCGGAGACATGATGAGACTGGGGGACAGTATCAGGAGAGCATGATAGGCGGGGTCATACTGCATTCCTGACTGACTGGAGAGGTGTTACAGTAACAGAGAGTTTTTATGCAGAGCACTGAAGTGGGTTTGTGGACATCTGTGCAGTATGTGGGGTTTATGGAAGAAGGCCCAAAGGTGTGTGTTTGAACATTTAACTACCAGATGATAGAAACAGCTATAATTGATGCAGGTTGGCGGTGCAGAGTAAACTTCAACCCCTTGTCAGTCCCAATTCATGACTCTTCCCTCATGCTAAGAACTCCTGAATTTCCAGCATTGCTCTGTAGTTTCTGACTTGGCAGCCCTGAGCACCATTGCAACTTTCTAATCACATTTCCTTCCCTGTCTTGTGAGACAACACAAGTCACCTTTCACTCTCACGAAGCGATACAGGAAGAAGAAGAATGAGGACATTCAGCTGTACCCCCCACCAAGTACCAGGGCTGTGTCCACCTTTGTTAAGAGTCTAAATAAGTTTGCTTTTCTACAGTCACTTGGGACCAATCCAGCATGAATACACAGGAGTGCACTGATGTCTCACAGCAACGAACATACTATCCAGTCTGTCTGTAGTAGATATAGTGAGCTATTAAATCTCCAGATTTATAAAACTGACACAAAAATTCAAGAACAAATTGGCATTTACCTACTTTTTGAGTAATACATAGAGGCATATGATTAATACAAACCCATCCTAACTACTCATCGGTCATCAGGATGACAGATAGATGTCACCGGACACTAGCTGTGCAGGCTTTGCTGTGCAAGACAGATGTGTTTCTCTTTTGCTACTTGATCGACTTTTTAATATCGCAACAGAAATTTTTCAAATTACTATAAAATGTTATTAAGCAACATTAAAACATCACAAGCTAGATCCTGTTCTAAGATGCAGCCATTCTGTTCTGTTAATGAAACCAGGCCTTAAAGGTGACACGAGCAGTTCGCAGTAGATTAGATAAAGCAAGTGCCCATAACCAGGGTATAAATGCCTTTTCTTCATTCTCTGTTCACCAAAGAGAAAAGATGACCTGGCTACAGGACCACTATCTATGTTATTGCAATCTATGGTCGTTTTCTTTTTAGCATTTCAAGCTTCTGCAAGCTAAAAGACCATCTCTGTGCATAACAGCACTTCCAAAACAAACTGGTCTCAAACCAAAAATGTTCCAGATAGATAAAAGCCATCCACCTTCCCATATTGTCAAGAAATGCAAATGCAAAATATTAAATATTTTCAGTGTTTGAACCACTCTCAGTGTTCAGCAGAGGAGCACATAAATACATACAAGAGTCTCTTTCTGGCTAACAAGCTTTGAAAGGTTTTCAAGATAAACTAACTGACTTTGATGAAATAAGCTTTCATATGTGTCAGTCCAGGATCTCTGTGAACCTGCGAACAGTACTATCTTTCTGCTGTTGGAACAAATCAGAGCAATCTCAGAACTAGATAAAATCACCCCACTTGTGCTGCTCTGGAGTGCACCTGCCATCTCACAGTACCTTGCCTGGACATAATCTGTGATACAACATTCACAGCGTGAAGGGAGAGCAAGTAAAGCTGGCTATGAAGGCTTTATGCTACTACTGAGTCTCACGCTGGGAATCTCCAGCTTCCTCTTCAGTGCTGGCCTGTAATAGGGCCCCCTTCCCCTAATCTCCACTTCATATTCAAAAACAGTTGAAAAGGTAGACCTCTGCAATATAGGAGTGTGGCAGCTTACCTCCAATGCTGAGTTACCATTCAAATGAAAACAATAAGCAAATTTCATCGTGCACTAAATTGCATCAAAACATAACCTTTGCAGTTTTCTGGCATTTCTGCTTCTTTATACTGACTGAAGCTGCGGCATTCACCATGAATTTTGCATTTAGTTCCAGACCTCACACAAACGGAAAGAGGAAGGAAAAGATCAGCAGAAATGTATCTGAGAAGTGCAATGTTCAGAAGGATGGTGAAAAACTGCTTTGTTTCTTTGTGGCTATTTCCCTGGTGTGGCACGCAGTTATTTAATCAGGGCATTATGAGTCCCTGCCGGCAGCAAGACAGATGATTCTAAATGAAGCTGTGCACTTGCTAATGAGGACTGACCAAAATGCTTGAGTGCTCTGCTTCAGAGCAGACTCCCCAAGACTATATTGTAAAGATAATTTACTGAGAAGGTTGTAACGACATTATTATTATACCAGCCTGGCAATTTATAAGCCTGTATTTTACATGCATGCACTAGAAAACGCATGAGTTGCTCTGTATGTGGTAAACCATCACTTTTAATGTTCCCTACTCCTTGGAAATTCCCTCCCGTATGTGAAGAGAAAGGCTTCAGTGTCTTGTTAAAGAGACACCTTTAAACAATCTGCTTCGTATTTTGCATGCAAACCCACTGGAGAACATTACACCCTCAGGTTGCAGGGCATCAGATCCTACTGATCTGTGAACCAGGTAAACTTCATTGATAATCTGGCTGAAAGAGTCCATTGTAGAATAGAAATGTGCATGATGTTACATTTCATTGCTATGAAGTAACCCATCTTTGGTTATAACCAATAACCTGCAATGCTTTCTGTACCACAGATAGAGAAGTTAGCACAGAGCTTCCTTTCCATTTAACAAATTAAATAGGAACTACCTAACTTTCATGACATTCTTTCTGTAATGGACATAATCAGGATGTACATTCTTTTGTGATATGACTACACTCGCATCAAAAGGCACTGACCAGGAAACGGCACTCCATCGTGCAGAGTGTTGTACAGATACACAAGTTCTACCTCCAAAGAGATCCTGATTTAAGACACAACAAATTGTCAGAGTGAAAAGGGCAAATGCATATGCAGTAACAGGCTTCTGCTTCTGTTAATAATATTACTTAGCATTTCGTATTTAAAACAATATGCAAATACCAAAGGCTAATTGTTGACATTAGTAAAAAAGGGGATGATGCTTTTTCAGCTTCTTCCCAGACCTTCTGGAGACTACTGTCATCGTGCCGTGCAATTTAGGACCTATGCTGTAAGGGAGCATTAAAGTAAATAGTAAGATCTATTTATTTTTAATCAATGCAAAAGTGTGACCAGAAGTCAGTGTTAGTATTAAAATAGGAAAGATATGCAGGGATCATCTAAAACAGCTACATAAGTAGCATTTTCCACAGTATTTTAAGAAAGTTGATGCCTATGAGCAAACAAAAGAGATCCAAAAGATTCCAAAAAAAAAAAAAAAAAAAAAAAGATTCCAAAGAAAAGTCTTAATATAATGATTTTCTACTTTTCAAAGAACAGACCATGGCCTCTAGATTATTTCCTGTTCTATATCTAAATTGTTGTACACAGAGAAATATTCTCATTAAACTGAATCTAGTGTGTAGAAGGGCAGCTCAGCAGCAGAGCCAGGGTGCAGACGCCTGGACACTTGGTTCTAGTCCTGCCCACAGGCCATTCTGGTACCTGGTCAAGCTGTGATTTGGGTGGAAGCTCAATGCTGAGCACATATTTTGAGCAGATCAGGTCTCCCACTCAGCCTCTGCATTGCCCTCTGCCAAACAGATGATGTTTTGTCCAAAGCTTGCAAGACATAACCCTTCTGTCACCTCAAGCTACCAGTTATTATTGTAAGTGCTGCACTGCACTCAGCTCCTGAGCTCTGGAACAAAACCAGACATATGAGAACAAGAAAAACATGTCTGTATGATGCCAGAGAACCTGCAAAACTGCTGCATGTGTCTGAGTCAACCAACTCAGTCAACAGTGATTTCAGTCTTCACTTCCATTTTAGAAAGTGTGGAGTTACTCAGTCCTGAACCTATGCCAGGCACTGCAACAAAACCAACACTGCAACTGAAGCATCAGAGTGGGAGAGTTACACCCTTGTCATCAGCATATGGTAGACAGTAACATATGCATGAAAAACTGAAGCCAGAGGTGAAGTACGATTCCAGAATACAGCAGTATCTGAAAAGTCTAAACATAGCAAAAGTGCTGGCTAAAATCTGCTACCAGGATGTTGCAAAGCCATGGGCATCCAGGTGAGACTTCATGATGCACATCAAAAGATGGATGGTGAATCAAGAATACCAGCAACCCCAGTATCAGCCAACATGAAGGTATCACAACAGACACACAAAGCTTTTTCTCCTGTGGCCTAATCAAACACTTGATGAAACTTAGAAAATATTTTTCTTTATACTAGTACACAGCTTTTTGTGACAGTCTTTTTAAGATTTCTTCCCTCAGTGGTTACCTGGAAATTTAGAAAATTAGAAGGGGTTTACAGGCTTATTAGGTTGTAAAGAAGATTGGTTCTACCAATAAAAGAATAATAACTGGTATCTTAGAGAAGACAAGGTCCCATGGATAACTTGAATTGGCAACTACTTATCTTTTTAACTACTCTTTCCATCGGCACTTTGGAAAGGTTATGTCAATTGCTGCTTTCTGGAAAATTATGATTGCAAGAAAGCTCCTCCACCACAGAGCATTTGTTGAGCTCATACATACAGTGCAACCACTGAAGAAGTGAAGTAAGTGCTGTATTCCTGTACCCTGTGGCTGAGATAACCAGAGGGAATAACGTGGTTGTCATCTGTGCCGTTCAAATGCGAAGCACATTAAAGACCAATATTTATGAAAAGCCATATATTAAATCCCACCTAATAAACAACGAGAGAGAGCTAACGTCCCAGTCATCCTTCCTCAGCCACCCTCTCATCGGTTCACTTTGCGGAGCGAGCGAGCAACCCATTTCGCAAGGAAACACTGAAGTGCCCGGCGCTGCACCGGCACGGCTCCAGCCCTTTGCTTCCCTGTCCCTCGACAGGGAAAAGCTGCTTGTCGCCGACACAGCCCCCTCGGGAAGCACCAGCCTCAGAGGGCAAAATGGTCACACAAACCTTCCTCCCCGAGAAGCCCAAGGTGGCTTCGCCCTGCTAACAGGAGCCCTCGGCGTGCGCTCGTCGCCGGACCCGGGAGGACCGCACCGCCGCGCCGCCGCCGGCCGCCCCCCGCCGCTCGGGGCTGCCTTGGCCAGCCGGACCCACACCCGCGCCCCCCACTCACTTCTCCCCAGCGCCTCCGCCTTCCACTCTGTCTCCTCCACTGCCCCGTAGCGCCTCATCGGTCTTTCGGCCTCCGCGCTGGCCGAGATGGACCTCCTCAGTTCCATGGCCGGGCCGGGCGGCGCGGGGCTCCGCAGCTCACTCCATGCCAGCGGGGCTGCGGCCCGACTGCCGCGGAGACGACACGGAGCTCACCGCTCCTCTGCGCGGAACCGGGGCCCGCGGGCGGGAGGGGGGGAAGGGGCGCTGCGCACATGCTCAGTGCGGGGCTGGGGCGGGGGGAGGTAGGGAGACAATGCGAGCCGTAACCCTCTGCGGGGGGCCGTCACCCGGCACATGCTGCACACACGCCCCGCCCGCCGGGTCCTCCAGGGCGGGTCAGTTCCCTCCCTCCCGCTTGGATGAGCAGGCTGACCTCCACAACCGTGCTGCGGTGCAGCTCAGAGCCGGTGGCTAGCTGGTTTCGTCTCTGCCCGTGCCTGCACCTGCGGTGTGCGCTCCCATTGCATAGCCGAAGCGACTCGGGCAAGCGAGAGTTAGTAAATACGCTCACTGCCAGGGCACGGGAGGACTGTCCTTCTTGTAGCCAGTGCAGCACTGAGCACATCTTCTGGCCTGAGCAGCTGGGGAATAATGGTGAAATCCACAGCCACTCATCGCTTTTGCTGTCTAACACATCTCCAGTTGCTGCGCATGCAGTCTTTGGCTTTCCTGAAAGTCCTGCATTGAATGGAATAACACTCATTCCAGCATCATTGCCAAAAGCCAGAGGACAACACCCAAAGAAGTGATGGGATTTTGTATTTCTCATAACCATATGTATTTTTCATAAGCATGCAGCTTTGCTGCTTATGCAGCCTGCTGGGATTAGAAGAAAGGGAAACGACTATGCAGAAAGCACAAGTGTGGTGATAATTGTTGTTGTCACTATTAATTTTTTCTTTTATTGTAGGGGAGGTTATAGGGTAAAATCCCTGAAGAGCATTTTACAGTTGGAGAGTACCTTTCCTAGTGAAATCCCGTTGCACTTTACTGTGTGTGGTATCATTTCTGTCATGAAGACAATGAAGCAGGAGTTAGACAGGTTGTCCAGTGCCCCACAGCAAATCAGGGGTTTAGCACCTCTTGTCTGATTTCTGAAGAGTCATGGGGTATCGGTAATGCTGAACGCATACTGGGTGCATGAAAGTTTGTTTGTCACATACCTTTGCCTACAAACTTTGTCTTGCCCTTCAATCATCATCACTTCAGAAGTACTACCTCTATATTAAGTGATGTACTTACTAATTGGACTGACACACATTGCTGCTATACTCATGAACAATTTTGTTTCGGGGGGTGCTTCACATATTGGAGAAGAGAAAACCTCCACATTGGTTTTAAAATTGTAACACTGAAAATCTCTGTTATTATTTCTCTGCTTTTTTTTGAGATCTGGAGTTAGCTAACAAATTAAAATTAGTTGGACAATGTTTTAGGAGGTCTTCAGAGCATTCTGTTTTTTCTCTGTCAGCTGTGCTGCCCAGGGATATGCCATGATTTGAGCACCAGACATGCTGGAACAGCTCTTGTTGACTGTGTAATGCTCCATCCTCACTGGTTTTGGCCTTTAGAGATGGAGCCCAAACAGAGCTGTGAGTCAAGCAGAAAAGCTGGTGGCAGCACTCTGCACAGCTGATTTTGGGTGACAGTGCAGCTGCCTGCTGGGGTGGGCTGGACTGACTCACTTGTAGAAGTGAGGAACAGAAGTGTGGGAGGAACATAAGAGCCCATCTGGGATCTGGATGAGAGTTGGACTAAGGGAAATAGGCTGATTAGGGAGAAGGGCCCATTTTTGGTGGATCTGAGGACTATTTAGCTTCAGTCCATCCCTTCAAGTTTCTTAGGTAATTATAATCCAAGTGCATTGTTTCAGAGATGGAGGAATAATGCTAGAAATGGTTGAATATTTAAAGATCTGCATTTGTTAGTATGGGAGAAAAACACCCACTAGCTAAAAACTTGGATGCACAGAGTTTACTTACGTAAAGCAAAGAATGTATAAGGTGATTTATTGTAACTAGGAAGTTTTCACCTGCCCATTTTGAAAAAGTCACAGAAGGGCCCAGTCCTGCAGACTGTTAAACATAAGAGCAGGTATGCAGAAGCCGTCCTGCCCAGTACATTTGCACAAAAGTTTTTGCAAGACTAGGGCCCAAGTATATACCAATTATTTTGCTAATGTTCTAAGATTAGCATTTTTGCTATTGCGACTTTGGAGCACTGTCACTGCTGCATTTGCGAGTGGAATTAAATTTCTCCCCTACTGATGATGCTCTTCAATGCACCACAGCAATATATATGCATTCCTTTATTCACAAAGGTTGGTTTTCTTCTGCTGAAAGCACTGTTAAGGAGGAAAATATAAAAATTCAGGTCTCTTCTCACTGCTCCTAAGATAATGCCTGGTAGAAAAACAGAGGTGCACTTTGCTCTTGCAGTCATTTCCCCTGACTGCTTTACTTCCCATTTCTCAGTTAAGTCCTGCCATCAGGAGCTATAGCTGGTCAGTGGCAGTTGGCAAATCCACTCTCCTATCTATTGCTCTTTGGCCTCCATTAGACATCACTGATGTCACATGGCAGACACGACACTATATATAACAACGGGCACACTTTACTCAGCAAAAATCCCTGATGGCAGTATGGCTTGTGAATCTGCTGGGGAAAAATGGCCTCTGCTTTCATGGAGCTTCTCCAGCATCTCAGATTTCTCAGCATGAAGTTCTCAGAGCTCTCTTGCCTTTATGGGCACATCTAGTGTATCAAACGGGTTTTCTAAAGCTGCTTAGTGGGTCTGGGGCAGGCTGCAGTGAAGGTAAAAGTTAGGGTTGTTGTTCTTTGTCAGACACTATAGTCATTATAACACAAATATAACAGAAAGTGTTAAAATTCTGCCCAGGTTTTTCATTGATTTATCATTATAATAAAAACCTGCAACTCAGCTGATGAAACAAAATGAAAATAAGTGGATTATGCACAGTTATTCCATTTTGTATGCATAAATACCCAGATCCATATGTAGAAGGGACAGAAGGGGCACTGTGCTGACTGCTTGCATAACACAGGTTGTGGGACTCCTACGAATCTGTCCTATAATATTTTTTTAAACACCAAGTCTTGTTTCAGAACATTTCTGTGTTGGAGGAGTTACCATAATTCCTTAATATTTGATGTCATGGTTAATCTTATTCCTGTGAAAATATGTCCTCTTCAATCTTTATCCCTCAACCCTTAGGATTCTCTGTAGTTCCAGATCCTTAGAATTTCTCGAGTTACTCCTGGTACCCCGTGCAACCTCTGACCCTGCATCCCACAAGCTGTTTCAGCCATGTGTTAGGAGCCTGGGGGGGTGTCAGCCTCCACGCGTTACACTACTGTGCTACAGCCTCTCTCCCACCTCCAGATCTCACTTGCCAGGCATATACATGACACAAAAATGTCCTGGCACAGGTGAAAGGCTGTGATAGAGCGTTAAAGAAAAATGCCTGTCTGTTGGCAAACCTGATAGTCAAACAGATTTTAGAAGGCACACACTTAGCTTCATGATGTTTCCTCCCCTGCATGATCCTATACAGCAGGGTTGTTGTGGGATGAAGACAAAGAGGGCCACAATTACACCAAAGTATCTATGCAAGCCCTTAACACAATAGGGTTGTTGTAGGGCACCATTCACATAAAATAATCCCTGCAATAATGGGTTTTAGCTGTGCTTGAAATTCAGCCAACTCATGACTTTTTCAAGGACTCAACTTCATCCTATGGTGTGGGTAGAATTGACAGTGTCATAACCTAGCACAGGGGTTGTCTGAGGCTGCTGCAGCCAGAATCCCCGCTACATACTGGTGTGCCACATGGCCAGGGTGAGCATTGTGGGTAAACGGACAAAGCTGCTCTCAGCACAGTGCTTACCAATGAGTGAGGATCTGTGCACCTCTGCGGCTACGGCCGTATCATGTGATATGGCGGCAGTGTGCTGTCCTGGGAGCTGTAGTGGTAAATCTGTACCTTGTATTTCACCTTTTCCCAAATCATTATAAGCAGTCTATATAGACAGCTTTACATAGTGGGGGAAAATTGTTCTAATGTGCTATGTCATAGCCTATGTCATAACACAGTATGAGCTTGTCTGAGTAAATGGGATCTTACTGTATTATGAATTCAAGTTATCACAGAAAATCAGGTCCGTGTCATTCTAAGTACATTTCTTACACATTTGTATTATCACTCTCCCTAAAAGATCTGTATTAGACCAGAGTAAATCTCATTTGCTTTTCAGAGAGTCATAATTAAATATAATCTAATTAAAAAGAGGGGAATGGGATAGCTAAAAATTACAGGAAGGTCCTTGATGCAGAAAATACTTCCTTACTGTAAGCTTCCGCCTTCAATTTCGTGCTAGCATGAAAGAGTTCTCAGAAGCCTGGACTCTGCCATTCTGCACTTGAAAGAGGATCTGCTGTAGCACAACCTGTGCAGAATGAAGGCCTGGATTCATAAGCCAGTGCATGTCCTTATTATATTGTTCCTTTTTTTATGAATCCTGGCTCACGTTTAGTTAGTGCCTTTTTTATACTTATTTATTTAGAATTGCAGCCTTTCCATATATCAACCATTCCTTTAAAAATATTTTTTAGGCTGAAGTAACTTCATAAATAATTCACAATAGTTGCAGTAAAGTAACTAGGATGTTGGTCCTTTTCCACAGCTACCCTACATCTCTATCAGGATAGAAAAGTGCATCTATAGCTTAAAAGCAGTGTGTATTGCAGGAAAGCAAGGCATTCTGATGAGCTTGTTAAAAGGCAAATGAGATGCCTTGAATTTAATGTCATGAGTCTGAGGTATGACAGTGATCCACATATTTGAGTGTTCATAAGTATTTCTACCTGAACACCTATTAAATGTCATCTTACTCTGATTTTTTTATTTTTTAATAATGTTTCTATGTGAAATATTGTATGAATGTAGTGCTGGTTTCTATGTGTCATTAACAGTTTCATCAAACATGCACCCAGAAAAAAATTGACTATATATTCAACTTACCATTTCTCCAAAGCTGAATTTCTGGTAGAGCTATGGAAGCTAAAGACGAGCATTTAACGGCAAATTTTAGTGAATGGTGTGCCACTAATTGTGTGTTAGATATGACATGCTTTACAGGATCTGGGTTGAACTACACTAAAGTACTTCATGTCCTATAAACCGTTTTTCTAGGGAAATTTTCTATTTTTTTAAATCTCTGCTTATCACTGCTTGTGATTTGACTTGGGTGCAATAAATGTTAACTGGCAGCACTGGAGCTACAGCATCTGACTGCCTATATCTCATGCAAATTCGGAGATCTATCCTGTGAAGTTAAGTCTGATCTAGCAAATATTTAGATAATTCTAAGGAGGAAGAGTACTTAATTGCTTTTCTATCTCAAATCAAGACAGAGCCTTCAGGACTGAGCTCCCAAAACACAGTCTAGGCTGGACATAACTTGTTAAACATTTGGCCAGTTTAACATACGGTTTGGGTGAAACTGAACTGATAAATCAATGGCCTATGCTCAGCTATGCCAAGTTTTTAAGTGTCTGTTTGACAATCATGTCTGTACCTGTACTGAGCTTATTTGCAAACGTTCCTGGGAGGTGAGTAATAGAGACCTCTAAAGCTGGCACAGTACCCTCCACTTATTTAGATTTATCTCAGCTATTTTCAGTATAGAAGGTCAGAAAACACAGCACAAATTCAGGAGATGCAGCAGCAGAAGAGACAGGACATATATGTCTGGTAGAAAGAATGGAAACAATCTGCACAGACCAATGGCTGTAGTTCTGACCATAACAGAGATTTCAGAAACATACTTCTCTAAACTCTTTTCCTTCACATTTTATTTTTGTCTTAGTAAACTCTTTCTACATTCACTCTTCTTTTAAGGTACAAATTTTACAGAAAAAGCTGTTACAGCATCTGTCAGATACATTACTAATAGCACGGGTAGTGAAGTCGTCCGTGTAAGAGTCTTATTTTTGGCATTTGGAGCCAACTCCAGTGCTATGACTGGACTGACTGTTGTGCAGGTGAGTCATTGTGCTGGTGACTTTTGTATCAGTGACGGGTGGCCATAGCTACCTAGAAAAACAGATGTTGAGATAAATTGGTCTGAGCCATTTTAGGAGACTTGTAAACACAGCAGACAATAAGTAATATTTCAGTGTGTGTTTTGGCATGTCCATTTTAGAGTAATAAACATACTGTGTAAAATTTGCAAACACAGCAGCATGCATCCCTAAGCACAGCTCTTTTAGGGCCTGAGCCTCTCCTCATTTCACTTAGTCCAAAATGTAAAGGTGACTTTCTGTAAGCCTCCATTTTACCTATACAAGTTTGGATCTTACACAGAGAGCTCAAAACTGCTTACACACTGTGAGGCACACAAAAAGAGTGTGTCAGCGCCTTGCTGATCCATGTTCCTATGCAGTGCTCCACTACGCTTGCATCCTAACAGGCATGCCCATCACTTCTGTGGAGGATTTTGCTACCCCTTCACTGGAACTGGAAGCTATAATGTCACAGCCCTGAATTCTGAGAGGGTTTCTTTATAACTTGAATTTCTCTCCAAATTTGGCCTTCACTGATAGAGAACCTGTATTCCATTGTTTTTTCAACTTCTGCCCCAAAACAACTGTAAGCAAAACACTGTATAGGTAATTGCCATATCATATCAGGTGTAATTACTACGAACACATAATAATTCATTACTGTATGATGACCATTCTGAGGTAGATGTTGAACTAATGCAAAATCCTTCAGTGTCACTGGCGTATCACGGCAAATTAGCAGCTAACTGTGTTGTTACATTGTGGATGTAAAAGTATGTGATGCATGAAATGGAAGTAGCTGAACACCCTTAGTAGATAAGTAAAGGTGGTTTTTACTTCACAGAGAGGTATAAGCAATGGTAAGATAAGAATACCACAGGGAACGAGGCTTTGAGAGGTAGATTTCTCCAGGCCAGCACAGAACAAGGAAAAGACTAGTAGATGGAAAAAGAACACATCAAAAAGCTTGTGTTTTCTTTTTTAAATATTTGTGCAATGAGAGGAATGCTGCTTTCCTGACAAATCAAAGAAGTAATAGTGTGAGGGTTTATTCTTATGTACGCACACACTAAGTGCACATCTTACTTATAGTGAGATACTTACGTATATACTGATTCCAGGCAGGAATGTTAGAATCGTAGAATCATAGAATAGTTTGGATTGGAAGGGACCTTTAAAGGTCATCTAGTCCAACACCCCTACCGTGGGCAGGGACATCTTCAACCAGATCAGGTTGCTCAGAGCCCCGTCCAACCTGACCTTGAATGTTTCCAGGGATGGGGCATCTACCACCTCTCTGGGCAACCTGTGCCAGTGTTTCATCACCCTCATTGTGAAAAATGTCTTCCTTATAGCTAGTCTAAATCTACCCTCTTTTAGTTTAAAACCATTCCTCCTTGTCCTGTCGCAACAGGCCCTGCTAAAAAGTTTGTCCCCATCTTTCTTATAAGCCCCTTTAAGTACTGAAAGGCCGCAATAAGGTTTCCCCGAAGCCTTCTCTTCTCCAGGCTGAACAACCCCAACTCTCTCAGCCTTTCTTCATAGCAGAGGCATTCCCCCTGATCCCCCTGATCATTTTCGTGGCCCTTCTATGGACCCGCTCCAACAGGTCCATGTCTGTCTTGGGCTGAGGGCTCCAGACCTGGACGCAGCACTGCAGGGGGGGTCTCACCAGAGCAGAGTAGAGGGGCAGAATCACCTCCCTCGACCTGCTGGCCACGATTCTTTTGATGCAGCCCAGGATACGGTTGGCCGCCTGGGCTGCGAGCGCACATTGTCGGCTCATGTCCAGCTTTTCGTCCAGCATTACCCCCAAGTCCTTCTCGGCAGGGCTGCTCTCAATCCCTTCATCCCCCAGCCTGTATTGATACCGGGGTTTGCCCTGACCCAGGTGCAGGACCCTGCACTTGGCCTTGTTGAACCTCATGAGGTTCACACGGGCCCACTTCTCGAGCTTGTCCAGGTCCTTCTGGATGGCATCCCGTCCCTCAGGCATGTCGACTGCACCACTCAGCTTGGTGTCATCTGCAAACTTGCTGAGGGTGTGCTCAATGTTGTAACTTAATTTACCCTGCTGCCAAATTATACCCTATAAAAGGACACAAAATTCAGAATGAAGCTGACAGTTCCTCCACAGATAAAGAATCTCATGTGGTGTAGAACTTTGTGCGCATGGTTTCTGAGTCCATATGGGCCAAACACTGTATTTATCACAGCCATCTGAGTGCTTATGCATTTTACTTCTGTGTAACTGGATAAAGTACAATAACAGAACTGGGAACAGCATATTCCCACTCTCCCTGCATCTCTGGTGACTGAACTACCTACTAGGCTATATATTCATGCCCCCTCTTGGTCTCTCTTTCATTTAATCAGTCTTGACAATGTAAAATGTAGAAGGGTAACTGCATCAAGATCCCATACTTAAGGTCTCCTGCCAGAGGGGAGCATTTGCACAGGTGTCCCACATTACATCACTTACAAAAACCATGAGTGTGTGCACAGACTCTGACCTGTCCTTCTTCCCCTGTTGTTTTACAGCCCCACTTTACAACTGGCTTTCCCTGAACAGAGCAAACAAAAAGGCCCATTCTCCAGTTTCTGAAGTTCTCTCATGTACCTGCTGCTACAGCAGAGCTGTCCTTGACAATGTCTTTTCTGAACATACTCCACACCTCATTAGTCTTTTCTCATCCTGAGACTTCTCTCAGCACAAATAACTGTAATTGTTACTAGTGGTGCATAGAGGGGAATGATGCATTTTACTATACTCTTTGCAATGAAGTCTGTTTTTCTATCTGGATACATGGTGCAAGCCTTTTGGGCACTGCCACATTAAATTAATAAACTGCAAAAAAAGGGAAGGCAGTGTTTGTTAGGGTGGATGATGTTGAAGAGTATATGTAACACTCATACAGATATGTAATCTACATTCTACATTCTTCATTCTTGTTTAAAATGGATTACAGTAACTGATCATTGTGGACTGGCAATTGAATGTGAATTCTCAGTTCAACTTTGAGCACATACAGTCTTTGGCTACTTAAGCACAGGAATATTAAGTAGAAGTAAAAAAAAGTATCTCTGTGAGGCGTATGTGAAACAGTCACTAGGATTAATCTTTACAGCGTTACTGTCTACATTTCAAATTAGAGGTTGCACAGCAAAAAAGAGTTCACAGAAGAGCTTGAAGAATGATTTAGCAAGCGGCTAACAGAGCTAAACCTGTTGTAGCTTATCCAAGGAATAAACAAAAACTTTGACAGTTGACCACTACATGCATACAGAAGGCTTTGCCTGCTGTACCAGCTGTAAATCTTGTCAGAAAGGGAACACTGTATCAAGTCTTTAAATCTTGTCAGAAAGAGACTAACAGTATCTTATTAGAATGTTAAGGCTAGATTGATTTAAAGAGGTGATAAAATCTCATAAAAATACATAAATAATTTCTTAGAGATGCAGAAGATCCTCCGTTATTTGGAGGTATCCAAGACATGACGAAGTCTTTGGATACCCTTCTAGAAGATGGCATGAGACTCGACATCACTTGATTCAGGAAAAACTCTTTACTTTGCATTATGCAAGGATTCAGACTGAATGATCTTTTTTGTCCCTGTTGGCCATGAAGTTTATGAAACAGAATTTTTCAACTTGAAACCTTTCCATAAAGCTTCCTCCTCATTCTAAATATACAAGAAGTTACAGCAGGGAATGGAGGTGGTGTCTCTCTTGCAGTTGTGGAATACATTACTCCCTTCAGCCTCAAATCTTCTGAGACGTTTCCCTCCCAAGAGTATCCCACACAAACCACGATGAGTGTAGTCCTTCAATAAGGACCCCATTGCTAACCTCTGTTCTCTTTAAAAGTTTTTAATATCTTTTTCCAACCTGAATTCCTCAGTTCCTTCTGCAATTGTATTAATTATCTAAACAGATAATTGTATCAAAGTTTTACCTCTTTTTAATAAAAGAGCAATTAAGTCCACTGGCTTCAGCATAAGGCTTTGAAGATGGGGGTTCTGTTCTGAATTTGTTCAGAAGTGGCAGATGACTTAAGGTATGTAAATAACCTTTAAAGGGACTGAATAATCCCTGCTGATCTTTTACTGTGCTACTGTGTTAAGGTCTATGACATCAAATTGAGCTCTTTGCTGCATGTGGTCCATGAAGATTCTTTGCATAAGACCTGGCTTTGTTTAGACACTAATTAAAGACAGACAGAGACAAAGAAAAAGCATTTAATGTTTATTAAGCCTTTGCAAAAACACAGACATTTTCCAGTCAACTTGAAATTCATTATTTTAGTCAAATTCAAGTATTTCTTGCACATCTGACTGGATTGGCACTAGCAGTAGAGGCAGCAGCACGAGCAGAAAGCATTGGCACTTACAGCAGAGAATCAGAAGGCTGAGGCTGCATAGATTTCAAAGGTTGTGCTATACAGAGAACTTAACGTATCAGATATGGTAACAAATTACAGGCAGTTTCACCTTGACTGCAGTATGAAACTGGTTATTTTATGCTGTGTTACTGGATGGTTGTTTCTGGTGTGAAAAAGACAGAGGCCTTCTGGTGAAGTTTCCAAGCCTAGAAAGATGTATTTCACATACTAGTAAGCACAGGAGGTTAATTTGCATAAAAGATTTGCAGTAGAAAAATACATTTTGAAATTCTCATTTTCTCAAATTCAGACTCTGCATCTCCACAGCTACCCAGAATAACATGAAGCTGGAACTGCACCTGATATAAATGTCTTCTCATCCCATTTGCTCTTAGAGAGGACCCATGACATGAAAATGTCACCTGAATGCATGCCTAGTAGCTATTGGCAGTGTGTTCCCTCCTTCCTGAGCCCCTACATGATGTATAATTCTGTTCATCTTTCTGGTTATTGAAATCTGCATGTTCAGCTGGCAGTAAGATCAGTACATTCCTTAAAATAGTCATAAAGCCCTTACGACTGTTTTTGAAAGAGTGGTGGAGAGACATTAGGACAAGTCTCGCCCATCTTTTTTTCTTTGTTTTCTTTTGTTAAAGAAATTACTGAATTACTAGAAGAAGCAAACAACAGTTTATATATGTGTCAAATAGGGTTGGACTAGATGACCTGGGCTGGACATCCAGAGGTCCTTTCCAACCTCAACCATTCTGTTATTCTGTGAAATTAATCTTGTAAGCCAAAAAATTGCCAAGAAATAATGAAGACTTTAACAACTAAGGGGTTAGGTCCTCAGACTAAATTGACAGAGGCAGAAAATCTTTAGAAGGTGCATTAATTTATGCACACTGAGAATTTGTCCCAACACAGCTCCATGGTATTGTATTATGTGGATCCGAAATGTTCATAAGACCAATCCGTGCTCGTAATTATAAGAAAAAAAACCAATTTTTTTATGTAACAAGGGACTTGGGTTACATAAATGTCAAGTACCTTAACGTTGGAAACCGAGGAAGTGAAAGGATTGTGCAGAATCTACAGTTTACTGAAATATAAGAGCTACAGGCTTCCAATACCTGAAAGAACTGTACTTCAAGTAACAGAAATATGGAGAGAAACCCTGAAGCCCACAGTCAGAGAAACTTGAAGACAAAGCAGGATTTAGCTCAAATTCCGAAGCAAAAAGCTAGCAGCACAAAAGCATAGAGCAATAAAGCACAGCTTGCATAAGCTTTTAAGCCATTTAAAATAAAAGATGGATCTTCCATTCATTAAATACTCCTGCTGAAGAAAAGCATCAGCATTACACAGATCATGAGAATAGTTTTATATTCTTGATTCACCTGGGGATTAAGTTTTACCAACTATACCCATGCAGAAATTTTTTTTGCACTGACTTGCAGAACATCGCATACTACTTACAGCAAACCAACACCATTACACCATTTCACAATTTCACTCTCCTTGTAATGTCATTATTTTCCCGTTCCCTTCTCCAAGTGAATTCTACTAATCATTAAACACTTAAGGCAGAAGCAGAAATAAAAATAAATAGCATCTGTAAAAAAAAAAGTCAAATAGTTAATTAGCACAGCTTATGTAAAACTTTTAAGTCTCACTGAATAGAACAGGCCTTAAAACGCTATTCTGACCCTAAAAATATCAACAGAAAAAACACTACTGAAATTGCTTCATTATCCTGAGGACATTATATGCACAATAACAATTTAACAGCTATAGCTGTCTGAAACATCTATTCACTCATCTTTCATTTTTTAAATAGATAAGATGCAGTTAGTTCCTCTGTAGATTTCTACTCCTACTGGGATGTCCTGCATCAGTACTGCCCAATTCCCTCTCTGGGATTCATGCAGCAACACCCACTAAATTGGTCCCATAGGGACATGTAAGATAAACACCAAGCAGGGGAATTCAATTCACCAAATATGAGCATCTACAATGAAGCTACCTACATAGCAGCCAGTCATCTGAGACTCTCTGTTATCAATGGAAAGAAATAGACACAGTGCACAATTCACCATACCCTAAAGCAGGTGTCTAAAACTGCCTATTTTCCTCCACTGATTGTAAACAGAGCTTAAACTGATTAGCCAAGTTGCAGATGTCCATACTACAGATGTCAAAAGTCAATTAAAATGAATTCCACCTTAAGATCATAAGCAGGTGTCCTCTTCCAGGACTGCCTGTGCAGCTGAAGATGGAATTGCAGTGACTTGTCTATCCTGAGAGGGAAGCTACCCCCTCCACCTGTCTGCCAGCAAAACAGACTGTAGAAGCAGTTCCCTCCACCATTTACCCTCCTCCCATCTGCTGTAGTTCTGTAGTCAAAGCCGTATAGGTACCTTGCATCACTCTTGACCACTGGGTTATGCTAAACAAGTTGATTTTACCTGGAATAGATTGGGCAGTGCTTGCATGATCCCTTTCCCTCTCCGAGATAAGCAGCATTGGGCTCTCACAGTGACAAATAATTGTAAGCAATATATTAAGTAGTACAGCTGCTGGCCAAAGGAATGTATATTTATAGCCTAAGCAGGCTTTGGTTTACTATTTAGACAAGACTGAGGAATTCAGCCATTCCTCAAAGTGTTTTATTATTATTGTAACAAAGAGGGTTGAGTCTTCTCTTTACAATCATCATCAAGATGGGTTAAATCAGATATTGTTTCAAGCTTACAATTTAGTAACTTCAAGGTATAAAATCCCATTCTAATAAACCAAGGGCTCCTTTACTGGTCTGATTTCAACTTACTGCAATCACAGGAATTTGCACAGTTCCTGTTCTGAGATACATATGCACATTCAAAAAATACCGATGAGCACACCTGCATCCAGACCTGATCCTCAGTTGACAAAGCAGATCTATAATTAATTTTCACCTTCTCCTAGTCTCCTATGTGTAATTACCCAGCGTCTTTTATGAACAGGAATATTTAAAAGCCATTTGAAGAAGAAATGGAAGTTCCTTATATATAGCTGGATTGTTTTGAGATGAATTCTGGCATTCACATTACCTTCCTTCCCATGCTCTTTTTCTTCAAAATCTTAATTATATCTTGAACATAATGAAACAGTAGAAAAGAGTCAAGGTGTCAAGACTCCCATGTGCTCTTCAATACTTTGACCCTTGAGGGGCAAAGGAAGAAGTCGTTGACACATATAACAAAGCTCACTGCAGTGTTTAGTTAGGTTCCATCGTGCAGGAGCTGCTTATGACTGATGCTTCCCCCAAGTGTCAAAATGTAGCATCCACCCCAAAGAACTCTGACCAAAGTTAGTTATCTTTATTCTCTCAGTTAAGATAAAAGATGTACAAATATATTTAATTGTACATTCTATGAAATAATTCCTTTGCCATATAGATTTTCATGTAGAATAAAGGAAGTTTGTCCCTATAGAAAAGTGGTCCCTACAAAACACAGCATTTTTGTTTTCTCTGATTCAATGCCACTTTTTAGACAAGAAAACCATTAAATTTTGTTCTGCAAAAGCAATCTTGCACTGATAACAATTGTCAAGTCCGACAACTGATGATTTAATGTTCTATTCCCCTTTTTCTAGCAACTACAAGTTGCTTGAAAATTAAATTACAGTTAATATTTCTCCCCAGTGAGGCGGTCTGACATGATGTGCAAATGCCTACATTGCCCTGTAAAGTCAGTTGTTCCCAGAAGAGATGAGCTGGCAGCATGGGAATAATGAAATGCCAATATACAATTGGCCTCTTTTATGAAAAATAAACAGGCACAAATACAAACTGTTCCATGGCTTATACTAACTAACAAATGTTGAGATAACTGTTTATTTCAAACACAGCAATGAGGCTGCAATGCGGTTTACTGACTTTCATAAACTCAATTTAACAATTTAGAATGTGTTCAGAACTAAAGTTCTTATTTTTCTGATGATTCTTCATCTGCATTGACCTTCTCTCTTTGGAGCCACATAAATGCTGACTTAGCTGTGCCGTCTCCACTCTGTTGGGAAAAGCAAATGAAGGTAGCCCAGACAAAGCCACAGAGCCCAGTGTAAGCTGTTCGCAGGTAAACAGGGACCAAAATGAAGTTTGACAGCTGTGTTAGAAAGAGAGAGCTCAGTTAGTGCTCCAGGCATTGTTAGGTCTTACACCTACACACCCAAGAACTCCACTGACTTCTCACTGGGTTCGTTGTACTATGAATGCATTGGATCAGGTTTTACGAGAAAGAAAGGCTCACTGAGTTACCCTAAAAACTCACCTGCACAAAAGGCCAGTACATCAGTCCCGTCTGAAATGAAAATGAATAATTTGTTATTCTTATGAACTTCAACCACAAAGATTCATTTTTTCTTACCACATGTAGCAAAGACTGAAACATATTTGAGTAAAGTTAATAAAAGCTGTTCAATTGTAAATTAAGTTGCTTAACTTAGAGGTTGCACTATTAAACTTCTAATCATCTTCATGAGCCCCTATGCCAGGAGTTTCTCAAACACATTATTCTAACTCATTTTAAATACAAAACTCTAAGCACAGTTAAGTCTTCAGAGTCACCTGACACCAGATACATAAGCACATTTACCAGATGGGTGAACAAATGTTTAAATATGTGAACATTTGTTTCAGCCATGAATGAAAAATACCACTGAACACTATTTATTTCACACTTGCAATGCTCCTTCTAGTTACTCATACATGTAAGGCTTTTTTGCAAAAATCAATGGATAATTTACTCATAGAACATCAAGTCAATAGAAACCTTATATTTTGATAGGATATAGTGGGCACTGTTTTTAAAATCATCCTCCATAGGAATAAAAATAATCCTTTTCTATCCTACCTATGTAGTTCCACAGTGTGAAGAGAAATTCACATTGCATCACAGTTTTTCCTTCTATTATATTTTTTCTGCTAATCTATCATTCTTCTTGCACCTGAGAAATCTTTAAAATTCTTAATTTGCTCAGCTCTGAGGTAGCACAGATTTTTTTTTCCTGTGTATGCAGAAATGCAAACCAAAACCAGCTATTTATACCAAAGTCTTCTTAAAACAAGGGATTGTGTTTCTGAAAGTGAGAAGACTGTCACTAAAAAGTACAGGCTGAAAATGATTCCTAAAAAAGATGTCTCTGTAACTAATGATTTTAACAGGTGTTCATGTGTAAGTGTTGTCAACGGCATTACTAACTAAACACTGGTGCCTGGTACTTCTTAAGATAAAAGGTAGTACAATCTTAATCAGTGTTGTATTGTAGGGCTTTCACTCAAACAGAGCCAGGTGCATGTGTTACATATATAAACATTGTACATTTTTAAAATGGCATAATTTCACCCATCTGGCAGCAGTGCCTGCTCCAGACTACCTTGACTTCACGTGACTGCTGGTACTTAAAGCTTCCAACACATAGTCAAATAATGAAGTGAGAGAAAGGCTGTTGGAGGAAGGAATATTTCAAATATTTTATCCAATAATATTATTTTTTTGCTTAGCTGGGAGATAAGCAAATTGCTTGCCTCACCTTATATGTATTCCAAAATTTCTTTTTACAGTCTGAAAAGATATCCTCTTTCCTCTGAAGGATGCTCATACCTAGTGGCAAAATATTTACAACAATCAGAAAAAATACAAAAATGAAATGCTCACTTCTTTCAATGATATCCCAAACTCTTCTCAAAATATACTACAATAGCTTTCAAAGAAAAGCTGGTATCATTACAAATTAAAAATACCATTCCGGCTACCTAATTGTGCTACATCATATCTCCTCATCTATTGACTTGGCTCTGAGCGGTGACACCACAGATATGCTGGAATATACTGTATAGGTGGTATATCATATCTCTTCCACTGCCACATAATTCGCCAGTGGTATGGCAGTGGAACAGATATGATGAAAGTACCTTTTACACCCATGAGATAGAGAGAATAAGGCATTCTCCACATTGTTGAATTGGCAGAAGTGGCTCAGATCCTTGAAGTAGTTTAGGTGCCTACAGACCACTAAAGTCAGTGCAAAAGGGCACCTAATTTTTTTTTTTTTTAATTTCAGCCATAACCAACGTGTGATTTTTTTACCTTCACAAATAACTACATCAAATCAACATTCTAGAATTGACAAGCAGAACACTTTCAAAACCTACTTGTTTAACACTCCACATACAGTGTTGCAAAATTTTAAATGAATTCTGGTTGATCCAAACTCCTCTTGATTCTAGGAAAACACAACCTCACAACAGGCTCCCATGTAATACACCCAAGATCAAGAGAAAAGCAGTATGACTTGAAATTATGTATTAGATACATGCAAACTGGAAATAAATTAAACTGAGTGAATTCCCATCATGTTTAAAGGGTTCAAAATAATAAACCCTTTAAACGATATTTCATGTAATGAGAATCTTCAGGTGTCAAATTAAGACTACATCTTTCTAAGAGATGTAGCAGCTCTTCAAAGATCACCCACCTTAACTGAAAGACGTGACCTATATTAAGCAAAGGTATTAGACAACATGCTTTTAACAAATCAATCTAAAATCAAAAGCTACACATTTGCGCACAAGCAGAGGCCCAAAGTTGCTTAGTCCAACTAGGTATCTTTCTAGATATTTGCATGCCACAAGGTTATCAGTATCTCTCAACGGATCAATTATTTTGCTATTACATCATATTGCTACCTGATTTAGGGATTTTTACCATCCCTTTTGTGGTCCTTCAAATCCTTCTGGTCTTTGGGCAATTCTCTGCTTACATTCTGACACAGGCAGATAGGATTTTGAGAGTAAGTATCTAGTGTTTGACTTCTTCCTTCGTTTCATTTCTCTTCAGTCACAAACTGAATGATTTCCCTGTCGTGGTCATAAAATGCAGATCTCCCAATACCAGGCAAAAAGAGTACCCGTCTTGCTCTTCTTCCACATGAAGTTTAAATTAAATGAGAGCCTTGTTTGACACTAGCCTCACCTATTATTTTTCTCACTCCCTCATGTTTATTTTTGAAGTAGATACTAGTCTTCTCTAAAGTCTCTTCTTATTTATTAGCTTTTGAGATTATACATTAGCAGTATGCTGTATTTCTATATACTTTCACAGCAGAAGATGGTACAGTTTATTTGCTGAACTACAGTATTTCTTGACATTTACAGTTAATTGTGTTCAGAAATGAGGCAGCTGATGTTGAGAACTGAGCAAAGCAATTCAAGCAGACATGGATGGTACATTCCTTGTAAGGTACTTTGCATTCTTTGCAACTAATTAAAAGCTACGGGCCCCACCAAGCCCAAGGTAGGACTCCATTTTCGCACAGCACCCCCTCATCTAAAGCGCTGAAGTGCCAGCGCCCGCGGCGCTGCGCCGGGCTGCCCTACGTACGCTCTCGGGGGGAGCTGCTGGCGCTTGCCAGCCGGGTCCCCAGCCGCTTCAAGCGCAAGCTCTGCAGCTCTCGTTTTCCGAGGCCTGCTGCCGGCAGTGCCTCGGCGGGGGACCCACAGCACGCAACGAGCCCGCTGCCTGAGGACCACGCAGCCCCGCACCGGCTCCCGCACTTCTGGGGCTGCGGGAGCCGACTCGCAGCGATCACCGCCCGGCAGGCCGGGCGAGCAGGGGGTTACCCAACCACCCCGTCCTATTTGGGGTGAAAAGTTCCGCTTTCGGTGCGCGCTCTCCAAGACTGCACCCAGCCTGCGTGCGCCGGGGTTCTCCGACCGACGCCCCCGGCCGCCCGCTGCTCGGCACGCCCGCCCACGCCGCCCCGAGACGGCTCTACCTGGGCGGCGGCGGCACTCACCCGTGTAGAAGGCGATGACGGCGACGGGGGCGCCGAGGAGCTGGTCGCAGAGCACCTTGCCGAGGACGGCAGGCGGGCGGCGGCCGGGCAGCGCCCGCTCCAGCGCCCGCAGCCAGACGTAGCTGAAGTTGCCGTGGAAGGCGAGGGCCACCAGCGCTACGCGCCGCGTCTGCGCCCAGTCGGGCGGCTGCCCCCGTCGCCGCCACAGCTGCTGGGCCGCGTCGCCCGCCGCGAAGAGTCCGCCGTAGAGCAGCACGTTGCAGAGCCAGGGGAAGCGGCGCACTCCGCCGCGCAGCAGCGCCCCGGCCATCGCCCGCCGCCTCTTCCGCCCGCTGCCGCCGCCTCTCGCGGGCCCGCCCGCCGCCGCCCTGGCCCCGCCACCGCCCTCGCCATCTTTGCGGTCCCCGCTCCTCTTCAGGGCTACCCCGCCCGGGGTGACGCCTCCGCCGGGCCTGCCCCTGCCAGGGGAGGCCGGCACCCCACGGCGTGCCCCGTGCTTGGCCTCCCCGCGGCCGCGCAGGTCTCCGGTAGGCCCGCAGGTGATCGCTGGGCACACGGGCTCGGGTTCCTGGGGTTATTTTTCAAGTGACTCTGCGTTCACTCAGAAATAGGTCACTGTGTCTCCTGGGCTTTGGGCTAAGGTGCACCGTGGAGGCACTGTGCAGTATTGCTGCAACAATTAAGAGACAAGTGAAAACTAGGCACTGTTTGGTTGTTGTCTTTTTAATTATCTCCTTGTTGCTTGCTTACATGAGTAGGTTATGGCTTTTTCTTTTCAATTTTGCTGTTGTTTTGCAGTCCTGTTTCTGTTACCTCACTGAGCACAGCTGCTGAGCAGCAGCAGCCCGTGCGGTTCCTCCGCTTTGCGCTCTGCTATTGAGCCAATTTGAGGAGAAAGCCAGAAGTAATGTATGTTTATTCAAGGGACTCGTGTATACTGCTTTGTGCACGCTCAACCGTTGCCGCAAAGCGGATCTGAAGTCCGTGTAGTGAGCTTACAGCAAGGGAGGCTTGTGTCCTGCAAGGCAGCCCTTGGCCACAGAAGACAACGAGCGCATGCGGGAGCGCCGGGATTTTCCCCTTGGCCCTGGCAGTGGGCTCAGGCTTGACTTCGGGAACCATCTCCAGGCAGGAGGTGGTAGTTCACTCTGTGTCCTAGGAGTAGCTGGGATAAATGCGTTTGAAACTATCATGAAATCTTCCAGGAATGACTATAAACAGGCATGGATGGCTTGTAGAATGAAATACATTTTAATAACAAAGTAGAGCGAGCTGCCCGGTGCTTGGGAGACACACCGTGTCAGGGCCCGCGAGCTGTCCTCACCAGCTTGTCAGCCGAATACATAGACACGGCCGTGGGAAAAACAGAGCATCAATGGTACCTGCACGCTGTGCTATTAAATAATATAAATGGCGCTAACAGGAAGAGCATCACGCACCGATAAATAACTCGAGCTTGGAAGAACAGAAATGAAGCTCTGGCAAACAGGGCTTGGCTGTCCGGGGACTGCCTGCCCGCCGGGAGCCGGCCGGCAGGTGCGTGCTGCGTTCCCGCCCTCGCCGTCCCCGGGGCACGTCCCCGTGCTCTCCGCCACGGGAGGCCGCGCTCGGCCCGGCGGGGCCGGGCTGCACAGCCCCCCGTTCTTCGGGGCTGTGCGGCGTCCCCCTGCGGGACCCGTACGTGGAGGAAGGGTTTTGGTGCCACCGTAACAAGCCCCTGTAGGCCGAGCCGACGACACGGGATGACAGCCGGGAGGTTTGTGAAGGTTTGTGAAGGTTTGCATGACTCCGGGAGCCGCGTGGGCGCGGGGATTCGAACCCGCGATAGGGCGGCGGCGCCTCCGCGCAGCTCTCGCCTCCCTGCTCCGCTCCTCGGCGGCAGCCGGTCGCCGCCCGGGCCGCGCTCGCTGCGCATGCGCCAGTACCTGTCGCCTCCCGGGTCGTTCTCCGGGACTGTTCCACCAGCTGGAGCGGGGGGGGGCGGGAAGCGGCAGCGGGCGGTGTGCGGAGGAAAGGAAGCGGGCTGCGCTCTCCCCAGCCCGTGCTGTCACGGCGCGCGGCCCTGGCGCGCCTTGCGCAGTGTCGCTACCCCGGATCCTCCCCGCCCGTCTGCCGCGGTGGTCTCGGCCGCGCGCGGGCGGCCGGCTGCGGGCGCGGGGCGGGCCTGCCGCCGTTCCCTAGGTGAGCGCGTTCCCCGCCCCTCCCGCCGCGGCCTCGTCAGCGCTGCCAGCGTGGAGCCGGCCGGGGCTGAGGCGGAAGTGCCCGGCGGGGAGGCGGCGCGCACCGGGGACCCCGCCGGCTATGGACGCCTCTCTGGAGAAGGTCTGCATGGGCGTACCGGTGCCAGGCTGGCGGGGGAGGCGGCGGTCCGGAGCACCTGCGGGCGGAGGGGTGCAGAGGCGCGACGGGCCCTGAAGGGCGGCGGCGGCGGCGGCGGCGGCGGCGGCGGCGGCCCTGAGGGTTGAGCGGGCCCTGGCGGTCGCGACGCTGACGGGGCGGTGGGGCCGCGGGGAGGGGACCGGGGTGAGCGGCGGGCCGGGGCTCGGTTTCCCCAGCGCCTCGGCTGCGGGGGCGTCGCTGCTCCGCCGGGGCTCCCAGCCCGCCCCCGCCGAGGGGGGCTGTGCCACCCGGGCCTGAGTCAACTTTATCTCACGAAGCCTTGAGTCACCAGTGAAGCCCACGGGCGTGCCCGCCTCCCGCTCCCCAGCCACGGCGCTTGGCGTTCATCGCCTGTGCGAACGCCGTCTATTTCTGTGTCGCGGATCTATAAAAAGTCTGAATAACTATCAGGATATGCTTTAGCAACGGTTTTTTTTTTGTTTGTTTTCTTAAAAAGAAGGTGGAGCTTATTTCCTGGGAATGTTAGCCTTCAGCAGGGTAGTAGAGAAAATGTTATTTGACCTTTTTTTTGCATTTTATACTGGAGGTGTTTGCAGCCCTGTGTTTGCTCTCTTCTGTCCAATGTACTGTACAAAGCAAATATTGATTCTGTAATACTGTAAGTGACTGACAAAACTTATTTTGCCTTTGTCACTGTGAGTCAGTCAGAATCTGGTAAAGTAACCTGGGACCTGCCACACTTCTGCTGGCTTCCATGGCACCTGCTGTGCTTCAGAAGACCTGTCCTGGAAGTGAGGATGGAATGGCTGCTCACACATAGCTTATCACCATTACTGTATATGTTCGAGGACAGTACACATTTGAAATAATTTATGTGCTTAAGAGATGTTAATGCATCCTTCCCCTTCGCATCATTTACTATATGCAGCACGTCCAGTTTTATTTAATCTTTGGAATTGGCTAGAGAAGTTTGAATGGGATGTGTCTAGTAAAATGGATAGTAAGGAGGTATTTTTCTGATGTGGTTAATGAGTTGGTAGCAAAATGGTTTGACATGTTCCAATCCACATGAAGAATAGTGTTAAGGAGTATTTGGTAGCCTTTAAAAGCTTAAGTTCTTTACTAGTGCTGACAGAAGTTACAGTGACTGCTGCTTGTTCTGAGAAGTTTTAATTACTTGAGTAAAATGTAATTGAATATACTAGTTTGGAATATGGTCTTTATCAACTGGACTCAAGCAGAATAATGGTACAATATGCAGTTATTTAAAGAAGGCACATTAGTATAGGGCAAGTGATTGTTCTATAGTACTGACAAAGTCCTTATAGACTTTGTTTGACTAGGTCATCATGAGAAGCACTAAAAACACTGTGTAAGAATTAAATACCTAAATTTCTTAACAGAATGAAAGTCCATGTTTTGGTTGTTTGTATTCTTGATGTAAGGAATAGTCTATAATGGTGAGGGCCCTACGAAAACTTGCATGTCTTATTTTTCAATATATGCAAATAGATAGAAGTGTATAAAGAGTTATCGTTTGTTTTACTTCCTCCCTTGTTTGTCGTGGCTTTTTTCCCCATGTATGATAAAACCTGTACTCCTCTGTGTAATAACATATCACAATACAATTATTGTCTTCTAGCCACGTAGCAGTTAGTGCCGTCCTGAAATAGTCTTTGGTTAAGATTGTTGTAAATCAGTACAATCTGCACTTTTATCTAGTCTTGAGCATGATATATAAGAAGTCTTCTCCCTAAATAAATTTGAAATTCATCCAAGTTGGGATATGTTTATCCATAGAGAATGTGTCTCCACTTATTTTGTGCTTATTTAAGCATTATCATAATACATCTGAGACTGTCTTTTATTTGAACCGTGGATTCTCTCCTCCTGATGTGTTTATACATGTAGCTTACTGGCATGTCAGGGATAAGTACTTTTTAACTTGTATTAAAATTTTATTTTTATATTTTTCATAATGAAGAAGGCATTTTGGTAGAATCACCTAGTTAGCTGTAATGCGTGGTGACATTGAATGACTACAGTCATTAAGTTCTTGCAAATGGAAAAAGATTTTTTTTTATAGCAGATGAGTAACCTCTCGAGAATTGAAAACATTGCATGATAGTATTGTGAGGAAAACGGTTGTAGAATCTGACACACAGGTGTGCACACCAACAATCTCATAGTTTGATTTTGCAAATTATCTTTATTTTATCAGACAGATGTTTTGGCTTTTTTTTGTGTATGAATATTGTGTGTCACAAGTGGTATCATTAGAATTAATTTTATCTGAAATCCAGAAAGCTTTTTTGGGGTGAATGTCAAATTTAAGTTCTTCTGGAAGCTTATGTTAAATTTCAGAAGTTTGGCTAACAGATCTATGATTTCCACGCCCTCCCCCCCCTCTTTTGATAGAAGTGACCAATCTTCTGAAGGATTTTAATGTTTTAAGTTTCAAGTTAGGTGACTTTGTCAATGGTAAAATAGGGCAAATTCTTCCCTTGTAACTTCTTGCTGTCTCTACAGCAGTGTTTTCCCTAAACATGAAAAAAAATGTTTTGATTTCTTGCTCAGCTTGTGACTTTTATCTTTTGTTACTGTGTTAATTACCACAACATCTTGGTAACTCATGGAAAACTCGTGACAGCAGACCTGCATGCAAATCCTGCTGCATGTCAGGGAAGTGATAAAGATTAAAAGAGCAAATACCTATAAGCAGAAGCCTTGTGGTGATACAGTGCCATTTTCATTCAAGCCTAACAGTCATAAAATGGCTGCTTTTTTATTTGTTATCTAAAACTTTTCGTAGCCTGGAGAATAAACACGGTATTCTTTTGGCTGAAGAATACTGATATTGTTTGACATTAATTTACTGTTGAAAATAGTTTTTTAGTTTTTGATGGTAAAACTTTCTTCTAGGCAAATATAATAATATAGTGGGAAAATGAGCCATACTTCTCATTAAATACTTAATGAGCTACACCTGGGAGTTTCTTTGCATGCACAGTAGTTTATGTACACTGTTTAAAAGTCATCCCTTTCTTACATTAGGAGTACAGCCTACGGAAATGCAAAATCAAGATTGTAAAACATTGGTATATGAAGCAACATTCTCCTTTTTGAATCTGTAATTAATCTTCAGTCTTATCACAACTGGAGAATGGCCCTTTATCCTTCCCCAGTTGCCAAGTGACCCCAAGGTGTGACATACTGCCTATAAAACCAGAAAAAGTTTACAGTTCAAAGTGCTTAAAAAATAGTAACAGATTAGTTACAAAATAGGGAAGTAACCACAAATCAAACCTATTGCAAGATAACCTTAGTGAATTGGATTAATACATTTTGAAGGCAACAAATGATAAAAATCAAAGTATGGTAGCGAAAGTCAGGGTCTTTGAAGGGTTTAAGGAGGCAGGAGGTGTCAGGTTGCTGAATGGACACCTTGAAGGAAGAAGCCGTGACTGGTGCCTTAGAGCTTGAAAGGACATTGCATGTCTTGTAACCCATCTGGTCAAAGGATCACCTAACTGATCAGAGTCAGATCCTGTGATACCAAGGGAAGGACTGAGTGCAGAAACTAATGCTAATATAATATTTAATGCAGCTGTTTTAACCCCCTCAAAAAGTGTGTTGTCCTGTGGTTCAGGAGGTATTCAAGAACTTGTCCACCAGCCTTTCTAAAAACAGTTCAAGAACATGAAAAAACTATCCTGGTTATTACTGATTGGATTTTGTACGCACTTGATCTCATTTACAGACTAAACTAAAGCAACGTACTACTTTGTTATGGCTCGTTATTAAAGTGTGTTCAGAAACCTTTCTAAACCGAGTGGTTCATTGTTGCAAGTTTGCCACACCTATTTTTCTTGCTGTTTAAAATAAGTAGATAGTCTTCTGCTTCACACCTCCATGCCCTTACTAACGTGAGCAGAGGAGGAAGCATATATAAAATTCAGTATGCAGCAGTAAAAATTCTTTTTTTTGCTTCCCATAATTCAAAGGAGAAAATAAATTGCTGCATGTCCACTTAGCGATTGGAAAAAAAACAGAAAGGATTAATTTTCCAATTAAACCCATATCAGAATTCAAAGACTTGCTTGATTTCATAACGTTTTATGGAGCTTAGCGTAACTTCTTATAACTTCTTAAACTGTATTTTATGTATTTATTCTGCCAGCTTATTGGCAGAAAGGTTTCATGCATGTGTAATTACTAATAAGTGAGACAGGATGAGTCACAAGGTAAGCGTATGCAGGTTTTAACATCTGATGTAATTCCAGCAGGTGGATTTTGTGTTGATGATAAACAAAAACAGCTCAGAGCCCTTTTTGTAATGCCACTACATCTTGTGTCCTGATCTACAACAGATCTGTTTGAATATTTGCATGTGATGCTGAGGAAGGTTCAAGCAAATAACTACCTTCCAGCCATTGATCATGTTTTATGGCAACCTGAATTAAAATATGCGAAATAGTCACAATCAGTAAATTATGTCTAGTCAATTACTCCTTTAAAGACTCTCGGGAGCAAAACTGATTTCTTAAGTAAAGTTTCTTTTCAGAGTTTCTTTGATGTGTGTAACTCTGGAAGCCACTGAAAATGTATGGAAGTGTTGCCAATGATCATATTTAGATTTTTCTTCTAGCTATATATATATTGTATTCTGAGTATCAAATACTTGTGGTGTGTATATTCTTTTTTATCTCTGTGATGAGGTCTTGAACTTTTTGTATTTGTACTGCTTTTTCATGCAGTACTTAATTAAGTTGTGGACCTCATAGCCAGTGGATGTTGTAGAAGCCAGAAGTGTAAAGACCCATTTATTGCTAAATGCTGGGAGTTCTTGTGGGAAAATATTATTGAATTCTATTCTTTTGTTCTTCCCGCAAATATTTTTTACTGGACACTTCTGAAGCAACAGAATACAGAGAGCTATCAATCCTGGTTTGATCCAGTGTGACCATGCCTGGCTACTGATTCTTTCAGACACCTACAACTTGCTATAATATGAGTTAAATCTCTAAATATTTTGGTAAAAATAGTCTTTGAACATACGGTAACTCTCAACTTAATTTTTTTATTTTCTTGATCAGTCCTCCAGATGAAAATAGTGTAAAATCCTCATGTAAATTAATCCCACTCCCTTCTGTGATTAAATTTGCTTTTGTGTCTGCATCTGCATGAGCAAATGTATTTGCCTGTGTTGCACGTGTGTGAGTTGCACTCATTTCCATCAGCAGTGATGGAAAGCATGTGCAGGCCTTTAGGATTACTGTTTCTCAAATACTGTATCAGACAAGCTGTTTTATTCCTGCAGCATGGATAGTGTAAGTTTAAATATTAAACTTGTTTTCCTTTTTTTTTTTTTTTTAAAAAAAAAAACAACCCCCACGCCTCTCCCTAGCATCCCCCCAACCTTAGCAGCAGTCTAAAGGGCTTTGGTATGTGGGCTGATCTTTTGAAAAAGGTTTGATGTTGAATTTATGGAGGCTAGGCTTACAATACATTTGGGAAGCAGAGGAAGGGAGAAGAGACTGTAACAGGGTCATCTGAGTATCTTAGGGTTTTTTGCTGTCTAATGTGATGGGTCTTATCAGTGGTGTTACAGTCTACCTTCATAATGGGGTATATTTCTTTTTCAAATACAGTTTAATATCAAACCACTATAGGTAAATCAGACTCTGCCAATGATACCTTTCATATTCTCTGGAAGCTTCTAGATGGCATATAATCCTTAAATGGATAAATATTCCTGGCCAGATCTCTTGTGTCGGTGTCACAAGCTCCTGCCAGGCTTCTTGAGTTGAAGTTCATAAAAGAGACTTCTTCAAAGCAAAAGCAGTTCTTCGAAAAATACTACTTACTCATCTTTGAATGTGTCACTGGTTCAGGGGTGTCGTGGTTTAACCCCAGTCAGCAACTAAGCACCACACAGCTGCTCACTCACCCTCTCCGCCCCTGGTGGGATCGGGGAGAGAATCGGAAGGGCAGAAGTAAAAAAACCTCATGGACTGAGATAAGAACAGTTTAATACTTGAAATAAAATAATAATAATAATAACAATAACAATAAATTGTAATGAAGAGGAAAACAACAAGAGAGAGAGAGGAACAAAACCCAGGAAAAACAAGTGACGCAACCGCTCAGCACCAGCCAACCGATGCCCAGCCAGTGCCCGAGCAGCGATCGCTGCCTCCTGGCCAACTCCCCCCAGCTGATATACTGAGCATGGCGTCATATGGTATGGAATACCGCTTTGGCCAGTTGGGGTCAGCTGTCCTGGCTGTGCCCCCTCCCAGCTTCTTGTGCACCTGGCAGAGCATGGGAAGCTGAAAAGTCCTTGACTAGCGTAAGCACTACTTAGCAACAACTAAAACATCAGTGTGTTATCGACATTGTTCTCATACTAAATCCAAAACACAGCACTATCCCAGCTACTGGGAAGAAAATTGACTCTATCCCAGCAGAAACCAGGACAAGGGGAAATACGTTAAATGATTTTTATAGCTTTTCAATCCTGACAGGCTCTTTAACAAGTATCTGTTTTTACCTGGTTTCAGCAGTGAATTCAGGATTTTTGAGCTGTTTTGTGTAGCTAGAGGGCTGCAACTGCTGGAGGATAAGCCTTTTCTGCATGTCAGTCTTTCTTAAGCTGCCTGCTGCAGGTCAGTTTTACCCTTTTGTCTAGTTAAAGGGCATCTCTCCAGTAAGTTAAGATGAAAAATTGGTTTAAAGGTACCAGAAATAGGAAAAAATAGATTTACAAGATATTTGGATTAGGTGTTTTCTCATCTGTTTTGAAAACTACTGTTGTAAAAGTTTGACAGAGAAACCTGAATAGGGAAATGGCAGGGAAAACTGCCGTTTTATTTCTGCCTTTGCTAGAGCAGTCTTAAATTATATCTTCTTGTGTTTCCTAGGTAAGATACGTTGTCTTTTTTTAATCTCTCTTATGAATTACTACTTGAACACGTTTGGATACCTCTTAGTTGAACTGGCAGTCTAAAAAAAGTTAATGAACTGTCAATTTTTGCAAATTTCCCCCTGAATTTGCATCAAAATGCTCGATGACCTAAAACCTGCCTTGGTCAAATTTTTCAGTGTTTAGCTTTCCCAACAACTTCTTTTCTAGAAGGTAACTTTCTTGTAAGAATAGTGTTGTACGTATCCACTGATTGCTCTTTCATTTGGTGGTGGGTTGGTTTTTGGGTTTTGGTTGGTTTTGGGTTTTTTTGTTTGTTTTTTTTTGTTTTGTTTTGTTTTTTTTTGTTTGGTTGTTGTTGTTGTGTTCTCCCCCCTCCCCTCCACCCTCTTACTAGTAGGGCAGAGGGACTAGTTTGTTTTTGTTGGGTTTGTTTTTTTTTTTTAATGAGAGTGTACATCATGAGAGCCGACTGTAATATGGTAATGGTTTTTTTTTGGTGCAGAAACATGAGTTCTCAGGTGAAGTAAAAGGATAATTTATAAATGAGATTTGCCACTGAAAGACTTGTGATTGTATTTAGGGTATCAATCTGTTTTCCATACTCTGTAGAAAGATTAGGGTGTCCCTTAGCAGGTTTTTGGTGATTTTGTTTTGGGTTGGTTTTTTTTTAATTTTGGATAAGATCGCATGTGAATTTTTACATTTAAGGGAATAGTTGAAGTTTTATTGCTGGTGTAGAATGGTTATGAAAAAGAAAAAAATCATTCAAGTTGGGCTAAAGTGGCACATACTTAATTTTTTTAGCTAAAGCATTATAATGAGTACTTACTTGAACACCTTGCATTTCTCAAATCCTTCTTGCCTTCTGATGCGCTTTCTTTCATTATTCATCAAACTCCAAAAGAGGTATCTAGAAATTAAAGAGGATTTTGGAAAAAGTTCTCCTTGTGGAGAAAAAAATTGGATCTATCAATAATAAAATCCAGATCACAATTGAGTTTTCTTTTGGGTTATTTTAGATTAGTAATATGCTCTCGTTTTTTATATTTTGAGTTCAGGATATATAACATATTGTTATTTTAAAATGAGTGTACACAGACTAATTAAAAGAATCTGCCTGATGCATGAAATTGTATTGAGAATGTTGTGGGTACAGTAGTAAGATAAATGTTTTTTGATCTTAAAAGTTGTTATTTTTTTCCCTGAAAGATGGTCGACCCTACTCTAGCAGAAATGGGAAAGAATCTGAATGAAGCAATGAAGATGCTAGAAGACAATCAAAGGTATGTGCAAAAGATAACAACTACAAAAGCAATAGCTGTTTGTGCTAAGGGGAAGATTATTAATGTCACTGTCATTAAGCAGGAAAGAACTCATTTTTCTAGTATAGGAAGGTCATATTGTCATTCTGAAGCTTACACCTATACAAATCACCGTTCTTTCTCAAATGATAGGATTTTAAAAATAAATATATATTTTTATGCATGATCTGTAATATTCAGAGCAAGTCCAGCAAGTCTGTTTTTTTCAGAGATGTTGGATTTTTTTTTCCTATTGCTGTGCAAGTAATTTTTAATTCCTATATATATGAGAGTCTTCTGTAAGTTTGACGTTTTCTGTTAAAGAACTAAAAAAACGAAACTTAGGAACTCTTTAATTCACTCTGAGCTAAACTTTTGTGTCTCATCTGATTTATTTATGAAACTGTTGTCAGTGAAATAGATTGCAAACATGTCAGTATGTCAAAGTCAACTACGCATTTGATGTTATAAAACACAAATAGTTTATTCTTGTGTCTTTAACTTAGAAAAGTGGAGGAGGAAAATGAAAAGAAGTATGCGCGGAAGGATATTCCTGGGCCACTCCAAGGCAGGTAGGCAACAACAATTTTTAGATATAGCTCTTCACTATTCAGAATCTGTAAAATACATATAACATGTTTGTTTTTCAAGCAACTTCTGTATTAATGCAAACATGAACATTTACCAGGCCAGGCATTATATCAACTATTTCCATACTCACATAGAGGGGGGAAAAAAAAGATTACTTGTCCTTGGTGACTGAAGTTTTGAACTGTTGGAATCTAATGAAGTATTGGTGCATACAGCTGTGATTGAGACTTAAAGTAAATATAGATAAACTTGTGCTATAGAATAAAGATTCATTAAATCACCCAGGAAAAAAAAAAAGTAATAACTGAGACTGATAAGGTAGAAAACCTTAATAAAACCCCACAAAATAAAAACAAAACAAAAAAGCGCCACCTTTTCAGCACAGCTGTCTTAAAAAAATTATATGGAGCCCTTGTGCATAAGGCAGGTAAGATCATTGTACCTGAAAACTAAGATTTAAATTGGTTGTAACCTCTTTGGAAGAGGATCCTGCAGGAGCCCAAGCTAGCCATCAGAAAATATTGCAAAATCTGTTTAAGTCTTTTGTGTACATTAAGTAAACTTGGTTTTGAGTGGAGACACTTTTCTAAGAATTAGCTTTTCTAAGAAGAAAAAGCAATTTCAACTGTCAAAGTGTAAGTTCTTATACTACTGTAAATTTTAGTTGGAATTAGACAAATTGAAGTGTTGTGGGTCTTTTCCAGTTTTACCATGTTAGAGTGCATCGTGTCAGAAGTCTAATGTACCTTTGGTTTGCCAGAAACTAATATTTGTAGGTAATTGTTTAAAAGATGTGCTGAGTTTGTGAGCTGGAAAATGTGAAGAGAAATTTGGATCCTTAGTTATTACCTTACTTTGCTGTGTAGCAGTAAGCAATTAAATGTTGTCAAGTCAAACTCTTCAGTCCAAATTTTCAGATTTCAGTAGATTTGTTTTCCTGTGAGTCTGACTTCATAGTTATTGAAGTGTCCTACTATAATTAAGTAGGGTTTTGAATTAATTAATTCGGCAACCTTGTCTTCATGACCTCGTCTTCATTTTCTGAGAGCAAAGAACCGTTCTTGTTGCCATACTCAGCATTCTGTAAAAGTGCAGTTTTGTCTTCTTGTCTTACTGTGCGGTGTCCCAAATGGCATCTTTGTTAGATGCTGGTACTTAACTGTTTTTTTTTAATATGGTTTTTGTTTTCCCCTCCCTGGTACACCAGTGGCCAGGATATGGTGAGCATCCTTCAGTTAGTTCAGAACCTAATGCATGGAGAGGAAGAAGAGGAGACTTCACAGGCCTACCGGTAAAGCTAATATGAATTATTTTACGTGAAAGATACCCGATTTTGTTATATTCTGATCATTATAGAACTTATACATTTAAGTATTTTAAAGTGTAGAGATATTGTGCAACCATGCAACTTTTTAAAGGCAACTTACATTATATAGTGAACCAGAATAATGCATTAGGCTTGGCTTTCTTAAAATTATAAAGCTTTCATTACTAATTACTAAATTGAGTTATACAAGAGAATTGTTTCTGATGTGAGAGCTCATTTAGTTTTCTATTTTCTGAAAGTTGTTTTAAGTCTGAAAGTGTTACAAAACTTTGAATACCAATTAATCTTTTTTACCATCTCACCTTGTAGATTTTAAAGAAAAAAAGAAAAAAAAGGAAATAAAATTGGTTTCCATTTTTCTGTAAAATGGAAATAATACTAACTAATCTGCAGAGATTATTGAAAATTAACATTTGAAAAATAGTTTGGGAATTAAAAAAAACCAAACCAAACCAAAAAAACAACAAACCAAAAAAACCCCAACAAACTAATTAAAGCTCTGCCTCTAAAGATATTATTAATACGTCTCCAGAGTTTTCTCTGTGTGAGGAAAGGTATGTGTTTAATGCACTTTAAAGTCCCAATGCAGATAAGGTGCTTAGTTCCAACTCATGCTAGCTGATTGGCTAAAAAAGAAGCTGAGGTGTTATCGTAAGCAGCTAGGCCAAGTGAAGAATAAGTGCTTTTGTCTACACTGGCATTTTAGTATGTTGATACACAATGGCAGGAAGGGGACTGTGGTCACCTTCTTCTCTCTGCTAAATATTTAACATTGTATGTCAACAAATTCTGCCACTCTACAATAAATGTATGCAAACCTAAAATTACTGTAATGTTAATGACTTGTATTTAGTTGGCAGTTACTCTGTTCTGGCTTGCAGGCTTCAGAATGTTGGTGAACAGGGTCACATGGCTCTACTGGGACATAGTTTGGCTGCTTATATATCAGTGCTGGACAGGGAAAGACTGAGAAAACTTACAACAAGAATACTTTCTGATACTACTCTCTGGCTCTGCAGGCTTTTCAGGTGAGTCACTGTGAATAACTTATGTATGACTAGGTAGTGATAATTGTTTAAAAATATGTGTGACTGGACCGAGGATGTCAACAAAAGAAACCACTGTGCCACAAACCTACAAATATTCTTTGAAAGGTCTGAAACACATCACATCGCTTAAAAAAAAAAAAAAGAAAAGAGACTTCTTGTTGAATGGCAGGAATTTATTATTAGTAACATGGTTGCCATAAAAATCCTTTCATAAGCGGTGTATGGTGGAGCTAAGGGCCAAAGTACAGTTGCAGACATATAGTTGGTCAAACATTTAACTAAATTCTTGTTTTTTGAGGCATATGCTATATTGCTGAGGTTTGGGGTACTTCGTATTTTTAAAAGATGTTCTCAGTTAACTTCTCCTTTGCTCTTCCTGGATCTAGTTTATTTTTCTAGGTATGGTAGGTGACACAGTACTTTGAAATCTTTCATAAATGCCTGTGTCATCATGTAGCATAGATATCTTAAACTGTTCCATGAGAGAAGAGTGGAAATCAGTTTTATGGAGGTGTTGGAGTCGGGGGGGGGAGGGATTCACTTTTTTCTTCCTGAAGCAAAAAAAAAAAAACTAAACCAAACAGTTTCTCCTTCTCATGATACTGTCTTTCAGAAAATCTTGCCAGTGCTACTGAGGAGAAGATTTTTTTTTTTTTTTTAAGCACAGTGCAAGGTGAAACGGTAAAAATATAACTGAAGTTAACCCAAATTTAGTTGTTAGAATTACAAAGGATTTTTCTTACATTTATGGGCTCATCTCTATCAGAATTATTTTATAAATTCAATGATTATCTGTCTTTGACTTAAACATGTTGAAATATTGTGCAATGATGAAATTTGAGAAGTTGCAGGTAATCCAGCTATTTTGACAAATGTATGTGTATATAGACACTGTGTCAGTGATGTTTCTAAATGACATGGCTAACAGAAATATATCTGTTTTGAATCAAATATTCAATAACATTGTGATTTTGTGATTAATGGTGAGTATCTATTGGACTGTGGTCCCCAAAGTTTTGTGACCTATAGGCAACAGCACTGAACAAATACCGTGCTGTGAACTACTTCATACCTCTTGACATTTTCTGTGGCTATGAGCAACACTAGAGGAATTTCCCTTTGCCCATGTTAGATCACAGAACTGTTGTGTAAAGGTGAAGTAAATGTTTGCATGTGGGTCATTCCGGAGTTTAACTCTGGAATACTCAGCAGTATTTGTGCATTAGATAGTCTGTGATAAGCTGAGATGTTTCAGGGCCTTTATGTAAATTTGTTGATAAATGCCACTCTTAAGTTGTGCAAGACCACTGATTTATGTGTTGTGCAAAAATGCTAAAAGAAGAATCTAGCTTGCAAGTTGCTTAATAAATGGACATACCTACTACTTCCACTGTTGCTGTTTCCTTTTCTATAGTTAAGACAGCTGAGGGATTGCCCTCAATGTGAAACACTTGCCTTATCTCTTCTCTAGTTACTTTGCTCCTGCTTCTTGACTATAAATGTTAATGTGCTGATCTGAAGTTGATTCTTAGAAGGGTTAAAAAAGGTGGCGGAGGAGCAGACACACACACCGACACAAGCCCTAAGGAAACATGCCTAATAAATCAGATTGAAGGCAAAATAGCCATAAAATCATTAAAATATTCCTGGGGAAAAATATACTTCATCTATGTAACTCACATATTTAAAACATCTGGAAAACTGTCTTGGAGTGTGCTGAATAGATTGTTCTAAATTGTGGTCTTATTTTCAAACTCTCTAAAATACCAATGACATCAGTAATTTTGGGTATTACAAAATATCTTGATTTGTGATTTCATAATAAAATTTGCAAGTTTCTGCCCATTTACTTTATTTCATGTGTCTCATTCCAATTTTACTAACTGAACTGAAAGAATGTCAGGTTGCATTCTCTTTAAAATTAGCAGTCCAGAATTTACATATATATTAAACCCAGATGAAGCCTTTCGTGTGTTTCCTCCCCGGCTCCACTGTTAGTAAGCAAGGTTTTGAGCTCTGTAAAGGAAATCCTTAGGAACCCAGATGTTTTTTCTTTCTTACTTTATCTCCGAGTCTAAATGAAAATATATTCTAGGCTTCCCTCATTGTTAATCTCAGCCTGTCTCATCGAAGTTTCCTTCTACTCTAGTTTATCTATCATCTTTGTCCTCTCGTGAGCTCCTTCGCTGGTCAGCGTTATTTTAGTCACTAAACTGGTATTGGTTTTGTGGGTCATATTTACTTGGCTTTTCTTGCAGGTATGAAAATGGATCAGCGTATTATCATGAAGATGATCGTGAAGGTCTCCTAAAAATCTGTCGACTTGTTATTCACACACGCTATGAAGATTATACAGTAGAAGGATTTAATGTGCTATATACTAAGCAGCCTGTCATATACATTAGTTCTGCAGCTAGAACAGGCTTGGGCCAAGTGCTCTGCAATCAGGTAAAGTGAATCAGTTGGGGTTTTAGCTGCAAGTAGAACCTATCTGGCTTCTTATTGCCTACTTGAAATTTAGATTTTAAAAATATATTCAGACTTTTCCTGCAAGAGACTGGTACTTGCAGTACGGTCTGGTACACTACTGGCAGCAGTCTTGTAAATTGGTTGGGGCCAGTGAAGGTTTTCCTTTAGATCCATGTGTCTGCCTGGAACTTCCACTGTTAGAAGTGAAGCTTCTTACAGATTTTTCCCAATGCTACTATGTTGACTGAATATGTGTATCCCCAGGCAAGCTGAGCTGTCTGAGCTGCAGCTGTCCTGTTCCTTCCACACATTTGCTTGATCAGTGTTGCTCATGAGCAGATTCCCTTCATCCTCGTCTCTTCTTTGCCTTTCTCTGGACATAGTAGATTTTTATAGCTTATAAAATTATATAAGTTTCTAAGACTTAGGATGATGTGTCTGCCTGCTGAAACACAGTATGAAAAGGGGGATTTTGAAGAATGAGGACTGAGCTTTGTCCTCAAAAAAGTTGATTTTAGGAAAAGCATAACTTTGGTGATTTTGAAAACTTACTTGTTTTTCCTCATGGTAGAAATAATAGCAATGTGACTAAACAGCAACACAATGGGGTGGGAGGGGAAGGGAGTCTGAGGTGAACCCATACTTTGATGCCAGCCAAATATCTGCAACCTAGTAATACAAAAATGTTACACAGTGTGTTGGTATTGCTTTATTAATTGTGATTTCCAACATAATTATAAAACATAGGCAAAGGAAGCAAAGTCCATACTGGGATAACCTCAGTAGGTGTAGTGGACCGTATGTTTAAATTAAAACCATTTGTCTGGAAAAAATACTTTCAGGCTGCGTTTACAGTCTGTGTTTTGCAGCAACTATACAGTGGGAGGAAGATAAATTTTCTGAATATTTCCAGTGAAAGGAATTATGCTAACTTTTTCTTTTTTAAATGAGTGATTGTTTCTAGATTGCATTGCACTTTACATAAGCTGTTGGTCATGATGAAGAAGACCCAAGCCCAAACTTACTGGATTTCCAAACACTGAGTTATTGCAGATATGGTACTGAATGATGCCCCTGTTGAAGTATTTTTTCCAGAGAAATTGTTTTTAATTATCATTTTTTTTTAAAAGGAAAACAGTTGAGTGAGAAGTAGGCTGTGCTGATCCCATTTCAAAAAGTCTTGTTTGGAATAGCAAGATCATCCTCACAACCCAGCACTTTAAAGAAACCCAGTTTTTCCTAATTATGTTTAAAACTTGTTGGTTTTGCCAAGTATTTATTTGCATGAATGTTTTTAGACCTAAGTAAGCTAACTGAGGCTATATGCAGACTTTCCTGTGGCATACCTAACATTCAGTGCACTAGTAATATTTTTTCAAACTTAACATGCACTGAAATGAAGAGTCAAGTTCTTAGGGTCTTTGTTTTTCAAGTCTTTGGAGAGGGTAATCAAAGATACTACTAACATTAAAAATATAGACTGCAGAGAAATAAAAATGGTATCATAGATGGAACTTGTCTCGGCCAAAATGCCTTGGGAAGTAGGTGGTAAAAGTTCATTGGAATAAGTTGGTGTCTTTGGTAAGCCAAGTGTTGCGTGTAGTTATTGACTGAAACTTCTTGGTACAAGAAATACTGGTAGGAATCAGTATTTTGGGAGCCTTTTGCTTCTGAGTACAGAGTAGGTACTGCTTGTAACAGTGGTGCCTTACCTTTTGTTTATAAGGTCCATAGTAGGTGGTCACTGAACTGAAAAAGTGATAGCATTTTGAGAAGTAGTGTATATTGTAGAGCAGACAATTGGAACTGAGTAATCAGACGTTAATCCAATTTCTGTTAAATGAAAGGATAAAAACAACCTAGTCTGTAACTGTAATTCTCTTAATTTGCTGAACCTTCTGTTCAGTGATGAGTATGGTGAACTAGATTTCACTGGCCTAGTGATCTTCCAAGTTAAAGATCAAAATGTAAGAGAGACTTTGATTCCCCAGCTCCCTTTCATGTTAATGATACAAAAGTTATCTGGGATTTGCTTCCATAGCAAAGGAAGAACTTCAGACTTACCAGCATGAATAATCAACTGAGCTATATGATCAAAGTAGGCAGATTGCTGTCTACTCGGCAATAAAGTGACTGTGAACCTCCAGTGGAACATGGCCCATGCACAAAGCACATGTTTGCTTACAGGATGTATTAATTGCAAGGGTGACCAAGAAAAAGAGGATTGAGTTTAGGCTGTTGTACAGGGCATGGGTATCTTAGAAAAACTGAATGCAGTTGATGTGCTAACCAAAAGTTGACTTTATCTGTTGTTTTTATCCAGTTTCTCCTGTGCTTTCTTTTCTCTGCTATTAATTTGATTATAAGTTTTAGCAGGAAACTTACTTTATAATGTAATTCCAGCTTCTTATTGTCATGTTTACTATTTTTTGTGTCACTGTGTATATTTCTGTGAACGCTTGAAATGAGTATGTCTGAGTTGTTGAAATTCCATAATTTTTATTGCAGCTAGGGTTACCCCTTTCTTGCATGTGCCGTGTGCCTTGTAACACTATGTTTGGATCTCAACATCAAATGGTAAGTTTGTCTTCCTGAAGAGCGCTTTTTTTTTTTTGAAAACTCTCATTAAATGAATGTCAAGTATGTTGTTAGGAAAACCTTATTAATGTACTTACTTCTTCAACCTTTAAGTTTTCTGTGTTACAGCTGTACAAATCGCAGCTTGAAATCTTCTAAAAAGCCAGCAGCTTGTATCTTGGCCTTGTCATTTGCAAGATATTTTTAATGGCATATAGTAAGGTGCTTTTTAGTCCAAGATTTCTAGAATACGTGTAGTCAGAGGTATGTTTACAAGCTACATGATGTATTTGTGTTGTATTTTTCACAAATGCTTTATCTGACCTTTGGGTTATTTTACCTTTGAGAAGAAGAAACTGCAAGCCACAAAGACAGACATTAAGAATGTCTTCCAGAACTCCAGAATGCTGTCCATTTTCACTCTCAATGCGTTTTTCCAGTTCAGCAGAAGCAATTCTCTATTGTTTGACAAACCTATTTATAAATACATATCTTTTTCTTATTGATAACAGGATGTTGCTTTGTTGGACAGATTGATTAAAGATGATGTTGAGTCTGGAAAACTGCCTTTGTTGCTTGTGGCCAATGCTGGTAAGTGCTATGGACAAACAATAACAAGAAAAGCATACTATTTAATGAATATATATAAAATTAAAAAAAAAATATATTAAATATATTAAACAGCTTAGTGCATGTCAGGAAATATCAGGAAATACCTTAATGACTCACAATAATTATCTGTCTAGAGGGGTTTTTATTTAACTGATTTAAAGTTGGATTGTACTGCTACAGTTCTGCTTATGTCAGTAGATGTATTAATATGACTAGAACTTTTTTTAGTGAGTGCAAATCTCTTGTTGAAAATCAGTTTCACATTAACACTTCAGAATTTTTTGGTGCATGTGCCATCAACTTTAGCTTTAAAAATTCTATTTTTATTCTAGTTAATTAAACAGAACTGCTTCTGAACAAAATTTGTTTTTAGTATGAATGAAGGAGGTGGCTGTTACTTGCTTTGGAATTGGAAGAGTATCTAAGATGTTCATCTTGGTTTAGTTTCCTCTAGTTGAGGTCATACTTTGAACATATTAAAAATTGTCTGCATTTCTTATCTGAAGCTGGTGAGTCTTTTAGTGCCTAGGGCAACTAATTTTCTAAGTATTTTTAACATATATTGAAAAGCAAAACAACTGTCTTTATTTTTCTGTCTAGAATTCCAATTGCTCGTAAGTCATGATGAACCAGATAAAAATATTGGGCTCTTTTTAAACGTCCTCTTTCCTGCTCTTGTGTGACTTTTTTGACAACAGTACAAGAGGTCCTTTTATGTAGAGTCCTAGTTGCTTATCCTTTGTGATTGCCTTTTTTCCTTTTCATCAAAGGGACACCAGGTGCTGGGCACACAGATAAACTTGGCCGACTGAAGGAACTTTGTGAGCAGTATAATATGTGGCTCCATGTAGAAGGGTATGAAACTTGAAATTTATTTCTGTATAACTATATTCATTAAAAAGTCTGACTAATGGACTGCACATAATTTTACAGCTAGTAGAGGGCCATAGGACCATCTTTATTTTTGCCATATTAAGCATTTTATATGGTTATAGTTTTGTCACTGTATGAGATACAGATTGTTTTACATATACAGGAATAATTAACTGGAGTGGTTATTTCAGCATAGGTTAGTGGTTACTTTTACTCAGATGCTAATCTTATCTGCCCTTGCTTTAAAGAGCTTGGAATTCAAATAAAAAGACTTTATAGGACAAGTCAGGGGAGACATTATACAGTGATTATTGAGAATGAGAAAGGAGAATGAAATGAGTGTGGAAGAAATGACACTTTAATGAAGGTTGTCAAGAAGACAGCTGCAAGTGCAGCGTGCAACATAACTGGAAGGAGGATTAAACCAAGAGGAAAAGAAATTCCAAGAACTTAGACAATGCTAATGAAAACTCCATTGCTCTAAGATTTTTTTTTTTTTTTGAGCCTGGAGTAGAGACTCTGATTCTCCTGATATTTCATTGTATAGTGTTATATTTGCATGCCATTTATTTCTGATACAAAATTGAGCTGAATTACGGGTAGGACTTCAGGGGATGATTTCCCCAAAGGTTGGACTGAAACATTTTTAGATTGAAATGGATTTTTACTTTTGTGTTTTCAATCTTGGAATACCAAGTAGCAACATATACTGCATTGGTAATGAAAAATATACGAACAAAAATTACCTCCCTTCACACATCAACATGAAATATGTAAACTGAAGATTAAAATGCTGTCTCTTAATACATTTTTAATATGTGCTAAAACTGCTTTATTTTTCTAGTGTGAATTTGGCAACTTTGGCTTTGGGTTATGTCTCCTCTTCTGTACTGGTATGTTTTACCATATGTAGAAACTTAATAATGTGCTCTAGATTTTAAGGTCATGATCTAATCAAAATATATATGGCTTATATTCTGCTTATTGTAATAAACTTCAGGCTGCTACAAAATGTGACAGCATGACTCTTACTCTGGGTTCCTGGCTGGGTCTCCCGGCTGTACCTGCAGTGACACTCTACAGACATGAGGATCCATCTTTGGTATGTTTAACTTCTCGGTCGTTATTCTCAAGATTTTGAGACTTTAATTTTGATCATGATGTAGTGTCTTGTTCTTCATAAGCATCTAAATTATAATTTGCAAAAGCTCCCCTATTTAAGCTGTGACACGTTCCATAAGCTGACAAAAATGGAATCACTGAAGAGAAGTTAATAGTGGTTTGTTTATTGTTTGTTTTCCTCTTTAGTCCTTAGCAGCTGGGCTGACATCGAGTCAGCCCGTAGAGAAGCTCCGTGCCCTGCCATTGTGGCTCTCCTTGCAGTACCTGGGCCACGATGGGATTGTGGAGAGGATAAAGCATGCCTCGCAACTAGTAAGCAACAGCTTGTTGGCACATTGCTTATAGATACTTTGCTGCTTTGAGTTTGGGTTGGAGACTGTTCTTAAGAATCCTCACCATTGGATTTAACAGTTTGAGTCTCCAAGCAGAAGCAAAGTTCAGATAGCAACGATAGTGCAAGTGGTATCCAGATGGCTGTCATAGAACACCGTTACACTTAGGAATGTTTTTGTAATAGCTGTTAATACATCTTTTTGATTATTGTGATGCGTTGTAGAAGAATCAACTACAAATATCATAGGTGTTGACAGTATAGCATATTGGTTCGTATCGTGTTACAAAAAATGATGAAAGCAGAGTAAAGTGTTTGGGGGAGGGATGTGCTTTTTACTATTAGATTATATATTTTATTAGGTTTTTTAATGAGAAATACTTAATCTTTGTTCTTTCTAAACAGTAAAATAACAATCACTTCCTTTTTTTTTGTCACTTCTCTATTTTAACTATTTTGCTTGAAAGCTGTTCAGAGAAAGACTTTATTTTCTTACTCTACCTGGCATCATATTGATTTAAAGTAATAGTAAATTATAAATGGCTGACAAAAAGGATTTCAAAACATTTCTTCAGATACAGTGGCAAGTGCACTATTTTTGAAGTTGAGTCCTTACCCTAGTAAAAGTTAAGGTCCAGTATAATGTGTTAGTTAAAAAATACATTGTTGATATGCAAAACATTTTTCATTCAGCACTTTCTAAAAATTCAAAGAAGGGCAAAGTGGAAATTGAAAGTTTCTGTAATGGTTAGTGAAGAAGCTATTGGCGTGAAGGACCTAGAAGAGTGACAAAGTATCATTAGTCATTAAGATTTTATGGCATCTAAGATTGATCTTAGCTTTTATAATAGTCTATTAATAGTCTTAAACCACAATGTAAGAATGTCTTTTCTAATGAAAATAATTTAGAAAGCCATCATAACCAGTTGCTATGGTAGCTTTGAGAAAATTAACTGTTCTGCTACACACTGTGCTTTAGTTAGTCAACAGAATTGTAATACCTCTGGAACTTTGTCAACAAATACACCAAGACTTTTATTTTAATGAAAATCACTTTGCAGTCAATGTTTTACTAAAAACTGAAAATATTTTTCTGTTATATTCTGAATTTACAAATAAGAACTGGATGAATGTCTGACGTGTTGTAGGGGTTTGTTCAGAAATAGAAATTATGGTAGTGACTATTCAATGTTTTTCAGAATAATTTTCAACTTCTAAACGTGTGTGTTTGTCTCTTCCTTTTGTTTCCTTTCTGCTGTGGTCTTTTAGAGTCAAAGGTTGCTGGAAAACTTGAAAAACCTGGATTTCATTAAAACTTCGGTAAAGTCTACATTTAATACTTTGGTTGTATAGCTTAGTCTTTGCTTGATAAATGACAAGAATAACTTTGATTAAAAAAATTTTTAAAAAAATATTACTTAAATCATAGCCATTGTTTTGAAGACGCTTGGTATCTTTCTAATTAAGTTCTGGTGTTCAATGACATTGTGTGGCTTGGTTGTGCATGACCTCTAGATTGTATTTGTTCCATTGCTGTGTACTCATGCACTTAGTGGAGCTGACAGAACCACATCCAGAAATTGTTTCCAGAGGTTAATTTAATTCCATTTAAAACATGGATTTATTCAGCAATACATTTATGAAACCAGTTTCCATAAACCTCTCTAATACATTCTGGCTGCATCTTACCCTGCTGTTGAGATGATACTGTGCACCCTGTGAAATTGTATGTAAAAATTATCCCAGCTGAGGTTTTTATACCAGAAGTAGTTTCAGAAGTTACATCTAATGTATTCATTCCAAATTCAGTTTCTGTGAGATGTCCTGTTCAACAGGATTTGGTGGTTTGACTCCCCTCCTCCCCCTAATTTTAATTGACACGTGAAAATATATTCAGCTTAGTTTTCTGGGGCAATAGATAATTCATAGGTCATTTTGAGGTACAATAATAATTTTTGTAAAAATCGTTTTTCCAAGAGTATTAGTGGCCTTGGGAGTTGAAATTACTGTAGCACTTCCCCCTTCTACTTAAATAAATCTTGCATTTTTAGGATTGTGAAATGTAGCCTCAGATTGCCTCCAGAAGTTGCTCAGTCCACTTCTCCTACCCCCAGGATCAATTATAATCTTGTTATTCCTCCTGGAACTTTCTTGATGTTCTCCAATGATTCTGGTGCGATTTCCAAGAGAATTTTTCAAAATGTTTATGTGTGAAAATACTTAAAGCGAAATAAACTATTTAGTATGGTATATTTGCTAATGAATGTGCTTAGGTTTCTTGCTTTATAGTTCCCAAATTTTAATTATGCATACCTTAAATCAATACAATTCTGCTTTAACTGAATAATGTTTTACTTTCATGTGTTTACAGATAAGTTTGCTCACACTCCTAGGGTTAACTTCTAATACTGAGATAGTGTGAACATTGTTACTGCTGCCAAAACAAAATTATCTGCTTTGCTCAGCCGTCTAAGGAATTATACACAGTGTTAAATCTTTAAAAATATGTGAAAATAGATGTAATTTTTTTTTTTTAAGGTTGAAGATGAACTGAGTTCACCAGTGGTGGTTTTCAAGTTCTTCCGGGAATATGCAAATAGAGGTATGTGATTTATTTAAAAACAAAACCAAAAAAGCTCTCTTTATGTTTTTTAAAACTAGTAATTCATGAAGTGAATTTGATGAGGTAAATGTTATGTAGTGCATTTCTTTTCTATAACATGCTTTTAGAAAGGTTGTGAATGCTGGTTATAATCTAGTGATAGAATCCATACATGTGATAGCTTCTTTTTTTAGATAGACTGCAGTGTTTTAAATTTTCATAACAAGTCATCTTCTGCCTTCTTGAGTGAGGAGAGATTTGCATATGATTTTGATCTGGAGAGCAGATGATGGAAGTCTCTCATAGCCTGCAAGCTGTCTTTGAGTGTACTGATGGGGGAAGATCTTCCTTGGTTTTGTTCAGGCTTTCTGTTCCTTTTAAACTTTCAGTGGCTAGTTGCCAGAACCATGTTTCTCTGTTTTACTGATTACACTTGCTGTTGCAATAGTTTTAAAAATAGCAGAACATATTAGGAACAGCTCTGGAAATACGGTCATGGGTATACAGTAGCCATGCCACATGTGGCTCTGAGCAGAACATCCTTACTTAGACGTGCTCTCCAAGAAAGAGGATTTTTGTCCTGTCGGTTACAACAGAGGACATTGTTGTGCTGTTTGTATGTGCACACTCTGAGGGTGGGGAAATGTCCAGCTGGGATGAGGCAAAAGACTGCTAGAAAACTTCGTAGTTTTGTTGTGAGTGTTAATTTTGTATGTGGATTTTTTTTCTGTTGGGCATGGGGGAGGCTTGTTTTTGGTTTTAATCTACTTAGTGGTTGCACTTACAAAATAAACCTATTCATCCTGGTCCAGTGACTTGGTGGATTGCTTTGTACATTGATGCATTTATTTGAAAAGCTATACTAGGGAGAAGTCACCCACCTGAATTATAAGGATGTAAGATGTTTGACCATTTCTGCATGTGTATAACTCTTAAATCCTCAGTATTATTTTGTGTGGTTTAAAACAGAAAGTAATTATTAAAACTTGATAAAAAAAGTAGTTGAATGCATCAAATTAAATATGCAGTCTGCTGTGACAGGATTTTGCTTTGTGAAAACATTGTTTTTATTTCCATTGGGACATTTGAACCTCAAAACTGAGAGAAGTATTTTACTGGTTGTTTTTAAAACTAGTATATTCAACTCTCTGTTTTACTTCTAGTATTTGTCATGTTCAACATACCTTAAAAAAAAAAAATCCTTCTTAGTCTGCTTGAGGTCCGGTACATCATATAGATGTGTTACATTACCTAGGAAATGTAATTGTCTTTTATCTAAATTTTAGGTTGCCTTTTGTTTAATTAAGTAAATAAAAATCCACTTCTGTGATTCTTATATCTTTGGATTCAGATCAAACCTCACATGCTGCACAGGCCTCAACTATTCAGCACCCCATAATAAGCAATGAAAGACACATTTATGACACTTTCAATCAATGGGTAAGAATGGATGCTTTTTCTCTTTAGGAAAAAAGAAGTGACAGTGGAATGCTTCCAGGGTTTCATCAGTAATTATAAAACCTTTGGTAGACTAGTTTGATAGTTATTCTTTATCTGATATCCTTTGCAAAACTAGTGGGCATTTTGGATTAAAAAGATTAAATTGCTCTGAAGCAAAGTTGCTTTCACATTTCTGATTATTTTACATGTAATTACAACTGAAATTATTACTGCATCTTAAGCTTTTGGTAGTGGATTATTTTCCTTGGTCTTGTAGGAATATGTGAAAACTTTAGAACTCTCTAATTGGCTAGGTACTTCATTGACAACGTCTGTGTATTCTGAATAGGCAGTCTTTCTTTTCCAGATCTTAAGAGAATTAAATCTAGAAACCTGTGTTTTCAGAGAGCTGAGCACATAACTATTTTGGATCAATTGCATAGTAATCATGGCATACTTAATGACAATGACAATTTTGCAGAAACTTCTGACTTGTAACACTTGTAGCTGATCCTGAATTTTCTTGATTTTAAGTATGCGTCCAACTTTGTCATATCACCAGCAAGCTACAGTGTTTTGTTACAAAAAGTGATTTTGAGAAATCCAAAAAACCTTTTAGCATGTGGTTCTCCTTAACTGTGGGAAGAGTCTAGCCAGAGTCAGTGACTGCAGGAGGTCATGCTCTGTACATTTCTTTAACTGTGCCTTATCCCTTCAGCTAGGAGAGCAGTTGGCACAGCTGGTTCCTGCCAGTGGAGTTGATGTGGTAGAACTGGAAGATGAAGGCACATGTGTGCGTTTTAGCCCACTAATGACTTCTGCAGGTAACATTCACTTAATTCAGCCACTTGTAAAAACTGGGATTTGCTATAGAATTGTAGAACAATCTTCTGGTGTAAAAGCAGATATACTCAAGAAACTCTTTAGTATATTCTCCTACGGTGAGGATTTTTTTATAAACAAAACAAAACTATCTCAGCTTTATCATTTTGTTGTGCCTTGGCACAACAGGTGCATTAGAGGTAGCTCAGCTGTTGTATGTGACATTGCCTCACTACCTCTGCAGAGAAAGACTTTGATTATTTTTAAAATTCATTAGGAAAAGCAAGGGGAGAAGTTCTTTGTTTCTGACAGTTACAAAAGAAATATGAAGGATAAATCATCCCTACCTTTCCTTCTCTCAGCTGCTTAACACAAGAAGATGCTTGACCTTTCTACACAGGTGTTTCAATACTGAAATGGTGCTTGTTTTCAAAATATAACTACTTAACTAGAAGCATTATTTACTAAACCTCTAGGTTTTTCTATAATTACTGATGTAGGAGGGAAAAAAATTTAAAATCTGTTTTGGAAAGTGTCTTAAATGTCATGTTTAAGCCAGCACCATATACATACTTTGTTTAGACTCAGCAGATGCACAGAGCAACTTGCAGGGGCTCAGGGTGATGCATGGTGTCTCCTTTTAGCTTGTGTGGGGTGAATAGCTTAGGCTATCAAAACACCTGACACCGATGTGAGAGGATCCTGGTGTACACTGAAAAGTAGATTTTAGAATAAAATTACTTGGTGATGCTGTGATGATTTTTTTTTTTTTTTTTAACCAACATGGAAGCTAATTCATTATCTGTTTGGCTATGGGAAGAGGAATTTTTCTAATGCTAGCTACTTGTGTAACGAAAAAGGGTATTGTCCTTATTAGTTTGTAACATCAGAAAATCCTTTTTACTAGCTTATTTTTTATGAAGTTTTTAGCTCTCTCCATTTTGATGTATCAGTGGCTAGATAACTGAAGAAAAAACACTCTGTTATATAGATCAAGATATTTCAATACTCTGTAAGTTATATTTATGATTGACTTAGAGTGGCTTCTTTACAGATTACTTATTTAATTCAAACATCTATGTGTATGTCCGTTCACTTTTATCACACACTAACACATCAGCTCTTTAGTTTTAGGAACTGAAATACAAGATGTTGATCAGTTAGTAGACTGCTTAAAAATGAAGATACCAGTATTGACAAGTACACTGCAACTGAGAGAGGAATTTGAGCAAGAAGTGAAAAGAACAGTAGGCCTGTTATATATTGAAGATCTCAGCTGGCCAGGATTAGGTGTTGTAAGGTAAATTTTTCAATATTTTCTTCATTATATATTTGGATAGACTGTGCAGTAACAGAAAGAAATACGTGATCTCTTTAGTGGTGATTTGTATGTATTGTTTGCTGATTAGTATCTGGCTTTGCACCCAGCTGAAGCTTTCTGAGTGCTTTTTAAAAAATTACCTTTCTAATGTTGCTTACTTTGAGATTTTTTTCTTTTTTTTTCTTTTTTTTTTTTTTAAGAAAAGCTGAAGAGCTGTTTTAGCAAATTAGCGCAACAGTTCTAATATTGGAGGCAGTGTGTAGATCTGTTAGATGGATATGTAATATGCAAGTGCATCCTACTGTATAACTTAGATTTTTATCTATAATGGGATTCACTAATATACTGAATAAAACCCTTCAAGCGTCTGTTCTGATCCTCTGATACTGTCTGTTGGGAAGGATTCTGTATACTCAAAACGGTTGAAGTATAATCAATATATTACCTAGAAATCCGTTGTATTCAGTTAAGCTTGCAGCAGCAACTTCCCCCCTACCCCAAAATCTCTGATGACAAATGCCAATAAACTTGTTGATCTATGCTGTAATGTTTTGAGGTTTTTGGCTTGTAAAATACAGAAATTTGTAGAAATATGCTAAATGTCTATATACTTTTGTATGTACTGTAAAGTGAAATTACTATCTTCTGGCTTGGTTTGAAGATACAACTATCACAGTGATGGGAAGAATGATGACAAACAAGAAAAAGAACTAGAAAAAATCAATACAGAACTTCTGAAAAAATTAAATGAACTGGAGTCGGATCTCACTTTTTCTTTGGGTAACTGCACTATTTTAAAACTTCTGTTCAAGCTAATAGTCATTTTACTGGCTGTTACAATGGTTCAATAGGTCATTTGTATGTAGGTCATTATAATGCAAAATTACACTGCTGCTGTGGTGGTTTAACCTGGCAGGCAGCCAAATACCATGCAGCCGCTCGTGGGATGGGGAGAGAATCGGGAGGATAAGAGTGAGAAAAACTTGTGGGTTGAGATAAAGACAGTTTAATAGAACAGAAAAGGGAAAATAATAATAATGATGATGATGATGATGATGATGATGATGATAGAATATACAAAATGAGTGATGCTCACCACCCGCGCTGACCGATAACCAAGTAGCGATCGCTACTTCCTGGAACACGCCTACCATTCATATATTGAGCATGACGTCACACGGTATGGAATACCCCGTTGGCCAGCTGGGCCAGCTGTCCTGGCTGTGCTCCCTCCCAATGCCTTTTTTTTTTTTTTTTTTTTTTTTTTTGGCTGAATGTCCTTGATTAGCAGGGTACTTAGCAACAACTGAAAACATCAGTGTGTTATCAACATTCTTCTCATACTAAATCCAAAACACAGCACTAGGAAGAAAATTAACTCTATCCCAGCTGAAACCAGGACAACTGCGTATACAGTTATTGTAGAAAAAACATCTGTAACTTTGTTTTCTCCTCACCCCTATTTCAGTTGGTAAATGTTCAGAAGGATGAGCAGGGTGCACTGTTCTCAGAAATACTTGTGAAAACTGACTTACGAGCACTAGACCAAAAAGTGTTTCCTTGTCAGAAAGAATAAAAGCTGCAGTGTTGCTCTCTGTAAACTGAGCCTTCTCAGTTAGTGCCGTATCTAGCGAAAAGCAGATCTCATTCAAAACCCACTGACCAGTTCACTGCTTTCTGTGGGTAAAAAGCTTCAGATGACTTTCGTGATGATTAGCAGCACTTTCACATTTACATAGTGCCACATTATAACTGAAATAATATTAACTTGCTTGCTCAGAATTCTGATCTTTTTCTAGTCAGCTCTCAAAAATTAAGTGCCCTAGAACTGGAACCAAGTGGAAGTAATCTGTAAATGGCAGCAAGTAATGAGTTTGAAGCATATTCAACCCTGATATTTATTATACAACTCCTTGGCTGTATAAAATATTCACTGTTTTTCTTGTGTAGCTGTTGCTTTCTCTTCTCTTTTTGAAAACCCACAGGGCTGAGCTTTTTTAGTCCGCATAATTTATACCTATGCAGATACTGCCCTTAATTACTGAAAAGAGTGTGTGCGTGTATTAGGATTTCCAGATTCACAAGCGTGAGTGTTGCACCCGTTGTACAACAAGTACAATGCATTTTTGTAAATCACAAAGACTTGATTCTCCCTGTGCTCACAGGTCCAGAATTTGGAGGGCAGAAGAACTGCATTTATATTGGCATGGTAACTGAGGATCTGGACGTGTCAGAGTTAGTTGAAACTATTGCAGCAACAGGCAGAGAAATTGAAGAAAATTCGAGAGTATGTATTAATAAATAACAGAGCATTTCAGCACCTTTTTTTTCCCCCTTCCATATTGGCTTCAGTACATGGTTTTGTTCTTTGTGAAAGTAAAAATTGTACTTGCCCGCAACAAACTGTATGAATTACTGTGGAAGTAATAATCTGTGTCCACACAGGAGAACTTTTGTTACAGGATTATGATATTCTGAGAATGTCCTGATTTCTGTTCATGGTCCTGTGTTCAGTAGTTCTAATGAAAAACTTTAGTCGTACTGAAATAGGTTCGTTTTATCACTAAAATTCAAGCTGTGGAAAAAAAAAAAGGGAAAGTGGGGGCTGATTCTGAGATGGTGTTTCTCATCACTGCTAGAGATGGTGGGATTGAGATTGTTTATATCAGCTTTAAAATAAGACTGCCCTAAAATGTGTGAAAAAATTTAAATTGCTGGTTTAAAAACAGAAATTACAAATTACCTATTGAAGTAATAAAGCTGATGATGCAACTCCTTTTTGTAAAAGCATTTACCTGATTAGAGTTCTCTAAAGTAGAATTCCTAAATGACCTGCATCACAAATGAATGTCTGTCCTTTCATTCCTCTAGTGTTGGGCATTTAATTTCCTCACTTAAAAAATAAATAGAACTTCAGAAATCCTTTGCCTATTTCTGCCCATGGGAATATGTTGATTTTGGCAATGAAACTTTTTCTAGCAGTGTTTTCTGGAGACTTTCTGCCCACTCTTGACTTCCTATGCTGTTTTGAGGGTGAGATGAAAGATGGTTTGCCTGTAGAGTACCTTCAGTTTTTTAACTGCTGCGGTTGAGAGGTTAGGAATCGAATGTTGGAATATGGGCCACTCTGATCCTGAAGCTTCTAGGGAGGAACAAAGAGTAGTGCAGGACTCAGAAAGGTGCAGTCCTTGGAACCAGCAATAATAAATCTATGGCGCTGAAAGGATCCTACACCGATTGATCCAGAACTGAGAAGCAGAACGAATCTGTGAGAACGACGCTTGCATCGTTTAGATAAGTGATGTTGGGTACAAGAGGGAAGCCTTTAGAAAAAAACTACTCCAGTATCAGCAGGCCCTTAGGACGTTTAGATAAGTACACTAAAAGGCAGAACCAAAATTTGAGACAAACATCTTGACTGGACCAGAAGACACAGTGGTTCTTCCTTGTACTCTAAATGGAACCCCGTTGTACTCCCTTCTGTAGTCAGTACATTGGGGTATTTAGCTTGCTGTGGTGGTCAATTCCTGGCTTGCTTCTCCCCCAGGGAAAAGGAGCAGCTTCCTTTTTTTCCTTTGTTTTTATTAACTGACAGTAACCCAGATTTTTGGCATTTTGGAGGAAGTGCCTGTCATTTAGGCCTTGTGCAATATTATAAAACCCATATTAAGTTATGGAAATCGGCATTTGTCTTGCACATGACAAAATTGTGACTTTTTGATCTCTTGGGTTTGTTCATTTATTGCCTCTACAGCTCTCCCAGTAAGCTGCTTGTCCTTTGCAGTGTAAAATGTCACTGATGCGGGCAAAGGATGCCACAGGGATCAGATTAGCAGTCGTATATTAAATTTGAAAAGCAAAGTTGAACCCGTAGCTAGACTGACACATACCTGGTTAGACTTACTGTGAGGCTGGTTTAAGTCCTGGGCCCTTATAGAAACCAAAATCTACTCTATATTAAAAATTCTTCCGGTCAGATTCAGCACCTGACAAATGCTATGTGCTAAGCAGATCTTTGAAGAATTTGGGTCACAGGCTCATCTTGAAGTAAAAGAAAAATATGTACCATTCCTGTTTAAAATTATATTCGTCCTCTGGGTATATCTTTTAAAAATCCTGCAGTACATTCTTTTAATTTACAGTCATAATGAAATACTGCTTGTCAAATACTGTCTTAGACTACCATGTTTACATTCTCAAAACCTGAACTAAAACGACAATTTCAAGTTCAAATAATCTATATAATAATGTAATTTCTGGTTTCTATTAGCTGTTGGAAAACATGACTGAAGTTGTTAGAAAAGGGATACAGGAAGCGCAGCTTCAGCTTCAGAAAGCAAATGAAGAACGACTTCTGGAAGAGGTAAGGCTATAAAAATTAGTTATCTAGGTAACTTGTCACAACATAGGCAGCTTGCTCACCAGCCAGTGTTTGATTGTGTACTTTGCAGGGACTGCTCCGACAAATACCTGTAGTAGGCTCCGTGCTGAACTGGTTTTCTCCATTCCAAGCCTCACCAAAGGGAAGAACATTTAATTTAACAGCAGGTAGGACTCAGTGCATCTGCAGCCACCTTATGCTGTTGTTTGAACTGTTTCCAATTTTATACTAAAATTGCAGCACACTTTCTTGTGCTGATTGGGGTCATGAGTGACATAATCCCCCCCCAGGATATAGAAGAACATGGTCTTCACTATTTCTGTAACATCCAATAAGACAATCTTCTAACCTCACTTGTACCGTTCCCATTTTGTTCTTGCATGTTGAGTCACATTAAAAAAGCTATATTAGACATTGGCATTTATTAATAGAGGACTCATTTATGTGACTTTTGGCTAAATACACTGCAAAAGTTGGGCATTCATGCTGTGTTTATAAATATACAGAAGCTAGCAGAGTAGCTCAGGTGTTAGAACATTGCTTCCCCATGTATATGCACACGTATCCTCTTGAGTGTGCTTGCAAAGTGGCACTCGGATGTCCCGCTGTGCTACTGGAACTTGATGTCTCTGAAATCCTGGTTTGAGATACCATCTGGCTGTTGCCACATTGATAAAGTACTGGTTTGCATGCTCAATAGTGCAATGTCTGACAAGGACAGCCTAAAACTAGCTGAGGACTAGCGTGAACATGACTTTGTGGGAGACAGTAATGAATGGAATATTACAATGTAAAAGACTATTATTTTACTTACATATTTGTAATTCATGTCTGGTGATGTGAAAAGAGCTGTCTGTAGCTTTTACATCACTAAGACTGATGTACTAACATAATACTCTCTGAAATCACAAATTTTCACTGTAAAAATTGTGACAGGGTCTTAAGAATATTCCTGAATTCGGCAAAGTGTCTGTCAGACCTAGAATGATAGTCCAGCTGTCTGTGTGTCTCTGTAAACAGCGAGGAAGGCTTTCTGCTGTATTTGGGACCTTTCTTTCTGATTCTTGGTGCACCAGCTGGAAGGTTCTTACGGCAGAGGACAGCAAGGTTTCCCTGGGAATACTTACCCCCCTCATAGCTAGATGCCCTTTCCAAGTGCACTGCTCAACAGCTTGCAGCTGGGAATATGTCAAGTGCCCAGTGGAGAAGGGCAAAAGGAATATTAGTTGTAGCAGTGTGGTGAAGTGAGTGTGAGGGGGAACTTCGTTCATCTTTGTAAGTCTCAGCACTCATGTCCCCAGGTACTCAGAGATGGATTACTATCAAGTGGCAGTTTCAACTCAAACCTAGCACATGCAGTTTCAGAAATGTGCATTAAAAATAAGATTGTTACATACTTTATAAATACAGATGAGCAGAAAACTTGTCTAGTTTGTGCTATATTCGAGACTTTTTTTTTTAACCTGCAGGCTCTCTAGAATCCACAGAATCTACATACGTATCAAAAGCCCAAGGAACAGGCGCTACTCCACCACCAACTCCTACTTCCAGCCTTGCAAAGCAAAGACTTCCTGGTGAGTTTCTGTGTCTTAGTTTTATTTCTAAAACTTGCTAAAACGTCCTGCCATCTGAGTTGCATGACACAGGAAGACCCGTATGATTTTCCATCTTTCGTAGTATCTGGAACTAGAGCTCATCTTCTAGTTGCCTTAAGGCCACCTTAAAAAACCTTAATTTAAACATAGCACGGAACACCACCCCAATCTGTTTTTTCCCCAAGAATTCTTCCTGGGACTACAGGAAGTTGTTATCCCATTAACTGACAAATGCCCATGGAGTCTGGAATCTTCCTCTGGAGTATTATGAGGTTATTATGAGTTTTAAAAAATTAGTAGGTAACCAAGCCAAAAGTTTTATTTGAACTAAAAGCATAAATAACATATAATCATGCATTTGAGCAACTGCATTTCTGTTGCTACGTAGTATTTTGTGGACAAAGTCATTCTAAGGTGAAGATCTATTAAATGTATGGCACTTTCTGTGTAGTTGTATTAGTAATTAATGTTGATTTCACTGGCAGAAAAACCATAGTTTTAACTCACCTTTTGAGTTGGTTGGCTTCCAGCCTGTGATGTTTTTAGTGCAAGTTTTTACCCTAGAATGACTTCACTGTGCATGTAGGCAGCTTGTTTTTCAGCTGAACTTTAACAGTCTCTGTGTACATAGGAAAAATAGCAGGTGCTATTGCTATCTGTAACTGCAAGAAAGTATGTCTATGTTTAGGGTACAAGTTAGCACCCAAATAAAATCTATTTCTTTGCAGTTGTAAAATTCAGATACTTTCTTTGAAACTTAACTTGGGCATGCCACATCTTGTATTTGCGGCCTTCATTGGTACTGTATCCTTCAAACACTTTACAGGTCAGAAAATTTTTAAAAGGTCTCTAAGAAGTTCTGACGCATTCAGTGAGACCAGTTCAGTCAGCCACTGTGATGACCTGGAGAAGATGGATCAGAGACCCCCAACTCTATCCCCTGGCCAAGAGCAAGGACCTTTGGAGACAGAAAGAACAGCGGAGCAGAAGGAGGTGGCACAGCCAACAAAGACAGACATTGAGGACATTCAAAGTGACAAATCACCACATGACACAAAGCTAGAGGAACAAGAAAGTCAAAGATAAAATCCAGACTGGATTTCAGACTTTGCAGAGGAAGCCCATGCCCTGGGAGGCAGGGTATTAATGATGCGTTTAAAATGTGAACAGTGCCACACACTAGTACAGTAATAACTACTGTAACTTATTAACTGGGATTTTGCACAAGTATAAACTTCCCCCCATGGGACAGAGATTTGTCTTACCATACACTTGTTACAGTTGCTTTAATCCTCTACATGTCAGTGTCACCAAAGTACTCGTGAATTTTATTAACTGCTCATAAACATTTGTAAAAACAATTGGCAGTTATCCTTCCTGTAGGAAACTAAGCATGATAATCGTTGCTAACTATCCAATCAGCCATACACAAGATTAAGAATACAGCTGCACCCAATAATTGTAAAATGATCTTATTTTATGTTAATACACTTTAAAAAGAAATCAACTGCCAATTGTTCACCTTTTTAATATTTAAAATTCCATTTAGCCTCTCCTGCAAAACATCTACTGAAGTCACACTAGCTCTGTTTTGCTGCTTTTTTTTACCTTATAACGCACATTGCCAAACAGTTGTGGTGCGGTGAGCATTAGGGATGGATGCCTGTGTATATAGGAGTCACTGAATAGTACTTTGCCATCAGCCATTTTTTCCTGCTGTTGTATGACTTGACCCATTCAGCTAAGGCCCTAGGCACAGTGGGGACTAAGTTAATGAGTTTTAAGCCTTTTAGAAGGAAATAGTGCCTCTGCATGCCTAAACGGCTTCTTGCTTCTGCCACTGGAAAGAATCACCAAGACACCATTATTTTCCTTTGCACGCCATTTATAAACCAAATATTATTGAACACGCTTATGTAGTGTAACTGGAGTTCTTTCTGTTGTGTATTTTTAAAGATAGTTGTAGTAAAGCTTGAAAAACCAATACATTTGTGATGGTTTCAATACTTATTTTTTGAGTAACAGTAACTTACCTATGGTAGGAATTGTACAGACTCAAACAAATTATATAGGTTATTTACACTACACACAACTTCATAGTGTCTAGGACTACTTAATGCACAAGCAAAGCTTTGGATAAATCAAAAGCTAAGGGGCAGAAGTCTCCCCCGCCCCCAAATTATCTTAATCACGTTGCTGCAAATTTTCAGAGCCTCTTGCGGAAAGGCGATCTCTGGAAAAGCTTGCTTTCCCCAGGGTATCTGATTTGAGGAAAACCATCCCATTGCTAAAGAACTGGATACAAGTACTGTAGTTTGTTCATGTTTTTTGTTTGGGTGTTTTTCCTCCCCCCCTAAAAGGTATACATTAACACCATAATGGCTGTAGCAAGACTTACTTTGATAATCTGAAAAATGTGGGGCTTTTAAATTGTACTGTCAGCTGATTAGACTTTCAGCTTCTAGATCCCGTGGGGCTGGGATGCCATGAACAAGGTTAATTTGCTGTTGGGGTAATTTATGTAAATCAGAGTGCAATTTTTCTAAAGTGCAAAAACAATTACGTTGACTAGTCTTCCTTATTGGTTTCTTTGGTGCAATGAAGTATGTTAATAAGAGTAATTTGTTAGGGATTAATTTTTAATGTTTTTATATTTGGAAGTGTTAAACCAGTAGTTTTGTTGGAATGAGCTTCATTCTTTAGATACGATCTGAATGTTTCAATAAAGATTCTTCAAATTACTACTCTTGAATTAAGTTATTGTTGAAAGATACTTCCCTACGTTTCAGTAACCTTTAAGTGTGTGCAACTTACTTACTTTCATTTTGTATGGAAAATCATTTTCTGAAGTACACATCAGTGTAATGAGTTCCCTTCTCAGTCTCTCAGCACTGCTGCCTCTATCTGTGCCGATCAAATTGCTGTACTGGAGCAATAACATAAAGCCAAATTCTTACTTCAAAGTAGCAGTGACTCCTACGTAAGTAATGCAGAAAAAGTAAGTTATTTCTGTTGAAATATTTTATTTTGAAAAGCACAGGAACAATAGTATTTGTGACCAGCAATACAATTTTTGCAAGACTATACTTCCCTAAAGCAGTTGTGGTGTTTGGTTCCAGTTTAGATCTTGTCAGAATAAACCTGTTCCCACAACCCTTCTTCATTTTTTTTGTAGATGCGAGGTTTCCTGTCAGGAAACAGGGAGCGAGATGGAAATGGATGTTCTTTTAAAAATGTTAATGTAGATCTAATGTGGGAAACAAAGTGGGGTGGCTCAGCCAGGGGTGATGTGGAAAGATTCTGAAAAACAAGATGGTAGCAAGAGCTGCTTGACATTCAGAATACAAAGTTCTCCATTATTCTGCCTTTTAATAAGATTATTTCCCACCATCCCCAGCAGTACACTGGGAAAAGTTTTGACAGCCCATACCCCTCTCTCTACTCAGCTAGAAGGAAAAAAAAAAAAAAAGTCAGTTTCAGGTACCTGTAAAATCTGTTCATCATCTTGTTCCAACCAGAAATCCACATGTGGGAAAGGCCTCCAGAAATAAGGCCCAATATGCAGTTGTTCCATCTTTGCATCGTAAATGTTAGTCAGCTGTAACGACACAGGGAGCCCTACGAGCTAGACAATGCTCACACAGATGAAAGAGAGAGCAAATTCACTTAAGCTGCAGCTTCTGTCTTATACCGAGTGCCAGCTCAGCCCCACTTCGCTCCTGTTGCATTAAGATTAACCAATTATTCCGACAAACAAGACATTAAACTGTAACAACAAACCTAGAACTGAAAGATACTGCTGGGAGCATGCCCGTGACCTGAATCTCTTTACATAAGTTATCCTGCTGAAAACTGTAGGGCTCGTCATGACATCACGTGAAAGAGCTGTACTGCCAAGACAGGCTTACCCTGGCAGTTGAAAGCTCAGAAGTGGTTTGATCTCCACCGTTACCCTTCGCCTCTGCTCTTCCATCTTTCTCAGTTGTTTTGTTACTGAGAGAACGCTACCGAAGTATTTTTTCCTCAAACTTTTGACGTTTCATTGCCCCTAACTGGTCTCCCCTCCCAGCAAAAACACCCTTTCTCCCCTGTGGTTTTTACTCACTGTTGCTCCTGTTAAAACATGGGCTGAACGCAAATCCTCGTCTGGCCCTTTTTCTGGAAAGGTTGCAGGGAAAATCTCTGCTGTTTTAACATTCACAGCTGGTAGGAAATAGAGTTTAAATACAGAAACAATTAATTCTTACAAAACGCTTGTTTAAAATGGCCATGTCCCCAACACCACTATGTTGCAGGAACTTTAGAACCCCTCAAATACTATTCTTGTATTTCTCAGTAACACAGACCCCTTAGAGACTGTGATAGCGTATTTCTACTTATTTTGCTTTGGCAGCATTTCAATATTCCAGAAGAACATTCTCAGAGATACTTAAACTAATTAGAAAAAACACAGAATGAACAATGAAAAGAAGGTTGAATTCTAACCCCAAAGGTTAGTACAGTAGCTTGATACTGACAACATCACAAATACATTTAAATGAAAAAAATCTGCTTGCATTTATACACAGCCACTTCCATGTCTGCATCTACCTCACTGGGAACCAGAAAAAAACTTCTGTTTCTACCTACGCCTCCAACAGCAGCACTTAACCTTTAGGACGGGCTTCACCTAGTCATTAAAAGCAGCCCATTTACATTGGAATCTGAAAAGCAATCCAGTTACAAAAAAATAATTGAATTCTCATTTAACTCACCTATCCCATAAATGATTGGAAAGTGAATATCCTTTTCTTCTCTGTCATTTAGTTCTGTAAGAAAAAAAAAAGTCAAACTCTTAGGGCTTTGGATTTTTTTCTGAGCAGCATTCGTTTAGTTGTGTGTTATCAGAGAAGAACAGATCTGATGTTGCATAAAGATAGAAAAAACCCAAGGAAGCCTAAAAGAAACATGGAAAAGAAGATACAGGTCAATAACAACACGCCTGGGGCCTGGAGTAGAACTCCTTATCTCCTAACAGGATGGCCAGCTCCAGCCGACTGTCACTCCACTTTCTGCATGGGCAATTTACAGGAAAAAAAAACACAATGCAAAACTACCATGATGCCAAGTTTCAAAGATGTAAGTCACCAACAGCGTTGAAATGCAAGGATGATGGAAATATGACCCGAATGTGATACAAAGGAAAAGGGAATGACTTCCTCCTTTATGTGACATCACACACTATGAACTAACTGAATGAGTTTATGAATTCGTTCACACCTGCAGGGAGGCAGGTCTAACAACCCGGCAGGTCAAAGGTCTGTAGGTGCCTTTCTCAATTGCCTCTTAAGATATCCATAGACACACAGCCTCTTTCCACAGGACGGAGGCGGCAAATAACCTGGTAATGATCACGGGGGGTTCTACTATCAACCAGTTGCACTTCAGCAGCACTCAAGGAGAGAATCCACGCTGCACTGGCTATTTGTCGTCACCACACACACTACCAGCAACAAAACTAAAATTACAAATCATTACGGAGGACTTGTGCTGTTCTTTCTTACGGGACAGATAAAAAAAGCCACGTGTGAAAAGACCCCTGCACTTCGATTTCAGTAGCTAAAGATACTTCAAAAGCCAAGGAAACATCTTCTTACCTGTTACGCAGAAAGTCACTAAATGAACATCATCTGGTTGGAGATCGAATGCTCCTACAGCAACAACGATAGCAGCAATGTATAAGACTGACTGGTGGCAAAGCAGGTGCTGTATATAGACGAGGGGGCATTATCAGTGCTGCGCACTGCAGAATAGATGGGCAGATACCTAACGCACTGTTCCTAGATAAGGCAACAGAGCAAAGAGTGTTTTGCAGATTTGCTTCAAACTAACTCACAAAATTAAAGCCACAGCTACTAAACATACGGTAATTTACACAGAGTAGCCATTTGTAATAGCAAAAACATGCTAAAAAAGTGTTGTGCCATTTACTCCTTTTGCTGACACTGGTTTAGCGCTGGCATCACATCAGCTTTGCTTTAGATCACTATACATTTAACAGCTTGTATTTAAATGTATTTTCCTAAAATGTTACACATATAGTGAGCAAACCCCGTCTTTCATTAGCTGTATTCTAACTATGCTTTTCACCATCCCACACACCAGAAAAAAAAACCTTCTCTTTTTTTGAAGTTCTAATAGCAATACAATGTTATTGTTTCAAATTGTAACTTGATACACGAAAATCAGAAAGTTGAAAAAAATAAATTAACCAAAATACTTCATTCTGTACAGAACTCTCATATGACATACAACACAGCTAACAGGAATCACTGGGTGCGATGGCCACGAGGGTGCATCCCAGGGCCTTTGCTGGTTCCGTTTTCCTTTTTATCCCCCTGGGCCACCTCCCTCCAATCCTGACATCTGCCCCCGTCCCTGTTCCAGTGGGGCCGAGGCCCCTCCACGCTCCGAAAGCGCTTGGCACAAGTCAGAGCACTTACAGGTAACCGGGTACTTTACGTTTCCAATTTGTGTGTAAAGCACCGCAATCACTTCTCTGAACTATAGATTTTATGAACAACATAACATCTTTCATCAGACAATTCCAAACAGTAACTAAATTTTACCTCATCACATTAAGGTACGAGATGAATAACTAATGAAGTCACCCACATGTATAGATTTAGACAGTGAGAACACCTGACCAAGATCACGTAGCATATCGGCAGCAGAGCCAGGAATCGAGCCCAGCTGAACTGCGCTCCAATTCTACACGCTGGAATGTAAGCCAGGAAGAAATGACAAGTATAGGCCCTCCATCCCACACACTGGCCATACGCGAGCCTCAGAAGTCCAAGCCCTCTGCACACCAAGTTCTCAGGTAGAGAAAACACCCTTCAAAAGGAATCCAGATTTCTTTCTGCGAAATGACAGGGGGCTCAGCTTACAAACAAACTTTACCCAAATCCAGTCAGAACTATTTTTTTTTGGACATGAGAGTGGAAAAAACGTGAACTTACTAAGAAGCTGATTAGTAAGTTTTTGTGATAACTGCCTATCATCATTGAAACCTCCAACTAGGTGCACTTCCAGCCTAACAGAGATGGAATAACAGGAAACAGCAATTAAAAAGACATCCCAAAGTGAATAGCTTTACAAAATAATCCCCAGCCCAGACTGCAAAGCAATCATTAGAGAAGCCTCACTTGTTACAGCCACATGCGCCAAGTTGGTTTGCACTACATAGCAAGCTATGGTAATTCCATTCTGAACACTTGAGGGATCATCCAGGAAATAGCACAAATTAAAAACTTTTACATGCATGCAATTCTATCTAACCCAGTGGTATCTCTGATAGTCAGCACTTCTGTTTGGACTGAACTTAGTAACCACCTTTCAGTTCCCAAGAAAGGGTTAATTAAACATGAAGATTTTTGCTCCCGTGACCTCCTCACAACTATCCTGGACCATACAGCAGGGTTCTTCTCTGAGAAGTGTCTATGTAAAGACAAGTCCTGACAAATCATTAGTTTTTAGAGGCGGTATCTTCTAAGTTCATTGAGTTTTCGTTCTTATCAAACTACAGGGGCAAAAAAACCCACATCTAGAATTTGTTTGCTAAATTCTGTTTCAGAGCTTTTTTCCCCCACAGTTCCACCCCCCCTTTTTTTTTTTTTTTTAAAATGTGGGACTTAGAAAAATCCCAGATGGATTCTCAGATCCCAAAAGAACTTACAAGACCAACAGTCTGGAAGGAAAAATAGAAAATAAAGCCAAAACCAGTTGTTTGGAAAATTTTGTACATCTGAAACAAAAGTTAACTGGGAAACAGTAAACACAAAATCTCACAATGGCATTTTACAGAGACACTATTCAGAACAGAACCATGCTTTAAACCACTGCTAAAAATACCCTCAAAACCATCATCAAGGAAATAATTTTCACTTTACCTGTGGTTCCTGGTCAAGCGATATTTCCTGCACAATTACCTTGTCTGAACCCCGTATAATCACATAAAAATTCCCCACCTTACAAACTGCAATAACCTTTGTGAAAAACAGTACACAAGAAATAAAAGAGCAGAGCTGACCTTCCATATCCTGTGGTGTTAGAGAAAGATTTTACTGAACTCATGATGAGTGACACCTCAGCTTCTGTGTCGGATCCATCGCAGTGTGTCAAGCAGGTAGCTCCACTGCCTGAGGAAGACGAGAAGACAGTTAACGACACTGTTGGAGACTGTTATGCAACTGTAATTGAAATCAATAACAGTTTACACAACCATAGTAGTGTAAGAGCTGCGTCCAGCACCTTCTCACTTTCTGCTGTCCTGAGGAAGTGAGAAGGTGCTGGACGCAGCTCAGAAGGTATGGGCTGACTGAATGAGGCGTTAGCCTCTTCATGCGCCCCACTGTAAGATCACCAGAACTCACGTGAAGGGTACACGTGCCCCTTGACCAGGACCAGGCAACGCCTCTAATGTCAGAAATCCAGGCACGTAGCAAGGATCTTTCGACAAATTCTACCTCTGTTATTACTAAACCCTGCAGGCCCAAACTGCTGAACACAGCCAAGGACTGCAACTGCCATGACCCACTGGCCAGGAGAGCAGATCAAGTTTAGGATCTGCTCACTGAGCAACCAGAACATGGAACCTCCAACACTAAACACGCCAACTCTTTAAACAAGTCATTCAGTTAATATGTCACGTGACTTTTTGAGATTCAAGTTTATATAAACGTAATTGCAGTTTATTTTATTAATGCAGCATAAACCAATACTAATTCATTACTTCAGAGTCACAGGTTTTGTTCTTAACATCCTTTAAAGATACCTGTGTGGCGGAGCACAACTATGTGGCAGGTAGTTGCATCATCTGATCCAAGAATGGAAACAGAACCTATTTTAAAGGAGAGAAACATCGTAAGAACTCCGCTCTCACAATCACTGCTTCAGTAGAAGAAAAAATGTTTGTGTTCGTACATACCATCTTTAGGGGTAGTCACCGCAAATTCTCTCTGCTGGACGTATAGAAGACCTTTGGGTTCCACAATCTGAGCAGGCTGGCTTCTTAGAAGTTTTGCCTTTTCCTAAAGATAAATGATAACAGAGACTACAGTGGCTGAATTCTCAGGTGTATCCATTACTTGATAGAAACATCACCTCTGAAAAGCAAAGGGAGCCAGGTCAGAGAGAAACATTCTTATTTTGTATTATGGAGTATTCTGAATTTTGAGAATTTTTCGCTTTCCTGCCACTGATCTAGTTAATTGTTACATCCCATCGTTCTAGAAACACACAAAACCCTTTTCCTCCCTGCTTTATAGATGATAAAATGGAGATACAACAAAAAGCAAATTGTTCTTGGACTTGGCCAAGATTACATTAGACAATACCAGAGCTGATCTTGGAAGTGTAATCAGGGCAGGAAACTTTTGAAATGTAAAAGTTTCAGTCTTCTACTGCCACAATCCAGCATATTTATTTTGTACTTATCAAAATATCACTATTTATCAGCTTGCTTAGTGCATGGAAAACCCAGATTCCTGGGCTCTGCCTACCGCAGTGCTCTGCCACAGACCTGCTGGGTAGGCAGCGAATTTCCATACTGGGGCTCAAAAAACACTTCACGGTTTTATCAAATTGGCACTGGTTTTCTGCAAAAACTCAGTTTCTATGAAGAAGCATTTTCTGATGAAAAACACCTTCCCAACCAGCTCTGCTCAGCAGCTCCTGGCTCACAGTCCGCCGTTAGGGCTACAACATGTATATACTGCAAGTGAGGCTAATACCTTTCTCAAAAGTTACTATTTTGGCTTTTATCACCAGTTCCTGTTCATTCCGCACAGAAAGGGGCAGCCCGGCCCGGCCCGGCCGACGCACCCACCGCGCCGCGCCGCGCCGCGCCGCCCCCAGCCAGCCGCTCTTCGCCTCGGGGCATTTACCACCGGCCCCCCAGGGCCGCCCGTCTGACTCATGTCAGCCAACCCGCGTCTTGCCGTTGTCACCGCGCGGGGAACCGGCGGCGCAGAGCCCGGGCCGCCCCAGGCCGGGCCGCCTCAGCCCGGGCCGCCTCAGCGGGCGCCGCCTTCGGCCCGGGTCCGCCCCGCTCCGCCGCCCGTTCCGCCCGGCCGAGGCGGCGGCTCTTCCCGCGGACACCCCCGCCCCGCGGCCCTGCCGCTCCTCCGCACGGCGCCGCCGGGCAGGGCGGGCCCTACCAGCGGATCCCACCACCGGGCCCCTTCGCGCCACCGCCTCCTCACCTCGAGGTGCGGGTAGGCGCGGATCACGTCCCCCGTGGGCCGGGCCAGGTCGATCCGCTCACCGTTAATCAGCAGCGGCATCTCGGGGAGCGCCCAGGCCCGGGGCGCCAGGCGGCGGCTCCGCGCTTCCCCCTGAGGGCCGCGCCGGGCCGGGCGGGGCGTCGCCGCGCGGGGCGCTGGGAAACGGCGGCGGCGGGGGAGGGCTCGGCCGAGGCGGGGTCCGCGCGGGGCGGGCGGCCGCGGCGGTGTCCGGGCTCGGGCCCTGCCCGCCCCCGCAGCGGTCGCCGCCTGAAGCGCGGTCAGAGGCAGGCACTGACCGAAGAGGTGCCCGGTCGCCTCACCGCCTAACGACTTCAACACGTTAACGTTGCATAAATCCCGCCTCCTGCGACTGCGAGACCATCCGTAAGTTATTAGAAGTAGTCGTTTTGGAAGTAACAATGATCAAGTCGCAAATTTACAAATAAACCCGCGCCACTATCCTCCCCCAGCAGCCGCAAACCTAAATTTTCAGGCAATCCCAAAGACGACAGTTTTTCCTTAAAGACCAGGGATTTTTCCTCCAGTTGTGTGTGCACGAACAGTAGGAAAAAGGGTGGCGGTAGCAGCAGTTCCATTCACTCTGCAGGGAGAGAGGACAGCCAGGGCACCAGGGGCTGTTTGGGCAGAAAGCAACCCCTCTACCCCAGCTCTACCTTCCCAATCCAATTTTCACAAAAGTAAAGTTATAGCAGATACCTTCTTCAGAAGACACATTGTATTTCTCAGGTAAGGCAAAATTTCCAGCTGGGAATCGGCATTCCTCTCAATACTATTAGGATTTACAGAACAAAGTCTCTTTGGCAAAAGGCCAGCACCAGCCAGCTCGCCTGCCTGCAGCTGCACTACGCAAAGCGGGTCTATCATGGAAGAGATTACAGAAACACTCTGCAGTTCCTAACTGGATTTTGATTAAGCAAGTCCTGTAGACTGTTAACCATGCAACTTCAGTACAGACACTTCAATGTCTGCACATTTTTGAAGTTACGCTTCCCATCACTTACGTCTGTCTTTTTTTGCTTTTGATGAGACACGGAAGTTCCTGAATCACGTACCTGGTATTACAACGTAGAAAGTTTTACACAGCCTCATTTTGTAACAAGTGACTGACTGTGCTGCTGAAGACCTAACAGTGAAAGAACAAAAAAAGGCAGCTTTCGAAGGATGTTTTCCTTGCTGTTGATCTGAGCAGGGTTCTTCCACGCCAGGAGAGAATGCAATTATTTCAGATGGAAATCTGTTGTTTATTACTAAGGACTGACAGTAAAAAGGACTAAAAGTGAAAACAAAAACTAAGTCTCAATTTATGCAATGATGAACAGATCCACTGATGCATTTTGCAGTATCATCCCCAAAACTCATTTTTGCAGTCTGTCAGAACAAACATCCTAACTTTGAGAAGCTAGGCTACACAGAGAGATCCTTAATTACATAGAGATGTGTTTTTTCAAAGGTGTAAGAATTGCACTGTTTGCATCAACCTTTATTGGCTCTGAATAAAAATGTTGTCTTGAAAGCCTCCAAGTTCAGATTCTAAAGAAGGGGAATTAGAGTTTAGTCCCAAATACATAAAATTTTCAACTAAATGTTACACAAATAATATTTATTTTTTCCACTGTTCATATTCTTACTCAAATCTAAAAGCCAGCGATCATGAAAAGACGACAAGAACTCTACGCAGAGAAACTCTACACTGACACATGGACAACACAAGGACACCAGTGACACTATCACTTCCTTTCTATAAGGGAAGATTTTTTTTTTGTATTTTCAGCATTCACATATAAATTTCAAATCCTGAAAATAAATACCTGTCTCAGAGTGCTTCACAAGCACGCCAAAGAAAACTATCTACAAATCATACATTCAGCTACTCCGTCATTTTCAACACTTCCAACAATTGTCACTTTTACAAGTCTGAACTTTCACAGCTGGGAAAGTTGTGTGTTAGCTACATATTTAAGGAGCAATAATGCTTATCATCCGAATACACTTTCCACTGTCACGTGGCTCTACCAAATACTGTTCTACAGACAGGAAAAGCTTAAGAAATGTCTGCAAAAGAATCACTGCCAGACTCAATTCATGGCTTCCCTATCGTGGGATCACACCATTACTTTGAAACCAACTGAAAACCCGTCACCAGAGTACAGTTTGAATACTGACAGTGGAATTCTGGTCCCCACACAAATCAGTAGGAAGAAAGACCAGAATTTCACCCTTGATATATAAAACCTTGTAGAGAAATATTAGTAAACAAAAGTTTTTAAGAGTCAGGAAAAACTATAAAAAAATCCTTGTAAGTCATAAAAACCATTTCAATGTGAAATTTGTAAAATATCACCCTATTTATTCTCTAGGCTTTTCTAGCAACATATGACTTTATCATAACATATCTGTAGAAATCTGATGATTAAGAAACAGTAATTTTTCTTAAATGTAGTTACTTAAACATTTGCCAGTTTGGAAAGTTGAGCTAACGTCTCTTTACAGAGCAAAAAATTGCACACAATTTTCAACCTTTTCACTTCTGATTCTCCATGTCATTGAGGGTATGGCACATAACAGTCTGGAGGGGAGCCAATGCTGCTCACTGGGCTCCGGGTATTTGACTCATAAGAATTTGGAGCAATTCCAACCACACCATCATTTTGAGGGGTTTCTCCTTTCAAAAAGTCATCATCTTCATCTTCAGAAGTACCCTGCATAAATTAAAAGGATCAGTGAGAGCAGAAAGGTACTCCAGGTCTCTATTAAGATTTGGCAGAAGTAATGAACACTGAGACCAAAACAGGTATTTCTAAAATAAATTCTGAAATGTTGCAATAATCAAATCTGCTAATCAAAATGCTATAGGAAAGTTTACAAAGTTACCAGTTAACAAAGCTACAACACCGTAAAGTATTTTTATGTGTTATCACAGGAAGGAAAGAAAAACACAACGTTTGAAGAACTCAAACAAAAATCTGACATAGGATAGACATTCTGCAAGAAGCTTTAGAAGGAGGTAATTCAGGACTTGGGTTGTACTACAATTGTCATGACTAGTTGGAATGGTAAGAGAATTAGATGTACCCTCATCATGAAATACAGGAACTAAATCATATCTACAAAGTGGATTTCCCAGTGACATCAGCACGTCTATATTCTGAGAGCGTTCACAAGCATTCACAGTGGTCCTGTGCTGCCAAACTAACTCCTCTGCGGAAGAGGGGAAAAGTGTTCTCAAAGCAAGGATGGATTAATCCCTAAATCTTCCTAATTTCAATCACAATTTTCCATAAACACTTAGTGTACTCATATCTACTAAAAAAAAAATCAATCCTGCAATAGAAGCAGCTGATAGAGATTTGGCAAAAGCTGAACTGCATTTGATCAGAAAAGATTACCCTTTTAATGGGTTTCTTCAGATTCTCAAGATCGTCAGCACTCAGCTCTTCCCAAAACTGATAAAAAGGATCAATAGTCTTCTTTGATCTGAAAGAGGAATTAAAACGCAGTAGGAGTTAATGTATTCAGTAGAAGTCATATGTATTTCATTTTAATAATACAATATAAAATGCTTGGCATTTTGATAGCCCTCTGCAAGGTTTTACAAACTATTCAATTAATCCCTATATAATCCTCAATCAATCCCATGAAGAAATAACTCCATTTTGCTGATAGATGTAAATTCCAATTGTTTGCTTGAGGAGTTCTGATAGTCAGGTCTCCTAATTCCTAGCTGGGTATTTTTAACAACTACACTATGCTCGCAAATAAGCATAATTTTCTTCCCAACTTTTAGAAGATAGTATTATATGGCTGCTTTTAATAATTTCTACTTATAAGAAAGATCTCCCTTCTGTAAAGACACATTTTTTTAAGAGACAAAAAAAGCCAGAATGTTGCCTTCTAACATTAAAAATAAAAAGTGATTAAAGCATCATAGTGCTAGACATTTTGAAAAGCTGCAAATAATCCACTATTCATTAAAAAAGCAAGGTATTTTAAATAAGCCGAAGTCTCCAATCAAGAAGCAATACACTCAAGGTGCAAAAAAAACCCAAAACAAAACAAAGCTCAAAACCATCACAGCTTCAACAAAATATGTATTAGGCTAACATTATGATATTTTAGAGACAGCTTAAAACAAGGAAAGCCAAAAGAAAAGTCACCAAACATATTAAGTAGACCTTCCAAGAAACTGGGTCCTGTTCCTTCTTCACCGCTATATGTCACAGTGGGGGTAAATTTCAATTCAAACCTTTGACAATCTCTGGTTAAAATATGCAACATGAAAAGTACTTAATATCAGTGAAGGAAGTGAACTGTAGAAACACTGATGGTTTCTTACAGTTTTTGATTCGTTATTTTCTACAAGGCAGAAATGAGTTGATTATTTTTAAACTATACCTTTTGAGCATGTAGGGGTCAAAGGGGAAAAAACTGTCAAGTGGGTTAGTGCATGTCTGCACAAGGTCACCCCCAGTGCCACTCCGAACAACTGGTATGAACTGCCTATTGTTCCTCTCAATAATTGTGTAGCAGAACACCAACTGGTACTTCCTTTAAAAAGGAAAGAAAGAAAAGATAAGCATTTCTAGCACACAGAAAGCAAAAATTTCAGGTGGTATTAAAATACAAAGTTATTTTTTAACAAAACCACTTCTATCTTCCATTTTCCAACTGATATTAGGACTTTTCAAGACAGTCACAAGGTAAGGAGTGATAATAATCTTCCTCTGCACTCCTATGAACTTCACTCCAAGTAGAATCATATTGGCTCCAACACAAAGCAATCAGTTTCATGGCACTGTAGGATTTCACTGAAACTGAACCAGAAATAAACCTATCCCCCCTAGAATGTGGGCAATGTTATATGCGTTCTCTTGGATAATACTCAATACTGTGCCTAACAAAATCCACATTCTAAATACTTGTTTTTAGGCGCACACACACACACACACTCATCAAGCTGAAATTGAAATAAATGAGTAGGTACCTGGTAATGGCAGCAAACAAGTTCACAACCGAGGGTATACAAATCTTCAGAGGGTTTAGCTGGCACATGACAATGCGCTCAAAATTTAAACTCTGCAGATATGACAGACCTTCAAAATAAGAACAATTGACAAATATAGGTTATATATTATATAAGCTTAACTTAGTTTCTAAGAATTTCCAGTCTGACCAGCCTGCACTCCGCACAACACCACAGAAGCACATCCTAGGGTGCTCTCTTACAGTAGAGATCTAGCCCACAGCTTGTTCAGCAGAAAATCTACTCTAAATAATGGTAACCTGCCACAGCCGAGGGATCCTTCTAATACAGACACTACACTTACACACCCATTACAGGAACTGACAGAGGGAGGCACAGAGTCATCAAGAAAGATTATTAATTGAAGCCCACACTAGTTTTATACAGCCGGAATTCAAACATGCTCAGTAAGTGGGGCCAGAAATCAACGTTGAGGAATTATCTGCATTGATTTCAACAATGGTGAAAAACAAGATTATTTAGCTTGGTAGCCCAACAGATGTACAAGCCATCTCATTTTATTTAGAGCACAACAACATAAACTTGCCATCAGAAACTTGACTGAATTGACCATTACAAAACACATCAACAGTAAAACTCGCAAATGAATCCCAATACAGTTCAAACCTAGTATACTCACCTTTCCTTAAGTTGCCATCCAAAAGCTGCTTATGACGGAAAATAAGCGTATAGAACACCGCCTGACATGTAGAATAAAATGGCCCGTGGAGAGCTACATCACAGTAAGCATTAGCCCCTGTATCCTGATTATCAATGTATTTATGCATCCAGTTAACCAGAAGATCCAGGCATGCTTTTACTGTACTGTAATGAAGGAAAAAGAACAAGTGTAAAAATAGCACCTGAAATGGTGTAGAAAAGATATTAAACAAGTATTCAAGGATCTCAGTGGTTATAAAAACATCAGTAAGAAAATCTCATTGTTAAAAGGAGATTCTGTTATGAGCTTTCTCCTTCATCTCAGCATCAAATGAATCAATGTATCAGCACTGAAAATCCGAATCAGTGAAACCACAAGATGCTAGAAGAGATGAATCCATGAAACGTGTGAAACGCACAGTAAACAATTAGAATCCTGGGCTACACGTAGCACAGAGAGACATGCCTCCAATGTCCAATAAGTAATTCCAGTATCAAATTAAGTTCAACATTAAAGTCACCGAGGCCACCCTGAAAGGCATAAACATACAGAATGTGTACATACAAAAGAAGACATTTTCACCCATCTGCCAAAGTATTTTAATCCATCTGTATCAAAATACTTGAACACTTGACTTCCCTGTCTCAGAGTCTACATAAAATGCCTAACATAGGGCACTAAAAATATCTGCTTCTGAACATCAGATATACCAGGCACCCATGACTCCACCTGAAGTCACCATAACCTACCCGTGCTCAGCATTTCTTGGCAAGTGAAGCCTTAAATAGCAAGTCATGAATCCCAGCAATCATTAGTCTGCATCCTGTAAATGCAAAACTTTCCTGGAAACTTCAAGACAATACTGAAACAGTACTGTAGAAAGGACAAGCAAGACTATTGATACAGGCTTACTGGCAAAGCAGTGGGAATAGAAGACCAACACTGTGTGTGCATTCTGTGAATTCTGTACTTAACCTCAGCAATCATCATAAATTGTTTGGTTCTGCTCATATATCAAAACAACTTACACAACTGGAATGAATTTAGCTCTTGCCAAGAAGCTGCCAATATAACTCCCAGCAGTCTGCCTGATCACTGAAGGATTGTTTGGATCATGCAGCTTTTTCCAAAGATGGTCTAAAAATGCCTCAGCCAACCCCTGGAAACAAGATACATAAAAATCATGAGTTGTTATGCTGACAGCACTGTTTAAGTAACAGATTCTTAATACTCAATTCCCACAATTTCCATAACCAAACCATAAAAAAAATTCTACCTATAACTGTAGTAAATAACTATTCCTACACATGATGGAAAAGCACTCTTTTCTGTGTCTTTTTCTATACTTAGTTGTAAAAAGTACACGGAGCCGGAAGTCTAGGAAAAAGTCAGGAATAGATATACGAGAAGTGTTTAAAAACAAGAGTGGTAAGAAGGTAAACATGAAGTGACTGTTCACTGTCTCTTGTAGCAGAAGAGGTCAGGGACGTCCAATGAAAATAGCAGAAAGCCGAATTTAGAGAAACAAAACTGATTCACCTTAAATGCCTGTATTGTGGAACTTTTTGCCACAGAAGTTCATGATGCCAAAAGTATCAGTACAAAAAGCATAATATCATGAGATATTTTCTCCTTTGATTTGTCCATCATGGACTGTTACTGTGAAAGAACTTCACTTTGGCCCAGGAAGTTACTGGACTCCTGCTGGAAGCTGAAAGGGTATTCTAGCAAAGCACCATAACATGCTTGCCCCATTCTGATATTCTTTCCAACGCATCCACTATTCACCACTGTCAGAAACAGGCCATTAGCTTAACTGGATCTTTAGCTACTCTTATGCAAAAAGTACGCATGTTCTTATTTTTATACAGTAAGAGAAAGAACAATAGTTTGCTTGAGATGGGAAAATGAGGGGGGAAACAAACAGCAGACACAAATTTCAAACTGAAGAGCTAACACAGACAATATCTTTAAGATAGTTTTGGGATGCTGAAGAAACTTGCTGGAGCACTGTGTCTCAGGTTCAAGAGTCCAACTGATTCTTTTAAAAGAGGTCCGTTAACCAAGTTCCTTCACACTAGCTTAGATTCTGTTTGCAGTTTACGAACAACATGGGAAGAGCAATCGCATAAAGAAAAACTTGAAGAAAGGAATAACAGAGAAGGAAAAGAAAGCAAAGATACTAATGAATCCTGATATACTATCTTCAGATTAGAATTACAGCAGAAAACAATTATTTTTTGTAAAAAAAGCCACAACAAGGATGCAGAAATGACAGAAGACTCTGCATTTTAAAAACAGCTTCTACTTACCAATTTAAAGCTACAGATGTAAAACATGAAATACTGTACGTGACATGAAGCATGGGTTGGTAAAATGAGCTTGTCAAAAACAGAAACCAGATCCCGATACAAATCTTTTGTGTTGTTGATATCAAGCTTGCCTACACAACAAAAAAACAGAAAAAAATAAGCCGTTTCATTTTTTTCTCCTGCCCTCATGCTGCAAAAGTGGCATTTATATCTTTCCAAACCAGTAAGAAATATGTAAAGAAATACTGTCAAGCTGACTTCTAGGCTTATCTGACATCTAAAAAATATCTGACATCTAAAAAGTAAGACCTTCCAGGACTTCAGTTCTACTGCTTTTTACATTGGTGTATATGGACAATATCTGTGTGCGCGCGCACATGTGTATAAAACTGGCAGACATGCAAACTTTGCAATAATGTGTTAATTCAGAAGAGCCAGAAGAAAACAGTAAGAAATAAGTTACCTGACTTATGTAAAGAAGATACAGCAAAATGGTTTCTAAATATTCTGTTTTAAATATATAAATTTAAGAAATTCAAACCCTTAATAAATTCCAGTGTAAGATATTTCTTTCAGGTTTTTTCCTATAACACAAAGCCTTGCTGTAGCAATTCCAATTGAGTGACATGGCTGGTTGTTTTAATCTACTTCCAGTCCTTGTGATGTTGAAAGGATCCATAATTCTAATACTCAAAGCAATACAATAGAGCAAAAGATAAAACACTGTGGTTGATCAGAAAGTATTTCTAATTCCCTAAGTTTTGTAGCACAATGAAAAAACAAAACTCTATTTACCCTTATACCCTGTAATGTCATAGTTTGGATACAGTGTCATATTTATATAATCAAAATGTCTTCAACTAAAGACTAGACTTTTAAAGTCATAAATATACATTTGCATCCTCTGCCAGTAACATTGGGCAGAAGCAGGAATGTGGCCTACAGCCTGCTGATGGCAGAATTCTGCCGCTGAAGGGTGAAGGCTCTATCTTGCAGCAGCAGAAAGCAAGAACTCCTCATATGTTTTTCTTACTTGTTAGCAAAACACAAATTTGGTTATAGTTCAAGTGTTCTTACCATCCACGTGGCAAACATCTTTAATATAGGAAAACAGGATGGTCATCAAAATATCAAGGCGCTCTGCAAGTGGATGGGCCATTCTCTCACTACTGGAAGAGACAACTTTGTTTCCTTTCCTTTCTTCATCTTCCTCCTGGTAGATAAAATGGCAGTCATGTAGCTTTTATACACACGTCATCATAAAGACAGCAATTACAGGAAAAGTGAAACAGAATTCCTCTTTAGTGATATGCTAAAGTTTTGTCTTTTGTTTTGAAAAAGCAGTATCTAATTACACAGCTTAGTGTAAGCAAACTTTTGTCAACTAAGCCAACTATTATGAATTCTTTAATTAGCTTTATGTATACCTGCTTGTGTTTTTACATAATGAAATTGATTCACTGCATGTACGCTGGGTATTTACATGAATAAAGTCAACACCTGGAGAACACATTAATCATTTGTCAGCTGTTCAGGTTTCAAGAGCAGTGCAGTTAACGACAAAGCAATAATGTACTCCTACATTGTCTTAGTTCAGAGCCACCTCAAAGGTGAAAATTTTACTCAAAAAACTTTTAGTAGAACAAGATAACCAACCATGTCAAAAAGTCCCTCCTCTCTAGATTTTTCCTCATTATCAGAGTTATTAGCAGTTTCTTCAGCGTCTTCAATATCTTGTTGTGGAGTACTGACCTACAGTTGCAAACCAGAAATTAAGTTTTACAAGACCATGACAATAATATGAAACCTTTTTTATTATTTATATAAGAAATGACAACACAAGTGATTTCTAGACTAGATTTTGTCCTTGACTAAATAAACATTTTAAAAGGGAATGATATGTATGTAATACACAAACACACACTCCAAACTGCCTGAAACTTTACCTCCAGAATATAAGCTTTCCCCAGACTGTTACATGCTGAGGTTCTCCAAAATAAAAAGCCTTGATCATTTACAGTGCTACTCCCCCTGTCTTTTTTAAGACTGTAAACCTTTTTACTTCAAAGGGATGATAAAACAGATCAATCACACAAAGCGAAGCACATTCTCTACACATCAGCACTGATCACCATGAAACAGTTATATTGATTCTGGCATCGAGATTACATGCAGGGTGTAACAGTAAACAACACACAGTTACCCTCAGGTGTGGGAACATCTTAAGACTGGGAACGGAGTGTAAATTTGGTTGGTTTTATACTCATGATCATGAGCACTACTGCAACATATTTTTTGTTGAGCTTAACACTGAAGCATATTTAATTTCCTACTCTGTGTATTTAACACCAAGCTTCCTTAGAAGATGATACAGAACAAACTTACATCCAACTTTAACAGCTTTTCAATAATAAGCTCCAGAATTTGAAGCCTCAGAGTTGGAAGGTACACCGTAACTCGTAGCAGGTTATGAACATAACATTCCTATAACACAAAATTAATTGATAGCGATAATAATGTTAACAGATAGTCTAATTTCTGCCACGGATTTTTAGAAAACAAGTTTCTTAATTAGTTACCTAAAGAGCCAGAAATAGGTTTAAACAGAGTATATTCAATCTAGAATAAGTTAATGTATAAGCCAAATATCAACTTTCAACTCTTAAGCTGTGTTATCATTAACTTCTTAATCTACTATTTCCATGCCAATTTTTCCAACTATCTCTAGACAGAATGAGTATAAATATTCTGTAAGAGAAGTTATTCATTTCCATAGGAGTTTATGTCTAAACTTTCTCTAGGAAAATTAAACCAACAAGCATATTCCTCACTACATCTACAACTAGGTCCAGTAGAACTGTTTAAAGTGAGACTAAATACATCTTTATTTCAGGTTATTACAATATACTGACAATTCTAAATTCCACAGGTGACTCTCCTCAGTGTCATTCTGATTATAATTCAAACAGGTTAACAGACAAGGGTGCATGTACCCACCCATGTATACACACATATGAACAAAAGACAACGCTGCAACTTTCATATAGCAAAACTGCCAAGTCAATATATAAAATTAGGTAAAGTGCCACATTTAAATACACCATAGTCTCTTTGTGAATATGCATTATAACACAACCTTTAATTACATGAGCACATATGATTTTTCCACAGGCCATCTGGCTCACTCAGTACATAAAGTGGATAGAGCTAGTTTAATGAGAACGTATAAATTGGAAGTATTTAAAAACAATGCATGGACCATATTTTTATTACACTTATTCGAAACTTGCCCTGAAAACACAGTTATGAATTTCTTCACGACTTCCTCCTCACTGAGCTGCTAAATAAATAAAAAAATAAATAAAAATTCTCCTAACACCATGTAAGAGCTTTTATACCCCTCATTTTACAGATAGGGACCCAACGTTATTTGGATTAAAAAAAAGAAAATCAAAAAACTAGCAAGAAGAACAACTTTGGGGGTTCTTCACTGCTTGATAAGTTCAAGCTCCAATTGAACTTGGCTGGTGGAGCAGGACTCTGCCTTTCTGTAAAATAAAGTGCCAACATACCAAGTTGGAACAAGTAGATACAAAGATCACACAAGAGCTGTAACCTATCAAAAGTTTCCAGCTTGTTTTTCACCACACAAGCACTATACCAAAGATGTAATAAAACCACTTAACACCCTACACTACGAGCAACTTGAATTTCACCTATAACGTCCATTGCTTTCTGTCCGCTTATCAAATCCCCTGTTCTTCTGATAAATACTTTCCAGTTTTGACAACAAATGAGACAGGTATCCTACCGTCTCTTTACTATACAACCCTGAGATTCATAGTCAAAGAGGTCCATCTTGTGCATTGATTAAGAAAGCAACCCTGTGGAAAAGATATGCAGTTATGTCATTAAAGACTAGCATAATGCTTATGCACAAGGAACTTAAGTATGCTTGGACAACCTTATACTAAACAGACACACCCATATATATATACATAAATAAAATAAAAAGAATCTTAAACAATACACTCAAAAATCTGCATTCAACGCCACCAAATCAGTTGTCATACTGTAGAGTATATTTATACATTAAAAAACAAGTGAACAAATACTCAAAAATATTCACAGCTCTTACCAGAGTCCTTTCTGATTTATTAATGAAAGGAAAGTTTTCCACAAGTATCGGCATGAGAAATTGTGGTGTCCTACAATTTAAAAAAAAAAAACACAACAAAAAACCACCACAACCAAACAAAAACAAACAAACCAAAAGTTATATGTTATTACGAGAGCAAATATTGAAGCTCCAGCGCTCTAAAGACAGACTGGAATAAGCTTATTTCACAGTAATTTTATTTTAAGGTAAGTAATTAATTGTATAAAATCTGTTTTTGCAAGGATCACAAAACAGATAATAAGTGGCAAACTTTCACTGTGGACTTGTTAGAAGCCACTTCAAATACGTTGCTATAAACACAACTTTCCTTATTTCCATTAATAGGATTTTCAGCTGCTGATGCCTATGGAAATTTCATAATGATGGGACACAGCATTCCACCAGTTAGTGAGTATTAGGAAAAATCATGCAATGAAACTAAGTATTATACTTCCAATTAAGAGATAAAAACAAAACACAATTCATCAGTTCACAAGCTTTAAATCTGCAAGGAAAGGGCATACAAAACCAAGGGATTATATACTTACGAAGGAACATATCTTGCAACAGTTTGCAATGCTCTATGGCATGTATTAAAGTTTTCAGAAAGGTCTAGAGAAAGAAAAAAGTACTATTATACATTTGGTTACAGAAAACTAAATCAGGAACAAGCAAAACCAGTTCATATCAACTAAACATTTTAAAGATTCCCAAGGAAATTGCATTTGCCAAAATGTTGGGGTTTTTTTGTTTTGTTTTAAAGTTGAACTGCCTTATTACCAAAATGAGCATGAAAAACAATTCCAAATAAAATTCAAGGCATCACAATCAGTAATCTCTGAATGCGCTGCCAGCCCCAAGGCCAGGTATTGTTGTTATACGCTCTCATATTGAACACTAAACTTGGAATCCAAAATTTATCCCACAATACACAAATATTTAGAAGATATGTTAAATTCAAGTCTGTAGATAAAGTCTATCTAAAGATTATGCCTCATTCTCACAAGAGTCAAACAAACAGGTAATTAGGCTTCTATAACAGGCTTTTTTTTAATCCAAACAGTGTCACAAGAGAACAGCAGAAGAGTAGCTGGGTCATCACAAGCAGAACTGAAATTTATTCCAGCATTCAAGATAAGAAAACATTAAATTATTGAAAGACATTTACCTATCTGTTTGCTTTATCAATAAAGATACTAATTATGTGGCATTTTTGTTATAAATATCAATTGTATTTGAGCTTACCACAGGCAGATAACAAAAAAAGAATCCCCCAAACTACGTAGTTTTATTGAGGTAAATAAAATGGAAAACAAACAACTCCTAACTTTTCTTTGGCTTTGAAACAATCTAGGGCTAGGAATGTTTTCCTATGCATTCAGTCTTATTCCTACAAATACTGCACCAATAGGAATATTTTGAAAGTAACAAAGAGTGGGTCACCACACCACTGATGCGAGTACAAAAAAATCTTTGACTTGGGAATTTAAGGATGTACTGTTTCTTAATGTTTTACATTAACTCAGCTGAATTAATTTTGTAAAAAAGGACCAACATGCACTGTATACTTCTTTAGTAAAGGTATTACAGCAGCATATATAAGCCATGCTTCCTTTATACTCACTTTCATCATCATCATCAGAATCTGAAATATCCACATCATCTTCTCTGATGGTTACTCGAGCTAGCAAAAAGTGAGATTATTATACCAAAATTGTACAAATCTTACTGGTAACAGTTTCAATGCCAAATCAAACACACTGGACAACACTCTTTATCAGGACTACAGCATCAAAATTATCCACATGACTTTCCAAAATAAGCAGAAGCTCATCAAAAAGACTGTTTCATTCACAAAACCAGGGGGTTCTTGAGACCATCTGACATAATCCTCACAGCAGCTTTTGGTTTTTAGTAATAACAAAATTACACAGTTTAACCCTTTCCAAGACATCTTCATAAATGGGGTCTGTATTAGCCATTAGAATATGCCTTCTAAAATCTAGGTACAGAAAACCATCTGTATCACAACTCAATAATTCAAGTTAAGAAAATAACTTGGGAAAAAACCCAACGCAATAATTAATTGTGTCATGCATTATATTTATACATATATTTATAAAACACATATATATTTATACGTTTTGATAAGCAAATGAAGAAAATTAAGAGAAAAGTAACTTACGGGGAACAAACTGCGATACAATCATCCGGAGGCACGGCCTAAGATGGACAGTTTGTGCTGACACTAGATTGCCAAGAAAACCCAGATATTCTTCCACTACCTCTCGGCTTCTTCTCAACCATGGCAGCTTCTGAAAGTAAGCAAAGACCAAGATGTCAAAGAAAGATGTTTTGAGAACTAAACTCTTAATCTTCCCATATAACAAACAGATATTTACCAGCAAAATGCTGACCAGTTGTTCAAGCTCTTTGGTCAAATATGCAACAGAAGCTCGAAATTCATGCAGCCAATTAATGATCTGGGCATCCTTAAAATAAGCAGAAAAAATAGTTAACTATTCCAATAAACAGTACTACCTATTACTAGAAAATAACAAAATCCTTAAAATAAAAAGTCAAACATTAAGATTGTAAATAGAAATTATTTTCACATTAACATGCAAGGAATTTCTTTAAGTTTGTGTCCTCACCAATGAAAGTTCTTGAATGCAAGAACAAATGCACACCAACTCCTAAACCAACAGCCTGCCTGGAAGGCTTAAGTTACTGACAGAGCAAGGCATGCAAACCTCACCCACACAGAACATATTTAAAAGAAATGGCATTCAATCTTAATTTCTTTTCTTTTTGCTCTAGTTTAAGCAGAAGGGACATTGAAGTCTTGAAATAAGAGAGATACTGAAACAGTAGCAAACCTACACAGAAAATTTTACACTGATTTTGCCTGTACACTCCAAAAGGCCTGCCAAAACCAAAGTATTTTACAAAATGTCCTCTTTAAAAAGAAAAGGAACTCATTACACTTCCTGCAGCATTATTCTCACACCTTTGTCATTTAATTAAAAGGGAAAAAAGAAAAAAAAGAAAAAAAAAGGAAAAAGAAACACAGCAAATGTGGTGGGTACTCACAGCTATACAGAAGAGCTGTGAAACAATACTTCTGGGTATAACTACTAAATGCATATGTATCTTACTGCTTAATTAAACAAGTTTTTAGTGAGAACAGGAGAAGGTAAAAATTCATGCAACTGTGAAAGTCAGAAACCATGGTTTGATCTACAGAAGTAATCTGATCATCTTTCACGGTCACTGACGCTTATCTGGAAGAAAGACAGACCCCATCACAAAGCAAAAAGTTTCTTACTCTAGAGCAAAGAATCTGTAAGCATGAGATATCATTTATCAAGTTTCTGCATATAAGATATATACGTGTATAAACAGACAATTGCTTTTTTTTTCATTTAGAGTTTTAATTCCAATAGTTTCGACAAAGCAAAAAGCTGTTAAATGCAGCTAAATGTTTAAAGCAAAGGATTTGGGTAAGCAGCAGAATGACTTGTCTGATGATTACACTCAGACAGCCAAACTTTAAATCACCAGACGCTTTACTACCAAGACTCTTACCTTTATGTCTGGATCTGACAGCTGATGCTTTAACAACTCAAAATCTGTGGTCTCACCCTAGCAGGGAAAGAAAAATAAGTAAATAACACTCATGTTTTTTCCAGCAAAAAATCATCAACGTATCTGAACCACCTAATATTTTTTAACAGTAACGTGAAGAACACAACTAAGTGAGAAAGCTCAAGGAAGGCTGAAGCAGCAGTAACAGAACGCCGTCCCTGAAAGACAACTGAAGCCACTGGGCGATTTTTAGCTGCTCTCCACGTAGCTGTGATCGCTCTGCACCCTTTGGCACAAGCCAGGCTTCACAGGACGTCACTCGGGTTGACTCACAGGGGAAATTTTTTCACTCGCACAGCAATACCGCCTGGCACAAGCCCACAGCACCCAGCGCCTTCAGGTTTTTTTCCCAAGCCTTCAGACACGGTCTTGTGTAAGACGGAACGAGCCTTCACACTGAAATCACGCCCCAGGAACCAGGCACCGGCAGCGCACGCAGCCTGGAAAAAGAGGAGCCACCCCAGGAGAGCCGCGACGGCCGGCGGAGCGGAGCCGCAGTCACCTTTTCGTACTTCAGCAAGATATCCGTCAGAGTCCCCCCGAACCGCACCGTCTTCCTGGGCGGGGAGCTGATGAACTCGTCCCCTCCCAGCATGGTCACGGCCCCGCGCCTGAGGGAAGGCGAAGCCGCGTGAGCACCCGCGGGCCTCATGCCGACCGACCGCCCTCAGGAGCCCGGCCCGCCCGGGCGGCCCCACCGGCCGACGCGCCCCTCTCCTCAGCGGACGGCCAGGAGTCGCCCCCCGCCCAAGCTCCGGGAGCGGGGCGCCCCGACCACCCGCAGCCCCCCCGGCGGCCCCGCCGCTATTCCGCCTTGCCTTGCGGTGGCGGCAGCGCGCGCCCCGCTAGCGGGGCAGGCGTCGCCGCGCGTCGCGCCCCTCGCGCGCTGGCGGCCCGCGCCGCCACATGCCGCACCCGGGCGGAAAGAGCGCTCGCCCCGCCGGAAACGGGGAGTGCTCCTCCCCTCGCACCATAGAGAGGCGCGGCTGGAAGGGCCGCAGCTGCTCTGTCCCTGCCGTCGGTGGTGTGGGCGGACCGGGGAAGCAGGGCACGGCGCTTTCCTCCTCGGTACGTGGCGGGGTGAAGCCGGGTGTCGAAGGGCAGCATCGGTAAGCGCGCAAGCCAACGTCAGCGTCGGAGTTTAACACATCCTGGGGAAGCAGAATTCCAGGTTTAGCCACAGCGTCACGGCGGAGCCATCGGAATCTCAGTTCCTTTACAAGCAAGCTCTCGGCGACCCTCGGGCAGCGCGCCCGCGCAGCCGGGCTTCTGGCTGACGACCGGTGCTGCAGCTTAGAGGGGAAACCAAACGGTCCAGACGACTTACCGAGACGGGAGAGGGCTGAGCACCCACTCCAAACGAAGCAGAATTTGACCTGGGGACGCAGCACTTGCTAGAACAGAGACACGGTTAGGGAGCCTACGCAAGACTTTCATCCTCTCCATGCAGGCGAGGTGCATATTAAAGCACAACGCTGGTAGCGATATCATTCTTTAAATACTTTAAATAAAATCTGTTACGGACTTCTCTGTCTCTGAACTAGTTTTCCTCTCAAAACACACACAGAAATACTGTGTGAGAAAATACACTGTTGAGAAAATTATTACCTGCATTTATTTCAAAAGCCGTGGGGGTTTGGGGGAGTTTGTTTTTGTTTGGCTTGGTTTGCTTTTGGTTGGTTAGTTTTTTTTTTTTTTTTTAATACACACCAGCTGACTATCTTAAAGGATGTAGCAACTTGGAGATCATATAATTCAAAAGAAATTAAATACTAAATACATAAAAGCCTTCAATAACTTTTCGAGCAACCTGGGTAAGTGTGAATGGAAACATGCATTTTCTGTGTAGTTCTTCAGTAATCTTCAATCTGCTCAAAAATTTTCTTTTAATTCAGTTTAATACATAATGTTTACTTCTCCAATTCACATAAACTATTTACAGCGACATAGGACATTATTTGACCTTAGCCCTCTTAACCAGCTGTACATATTTGCTTATTCTCCTCCCTCCCAGCAACTCTCACTCCCAGAAGTCACATCAAACAGATTTTTGTAGAATTTACTAATAATTCAATTTCTCCCTGGAGAAGATGTTCCCATTTAAGAAAAGTAAACCGTATATACCACATTAAAACTTCCTTTAGATACAGTCCGCATCTAAAAGTCTAACAACAAGCATTTAATCTTTCTACAGTTACAAGTTAGGGGTTTGGCTTCTTTCCTTTCGTGGAATATAGGATGCTGTTCTGAACTAGTTGTAAGGCTTAACCAGCTGCAAAAAACTCTTGTATAATCACACTCCCGTAACCAGAGTTTGGTTGTTTGCGATTTTGGCTATGTTTTTAAATGGAGTGCATAGGACTGTCCTTTAAGTCTTAGAGGAATTCTAGCTTTAGATGCAAAACTCCGCGTTCACACAACTGCAAGCAGTCCTAAACATGTACAAGTGCTTCCTTCCCATCAACAATGTAAGAGTTCTTTGAATGGACTTTGTGCTGGTTGAGCTACAACTGATAAGGATACCAGGAGACTAAAATAGTATTAAATATTTGTTAATGTTTAACTGCTAATAATTCAGTTGCCAGTTTCTATTTAGTATTAGCCTTCCTTAATTAGAAGGCAAACTGATGTGTCAGCTCCTATATTTGATTTTTAAAACATACATACTGTTCATAATTGTAAACATTTGAATTCCATGCCATTTTTGAGTGAAGTTGCAACAGCCAACAACATTCTAGCTACCATCTTATGCAACAATCATTAAGTATTGATAGTGGATTTAAGATTAATTACATTGTAATCTACAGTGAATGCAAAGCCCTGCTCAATTCACTCCGGTAATTATGATTGCAACACTATCTGAGAAAAAAAAAATTTTCACCAGACTAAGTATGTGAATGGCTGCACACAAAAGTTTTGGCTTAATTTATAGTTGCTACTAATCATTCCACTTATTAAAATTACATCTCATAATTCAGTTTACAAGTGAAACTATAGGGAATCAGAAAAAGCAGTTTTCTCTGTTCAGAACAATGAAATGAAAACATTTTTGCAAATGACAGTGGAACAGTGATCTATAGGTTCTAAGGGAGGAGTTTGTTTGGCTTTTTTTTTTTTAAATCAGACCATTGTAACAACACAGTGGTGTCACATTGCAGTTCCTCTAAAAGGAGGAAACAATTGTACACACCTCCTAAAAACTGCTGTTAGTGAAGAAGAAATTACATTACAGACCTTCAAGTTTAGTTTTCGTCTAACCTTGTTGAAAAACTGACAGCATCTGGAAAACATTTAAAAAGTAGCATATGGATAGAAAAGTAAGAAATTACTCCAGTAATTTACAAGAGAACATTGAAAGACATTTCAAGAGTTCACAAGGAAGTACAGTCACAGTATTCTTAGTAAACATTTCCCTTAAATACACCTCCAGTATTTGATAAGGTGTGGCATAAAAACAATTGTACATTAAAATTTTAAGACCTACCCATATTTGCTAATGGTGGGCTCAAACTCTTAGTGTTAGTTCAAAAACAGAGGAACTCATGAGGAATTTTTCCGCACAAGAATTTTAGGTATCATTAACTTTAATAGAAATCTTTTCCCAGGTGCTATTTCTCAGCTACATCAAAATGTAAATTTGTTAATATTTTATAAAGCATAGGAGTATTTGTTAATCAACATGGGGTTTTTTTTGGTGGTGCCCCCCCAAATACTTCAGCATTACAAAAATAATTCTCAACATCACCGGACTAAAAATGCCTCTTCTTAGAGTCATCATATTACATCATTTGCAAGTACAAAGAATGTACTGGTATGCCAACATCACTATTTTTATTTGCCTACTTATAGAATCTCAAATTCCAAGTTATTCCAAAATAATGAAACTTTACAAGAGTCACTGTAAATTGTGTATTTACACTATAAACAACTTCTACTACATTTGCAACTTCGCATCAATAGTTTAACATAGATATTTTAAAAGCACCCTTACAAACAAAAGTATTGCACTGGCATCATAAAAATTCACAGTAAGTTTTAATTTCCAGACCTTGGTAAAACAGTGCAAGAGCTTTTCATTGTGCAAGAGTTTTTTATCCAAACATTTCCAGATTATTAAAAATAAAAAAAAAAAAATCTATATTACATGCTGCACTGATTTTTCTGTGAATCAGGTTTGTTTCTTTTTTAGTTCTCACTTCCTAAGAGATCTAACTAATGTTTTGAAATGGTGAAAAAAACCACAAACAACTATCTAGGCCAACTCTGAAATAGGTGCGTTTGGCAGAGATACGGCTCTATGTGTCCATTTTATAGAGAGTCCACAATAGTTGCAGAGATTATTCCATAATGAGAGAATCCTATTGCATTGAGTAGGGAATTCTCTTTCCGTAATTTGCAGCACTTCCCCCACTTCTAGAGGCAGTAACTTCGATAGTCGTGTCTTCAACAGATCCTGAAGATAATACATTAAGAAAAGGTTACTCCAAAAAGTCTTAGAACAAATAGTCATATAAAACTCTAAACTGTTATTTGAAGTCAGTCTTAAAAGTATTTTTCCTCATATTTAACAGCCAATTGGGACCCAAATAAAATACCCATCAGGTCAACAGCCCATCTCCGATGGTGACCAAGTGCAGATTTCTCAATAAAGGCATAAGAATACAGCATGCAACTAATAACTCCTCAGGATATTATCTCAACTACCACTTACTGCCCCAGGTCTTCCTGAGCCAAATATATTATCTTTGTATCTCTTCTGTTGTTTCCTCTGGCTTTTTGAATGAGTAAATTTTTGTCTGTCACACTGTCCCATGTCAAATAGTCCCACAGTTCAGCTACATAGCACGTGACAACTCGTTGGTTCCTGCTTTGTCTTGGGAGAGGCATTCCCCATGTACCTTTTCCATACCACTTATGACTGTATAGACCTGTAGAGTATTTTATACTCCGCATCTCTTTTCAGGCTCAAGGATCCTAATCTACTTGTTATTCCTTTAATAGAATTCATTCCATATCTTGAGAATTCTCACCCTTCTCATTCACTTCTACTATATAATTTTTAAGAGAGGAAATTGGAACAGCATGCAGTATTCCATTAATAACTTCAAAAAGCTATTAATGGCAAGAACCAGAAAATTATCAAAATTACAAAAATGCATAAATAGTTTCTGTAATGAACAAACTTCCTTATTAAGGCAACAGTTAGTTTTCCAAACACTTGCACTTTTTTTTTTTTTAAAAAAGTGTTAGGAGAAATCTGAAGTTAATGGCTCCGGAAGCTTTTCTAATGGCCAGTATGGGAGGTGGGTGGGTAAGTGGTGTTTTTCTTTTTTTTGTGTGTGTGTGGTGGTGGTGTTTTTTCCCCTCCTCTCTCTTGACAATATCTGCCCAAACATGTTTAACCCGTCTGGTTAAGTTCATAAATATCTCCAGATGGGGAGAAGATTTGGTCTATCAGGAAGGGATGATCTGATTCAGACAGTTGTTTATGAGAAGATATAAAGCACTTCAGATGAACTTATTTCAAAAGGGAACCCTGAATTATCTTTGCAGGTGCAACCGTTTGTTACCCTTTATTCTACCTTGAAAGTTAAAATCATAGAGTTTACGTTACAATGTGTAACACAATTCTTATACACTCCTTCTGTTTTGGTTCCTTCTGAATTACAATTACTAATGCAATTGTACTGAAGTTTGTTTACTGTAGCATTAGAAGCTACTGTTTACTTGGGAGAATTTGTAATAAAGCACACTCTATATCTGCCTGTATAGGAAATAATAAACCATAGATTATTTCTAATTAAAATCAGTAACAAGGCTTGAAATACTTAAAAATAATGGATAACTTTCACTACTAGAAGCTCATTACAACAGAATATGCATCTATATATGCATATTGAAAGTAGGACTATCTACAGAGATCGTATATTATCTACTGAACTCAAGACCTATAATTGCCATAATCTTTAGATGAAGAAGGTTAGGAATAATCATTTACAAATATAATTTCTTCCCTGCAAATATGGATCTGTCAATTCTAAATCCATTTCAGGGAAAAAAAAGTCTAAAAAGGGGAGAATAACTAATTTTCAACAGCCTGTTTTCTAATTGCAGATATAGTTAATAATAAACTAAATAACAGTAACAAACCTTTTAAAGTTGTATTGCTGCTGTTCTTTTCCGCCTCCTACAAGTTTTCTATTAAGCAATAGTTATCTATATTCTATCTCCCTACTGTTAGAACTTCCTCTCAAGAAAATTCTGTGGCTTTCATGAAAGAAGATGATTTCCACATAAACTCTTCTGTAAACCAAACTCAAGATTTAGTTTCAAGGAGCAGCAGAAAAAGCTGACCTTGTACACAGTGAATCAGAAATGCAAGATGTTCAGAATCCTTGAATAGTTCAGACACTTAGTGCCAAATCGCTTTTACAGTTCCTTCAGAAAAGGATTTTACATAGTGAAGTGAAAGCTTGACTTTTTTTTTTTTCATTGTCAAGGCATTAAGCATGCTTTTCTTCCTAAATAAACATGCCATATTAATGAGCACACTAGGGACATTTTGAAAGGCTTGATGATCTTCAGTGATGTTTTGAAGTTGGACCTAGACACTTTCCTTGCACACTGGATAGTCCCACATCTTTTTCACATGACTGAGGTTCAAGACAAGTAGTTTAACTATTGATTGCCTTTATGAGTTTCAAACTATTAGCTACAACTCTGCCCCTGAGTTAAATACAAGTCAGCATTTCACTTTTGTTGTTGTTCTCCAACAAAGAAGCATTTCACGTTGCTAAAGAGGGAGCTTCCCCTCAGAAGTGCTCATGTGAGCTTCCCCTCAGAAGTGTAGTGGTTAATGGCGATTTCATTACCCCACACTTACTTCTAGCAGCATTTACGGTTACTGTCAGGACCACTTCAGGACCAGTTCAGAACCGCACAGCTTCCATGCTTGCAATCTGACAGACCTTGCAGTAAGCTCTCCGCATGCCAACTCCATCATGCTCACGCATGCTTTACTCCAGCTGGCCTCTTCCATTTCTAGACGGTCTACAGGAAGCATCTTCCCTGCCTAATCAAATTTGGGCTACCTCTCTCACTCGATTTCTATTATCACCTGAGTTGAGAAAGATGCGTCACAACTTTTTTTTTTTAAAAAAGCATCAGCTGTGAGCAACTGCTTTAACATAACAAGTTTTTAATTGACTCTCAGGTAAGAGAGTTCTCTCAGGTTCTAGACAAACTTCCCTTCCTTTTCGCTGGAGGCCGGTCCCGGCACCATGGCACGCCCCGGGACTGGTCTCACCGCGGCCCGGGCGGCGGCCTCTCCGGCTCTCACCTGCTAGAGTCGGCGGGGCGGCCCCGCGGACCCCCGGCGCGCTGCAGCTCCAGATCGGCAGCGGCAGCGCGGGAGCGCGGCGCGGGAGCGAAGGCGGAGGAGAGGCGGAGGCTGAGGCCGTGCACCAGCCCCCGCAGCAGGCTGTCCCCGCGACCCTTGGGCGGCGCCAGCCCCACGTCGTCGCGCAGCTCCTCCGGCGGCACCTCCAGGTTGCCCGCGTACCAGAACACCCACCAGATGAGGCTGAGGAAGATGCCGATGCCGCCCGCGTAGATGAGCAGGTCAGAGAACACCACGTCGGCGAACACGCCGGCCAGGAGCACCGCCAGGCCCAGCGCGTCGAAGGCCAGCGCCAGCCAGAAGGCGGCCACGCAGCGGCCCAGCCCGCCGGGGGCCGCCATCGCGGGGGAGCGGCGGCACCACCGCCGCCTCAGGCCGCCCGCACCTGAGGGGAAGGCGGGGCGCGGCGGGAGGCGGTGCCACACCTGAGGGGGACGTCCAGGCCACGCCCCTCCGATTGCACCTGCGCGCGGGGCCACGCCCCCTCGCGGAGGGGCTCTCGCCACGCCCCAGCGGCCCCTGAGGTGGAGGGCGGGAGGGCCGCCGCCCTCAGGGGCGGCCCCGCGGAGCCCCGCTGCCAGCGGGACGGCGCGGGCGCTCCCCGCCTCTTATCTTACGCCGCTCTAAGCGTTGCTGACCCCTCGTTGGCCGAGGCCCGGTTCCTACAGCTGGCCTCTCCCCGCCAGCGGTGTTGGGCGCCCCCTGACAGGCCCCTTCCTCCTGTCCCGGACTCCTCGAGGCCGGCGCAGCTGGCTCTTCCAGGCGGTGCTCCGCGTGGTCAGAGAACAGCGGGAGCGGGTGTTGAAGATCGGTCTGTAGCGACTGTCAGCATTTTGGAGTTGAGGCATCCCTGGGGAGTGGTGGTTGCTGCCTTTTCCTTGTGCGGGTGGGCGCGGGACAGACACAGCCGGACACGTTTAACTTTCCAGTTGAGGCGGTATTGCCTTGTGAAGGGAGTGAGGCCTTTGCCTTAGTTTGCCAAGGCTCAGACACCCTAGAAGATGGTCTTGAGTTGAATGTACATGTTGTAGAACTCCACACTTGCAAGAGGAGGCAGCAGAGGTTTGCAAAACAGTTATAATGTGCGTCTGCAAAGTCATGTAGACTGCTTTAACTATGTGCCTGAGGAGGTTGGCTTAAAAAGAGTAGCTAGAATACAACTTCAGGTTAACAAGCAGGAAACTAGTTGTGAATGCAAGATGAAAAATTCAGCAAGTAAAACACTTATGTAAAAGGCAAGATACATACTTCAGTTCACTCTTGTGTCAGTTAATGACCTGATACGTATCTTTTAACAATCCCAGTCCTCAAGCACAAGAACTATATTCATCTGTAGGCTTCTCTTGCACATACTCTCATGAGGCCCTTATATCTAACAGTTTGTTTAATGATGGGTAGGCCAGACTGTTCCAGTAACTAGAAGTATCAAGCCAATGTGAAGTCTGACAGGCCTAAAAGCATATGCAGCTTCCACATATTCGTGGAAGTACAGTGTGCCAAGAACGATGCCACTGAGGAAGACTATTCCTCCAATGACAATGAGTGCTGTTTACTATATTAAGACTACAGACTCAATTCCTATCATAGCACTTGGTTCACTTATCGTTGCCCCTGCTGAACATTGAGAATCAAGACTAGGTAAAGCCACTTCTTCATTAGTGACTGCCTGTGTTAGTGGCATTATTCCATAAAACACGTCCTTAGGAAATCACAAGCAGAAATCCTCTTAAAAAGAAAAAAGTTTAAATTGTTCTAAGTAGTTCAATAATAAAATGTCTTTCACTTTGAAACCTAATACCATTTCTGTCTTGAAGAATTATGGTACCAAAAAGCCTATACTGCTATTCTTCCTGATTATTTTCAAGTATCTTTTGGATTTTAAAGTTTAAACCTAGCTTCAATAAAACACCTATGGTTCTACTTCTGCCTCACATTATGGTGTTAAATAACCTAACTTTTGTCCCTCTCAAAAGTGTAAGAGAGAGAAGATAATGTACCAGTTATCCAAGTCTGAGTGAGGTTCATATACCTGCTTAGTTCAGGGGGGTTTATTCCATTAGAATCAGAATAGCTCTTGGGAAGTCAACCTAATTTTGGGATTACATAGTTATCCTGACAGCAGTAGGAATTCTAATAATCATATACAACCCTAGAGGAAATAATCATGACCATTTTGCTTAATCTAAAGATTGATAGGGTGAGAAGGCAGATTACAATAGAATAAGAAATAGTGAGGGAATTAAAAAACAAAAAAAAACCAGTATTAATAATCTTAACTCAGATTCTTTGGAAAAAGAGCTATTTAAGTCATAGTTCTAGCCCTGTAGCATTCTTATTGTGTGCACCAAACTTACCTCCCCCTAGGGCCCAAGATGTAATTAACTCCTACAAAAAGAGTTTGTGAACAAGTTTCTATTATCTTCTCTGCATCCCTCCTGCCAAGATTTTGGTTTGATAGTATTCAGATATTTGCTTTATTATCAGCTGTTATTCTTCCCAGTAATGCTGAACTTGAGGGCTAATCTGAAAATGTAAGTTACATTATCACCCTTGTCCTACCAAACATGCATACAAATATAGTGATTTCTATAAGCATGGCAGAAGGCTCACAGACCAGCTACAGGCATATACTAGACTATGTTTTTTCTAGACAGCTGGTATTTTCCTGCCCTATTTATCTGTCCATGGAAATTCATTTTTCAGCAAGAGCTCAATATTGTTCAAAACGTAACACTGTTGAAGTTACTAACACATTGAATATATATCCGTTTGATTCTTTGTTAGAAAAGCACCCAGCCATATAAATCAGAGTAGAAGTTAATGTAGTTTTGAAGGTTTTCCTCTCTTGCAAAAGGAGTCATTCAGCAGACTATTTTTTGGGGGAAAGAAAGGCACTTTGGCTTCAGTAGAGTAGTAAGTTGCAAGGTAGCTGCACCAAGTTGTTTCACTGTAGTTTTAGTTTGTAATACTTACTGCAGTCTTTTGAAAGACTTGCTTCCTGACTCCAGTTTATCTCGGTGAGGAACATGAGTTAGTTCCCACTTTAATACAAACATGGAGAACAAATGAGCAATATAGAATAAATTCTAGTCAAAACAACCACCATTACTAGAGAAAATATTTTGGTAGTATCTTTATTAAACCTTTCAAATAAAAGCAAAAGCTCCTTGCAGAAGCTTGTCCTTAATCTAACTAGGAGTTTAGTTTTAACTCTTGCAGCAAATTTTAATAATAAAACCAAATACTTTTTTTTTTTTAAATGAGAGTGTTGATATTTTGAAAGTTACTGACTTCCTCTTCCCTTCTAGCCTTTATATGGCCACTCTGCTTTCAGTACTTCTAAAAAGGACATGAACTCACTCACATGAATGATGAAGTCGCTCACAGTAATTATACACAAAAACTCAGTCTCCATAAAGCACTTAATGCAAGGATACATGAGCTGTGTAAAGAAAGCACTGTTTGTATTTCTTGAAGTGCTTCAAGAGCTTAGATACATCTCGACAATTCCATATTTTAAAATATTATTATTCTACACTCTTAATAGAGAGGAAGTTAACAGACAGATTTTTCTATTAAAAAACCCCAAAACCTTAGCTAAGGACAAATAGTACTATTGAAAATGTTGCATAAGAATTTATCCAAAGTCCCCTTTTTAAATTCAGAATTATAGGGCTCCTGATAGAACTTGTGGTAATACAGCTTTATTCTAAGACTGATAATTTTACTAGCCATACCATAAATAGCTTTCATAGTTAATTCCTCTGTTCTTTCCACCTTCAATTTTTAAATAAAATAAAGATTGCAAGGTCAAAGATGACTAATTATTCAGATGTCTATTAAACCTTTCACCTTCTATTTCTAAAGTCAGTCAGAATAAATATTACAGGAATAAAAATAGTTGGTCTATAGGAATTTATACATAAACATACCAGATTTTCTTTAGTCTCTTGATGGTCATTCCCAGAAATGTCCTTACAAAGGCTCAGATGTGGCTACTACACACTAGCTGTTCATGTCGGACTGAACTTACTTAATACTCAACAGCCCTTGGGGAGGTGTTTTCCATCTTAGCTGCTTCTACCAGCATAGAAAATTCAGTTATTTATCTTTGTTGCAAGATCATTTATACTAAGGATGTGAGGTGGTGGTTTGGTCCTTGCAGCTTGCCGGTTGAAATTAGTTAATTGAAAACAATTCTGTTTTACACCTGATTTGATTCTGTAATGCATCAGAAATTGGCACAGTTTCAACTGGAATGAATGTTAGTTTTTTGTATTTCCTCCTTTCTTGATCAGTAGTGACAGATTTTCCCAAGTCTCTTAAACAAGCAAGGAAAACATTACTAATAAATAGTTTCCTGAATAAACATAACAAATTTAACTCCATCATTCAACACTGATCTTCAATCATACAGTCTGCTGAGAAGTTGAGAAACGTACCTCCCTGTAACAAAGGTAACTTACTGCTTCTGAGCAAGGCTGACTACTGCAAATGTCTCCAAGTGAAGATCTGCAATAGCTATGTCAAATTATCACCCACTGATTTTCTGAATTCTAAATATATATTTTTTTAATAAAAGAGTACATTGCTCATAGGAAGAATAAAAATCACATCAGTAGTGTTACATCTTATTTAATTGTCAGAATCCTGGATACTCTGCAACATAAAAGGAACAAATTCTGCTATATAGTGTATTATATATATACACACTTTTTCCCCAGTGCGTTAGTTTGTAGCTGTGTCAATCCCATGCTCTACATGTCTTACCTAGCTGTATGAATTTCAGTGCTGCTATCAAAGAAAAGGCAAGACCAACTACTGCAGTCCCAACACAGATTGGCTCAAGGTGCTGCAAAATTTCAAGGCAGTACTTGCTAATATTTTCAGTGTGAAGGACATGTTTTTCCAGCATCTACAAGCTAGTACGGTTCACTATCAATTACTCATATAGAAGTTATTATCTTCATTTCATAATTTTCTGCACACCTGCAAATTAAGAAATATTTTTACATGAATGATTAAGATACAAAAGCACATTTCCAGAAAGGAGGCGAGTTCTGTATCTATTCTCTTACTTCACTATTATGGAAGTGAAGTGATATTTTGCAGCCCAGACTAGAAAGTCATGGGATTATTTTTGGACAAGATCAGATCTTTTTGTTAGCATGGATCTAACAGGGATCATTGAATCAGACTTGCTTTTTTGGCTAAGACTAATTTGTTTCTTGATTAAAAAACTGTTTATGGTAGAGTAGGACAAGAGGTCATGGATTACAGAAAGTTGACACCACGGATCAAGCAGAATCTTTCCATATTCTTTAGTGTTTCTTTTACCACTTTTTATGTAGCACCCAGTTACTTTCTAGGTAGCATGGGATATGGGATGTCCTAAATAGGAGATGGGATAGGTTTTTTTGAACTCTGCAAATTAGGCTTGTTATATACTATTGATTAAAGTTCTTGTCTCTTATGACCTTTTTCCTATTTGGATTTGAGTAAAATACTGCTAATGAAGATTTTCACCACTAGGACTTCTCATCACAAATCTACCTTGTATTCTCACTCTGAGAAGGACGTGAAGTAATCATACAGAGAGCAACAATTTGGTTATTCTATAAAATTTCAAATATATAACCTTTCAGATCTGCAGTGTGTATTTTTCATGCCTTTATGGCACTAGTTCACTTAGCTGGCACACCTGAAATCCATACAGCCTTTGGTGTTTTTCAGATGGAAGAAATAACAGTATTGCGACCAGCATGTAGGGATACCCTCAATTGTTCTGGTAGCAAAAATAAAGCCCAAAAGTGAAGGTAAGGAGATTTTGCTTGATGTCATAAAGTATAAGTGATAAAGCATACAACGATAAAAGTAAAATTGTCTGTGGTGTTGTTTTTTGTTTTTTTTTAAAAAACCACACAAATACCCTAGGTAAAAATAGCTTAAAAAAAAACACATTAAGTATGGTTGTTATCAGGCTGCTAACTTAAATATCTGGAATAAATTGATAGATGTCAATCTGTTTTCATTATATTGAACAATTTAAGAAAAAACGGTAGCAGCTATTTCACATTTTAAATCACATGTTAAATAGACTGCTGCTCTTAGTATGCATGCTTTGTGCTTCAGCCTTTGTCTGTTCCAGTACTAAGCTATGCTTCAGGAAGATATCACTTATAAAATATTTCTCAGCTTTTTTTCCCAGAACAGTCCCCTCCCTGCCCTTTGACACTTAAAGAATTTGAGTGCTTTCAGTCTGGGCCAGGAAAAGATAAAAGGTAAGAAATAGAGCCAATTAAGATCATGAGTTTATTTGTTCCAGCTTGTCAGTTAGAAGGAAACACAAATGAATCACTACAGGTCTCAGTCAAAAAAGCTCTTGGGATCAGATTTTCTTAAGAAGGTATTTTACTTCATTGATATATTTGTTTACTAAAAAGGCACCACTGAACGACTATATAAAATGTGTTACAACAGACAACATTCATGCTGACTGTGGCCTGCGCACTTTCTTGGGTGCTTGCTTTGGTGTTTTTGAAGACTTCTTGGATGACTGTATTGATTTGCCAGCTTTGGGTGTTGCAAAAGACTTTGCTTCAGGCTTTTTGGGAGTCTTTTTCATCTCTTTTTCTTTGATTGCTTCCTTTGGCATGCTGAGCTGCTTGGCTTTTTTCTGTCTTGGTGATGTCTGCAAGTCTGCACACTGTTCTGTAACTTTATGTTTTGTTTTTGGAGTCTCCAGAGCTAGAGGTTGTTTCTTTCTCTTACCGAGGGGTGTTTTAGTTTTCTCGCCCAGGTTGTCACCTTCTTCTGGACTTGGTTCCATTTTCTGTATTTAAGACACAAAAAAAAATTACCCTTCCACCTAAGAAACATCTTTACTGTTTTTCAAGAAGGAGGATCAATAAAAACCATTATAAATGACAAATGCTTTCTATTGATTGAATTTGGGCCCTAGCCCAAATAATTTGTTCACATTTCAATCTGGAAGCAGAGGATTAAACACAGAACTAAATCATGAAAATAATGAAAAAATAACAAAAGAGTAAGAAATTAAATAGATTTAACAGATTCAAGGATCCTCTTGGCCAGTCAAGTCACTGACCTCTGCTGGCACAGCTTTAAACCACAGTCCTCTTCTTGCCACATTTCCAGGCTTAAAGATTGAATAGAGATCAGCTCTATTTGAAGTCCAGCTGTACACACACAAACTGACTGCACTTTTATTTGTGCACTAGGCCTAGCATTCCCTAGAGTTCATCGCATGTTCCAAAATGGCCCTCACAAAAGAAGGCTGCTGTCATCAGAACAATTCATACAACCCAACTCTAGCTGTATCTATCCCAGGTCTCTGAAAATAGGGCTCTGGCAATCACATCACATGAGCTGATCTAGACCTGTTGCATGAGAGCAGCCTGAAGCAAGCTGTATGAATTTTTTTGGTGGGCCTGCACATAGTCATAGTTTTAGTTTGGGCATCCCTGAAGAGGTACATCGTTAGAGTTTAAGGATATGCTCCAATCATGGACACAGTATAACCAAGTTGAATTTGGAAGTGTTACTGTTTTATTCATCCAAGTATCTTTCCTAGATATTTGTTAAACATGAGTATTATCAGTCTAGTTGTTTTGCAGACATGTTAATGACATTGTCGTGGTTTAACCTGGCAGGCAGCCAAAATACCACGCAGCCGCTCGCTCACTCCCCCTGCCCCCCCAGCGGGACGGGGAGAGAATCGGAAGGGTAAGAGTGAGAAAAACTCGTGGGTTGAGATAAAGACAGTTTAATAGAACAGAAAAGGGAAAATAATGATAATAAATAATGATAGAATATACAAAATGAGTGATGCACAGTGCAATTGCTCACCACCCGCGCTGACCGATAACCAAGTAGCGATCGGTACTTCCTGGGTCACGCCTACCCTTCATATACTGAGCATGACGTCACATGGTATGGAATACCCCATTGGCCAGCTGGGCTGGCTGTCCTGATTATGTTCCCTCCCATCTTGTGTACCTAGCTCAGTCAGTAGGCACGGGAGCTGTCCTTGGACTAGGAGGGCACTTAGCAACAACTGAAAACATCAGTGTGTTATCAAAATTCTTCTCCTACTAAATCCAAAACACAGCACTAGGAAGAAATTTAACCCTATCCCAGCCGAAACCAGGACAGACATGATCCACATCATCTCCAATACTGGCAACAATAAGTCCGTACAGTATTTCATGCAAGCTGCTAACTCTCGATTTATATTATGTGATTGTTAATGTTGCATATTACTATCCTAGAGAATGTTATTTGTTTTTCCTCAAGTTTTGCACTCCAGACAAAAAATGATACATTAAAATACATTAAAATTTAATCTTACAAGAAATTTTGAATTAAAAATTTTATGATTTACTTGATTAAGTATTAAGTTGTTTCTCAATCATTTACCCTTTCTTCTGACTTCAGGCTTGTTATCTGACCTAGACAAAATTGCTGCTATTCAGAAAAATACGTAAAAGGACAATAACCACTGGCTTCCTTTGTCTGTAAGAGGGGTTAACCGAAAAATAAAAACCCCTCAAAACCAAAAAACCCCAATACAAACCATCTCCCCAAGGCATCCCCCCCCACATACACTCAACTCTTGTTTTCATGATATATTCACAAAAAATGCCGTTCACTTCAAGTGCGCATTGTAAGGAGCAATGAACGATTTAAACAGTTCAAAATCCTTAGTTTTAACTGAAATATGAGTTTCTCAATATTATTAAACAATTACCTTCAGCTCAGCTAAGCTGGTTGTTTGCACAGGCACCAGTTGTGGAATTTCTTCATCATCATCATCATGATCACCTGGTTCTTGGACTACTTCTACTTTTTCTTCTATCACAAGCCCCTTAGTAGCAGCAGCAGCAGGATTAATTTCAGTTGTCAAAGTGACTTGACTTGAATTCAGTTTTTTAGTTGCCTTCTTCGGTTTCTTGTTCTTTCCCTTCTAGAATTAATTGGAAGTACATCTCAGACAAATCCCCATAACATTTCTAAATGTATAATAATTGTTTTTTAATTTAATTTTAGTGTTAAAAATAAGATGGTCTAGCAACATGAATTTAAATATTGTTGTTTAACAGACCTGGACTGGTCCACCATATGTAAAATACGAAAAAATGCATTACTTTCAGAATTTTATTATAAATAGCTCCTAAGTAAACGATATTAATATCTCGATTACAGTCTTTAAGTTGAATATATATGCTCCAAATTTATTTTAGACAAAAGAACATAATAAGCAAAACTCAGTACAAAGGAATAGCTGATTATTTTCTTTTTTTAAGAAGTGGGCCCCCCTCATATATACAAATATATGATCTTGTGAATTATTCAGATGCCACTGATTAGCCAACAAATAATGGATGCATAGTCTGAATCCATGTATATGTTAATGAGTGTATTTTCAGAACACAAATATGAATAAACAATACAAGCAAAAGTGCTAAGAACGAATCTGAGCTCCCTACAATTTAGGGCTAGAAACACTTAACTTATTTCCAGCTTGCTTTACAACCTATCAGGGAGTTTCCATGATTTCGTTAGTATTACTGAGTATTTGAAGCGCTCAGAGTCAGGAGCGCCTAACCCATTTATAGCCATAAATGGCTGGGATGAACTGCTAAAATATTTAAACCCAACACATCAGACACTATAATACATAAAAGGAAGCCAAAGAACTAGTTGTTCTGATTTTATGGAAATTTGAAGAATTTTTTTTTTTACCTTTACTTCTTTTTTTTTGAGAGATGGCTGTCTGTCAAGCTCATCCAAGTTGGAGATATTTGCTGTAAAAATTGGAAGTGCAACCGATTTAAGTGTTTTGAGGTGAAGAATTTTTACATTTTTCCAATTCTGCAAAAACAAAAACAGTGTATTATGTAAAAATAACAAGGCTGAATTATGAACTGACTTGGCTTTAATGCAGTCAATCAGCAGTACCTTTGGTAACTTCTTAGCAATCACCTCAGCTGCCGCAATGATGTTATCTAGTATCTCATCAGCTTTCATTCCAGTGTGACCTATACGTGCGGTACTGAAAGAAGTGAAGAGTAGTATTTATACATGGACAAATAAACATACTTCGAGTTTCTTGTTCTTAGGCATACCCAGAGATGAAAAAAGCCCACTTACCTGCAATTATCTTAACTTTCATAAAGGATGGCTGGCTATTGCAGAAGTCTTTTGGAACAACAGTCAAAATAGATTTAGCTGTATCAACCTTTACATATTGGGGTATGCAACTTCTGCCTTATATTACTAAGCATGTTACCAATTTAGATCCTTTTAGATGCACAATAAATGAAAAAAGTCTTACAAGAATAGAATATTTTGGAAGTAGTTTCCATCTAATGTAATAGTAATATTTTTCTAAGATTGTACATGCTGTTTGACAATGACAGTTGCCTAGAAATTCCTCAGGTATAAGGAAAAAGAGACAAAAAGTAAAATGTTACAGTAAAACTTCTTAGTAAGTAGAACTACTGATTTCTTTATACAGGTTAAGGTTCAAAATGTTGTTCAAGTGAAGTATTAATCTACTCATACTTACTAGCAGCACCCTTTGTTGGTAACTGGGAGTGTGGTCCCCTGGATATGTTTTTGTAGTTCCTTAGCAAGATTTCTGGCTTTCAGGTTTACAGATAAAGGTGCCCTAAAAAAGAAAGAGGGGAAATTAAAAAAAAAATTAAACAACACAAACCAAAACCAATCTCCCCAAAAAAACCAACCAACCAAAACTTTACTAAGAATCATCTAATCTTAAAAAAGATAATGCAAAATGGATATACAGAATTTCAAGACCTACTTTTTCCTTTCATAAAAGTGTTTTCCTAGATGTGAGGGCAACAGCCTTCTAATTCGGTCATCAGACAGAAAGAGATCAAATCTGTTCAGGAGGCGACGCTTTGCTTCAAATAGTTTATACTCTTTTTTGAGAGTTTTGTATGAGATGATCTGCAATGCAAGTAACAGTTTAGTCCCCGCTGCTGAAAACCCAGCCTAGAATACTTCTTAGAACTGCACAGCATTAACTTGCGTAACTGATAGTCTATCATGGTGCATTATTTTAGAATGCTGAAGATAATCAACAGAAAAAGGATACTCTACTTTTTGTTTTAAGAATCAAACAATATGGATCTCTTGCATAGTAACTGCGAATCACTAAACAGAAGTTGAGTACATCTGAATCAAGGTTAAATACAACAATAATTTTCTAGTTTTATTGCTGGTAGTGTAAACAATCCAATCCAGCTGCACAGAACTCAAATATTCTTTTACATTGCGAGTTTTTCAAAGTATTGAGCATTTATCTAGCAACTACATCTGATTGCTAAAGATCCTGTTTCAAATTGAAGAAATTATTCTGAGTAAATTTTGAAGTTTGGAAAAACTACAGTTTGAATAGTCAGAAAAATCTTATTAGAGATCATTAACTCAGAAAAATTGAGATCAGAATGTTAAACAGCAGAAAACAACAACTACTTTCCCTTTTCGTTGGTACAAGAGGAAAGAAATAACAGTACTATACCATTACATATCTCTTACCTGGCTAACACTTCTAATCCCATTCTGGATTAAAAGTTTCCTGTACAGATTTTCAGTCTGTTCTGCTGATAAATTTGGTTCATCCTTTGTGAACAGGCAAACCTCAGCTGTTTCTGGTCGAATGCCATGGGGCAGTGGTCTACAAGGAGAATATGAGATGGACAGAGAACATCTAAGAGGAGAAAGAAGTTTTTTCCAGAACTAGGTCTACTCTGAGAGATCATTACCTTTTAGCAAGTACTACAGGGAAGCTATGTATCTAGATTCTGTTCTTTGCTAACTACTAAACGTCCTCAGTGGAATGTATATTTTTTTAAAGCACGCAGAACTGTAAAAGTTAAACAATCATATAGCATGGCTCCAGTCAGATACACTGCTGAATCCACCTGTCCTGCCAGGAGCCGTTACCACACAGCTCCTGGGAGGAGGAGGAGGACTATCCGTTCTCCTCTTTACGCCACGGCTGCATCCAGTCATTAGACAAGTCTTTGTAGTACTGGGGCCCAGATAAATAGAGGTAAACTTTCTCAACAGAGCATAGCTACAGCTTAAAAGAAAACTTATAATTCACATTCAGCTTTGGTTATCCCAGGAAAGAAAAAGGAGTCTCTGTACTGATTTGGTGGTGGGTTAAGACAAAGAAGAGGTTGATTTCTTGAGCTTCAGGACTGAAAGGCACACACCTTGTAACTGGCAACCACACACTCGCTACTCTCTGTCAGCATAAAGCAGAGCCGAGATTCCAGTTACACCAGAAGTGGGGGTGAAGCAGTGGCCTGGCCCGACAGTTCTGGCCCTCGGCTGGGGCACGGCCAGGACAGGCCGTGGCAGTCAAATCCCTTAAGCTCAGAACCAGCGGAGTGCTCTTTTCCAGGCCGCAGGACACGAGTAACCCCTGTACCTACACGGTGAATTTCTTACATTCTGACGAGCTGTGCCACCCGCGGGACCTTCCAGACCGTCACCAGGAGGTGGACGTTCTCGCTCTCGTTGAGGAGCAGCGCGTCTCCCTTGGCCTTGCTTCTGGCGAAGGCCAGGAGGGCCTCCACCGCCTTCTTCACCTGCAACGGCACGACAGCGGCAGCAGCCGGAGTCAGAGCAGAGTCGGGCCGGGCCCGGCCCGGCCCGGCCCGGCCGCGCTCCCGGCCCGCCGCCCCGCAGTACCTGGCCGCGCTCCAGGTGCTCCGGCGCACCCGCCATGGCTCCGCCGCCGCCACGTGCAGCCGCCGCACCTGCGCACAGGCCGCCTTCCGGGGCACGGCGGGGCACGTCCGGGGGCGGGTGCGCGCGGGGCGGGGCCGGGAGGGGGCGGGGCTCCCTGCCCTTCCGCCCCGACCCGCCCTTCGCGCTGCATGGCGGGAGGCGGGCGCCGCGCGGGAGCGTGCGTGAGGTGCTGGCGCCGCGCGTGGCGCGGGGGGGACGCTGGCCGCGAGCCGGGCGCGGCCGCGGGCGCCGTCGCTTCCTCGGGAGGCAGCCTCGCCCCAGGGGGTCGCGCAGCCCCCGGGAGGAGTCACGGGTTCCCGGGCTGAGTCAGCTTGGGAGAGGGCCGCGGAGGCCTGCAGCCCCGCCCGCTCCAGCAGCGGGGCCAGCCGGCGGGCAGACCTGGTTGCTCAGGGCTGCGTCCAGTCGGGGCGTCGCGGCCTCCCTGTCTGGGCAACCTGTTCCTGTGGCTGAGCGTCCTCGCGGTGAAAACAAAGGTTTTGTCCTACTCGCCCGATCTATTGATGGTGCTGTATTGGTCGAGCCCGGGACGGTGCTGGCCGCCTGTGCTTCCAGGGAACGTGTCTGGGTGGCTCACGTCTAGCTTGCTGTCCCCCGGGCCCTTTCCGGCGGAGCTGCTCCCCAGCCAGTTGTTCCCCAGTGTTGTCGCAAGGGGCTACTCCTTCCCAAATGCAGATTCGCGTTTGCCTTTGTTGAGTATCAAAAGGTTTGTGTTGCCTAATCCCTCCAGCCTGTCTAGGTCCCTCTGTACATGAGCCCTGCCCTCAAGGCTATTAATTGGTCCCTAAGTTTGATGTCATCTGCAAACTTGATGTGGCCATGCTTCACGTCACTGATAGATACTGAACAGAACATGTCCTAGCATAAATTCCAGCAGCACCCCATTTGTTACTGGCCCTGACGTAGGGTACAAGCCATTATCTCAGCCCTCAGAGCCCCATTGTCCAACCAGTTGTTAGCCATCTAGTTGGCCACACCCAGACCACAATGTTTAGGATACAAGAAGATTGTGGGAGACCGTTGAAAGCTGTGCTGGAGTTGAGGGGAATACCATCCACTCCTTTCCCCTCATCTGCAAATCTAGTCATTTTGTCATAGAAAGTAATCGGGTCGGTCAGCATGATTTGCAGTTGGTCAATCCACGCCAATTGTTCCCAAGCACCTCTTTCATGTGCCCAAAAATCTATTCCAAGAGGACTTCATGATTTTCCCAGGGACCAAGTGAGCATGACTGGTCTGTGGCTCCCAGATTCTCCTCTTGGTGTTTTCTAAAGGTGGGGGAACATTTGCTTTTCTCCAGTCATTGGGACCCTCCCTCAATTTCCTTTCAAAGATGACAGAGTCTTGCTCTGACTTCAGCCAGCTCTCAGCACCATTGAATGCAGCCCAATTGGACCCAAAATCACTTGTCCCACTCAGCAATCATCCCATGTGTCCTTGTTCAGCCTTTTGCTACTACTGTAGCAGTAGAAGTTCTTGTTGCCCTTGACATCCTGGCCTGTTTCAACTGTAGGTGAGTTTTTATTCTCCTAAGACAATCCCTACATGCCTGAGCAATGTTTCTAGATTCCTTCTTCACAGCCTATTGCTGATTTTACCTCCTATATTACTGTCTTTTTGCACTGGAGTGCTGTTGTAAGTTCGCTGTTTAGCCAAGCCAGTCTTCTGATAGATCTACTTGTTTTCCTGAGTATCAGGAAGGACTGTTTTTATGATTGGAGGAGGTTGTCCTTAAAGACCTGCTGCCAGCTTTCCTGAGCCCCTTTGCCCTTCAAAGCTGCCTCCCATGGGATCCTGCCTACCAGTTCTCTGAATAAACCAGTCTTTCTCCTGAAGCCCAGGGGCTGTACTCTGCTATTCATCTTCCTCACGCACCTCTCAGCATCTTGAACTCCACTACAGTTGAGATTATCACATGCCATCTTCCTTATGTGTGAACAGTAAAGGCAGAACTGCTGCATCTCCATTTCAGTTTAGAAATGCATTGACTGGCTACATGGAAGTAGCTTAGTTGTGGGATGCTTATTCCATCCGGTTCCACACTGGATAAGTGCATTGTTTTGAGATCAAATCTAGCCTGGAACTATTTTGGCCTCACTCTCCCAGTGCTGTGTGTGCCACGGCAGCTTTGGGCTGTCTGCATTCATCACACAGGTAAGCTGCTGCCTGGATAACGCAGCTGTGCATAACCAGGGGTTAAATACACATGAAATTAGGAGTCTTAGTCATTCATTCTTCTCCTCTAGATTTTTTCCTCCTATTTGCCTTTCTAGTTACAGCTTTATTCCTTCTCATCAGATGTCTTCCCACAAAATTTGTTGCTCTGTCAGTGTACCAGTACAAAGAGAAAGGAATTAAAATACCCTAGTCTCTTGACAAGCTGCTTTATGTAGTGATTATGTTTTTGTTCTGCTGGTAGTGTTCTTGGAGCAACAGTGGACTAGTTGGTGGCCTCAAGGCTTCCACAGACTTACAGTGAAAAAATATCCTGGAAGTTTTAATTTTCTGTTGTGTGATTTGTACAAATGAACAAAATGAAACTGGCTAAGAAAAAGAAAAACTATCATTTGTTGCCATGTGGTCATATGAAGTATTGATTAGAGAAATTACTGAAAGGCTAGGAACATGCAGAGTAGTCAAATAGGGCAGACTCATTAAAATCTTTTCAGCACTTCTAGAACTTATGCATGTGATACTAGCTGTCGTGTTTTATAATCTGATAATTGTATTAACCTTGCTCCTGTCTCTACATAGGCTTTGCATATTTTAGAGCAGCCACATTTTAATAAAACATCAACATATTACTGTGACATGTTAACACAAAACAGAAAAAGTCAGATGACTCGGACATTGCTCGGAAAACAAGCCAGGCGAGTCTTGTAAGATATGATTGAACAGTATGTTTGACGCCTGACTGTACTGGGTCAGCATAGCATTAATAGGATAAAACTAAAGGGACTATTATTAGTGACTCAAATTCAAAATTTTCATATATCAGTCTCATCCAAGCACATTCTTCTGCAACATTTTAAGTCTGACATGACTAAGTTTTACTAGATGTGGTTTAACTGACTTAGTATGATCATTTTCTCTTGAAAGGTGCTTGACATAGCTAATAGAGCTGTCTTGGAAAAATAAGTTAATCTCTGGATAAGAAATATTTCTGCTTAATACAGCATGCAATGAATATAAACTATAAAGAGTGTGCTTTTAATTTAGCAAGTTCACAATTTAATAGTTACTCTTACAAGGGAAGTTAGGTTTGTTACTTTACAGTGTTACCGCTGTACACTAAACATATTCTGCTGTAGCCCTCAATTTAACTTTGTCTGGTTATGAAAGTATGTATTTTTCCTTAAGCCATTTGTAACACACATATAAATGCTAAGATTTAAAATGACATAATTGCAAGCCATTCTACCTCATTACTTATTTAAGAGGATGTTTCTATATATCCCTAATTTTATACTTTCTCCTAGCAAAAGGGATGTACAAGTAGCAATCGTTTCTGCTGTAAACAGGTCTTTGAGGTTTAAGATTATTCCCTTTGTGTGCATCCCAAAAGTTCCAGTACCAGGCTTGTGTTCCTCCAGATTATTTGATGGCAGATGTCAAAATCCCAGGTCTCTATAAGTGTACTTCTTGCAACAAAACTAGCACAAAGAATATGCAGAAATTAAACCAGGAGTAAGAAGTCCCTTACAAAAGAGATCTCAGAAGAGAATCTCCCCGCTAGATCTGGAGTTCAAGCACTAGTTTTCTTTAGATTGTGTTCCTTTGCAATCCTAGCATAAGCCTCTAGCTATAATCTAATTAACTGTCAGATAGATGGATGCTTACACTGCAAGTTATTCACTTATTCAAGGACTACTTTCTCAGAAGAACAGAGGCACCTGTCTTTGTGACACAAGCTGCAAAGTTTTCTTGTTATAATGCTTTGCTTATCATCAGTTCTACAGGCTTAACAGATGATAGGAACTCAGCCTCAAATACCTTTTTTCATCCAGCAGTTAGTCTCTCTTATTACTCTTACTCAGAAATGTGGACTTTTTAGGTGTATGTAACTGAGGGGCGATGTAGAAAAATTCAACTGACATTGGAAGTTGAGGCTTTTTGGGAAGGAAAGCCAATGAAAGGATATGTATTATTGAAAGTTATATATACACACAAGAGATTTTGGGTTTGTTAGCATAAATTTCCATTTTATATTAAGACTAGAGTCCTTTCTAGGGTTTCTTCAGAGGAAAAGAAGTATTTTGTCAGGTTTATAGTGCATTAAAATACACACAAGGAAAGAAACAGGTTCACAATATAAAATCTTCAGTAGTAACTCCAGTTTTGTTGATGTATTTTTCTTTACCAAATCCTCTATAGCATATACAAAAACAGCAGAATAAGTAAGAGCCTTTAAGTATCAGTTCAGGAAGAAAACAGTCTTGTCTGGAGTACATTTCATCTGCTTTAACATCATCATTTAAACAGTCTGTATTAAGAACCAAAAAGCCAGAGTAATACAGAATGAAATACTTGGGACATTGAAACAATCTTTTTTCCTTAGGTAATATTCAGTAATAAACACTTATAAAAACACATTTCTCATAATTAACATAGTTTTTTATATATGGACTGGTGTCATAAGTAGTCTAAAACAGAGGTTCTTCATTGAGCAATTTTCGCTGGGCTTTTTATGCCACTGAAAAAAATCTGTGGAGGGGCATAAAATTCATGACCAGCAAATACCCCCGTGGATAAACCTCCTTAAAGCAGCCATTTTTCTTACACCACTATTACACCATCAATAGCTTGTTGTTCAAGAACACAATTTACTACCAGAATAAGTGTCTCAGGAAACCGGTGCCATCATGTTTGTGTTATCAGTTCCCGATTGTCTGCGAAGATGACCAAGGTAGCTGGAATGGTTTCAAGTAGGTAGTTGATGGCAACGTTAGTCAACTGATCGGTGTACCCATTCCTCCATTTAGTGTGCTTCTTGTAACTTGCAGAAACAAGTAATTATTTTCCTGTTGCAAAATAATTATTACTGCTGCACATTCAGATTTTTTTTTTTACATTTAATTATTGTTACATATACCAAGGCTTTCAGTTCAAGGACATACAAGGTCTTAATTTATAGAATTATAATTTATGTTTTTATAAGTTACATCATGGCTATACACTTAAGCCATATCTACACTACAAACTTTGGCCAACAATCAGGGAGAATAGGTGTGATCCTCATCAGTACCACACTACACATACAGACTGCTGTAAATGCCATTATACTGGGGGGAAAAAACCCCAACTCCCCTCTTTCTGCAGAAACACGCTTACAGTTTTGCTGGTATGAGTTACATCCACGCCAGGAGCCAGGAGTACTCTGCCAGTATCACATGCTAGCGGCACCGGCAGTGCTCCTAGGGTTCCTGTAGCTTCAATCCAACTTCTATTTCCCTTTTTTTTTTCTTTTTCTTCCCTTCTCTCCTTCCTTTCAACTGTTGTGGTTGCACAGCTCCTTTATTCATCTTCAAAGCAGCATATCACGTTTTCACAAAAGGAAGTATTCAAAATGGTAATTTAAAAAAGTTTATTACATCAGTGAATCAGCAAATAGTATTTATTTCAAACAAAGCCACATTGTCTTTTTTTCTTCTTTCATCTAGATTTAGCTGTACTCAATAATAGTAAAAATGGGACTCTAAAATGTAGAATGGGGATGAAATGAAAAAGTTGAGATGTAACTGGATTTATGGAAATGGTAATCAAATGCACTTAGATGGGATGAGTAATGGAAACGCTCAGACTTTCTATCTACTGGTATTATTTCAACCCACCAGATGATTTTCAGTTTAATAATAAATACTCAGTCCAGCCTCAAAATAATGACATTTTAGAATCCCTCATTAAGTTTGCCTAAAAGTGGAAAAATTCTACTGGAGCGTCATGTAGCCTTGAGATGCATTTCAGTGCAAAAAACGTTTTAAAAGTTCTAACAATTTAGGAATCTAACTAAGTATTCTCCAATAATGATCTTTGCAAATTTCAAATCCATGAGCTTACTTCAAGAAAGCAGTCAGATATGTGGAAATCTTAAGTCAATCCAGAATATGAACAAGACAGTAAGTTTCCTTGGCTTTTAATTTCTTCATTAGTTTAAGATCCAAGGAACTGTGGGTTTTGTTCACTTGGTAGGAAAAAAAAAAAGTAACTTTTCAACTCTAATTTACCAAAAAAATAAAAGCCCAGAGATTTGCAGACATAATAAAATTTATTTAAATTCCATGCATTACGGTAGCTACAAGTGTAGTCATATGAAACTGAAGGACAATAACTTCTTCTGTCCATACAATGTAGCTGTAAGTGAAATGAATGGGAGTTCCACAGTTACAAAGAAACAAACAAAACCAAAAAAAACCCCAAAAAGGTAAATCTGTTTCAGTTTTGAGTTATCTGTGAATTCAAACACAGTCACTAGACTGTAAACTTTTGGGGGAGGAGATGGGCTCGCCACAATTGTACAACTGAAAATGTTTAGTTTAAGACAATCTGAAGAAGCTCTGAAGATACCTTTTAATACTTACTACTAATACTCTGGGAAATGAAAAAAAATCTGTTAGCCTTCATCCTAATTGTTAGAATCAGGATAGCAATTGTAGACACTCCACTTTCAAAGTGCAGCTAAATAGGGTTTTATTATGCAGCTCCTTCAAGTTGTACTGAGTAAGCTTTATTTTGAACCAGTTTTGCTTTAATTTCTCAAGAAAAACTTCACTGGTTCTCATAAGCTTACATTGCTTTTTGATATGCAAAAATCTACAGACTGTGCTTGATTCTGACCCTCCCATTTCAGTATGTGCAAACTCTTAGGGATTTAAATAGTCTCTCCCTCTCAGTTCAGACTGATCTTTAATACAGCAAGGATTATCCAGCCCTCTAAATTAAAGACAGGTTGAACTGAGTAACTTATGTAACTGGCACTTTTTAATTGGCCCAGTTCTCCCACAAAATGCAGCTCTTATAAATACTAATAGGCACTATTGCCACAAATTCTCTTATTTTTGGAAGTTTCACTGATTTACTGGTTGTTAGCATTTTCTGCAGTTAAGAATTTAATAATGCTGAATTTTTACAAAGACACAATATGTAGTTCTAGCCTTCAAAATTGACTTACTGTGTCTAGTAATAATGTTAAGTCAACCTAAATTTGCTGAAGATATTAACAAATGTAAAGCTAATGAAGGTGCCACATTTGCATGAATGTTTTTTAATTTTAAGAATGCATTCAACAAAGGGAAGGGGCAAACCTGATTATTTTAATACAAACTTGGTTGAGTGCCCAATTGCCTCATTTAAAACTGTGTGTGTGGGGAGGCTGAGGAGTTTAGAAAAGTCGAAGTAACCAAATATCTAGGTTACTGGAAAGTTAAAAAGCTAATGCAACTGCGTTACATCCGGATAAAAAACATTATTCAAAAGCAATTCAAATACCGAAAAAGATTTCAAATTGAATAGTTTATTAACATGGTAGTCATCTTTGTAACATGTGCACACACACTCGCACACTCTGAATGATCTGCCTGGAAAAAAGAGGTCTTAATATATATGCTGGGGGAAATTAAACATTAAAAATCCTTTAGATTTTCATAATTATAGGCAATTATGTCCACATCACTTACAAAGCTATTGCCGAATCTTTCCAAGGAAGCAGAATTTGGGAGAAAAAAAAATTCTTTTTGGGAAAATTCAACAGTGGCATAGCAGAGCTCTCAATATGAGAAAGCTGACATAATGTGGACCTTTGCTGTGGAATTTGTCTTTGCAAAATATGGGGAGAAGTTTATCAATGGGCAGAAAATAAGAAGGCGGTGTGAAGTAGGCTTTTGCAGAGTCGATTTTCCTCACAGTATTGTGCGGGGTCATTGAGAAAAATGCTTAGTCCTTCTCTGGAACCAGTTTCAGAACTTTTCCAATTGCAATGGTCTTACCTAAACCAAGGAGACAAACAGTAGAGTTACATACATTGTGAAAAGAATGTATAAGCCTCTAAGAACGTGAAAACTTTCCCCCAAAACAGAGGCTCTCCAGAGTATTAGAAATAATACAGAGAATAAATTGTTGTATTGTAGAACAAAAGCACCAGTGTATTTTAAAAACAATAAAATCTTAAAAATAGTAAAACTGTTGTTCTTACAGTAAAGAATACAATGTGGATTGTGGAAAGCCTGCTATGTATTCATCTAAGGAGAAGGCAAGGCAGAATCTTTCTACCAGATCTATTTACTGCTTTTACAGATAATGTATTTTAAATACATCCCACAAATCTATGAATTTTACCAGGGTGAGCATGAGTTAAAGCGCAACATACAACCCCCCTTATCTTTTCTAACTTTAGATAAAGAAACTATGGTATTCATATTGTAGGTGGAATTCCAGCATGCATTAAGAAAACAGTGCTGGGAATTTTTCAAATTCAACCTTTTGTTTCACAGTGCACATTTTTGTACGTTATTCCTCTAAAACAAAACACACTTTTTGTTACTAGCAAGAACTCTGCACAATGACAACAATTCACTTAGATTTACTTTTCCATTGTTAACCCAGACACTGATTTCCACCAGATACCAACATTTTAATACCTCATTGCCATGCATGACCTCCTATTTCAAATAACTGTATTTTGCAGCAGTTAGTAACTTGATCAAGCAGTCTTACCCTCATCTCTTAAGGTAAAGCGACCCATCTGAGGGAAATCTTTGAATGTCTCAAGGCAGATAGTTCCTGCTGTCCTTAAACGGGCAATGCATACTTGATCTTGTTTCACAAAACGGGGCCGTGTCTTACTTTTTTCTCCTGTTTTTTTGTCTACCAAGCAGATTAAGGCCTGTATAAGAAAAAAATTATTAGCTATGAGTGCTGAAATAAGGGTTATTTTTCCTTTACGAACAAAACTGAAGTGGTCTAAGAAAGAAAATACTTAGAAATAAAAAAACCCCAAACTTCTCAGATTTACTGCATAAGAGAGTCAATCATGACTTACCACACTTTTCAGAAGGCTTATGCTAACAGTTACAGCCATTTTTGTATCTTACGGTACTGACCAAAGATTCCATTCAAGGCTGGAGCTTTGTTGGTTTAGTTGCACTACAGATGTACATCATGACAGAACTCCTCACCCCAACAAGTGGATTGTCTATATTCACATCACAACTTAAAAGGACACTTACTGTTATCTCAACTTCTTCAATACAGGTGTGAATGTGCAGCACAGCATTATAACCTGGGCAGATAATGGATTTGTGCTCAATTATCACTATCTGTAAAACAATTAAAAATAAGTGCGTTCTTCCTCATTTCAATTATAAAAGAGCAGAGAATAACCAAATACAGAACTATATTAAAATGTATAGTTGAACAATACACACACAACAAATATTTGTGGAAGAAACAAAATTTATAAGCAACTAAGTTGTTTATAATATGAAAGTATAAAATTGAAGAATTGGCCTGATGAGATCTTGCTTTCATGATCATAAGTATCTAAAACTTTATTGAGAAGTTACATTCAAAACAAATGGTATTTTAAAAACTCAAATTAATGATGTCAGTGTGTTAGGTATATATGTTATTGTCAATTTAGAGATATGATAGTGAATAAGAAATCTGAACTGAAACTTCAAACTACAGAAGTTTAGATTTGGTGAAACACAAGCAAAATATTTTAATGCTTTTTACCCATCTATACAGCAATTAAATGCTAGTTATTCTACCTGGGCATCAAACGTGCGTCCAGAGTGACACAGGTTGTTGGGATCACAGAGAATAAATCCTGGAAGGATCTCTTCCTCTTCAATTCCCTTCAGTCTGATCTTTAGATTTTCACCTGGGGCTACTGAATCAGTTTCTACATCATCAGAAAGGATTCCAAGAACTTCCACATTGTGCTTAAAGAAAGCAAAAATGCAGTTTTCTCTTGTGAATATTTTAGTCTGGTACAAAATCATTTTAATGCAACAGGATTTCAATAAATAATTCCATTACAGTTTAAATTCATTTTATTTGGTTCTGCAAGCTTGAGAACATTTAAAATATTTGAATGATGGGTTACTAATATTTAAAATTGCATATTTAATGAAATATCTTTTAATATAATTCTATGGTATATATTCAATGAAAAGCAAATTTCAAAAACATCCACTATTTCTCAAAGTGAAACGAGTTTAAAACTTATAAAGAGATGAGAGATACAATGGATGCATATTATCTAAGAAGAAAGCAAAAGCCACATTGTTGTATAGACTCGTTACCTTCAAAATATAACAGTCTGAATATTAACACAATCCAGGAAATCCTAGAATCCCAAAATTCTACAAGATTTCCTGGAGAAGATGATAAAAATCCAAAAATACATTAATGAATGCTCTCCAAGCAAACACCAAAATATATTTCCTAATGTTCCTATATGTTGTAACCTCTCTTCTGATTTTTGTATCTAGATAACAACAGAAAATAAATATTGGAAAGGCAGAGAAGTTAAAGAAGGCATAGTTTCAGAAAGAGGTCTATTGTTCTGAGTGAAGTTTCAGTTCAATCCTCATTAACTGCCAAAGTAATAAAAAAAAAAGTGTGTCATCAAAAGCAGTGGCTAGTTGTTGAATACAAATTCTGTAACAGTTTAGTTAAAGCCCTTTACAGTTTATTAATTTCTCCTAATCAACCCCCCAAATAACATGGGTGTCAGATGTGTCAAAACTGTTACAAGCAGTTTTGTAAAAAGCCACTGCCTGTTAAATTACCTTAAAAACTGAAAAGCATAATCTCAAACTGTTTAAGTTTAGTTTCAACTTTCAGCAGCTCTTGAGAAAGGTGACATGGAAGTCAATCTAATTTACATACTTTGATTAGGAAATACCAACTTTCAGTAAGATGTAGATTTATTGTACATTTGAGTATTGAGACATTTTCTAGGGAACTACCTCAGCCTACAGAATTAGAAAAAGTGTGTCAGCTTAAATCAAGAAGACGTGAATAGAGAAGAACAATATTTCCAAACCCTTTTTGTAAGAAACCAATGGAAACAAACACCACCATTAGTTGAGTACACTATTCTCATCCACTGCCTCTCCCCAACTATTTTTTCACATCATTCATTTTTATATTTTCACATTCTTTAGGGCAGCACAATGATACCAAATAGTGATCTTACATTACGGAACAGCAACCTACCTGCACTAACAGCCTATCCTTAACTAAAGCAAACTTCAGGTCTTTCATTGGAACACACTGTGTACTGTTTGCATCCTTTCAATTTTTTCCTATTTCCCTTGGGGGAAGGGAAAAGGAAAAAGGAAAAAAAAAAAAGGAAAAAAGAAGGAAAGTTTTGAGCAGTATTAACCCACAGCAGGAGAAAGGTTTTGTGGGCCAACTGTACAAATGCAAAGTAAAACACAGTTCAAATAAACTATGATGATTTGTAGCCCAGCAATTGAGTTTACTAAGGACAGACAACCTGACTTCTGAATGCTAAGGAAGTAAACTATACAACCCCCTCCCCACCGCCACCCCAAAATATCACCCATGTAAAACATGAAAGCTTAGTTGTGTTCAATCGAGCAGTAGAAAATTTTCTCATTTAAAGCAATGAATATCTTTAAGAATCAAGCTCTTTTTTAGGTTAGTAACATTTTTTAATATCTAAACCTTACCATACCTTGTTTGGCATCATCACAAGCTGTTGTCCTTTACAAATAGAGCCCGACTCCAGCTTCCCAAGGACCACAGTGCCCATATCCTTCACAAAAAGAGATTATTTTAGAAAAATGTTTTCAATTTTTATGTAGAGTCTGCTCTATTTATGATTTAACTCTAAGTATGATTATTTAACCCTATGAAGTCATTTAGTACTGCTATACTTAATGTTTTGGAAACTGTTCTCATGAAAGATTACAGATTTTAAGAGTCTCATATAATGCCAAAATTATTTACCTCCCCCTCCCTGCTTCTATTCTACAGTTGGAAATGTAGACATATCAAAGAAAAAAAAAGATACCCTCTAAAAATACAGTAAGTAGTCCATTTACTGCTTTCTGAAAACAGTCCATTTATACTTTCGATCCTATTATTTTATTTTGTACCTTATATTTATCCACAATTGGCAGCCTGATCGGTCCATCAACTGAACGGTTGAAGTTTGGCAAATTATCCAGGTATGGAATAAACGGTAATCCACTAAAAGAGAAGACATTTGTTTCAATTTCATGAGCACCCTTCTATTTAAAAATTACTCAGAATGGGTAAGGGCAGTCCAACAAAAGGAATTATTTTCATTCTGTCACCATTAAGAACAGTGACCTCCAAGACAGTTAAATCTATCATAACATCCCATCATTAATGTCCACTTCACCCTAGCTAACATGTTAATATCCAGGAAGTGCACGTAGTTTTTAAGTTACATTACAGGCATATTTTACACAAATTACTCCTTTGAGAATCTTGCTAGATGTGTAGTATGTTTTGGAAATACAAAACCATAAGCTAGGTCCAAACATGATTTTCATTAATATGTTTTAACTGCCATGAACAATATTGGAAAACATGACATCCAGTGAGAGACACGGCTTCTCACTGATTATAGTACAGCTTCAAGCAAACTGTTCACGTCAAACAGTTACTCATTCTAGCAACGTATCAACTACAGTATCACTGAAAAATTCAAGGGCTAGTATGGCACTCAAAGTCACAAAGCCAAAGAACACTGCTAATACTCTTGCAGAGTCTGCTAACTTTAATCTTCTGCAGTTAGCAAATGCTTTTATTTGGCTCATTGCTTGGCTGAGTTCTTGGTTCCCTGATTGTATTTCCTCAAGCACTTTAGAACACAGCTACAATATACCATGCTATACTTCTTCCTATACTTCACTGTAGCATTTACTGTTATTGAAATATAGCAAATATTCAAGTTGTTCAATTTAAGATACATACATATACCAAGGACAGAATTCTGACTGTTCTTTAAGGTTTGCTCCAGTCAGTCCTGAGCAGGGCATGAAATGAATATCCTTTTTGGGATTGAAGCCAACTTTCTTCAAAAATGGCACCAGTTTCTCTTTACATTCCTCATATCTATTAAAATGACAAGCAGATCAAGATAAGTTTCAATTATTCCAGCATGACATAATACTGTGCTTTAAAAAAACCAGCAAAACCCACAGACATTTAATTTTCACCAGTTAAGTTATTCTGTGAGCAGCAAGCAAACCTAAAAAAGCTTAGTGGCCTATTTGCATCTTCTCCCCAATCTTCCAGCACAACTTGGTATTGTCCATTCCCCCTCACTCCTCTGCTCCATAAAGCATCATCAGTTTTCTCCATATACCTCAATTACTGGGCTGGGTAAGCAGCAGCATATGCTATATCTGCTTTTAAGCAAGAGATCCAAGACAAGATAGCAGGACAGACCAAGCAGACAGCTACTGAGGTCATGCTGCAGGCTTTCACTTTAGCGGTGGCTTGGTCTCCTCCAATCTCCTACATAATTTCCTAAGACTTAATGCTATTTATTTCTATTACACTTCTTCCCCTCAGTCAGTTTCAGCTGAATTCAATAATGTCAGAAGGCTGGGGCAGGACCAAGTCAGCACAATTGGGCATGCCTTATTCTCTTAGTAAACCAGGCTGATGTTGTAAGGTTGCATAGTCCCTCATAGCTTTCCACAAAAACTTTCACGATTCTTGACAGCACAGCAAGTTCTCCAAAAACTCTTCTTATTACACTGTAGAAGAAAACTGTATTTCGTCATTACACAAGTATCTCTAGGAAAGAACTAAGTTACACTTTTTAGCATCCAGCTTAAAGGGGTGAGAAGAAAGATGTGACAGAAGCCATAAAAAGACTTAAGTTTTGACACTTAAAGGGTTTTAATTTTTCTAACATTTGAGCATTAAGGCAGAAAAGAATGACATAATCCTTTTTATTAGTTATTTAAATATTACATATTGATTTTCTAGTTATTTTTATCTGGCTTGTATCATCGCAAGATTCCCTCCCTCTCCCCTTCTCAGACTGTATTCACAAACCACTTCAATATATTATTTGCTTATTCAATTCAGCTGATCATAAAAGAACAACTCCAAATAATATGGGGTGGACACATAAAGTGAACAGGATAATGCTGTTCTCGACAAAACTAAGCTAGGAGTCTAGCAGAAATGTGGCCAAGCATTCAAGGATCTGGCAAACCAAATTACTGAAAACAGAGTCACTTCCTTTTAGGTTCAGTATAAAGTTTCCAAGTCAACAATTAAACTAGTTAGAATGCATGGATTTGTTAGATATGGCTGCACGGATCCAAACTGTTGAAAGTGAATGTTTTAAAGTTGTGTGGAACTTCAAGCTTAGTTGAGAGGCACTGTCTTAGGCACTATACTTCTGTTTTTCCTGCAATTTTGATAATCTCTGTCTTTAGTCCACCAGTCTACCATTCTTTCAGCAAAAATGGGATGCAAAGAATTGCTTTACTTAGGAATTATTTTATTTCAGTATCTTTTAATGAAGATTAATTTTTTTTAATATTAAACTCACCTTTCATTACTCCAGTTTACAGTTGGATCATCCATTTTATTAATAAGAACTATTAAATGTTTTACACCTGCTGTTTTTGCTAACATGGCATGTTCTCTTGTTTGTCCACCTTTCTCAAATCCAGTTTCAAACTCTCCTTTTCTTGCGGAAATAACCTAATTAAAAAAACACATTTTAATAAAAGTTCTACAATTCTCTCAACAGAACAATTGACAATGGGTAATATTGCCTTATTAAAAAATAACGTTGGGTAGTCAAAACTGGTAAAAGCTTTCAAAATGCACTGGTATATCCTCAATATTACCCATTAGTTTCTGCACTGACATACATAAAAATCACATGACACCTGTGGACACTTTTATGAAGCTGTTAAGTTACTCCAAAAACCACTCAACTTGGTAGACTTAAGATTTGAAAATTTTGCCTGCTGTAACTAACCAAGAGAGTAAACAAGCAAAGAAAAAAAAAAAAATCATTAATTCCACAGTATATCCAAAATAAAAGAATCTGATTTGTCCTTACCAGCACAGCAAGATCAGCTTGAGAAGCTCCACCAATCATATTTGGAACAAAGCTCTTATGTCCAGGAGCATCTAGAATAGTGAAGTGTTTCTTCTCAGTTTCAAAATAGGCACGACCCACTTCTACTGTTTTACCTTTGTCTCGTTCTTCTTGGTTTGTGTCTAAGGCCCATGAAAGGTACCTAAAAAAAAAAACCAACCCAAATATTCTATTTTTGTATTAATTTTTACTAAATTTATGTATGATGATTTTTCATCATAAAATGTCTTTTTTTTTCTGCTCAACTATTCTAACCACCTCAGCATTACTGAACGCAAGCACTTCCAAGACCAATAGTGACTTTTTATTCAATGTTTCGTGTATATATAGTGAGCTGTAGTGCCCAGCGCTAGCTCTCCCTCACGTACTTAGAAGGATGCAATTTTAAGAAAAAAATTTTCAATTACTAAGTTCTCCAGGTATGATCTAATCTCAAATACTTTAAGCTTTGCCTCAGATTGAAAAACACCTCTGGATCAAATAGAAAACAATTCCTCTTTCTCAGCATAATTAACTAAAAAATTAGTTCTGATTTGCACATATTCATATTATGACAACTATTATTATTAGTTCTCATTTATTTGCATATATTAAACAGAGGTTGGCTATGAAATAGACACCACCTTTATTCACCCTATCTTTGATACTTTCATCATATCAACTGTTGTCCCCTCCTAATTATATTTTATCCCATTGGCCATTGACAAACAAGTTAGATTTAAGTTAGACAGATGAACTGAAATTTCAGAAAAAGATTATTTAGCTCCTTCAGGTTTTGTGAAAATTGGTGAATAGAAAGGAGAGAAAAAAATATCAATACTCTCACTAAGGAAAAGAAAAGTAGCAATAACTAAATTGAACTGGCTTAACATACCAATATTTTTCACCATTAACAGCAGCTTATAAAGATCTTTAGCTTGTCTTTTGTATTGCCTGGATAATGTCTGAAAAGACACTGCTAACTCAGCTGACCAGTGATCAGGGAGGGAGCATCAGGGACTATTAAACACAAAGATGTCCTTTCCAGCTCAAGAGGTTCCTAAGTGAGAGGAAGCACTTAACATTGGGAATTATGCATATATAAACACAGTCTTCCCCAGGCAGTAGCTATTTCTCACTGCGCGAGGACTAGATAGCATGCTAGGTGGCTTTTGGTTTGTACCAGTATGCATGCTCCTATGTGTTGTAATCTTCACCATGGCCCGTGCTTCTGGAAGATTTCAGCCAAGCCAAAGGTCAGGTTTTACTCAGCTAACAAGAGTCAAGCAGGAATTTATGCGTGGTAGCTGGATGGAAAAGTCCTTTTTGCACATAGGGTTTTTTTGGGAAAGATGCATTTCTGACTGAAATGTCAACCCTGCACTACAGTATAGAATTTTCTGAATCACGAAGTAAAACTGTTCAAATTTCAAGATTCTCAACACATGAAGTGAGCTAACAAGATCTTTGATAATGACACAGAGGTACATCATACTTTCTGTTGTATATCATGACATATTTTAAAGAATAAAAATAGCATTCAAGGAGGCACTTCCAGCAACTCACTCTATAAAAGAGGAGAGGGAAGAGGAAATCTGTTTTTCAAGCTGTCCAGGGTTTTTGAGGAAGGTCCTGAAATATTTATTACTATGGTCAGCTCCCAACAGGTGGATGATGCTTGCTCGATAAAAAGAACGTATGTCGCCCTCTCTCACACATAACACAATTAGATCAGGTCAATGCGCACCCCTTGAGTGCTCCATTGCTGCTCTACCCCTAAGGAAGCCTTCAGCTGTTTCTATTCCAGAGCCCTTTGAACTCCTATTTTCCTCCACCACGGCCAAAAAAGGAAAGCTTCCAAAAGAAAAATCAATTTTCCAGGAGTTGTTTGAAGGAAAAAGCAGACTGCTGTATGTGCTGTATATACACACACACACACACAAAACCAGAAACCAATCAAACAAAAGACAACAACAAAGCCCAAAGCACACAAGAGGCCCGCAAAAAATCCACACATGACAGCAGCATCGTCTTGCCTGGAGGAAACTTAAGAACTGCGGACCCTATCTTTATTCATACAAAAATGAGATATGAAGGTGACAGGCAAAACTATTCACTTGCTCTCTCCTCATGTCTGCCAAACGGACAGCTTTAATCTCTGTCCCTTAGATATCTCTGCTGTTTACAGGTGAAAGACATACAGATAGAATGACCCCAAGAGCTGCCTGAGAAAAGCGCTTGCCTTGTATTCCTTTTTACCAACTAGGTTTACCAAAACAGTTTCCCATTTTCATCACAGTGCAAAGAGAAAAGCACACTAATATCTTCATTAAGTTCATACCATGTTTCTCTGTTTTTTTCTTTAGCTTCTCTTTCGTATTTTTCAAGTGTTCTTTTGTCAACCATTCCTGTCAAATACCTAAGAAGGGGCAGAAAAAAAAAATAGTGCAATTTTACATAAGCAGAAACATAGTTCCAAATAGTTAAATACTTATACAGATCCCTACAGATTATTTTGAAAAATTGGAAGAGCCTGATGCGAGCAGCAGTGGATTCTTTTCTCCACAAAAAGCCACACCATTATCTGATACGTAAAAGTACACCAGTACCACTTTAGTAGAAGTATGAGGAATGTCTTTTTTTAAACCTAATTCTAAAATGTTCTGCAGAGGCAAGTTTTGAAAAGGAACTACATCTGTTAAGTCTGTTTCTGAGACTAATCCAGTATTTCAAAACTAAGTAAAAATTGTGATAGCAGAATTTTTCATATACACACATACACCATTTCTGAAATATAAAGAAAATTGTTTTTGGTTTCATTCTTCTTAGCTAGAACAAGGAAACAGATATTTTGAGAGATCTTTCAGTTATGAGAAGAAGCGAGTAGTGTACAGTTTTATTACATTAAAACTTCCATGTTTTTCCCTCAGATATTTCTATCTCTACCTGATCTTCTAATAACAGTAATCTACTTAGCTTATAAGGAAAATTAATGATAACAGTAAATAAAGGGTTAATGACAAAGTTGGTACAAGCACCCAACTCCCCCCTCCTCTTACAACAAAGGGATATTCTGCAAAAATGAAAGACCACAAAAAGCTTTAGGAACATAACACATTGGTAGGAGTGGTAAGAATAGGCATCTCCTTGTGCAAGGAGAATACTCAGACACATTAGATAAAATTCTAATTTGCTCTAGTATGAACTACAAGGTTAAATGTAGCATGACAATTCCAGCATTCCAGTTTGGTCAAAACAAAACAAGATGAAAATGCCAAGGCAAAGACCTCCCACTTTTGTGGAGAATATTATTTTAAAATCATAGAAATACTTTGCATCAGCAGGATAGCATTTATTTCTTCATGTACTGCTTCCCTGCCCCCCCCTTTTTTTTTTTTTTTTTTTTTTTTACAAACTGTACAATCTAGCTGCATTTATTTACTTTTGTCTCATAAAAATATTGCAGTCTTTAGATAGTTTCTAAAATAGACTTAAAAGATTAACTACTACAATTTCACATTTTGAAATCAAATTATGCCTGACAATGTTAGCACCAGGGAATAAGGATATTCAATTTTTTTTTTAATCTTCACAACAAGGACAAAGCTTAACAAAGGGTATAAAGCAGTTTCAAATAGCATTTTAAAATGACGAAGAAAAACAGAGTCATGTTCTAAGAAAGGGATTCAGTTTTTTTAATTTACTAATGTATGCTTTTGCATAGTTGTTTCCATTATGTAACTGAAACTCCTATAGCAGTAAGATTAGATCTGCTGGAATTAAGAAATTCCAAAGACTGTAAGTAACTAAATTGACAGGGAGAGTAACATTTTATTATAAAAATATTAATCTATGCTGATTAAAGCCATAAAGAAAATAGTATTCATTTTACTTAATGTATTTTTAATTCACAAGAACAGCAAATCTAAAAATTTTATTTAAGATTTTCCTTACATTATTTGTCCTCCAATAGTTGACTTGCCAGCATCTAAAAAAAAAAAAACTTAAGTCATTCACAACTTAAAAGAAAATCCTAGAAAAAGAAGAAAACAATTATGAACATCTAATTTATTTCCAAAGATATATTTTTTAATTGTAATCTAAGTTTTTTGAAGCATTTCTCAGCTTCCCTTGTTTCCATAATAATTCATTGTTGATTCAATTACACTGAATTTTGAAAATTCTGTTTTCATACATATAAACTTTGCATTATCCATAAAAAAAAAAACAACTCAACAAGCAGTAATCCAGCAAAAGTGTGGGTTAAGAGTCTGGGAAGCTCTTGCAAAAGCCCTTTCTCTGCTTCCTTGCTCTCTTGTCCCTAACTTCTGCAGGCTGCTCTTCAATATTGGGATGTACCTCTGCCCACTGCCTTTTTACTTTGTGTGACTCCATCCTGAATTTACCCGAGGACTAAGTTACAGTACTTAAGGTGATAAGAGACTACAGAAATTAAAATACAGAATTTACTGTAAAACTCGTGATTCAGTAATTCTTCTGTACTTTTGACACCACTTAAGATTTTTCTGAAGCTTTTTGAAACTATTCAATTGGGGCATTTTACTATAAATGCTTCTTTGAAGATGAATTATGTTCATCCATTTTTTATAGCTCTACAATTTTTAATATTTTGAATAATAATTTTTGAATTTAACAACAATTAATAAGAACCCGCTGAAAATATTTAAAACAAGCAGAAAAGGAGCACTGCCTTCTGATTTTGCTCTTTGGATCATAAACACAGATATGTCACTTAAGCACTCAATACAGCAGGTACTTGAGAAATCATGAACACGGACACTGTTGTGTCCAAGAGAACACAGGCACTCTATCCCTGGCACTCTACCCCTGAAAGACCTTCTTTAAGTTTTTTAATTTTCCCAGAGCAGCTTCATTAGAATGAATGCTCCTATTAACCTCAAGAAATGGTGAATACATACATCCCTACAAAGAGCAGGATTAATTTCTAATCCTCGAAGTTCTAGATAATACACAACACAAAGATCCAATTACTTCACATTCACTTACAACTTACCTACGTGCCCAATGAATACTACATTTACGTGCTCTTTTTTAGGAGCACCTGGTGGTGCTACAACAGATTTCGGTTTTGGTATTTCCTCCTCCTCTTCCATCATTTCCTGAGCGCTTTCTTCAGAAGGCCCTGCATCCCCTGCGGGACCACCTCCTAGCTCTGCTTCACTTGTTTCTTCTTTGTGGTCCCATGACTCTTCCGGGGACATTTCTGTCTCTCCATTTTCCACTAAAAATTAACCAGTTAGATATATTCAGATAGATAATGAAATTAAAACCAATGAGTATGGAGAAAAGCCCCTGCCCCAAAGATGCAATCAAAAGACTTCAACTATCCAGTCTGTTAACGTCTTCGTATATAAAAATGGGCAACTGCTGCTTGCTTCTGAAATGATTATTACCGGGAGCTTTCAAACTAGCTTGTGTGCTGACATTGGAAAACTATGATTCACAGGGATTAAGAGACTTCTGTTTTAGCAAGGCAACAATTTTACAAGATAAAAACAAATCTGAAGATCCACTCAGACCATCATGCTGGTCTGAATCCACAGACAGACACATGCTACCATATGTTTAGAAAGAAAAGGAGAGGGATAATGGTTTAAGTTCTCTCAAAAGCTATAAAAATACAAGGAGAAAGATACAACTTCCATGTTCTGATTGCTCATATTACTGATCACTTTAACATTTTTTTGTTAATTAGATTTCACACATATTAATGGTACTATTTTGTAATACGAAATTATTTTTTAATAAGGCACTGATGTTTTTTCAGTGTCCAAGTAATGCAATTGCACCTGTCAATGCATACTAGTGTTCAATTACCTCTTTCCTAATCTAAGTATAAAGACACAATGAAAATTACTAAGGACCAAAAATGCAAAGGTTCAATAAGGTATTATTCAATTTTGTTTGCAATGATTCAGAAAAAGCACTGTAGTAGTGTTTTATAGTACTATCATAGTGAAACGGAACAATTCTCATCTTACCAACAGATTCTGAAATTTCCATGTTAACAGCAGCATTTGAACCTAGGGAAAAAAAAAAAAGAAAAAAAGGAATCATTAAGGACACATATTTACCATGATATTATCAAGAACAAAGAAAAATGGAGTGACTAAATTAATAAAAGGATAATTCAGATGTTTGGGCACTTGCCAATGCTATTTAATATACAGATTCAATTTTTAAAATTCTGCTTCATGCAAGCTTTATGACCTTCAATAAACCACTTGGTCTTTATGTGCCTTGCTTGACTGGCTATAAAATTGTACATAACCACAGATAACCACGCTGCCTTAAAATAGTGGTACGAAGATAAAGAGAATGAAGATTGGAAAAGGTTCATAGAGATTTTTAAGAAGGAGATTCTTTGCAATAATTTTTTCAATATCATGTTTAATGGAGCTGCATTGCATACTGTCAGAACAGAAAACAATTACCTTCACAAGAGGCTGTCTGCTCCTCTGGAGAAGTCTCTACAGGTGCACCTGCAGAGAAAAAAGTTTACCTTTTAAAATACACTGATGTAACCAATTTCCACACTTAGGCATAAAAGACAATCTCCCAACTTTATTGCAAGAAGCGTATTTAAGAAAAAACACCTCCTCCCTCCCGCCCCCCAAAACAGTACTAAATATAGCCTCCAAGCACAAATACTTCTAAAGAACAGTGCCTAAAAGTTGTAAAAATAATACACCAGTTCTAAAAACAGTTCAATTTTTTTTCCCCACAAGGAAAGATACACTTAAGCCAAGTTTTAAAGGAAGCAATTTTTCTATACATAGTATTTTATCTGCCCATCCTTTTTGGGCATGCTGGCTATTTTAAGTGTCAGTATCTAACTGGTGTTTAACAGTGTCAAACCAGTTTAATTGTATCCAAAGAAACAATGCGTGTCTGGTGTCACAACTGTACGGAAGGGTTCTGCCAGCTTCACCTTATAGGCATACCTACAATGCTATTGTGCCTCAATTTCACTTAAGCAGTGAGTAGAAAATTGAAACAAGCTATTAAGAATAAGTTCTTGAGATCTTCTGTAGTCACTAGGGTCAAGAGATGATAAACTCATTCATACACCTGGTAAGTTTGCTAGTCCTCTTAAACACCATAATATAGTCACATTACTCGGAGGGCAATCTCACCAGTCATGTGCATATCAAAGCCACAAGTATGTTTTTTGGATAGATCACTCAACCTTCTCACACACTAAACCATGTCACTAAACTATATGCTGAGGTGTAACTAATTATCAAACCTACTAAGAGTGATACGTTCCAATTAACAATTACACCAGTCGATGTTTCAGGACATTATTCCACATGATCAAGGGCCCTTCTATAATTATCCCTAAAACCTTAACCTATTTAGTTTTCTCTTGGTATAAATTCAACTTCATAATTCTTTGAAACAAGTTCATTATCTTATTTTTTTCAGCCACATACCAAATTCATACCCTCTATTTAGCTGTACTCCAGCTCTCCTTCAATCCCATTAAAAAAAACACAGATCTTAGAGCATTACTTGCTCTATATGCATGATGGGACCTAAAGATAAAACAAATCCCCTCAAAAGAACAAAAACATACAGAGAAGGACCTGATTCTAAGCCTCTTTGCTTTCGTGTTGTTTGTGTATTTGCTGCAGACTTCTATAAACTGGAGCAGTGCTGCAAAAGCTGGAAGAGGGCCAGAGGACAAAGCTTGCGGGCAGGGTGAATGTGGGTCACAGCACAACACCCAGTGACCAGCAGCAGTGGAGGGGGCACAGCAACACAGACGAGGAAACTGTTCTGAGCCAAGTTCCCTATGCTCCTGTGTTATATCGTACATGATCTGCACTCCAGAGTGCCAAAATCACAGGAACAAAACTTTAGAGAATGATTTAATATAGTAAGTAGAAGTATAAGAATAGAATACCTTAAGATTCCTTGTAAAAAATGATATATTACTCCCATTTGAGAGCTGGAAAAGACTCAGATCAGCCCATTTATGAGTGTGGTAAGCAGCTGGCACAGAATCTAGGTATGAACCTAAAGACTCTGTTTTGTAACACATCAGAAGATTGTTGGCTATTTCACACATACTATGCTTGGGATGCATAAATATTTTCATTACAAGATCATTTCAACAAGCTTTTGATTTCACTCCTGAAGTTTGTTGATAATGAAAAACGTATTAGACGAGTATTTATGCACTTGCCTTGAAACAGAAGCTCTACAAGTGGTTGAAGAGTTATTTAACTCCTTAGAAATACATTGTCAATCAACAGGATTCATAATAAACTCAGTTTTTACTTTCTGGTCTACAATACAGCAGGCATACAGACAGGAGAAAAGTTTCTTCACAAATAACAGAGAGAAGGTAGCAAATTGTTAACCCAAAAAGGTCCATCTGTTAAATTTTGTGAGTCTAGCACATAAGAGAATCGATAAGACAGTTTGTGTACGGATCCTAAACAGTACTAATGCCACACAATCAAGGGGCAACAGATATTCAGTTATGACCACAGCCACTTAAATTCTGGTCACTTTGGTACAGAAGTGGCAGACATGCTTTGAAAGAGTTCACTGAATTACATGAAACATACACTGTTCCTTCAAAGCAGAAAAGGAATACAAACTGCTCTCTAAGAAAGTTCATTGTAAAGAAACCAAGTAAAAAATAAAGACAGACTCTTAATTTCAAAAAGAACAGGCTTTAAGTGATAAAAATAAACACCCCTTCAGTAATTGTTTACTTCTGATAAACAATTTCAGGTTATGTCAGGTTATTTCAGACACTGGTACACTGTAAACAAATATACAAGAGAAGAGTCTGATTTTAAAAGGTTGGATTTATCATTTGCTCTGTGTGGAAATGAACAGATTGTCTGAAGTATGCCTTTAAGACAATCACCTGAAAAGAAGGATGCAGTCCTACTGCTTCTTAGACTGCTGGGTTGCTGTATTTTGCTCTTTGTCATCTCCTCTCTTGTGTCAGCCCTAGCGCATGTATAACTATTGAAGCTCCACAGAGGGAGCTGGTCTGACCAAAAACTGAACTAGCAAAGAACCTACCAGCTTTCGGTGGATCAGCACTCTGAAGCAACATATCAGCTGGGTGGAAGAGCTCTACTTGCGCCATGGCAGAGAGGACAGAAAGGCAATCTCAGAAATTCAAGGAAAAACACTTTACCTTTAAGTTTCACTTTTGAAACACCTAGGATTAGGACATGAGAAGAAGTCCAAACTCTGCACTGTCCCTGTGGCAAAATATTTGGACAAATCCAGTGAACTGAAGTAACTTTGCTTATTTTGCCCGTGAGATAAAGACATTGTAACAAAATACTTTTAAAGGTGAAGTAAACTGAGAAAGGTTCTAAGTAGTCCTTGTAACTTATCCTGATCTCTCCAAAACATTGAAGTAGGTATGCGAAGTTTTTCATTTTGTGTTTTCTGGAAGTCAGGAAAGTAACTAACAACATTTATGGTTAACATAGTTTACTATTATTGTAAAAACATCACATACAGCAAATTAAACACAAATTGGAAAAATCTGTAACACATTTCAAGTTCAGTTTGAAAATTCTAGGTCCTCATCTGTGAAAATCATTCAGATAGGAATCTTGTCATGAGAGGGATTCAAAATGTAGTTTCTATGAAATCTCGTTTTAAAGTCAGAACGTGTCTTAAATGATGCCAAATCTTTAAGTAATGCTTCAAATTCTTGGATTTACACATGATAAACAACAATTAGATTTTACATAGCGTCCTCCATCTCTCCTCAAACTATAAGTCAAGAACTGTTGTTGCAACGTTATTCACTGTATTACATGAGGTGAGCGTTTTATCTTTAGTCCTCTTGAACATCAGAGCCCTAGGACGTATTTTGGAATATCTTTGTTGTCAATGCCACATGCAAAAATGGATACACACGCTGCATTTATCTACTGGTAGACCATCAGACAAGGGCATTATGTAATTCAGAGTCTTGTCTGAATAAGGTAAAAATTATTTTTCTTTTTTTTTTTTTTTTAATATAAAATTCACTGGAGGAGCATGCGTGCTCCCAATAAAGAGTCCAAAATTGCACAACTTTTAAAACACGGTGATTGGTCTCTTTAAAATACAGCTAATGTTCTAAAGCAATACTGCAAGAATCCACTCTGCCTATGTCATTCACACGGCATTCTACTACAGCTGATGAGTTTGTTGCATATTACATCAAGTTTTGTACTTGCATGCATTTTTCTTGTACAATAACCAAAGCTGCACAAGTAGAATGAATTAAAAATTACCATTCAACTCTGAAAATACTGCTTTAAAACAGCATAAGCCAGGAACTTCACAGCGTTAACAGTTTAGAATGGTTGTACAGAAACAATAGAAAATTGCTTTATAATTAAATTTACATTAGAATGAAAAAAGATTATCTTATATAGAACAGGTATAGCTGGTAAACTGGGAATCAATATATTAGAAGAACTACAGTTAAAATACAGTATTAAAGTCAAACTCAAGTACTGAGCAGCAATGACAACTTCCAACTTTATGTAAACTGCAGTATATACCAGATGCACAGAATATGCTGAGAGATGTCTCTGCACAAGCAGATACTACTATTCAGCGGTTAACTAAAGGTAACAGAAGCAGTTACTTGAGCCACAACGCAAATGCCTTCACAGAACTGATCAGAGGCCATAATGTGTTGCTATGCGTGGCAGCACTCACAGCTCCCAGCCTGCTCTGCTGCTGGAGCGGTAAGAACCTAGGCAGTACTGGTACCTGACAACTGAGGTAGCCTATGGGGTTAATGAAACTGTTTGCACAGCAGAGCATAGAGAGAGATTTAAAAAAAAAAAAAAGGAAAGAAAAGAAAAAAAAGGCAAATTAAGTTTGAAAGAAGTGTCTTATCTATAAAACTTAGATGGTCTGTACAGTGAGTTTGTTGTTGCTCCTCCAACACAGCTATCAAGTTCCTTCACAGGAATTCCTGGAAGGCTAAAGAGTGAAGAAATACACGACACCCACCTTAGGATTCCCATCACCTTTTCATATGTGTGTTCTGAATACCTGAATTCAGTACATATTTACACAATAGTCATATAGTCTCAACAGTTTTCAAAAATTACATAACAGATGGTTTTTGCGCCCCCCTTTTTTTTTTAAATGAAAGCATAAAAGGAATTACACCAGAGTAAAAAATAAAGGTCCAAGTCAAACACACAGAGCATGAGAATCAGAATAAAAAAAAACCCCAAGACATTCTTATTTAACAAAAAACCACAAAAAATTACTTTAAGCACCAATAAGTGCTAAACAAAGTATTTCATATTCAATATTTTAAAATAAACAGAAAGAAAAGGTTTTCAGAAGTTCACTGTAATTAAGGCAGTTGTTTTGAAAGTTAACTTTAACCCAAAATTATTTTCATCTTGTCTCTGCCCTGCTTCATAGCCTATGCTCTAGCTTCACCAATGGACACAGAGATGTATACCCAGTTTTTAAAATGCACCAATGTAAGAGCAGCTTTAATAGTTTTACCATGACTTTGTAAAATTCACAAAAAAATTAGCACTTGCTTTGTATTCACAGGATTTTACGTGTTAGCTTAGTAAAAGACCCACCTTTTTCCTTCCGCAGTAAGGACACACCTTAAGTTTCTCTTATCTAAAACTGACATGCTTCTTCACAACTAAGTCTAAGAAAGCTTATGGGGATTTTCAGCGAATATAATGAAAAACCCTCTTCCTTAAAGCCAAGTATTTGTGTGCAGTTGGTAACTTGATTTTTGAGACAGATAGTAAAAAAAATCAAGCTCCGTATTAGACCAGTTAAGGGTTTCACTCTCTAACAAAGATCTCTCATAACCCAGTAGGAATAGAAATTAAAAACAAAACAAAACAAAACACAAACCTAAGCAGCCCATGGATTTTTTAGCAGATTAAGCTCAGGATATTAACATTTACACGTAAAAGAGTAAAATTTACACACAAATTCTCAGACTGTTCTAGAGAACACATTTTTAATATTGCATCACCTGTCCTAAACTAACTTTTGTACTGAAATTCAGTGTCATTTTCATATAGATCTCTTCAAAACACAGTCATAAATTTCACTGATTAAATTTTGACTGCTTTATTCCTTCATAATAAAAAGCCAAAATAAAACCATTTTTCTATCTTAGCTTCATACAATCAGCTGCTTCTCTTGCTTGTGTCTCTCTCATCACAAAATAGGAGAGAAATCCCAAAATTCTGAAAATGGAATTGGAAAACCAGATTGCTAATATAATCCAAGAATTATCCCAAATTATTTTTGTGTTCATTTTGATAAAGCAATCAAGTTTTAAGATAACATTATGCTTTCAAATACGTTAAATCAGTAGTCCAAACCAGGGTGCTAAACACCTGGTCAGCAGACCGCATGTAGGACAGTTCATCTAGTCCACAGCCGGCTCCCAGTGGTCTGTCTTTTATTGGAGTCATGCAAAGGCCACAAGCATGATGAATTATTCTAACAGGAGCAACACAATCCTGGCTACCTTCCTGGGGACAGTTCAGATGTAGACAAAGGACATCTGTGTAATACATTGGCACCTTGACTGCACGACACAGGTATATTATATCTGATCATCTAGCAAGTCAGTGCCAAGACATACAGCCTTTCTCTGCACTGACCATTTTAAAAGACGTGCAGCTCATCATCTAGAGAAGCTGATACAGAAGAACACTGCTCTAGATAGTCAAGCGATGACTCAAATAAGATTTTTTTGATAATAAGAATTTATACCATATACTGGCATTCACAATACAACACTGATTTGCTGTCATGTAAGCAGTTCAAGTTTACAGTTACGAAGTATTAACAGTAGCATTACCAATACCCTACTTGTGAAGAAATCATCAGCATATGGCTATTCAAATGTCAATACAAGTAAACCATGCAATCCTTTAATATGATAGCTTCTTGAATGGTGGACTTGTTTTAGACAAACAAGTCTTTCTCAGCAGGTTCGTATGCAAAGTGAAGTCTCTTGAGGACTGAAATTATTGAAGAGTCTTAAAACAGAGTCTACAGAGAATGGTATAAAACAAGAGATGACCAGTTTTGGGGAACACGATGATACAGATAACTCATCATCCTACTCTGGAAATGATAGGCTTCAGAAATGAAGCAGAAGATCTTGAAACTCCTTTTGTTTCTGATTAAGGGCCAGAGGAGGGAGAGGAATACATGGATGCCCCAGCTAGCTACAGGTCAAGAAAAACAAGGGCAGGGAAAACCAGAAAGATAGGTGCTATATCCATTTATTTACAGCATTTGAAGGCTGAGGATGTCGAGCTGCTTGAACATAACTATTTCAAAAGTGACTACTGCAGGGGAGTGAGGATATTTAGGGAGTGAAGCAATCTAAAGGGCGCTGAATCTTAAGTCAGATGTTTGCTTGGCTCAGGATTGTAAGTGCGAGTTGTCTAAACTGTAGTCATTAACAAATATGTTCAGGAATTTACTTGAAGTGGTCAAGAGAGCTATTAAATGAAGCAGTAGCACTAATACCACCAAAAGGATAAATGCTATCTTTCCTTACACTAGCTGCTATGTGTCACACACTTTTTGTTCTTGTTACTTTTGTACTAATGACACTTTTTTCTTACCACAACCACTGCATACCTCAAATCACTGAACAATTCAGGTTGGAAGCAACCCCAGGAAGTTATCTAGTTCAGTCTCCTACTCCAAGCAAAGTCAACAGTGAATACTTAAAAATGACTTCTAAAGAAGAATAAAAACTAACATAAAATATAGTAAAGCCCACAGCCCACAAGGAAGCTGTGATCAATTTTACCAAGAACCCTGTGAATATTCAAAAACTATGACAAAAATTGAACCACAAGAATTCAGGTTGATGCTGCTTTTTCAGAAATTTTTCACTTCTCTCATACCTGAGATTCAAACAAAACTTAGATAATAGAAATCTTATTAATCCTGGGGTGGGGGGGGAGAGGGTTTTAACTATTCCCTTACACCTCCGAACCATGCCTTGATATAGAAATAAACAAAAAGTCACACAAATGCAATGACATCTTATATACACTTACAAAATTAATAAACCATAGTACAAAAATAAGTCATAGATGCTACAGAACAGCGAAGCTACAAGGTGCTGTTGTGATTAAAAATGTTTAGAGGCCCTAACACAATCTACTGTCATTTTATTGACTATCACACTTTGCCTTAATTTAGTTGAGTTTGCTAGTCCAGCAACTGCTATTTACAATAAATTTCCCTAGAAGCACAACTTGTTCATGACATACTTGAAATTCTTACTGGAAGGAACAGTGGTGCAGCGATGTCTGCTGCAGACAGAAAATCGAGAAGTCTCTATTTCACATTTCTGATAGAATCCAGCAAAGAGAGATTTTACGTAAACGAGTTTGACTTGGACATGATTTGATAAAAGCAAGTCCTCACAGCTACAACATTTGGAAGATATTGGTTTTAATCTGTTCCTTAGGTTCAAGAATTTAAACAACATATGCTAGTTGCATATACTGAAATGATAGTTTCAGAATTAGTTTGGAAGTAAATTATCTGTAAGCAAAAATTATATTAGTGGTAAACACTGGTCAGATATTCTCCCTAATATATAATTTGCAATCAAAAGAAAGTACACATAAAAACAAAATTAAAGTAAACTACTTGGAATGCAGGTCTCAGGAGTTTCCCAATTTTAGAAAGCTAACATCTTGTTCTCTAAATGGCTTCTGTGAGCGTTATTTCAGTGCTCTAAACATAAGTGACAGGAATTCCATACAAATTACTAAAAACATGAAGTTAGTGTGCTTAAAAGGAAACACTATTACACACTACAGCCACACAATGGAGATCAGTTCTGTAGAATTTTTCTATATGCCACGCTGCTACCACACATTTATCTTGACCTACAACATCCTTTGAATTACTAAGGAATTATGACTCGAACAAAATCTCACCAAGAGAAAGTTCCAAGAAGAAAAGTGTTACTAGAACTTAACTTTAGGCCAGTTAAGTCCTCAAGCTGACATCCAGCTTTTTAGATTCTTCCTAATAATCAAGATTAATTTAGATTCTTCCCAGTACAGTATTTGTACAGACCTCAATACAGATGATAAATAGAAATATTTTTTTTTCTCACAACGTAATGAAGAATGAGTGCCACGGAACACCTAATTCCCTATGGGAGCAAAAGCAAACTGGGTTGCTGAAAAGTAACCTATTCAGCACCATTGTCTAATCACATGTTGTTCTGACTTATTTCCCGAGCAAGCTCCACCTAGTTCTTCTAGCCAGGAAAGTAGTTGTCACCTTATACGAACATCTCCAAGGACAAGACTGTCAATTATTTTCTGTAACTGAGTACATCAGACCTGGAAAAGTACATAACAAGTATAGTATTTTTTTAACTGCAGATTTTTGTCTGCTTAATCTTAGGGACATCCAAGTTAACCACAGAAACTCAAAATTCTAAACCTTAAAGAAGATACAGAAGCAAGGGGAATTCAAACCAGGTAGATTATAGCACTATGTAGGAAATGTACTCAGCAACTAAGATGGAAAGAAAAGCTATCCTGATCACTCCAGATGACCAGGAAGTTTTCAGTAAAGTCATCTCTAGTCTTTGGAAAGACAAAGCTCATAGGCCTCAGAAGTAGCAAAAGAGTGGAGAAAAGGAGAGCATGAAGAAATAAATATAATGAGCAGGTGAGGAAATGTAGCTTAAATGCTACAAAAAAAAAAAATTAAATATAGGAAGCCTTAAAAGAAACCTTACAAAAGTAGCCAGGGAGAAAAAACAAAGTTATTCTAATAACATTCAAAACCCCAAGAAAGTTTTCAGTCATAGTGCTGCTTACATAGTCAAAAAAAGACTTAGATTCAGGTTGCAATGTCTGAAAAAACACACTACAATGAATTTTGAAGATTATTCAAAGGTGTATCACAAGTTCAGCACAGCCTCAAGCTATCTACTCTACCTTTACACCTGTGAATCTTAACATACACATTTATTCTAAATGGAATCCGAGAGTCTGCCCATGGCTTCTTGGAAGTATATTTTAATGCACTTAAATATTGCCTGCCCACATAGCACATGAGCTACAATTGCTGATAAAAACTAAGAGAACACATAATCTAACATTTGCTCTAAAACAAAAAACAGGTTAATATTCTGTTATGAAAATTTTAAAGCTTCATATATGAAAGTTACAGATTTTAGCTGCTAACATCTGATAACTTTAGATACTAGGGAGAGCAAGACTAATTAATATATTAAATCAGAATGGGATAAATAATAAGCCACAATCAAGAGGAAATCATGACAAACATAATGTAACAAGCAGTCACTGTTGTGAAATCAAATTACTAGAATCAATATCTGAAATACCAGCTTGTTTCATATTGTACCAATAGGGATACAGAAAATTATAGAAAAAAATAGGAAGGTGTTAAACTATCATAATCAGGTCTCAAACTCCTTAGCTGCAGGAGTGACATTAAAATACTACCACAAAGCTAACTAGCATGTCTGATGTTTGGAAGGACCTTCAGTTTGGAGCTGGAAATTAAGAAGTAGCTCTTCTTTAATTTCCCATATGCAAAGTAAATCTAGTATAAATATTGGTTGCGTACACAAAGATCCTTTGAAATTAAAAGCAGGGTAAATTTCAAGTTATTCCATTGACTGAGGCCAGCTGGACAAACCTCCCTTCCCTACTAATCATTTATTAGCATTACATTAGAAAAAAATAACTACTTGATATAATCTTCAAAAAGACATTTAAGAACGGCTGAAGCAGTGTTGCTTTCCCCAGCAACACTAAATTTATTACCACCAAAATCTTTGACAACTTCTCTAGTGCTTTAGGAAGAAGAGCGCTACATGGTTTCCTCTGTCATGGGCGACCCTTTGCGAGTAAAGGCACCAGAGAAACGTACACAGGATCCACATACAGCCAGACCACACCAGTTACTGCTGCTCCTTGGGCACAATACCTGTACCACGGCTCGGCCCCCCGTAGCACACCCCGCAGAGTCCCCACACCCCAGCTTACCACAGCGGCCTGCAGACCCCCTCCCAAGGCCCCCACAAACTCTCGGGGCTGCATCAGGCGCCGCAACCAGCTCCTCTACAATGCCCCACGGCTCCTCTGCTGCCTTACGCCCCTTCCCCCAAGCCCCGCTCCTGCGCAAGGCTCCCCCTCGGCGGTACCGCCATCCGCGCCTGCCTTCGCCCCTCGCTGACGAGACCCTCCTCCCGTCAGGACCCAGGGCCCCAACCCCCCAGGCCGGGTCGCCCTCCCACCCCCAGGCCGGGTCGCCTTTCGGCCCCCCGGCCCAGCGTTGCCCTCCGCGCCTCCCTCCAGCGCTGCCGCCCAGGCGCCCCGCCCGCACCCCGTCAGCCTGACCCACCCGGTCCCCGGGCTGCCGGCCGCCTCCCAGCCCAGCCTGGCTCACCCGCCCGCCCGCCGGAGGCCCTCCGCACCGCGCTCCAGCCCCGCGTGGCCCTTCCCCTCCTCCCCCGCGGGGGCCCAACAGCCCTCGCCCCGGGCCCCTCCGCAGCACGGCCCCGCGCCCTTCCAACATGGCCCCCATCCCTCCGCCCTCGGCGCCCACCCGCCGGCGCAGCCCCGTCCCGGCGCGGCAGTTACCGTGGGGCGGCGGCGGCGGCAGGCCGGGCGGGGGCGAGGGTGGCGGCAGGCCGGGCGCCGGCCCCCCCCTCAGGAAGGACGGCACGAACTCGGCGGCGTGGACGTTGGGCACGAAGGGCTTGGCGTTGACGTTCAGCTGCCGACTGAAGGCCGCCCCGAGCAGCTCCTGCTGGGCCTCGGCCTCCGCGGCCGGCGGGGCGGACCCCGGGCCAGCGCCGCTGCCCGGCTCGATGTCTGCCTGATCCCAGCAGTCGGGAGCCGAGTCGCTGCTGCTCCCGCTGCCGCTGCCGTTCGCCTCCATTTTGTGGCTGCCCCACAAGCCTCTGCGGCCCCGAAGCGTCTCCCAGCGTCCGGGGTAAGGGGGAAGCCGGCGGCGGCACCGACTCAGCACTCGCTCCGGCGATTCCGCGTGTACTCCACCGCCCCGACGCGAGCGCAGAATGGCCTCCCGGAGCTCCCGTACCCCCTCCCCACAGACTCCTCTGCCGCCATTTTAGTAGTTTTTAGCTCCCCGGGGCCTCATCCCACAGTACGGCCGAGGCAAGGCGCGGGAACTACGATGCCCATCATGACCTGCGCGAGCCCCCTTTGGCCCACCTCCCCGGAAGAGATGGGAAATGTAGTTGCCTGCGTTTTCTGCGTATTAAGAAACTACAATTCCTGTCAGCCTTTGCGCTCGCCTTTCGTCTCTGCCGTCTCCGCCTCCAATTTCGGGGGGGGAGACGGGACATGTAGTTGGTGCGAACGCCTCAGGCGGGACAACTACCCGTCCCAGCAGGCCAGGCGCCAGCGTTCCCTCAGGCGACGCTTGTGTCTTGCCCCGCAGGTCTCTGGGAAGTGCAGTTCGCAGAGGCTGCGAGGGGACAGCGTCGCCGGATGGCTGCTCCGCGTTCCCTCAGCCCACACGAGGGTCGTTTCAGATGGGGACGGACAGTAGCCGTGTGGTACGCTGCCTCGCCGGGGGAGATGAGCCTGTCTCGGGCGCTCCCAGGGGCCGTCTGCACCCGTCGCCGCCGGAGCGGCAGCCTGTCCCGCGGGGGTGCGCGGCGGCGGCTGAGGAGAGCAGGCCCGGCGGGGGGTGACACCTCACCAGATTTCCCGCCTCCCTTAAGGACTCAGCGTCTGGAGTCAGGTGAAGACGTGCTCGTTTTAGCTTTTATCTATGCAAAATTGCACATACCTAGTCCTAGAAAACTTAGGTACAGCATGACAATACAGTGATGGCACCTGTGTGGGTCAGTAAACCTCCCAAATGAAGATTTGTGAACACACGTGCTCTCACGTGAGCTGAGTTTCTGTACACGTCCAGCCGTAAGTTGACAGGATGCATTAAAAGTTCTAATTTTGGCAATTCTACAGCACACTTTGACTTGGTTATTATCATTAAAAAAAAAAATCCAGTTAAGCCAAATTCAGTAGGACTTGTCAAGTACTGAGGCCCATGACTGGTAAGGCTATTAGAAGTTATTAAAAACAAAACAAAACAAAACAAAACAAAACCCCCAAACCAAAAAACATTGCTTCAAGTTAAGTGTATTTGGAGGAGATGGGAAGGCACAGAGGGGAAACGAGTAGATTTTGGTTAGTAGGCTGCACATGGCTGTGGCAGCATTTCATCTTGGACAGTTCAGCATAAGTGTTTGTAACTAGACGAAGCGAGTGCTTGGGAGAAGGGAGTTTCTTGGAGTGCTCACATGTGAGGACTGAGTCATCTGCAGCATTATTTATATTAGAACACTATAGAGCAGGTTACAGAGATGTTTTGAAAGCAGACGAGCTTAGAACTAAAATGTAAAGATCTCCATTCAGTACAAGATCCGGTGCAGTTTTGGTTGGAGAACTACATAAACTCTCCTGAAGTGGTATTTACGTAATATAATATAATAACCAAGAACGAGATGGTTTCTGGCTGCACACCAGCCCTTGACAAGGTACGCCCTTGACAAGCAAAAAATTCTACATGGCAGGTAATGCACACGTGTTAATGGAAAAATGTGCTTCCAGCTGATCATATTTAGGGAAAATACTAGTGTACGGGGTAGCACTTATAAAAGTAAGAAAACCAGCATCCCCACCAACACCACAGATAATTAATTTTGAAAGAAAAAATGTAATTCACAATGAAAGACTATACACCTCTGCTAAGTGGAAGTCTTTCCTTCAAGCACCAAGAACTTACCCTCACCAGAGCCTAAAGAATGAGTTTTAAAGACCTTGTGAAAGCCACTCTCTGGTTATTCTCTGCTGCTGAGTTTCTTTCCAGTTTTCAGACACACATTGCCAGGGCCTCTATTGTTCAAAGTTGAGTATAATTAAGAAAGATTCTCACCTGTGTGACTGTTGTGTTGTGGTTTAACCCGGCAGGCAGCTAAACACCACACAGCCATTCGCTTGCTCCCCTTCAGTGGGATAGGGGAGAGAATTGGAAAAAAGGTAAAACTCATGGGCTGAGATAAAGACAATTTAATAGGACAGAAAAGGAAGGGAAAATAATAATAATGATAAAAGAATATACAAAATGAATGATGCACAATGCAATTGCTCACCGCCCGCTGACTGATGCCCAGCCAGTTCCCGAGCAGCGGCTCCGCCCCCCCGGCCAACTCCCCCCAGTTTTTTTTTTTCAACATGATTTCATATGGTATGGAATATCCCTTAGGCCAGTTTGGGTCAGCTGTTCTGGCTGTGTCCCCTTCCAGCCTCTTGTGCATCCCAAGCCTCCTCACTGGCAGGGCAGTATGAGAAGCTGAAAAGTCCTTGACTTAGTGTAAGCACTGCTCAGCAACAACTAAAATATCAGTGTGTTATGAACATTATTCTCATCCTAAATCCAAAACACAGCACTATACCAGCTACTAGGAAGAAAATTAACTCTATCACAGCCAAAACCAGGACATGTTGTAATATTTAGAATTTTGTTAACTACAAGTAAGTTTCTCAACTGTGTGTGGCAATCATGTTTCTGTTAAAAAAAAAAAAAAAGCCATATGCAGTCCCATTGAGGGCTGGGATAGAAGCAATAATAGGAGATGATCCTTTTTTACCAGAGGAATGAAGGAAGCAGTTAGAAGTAAAGCTACAAGAGTAAGAAATAAGTTTCCTAAGCAGCTAGTATCACAAGGAACACCTCAATATAGCACTCTCCACTTACTAAAGGTTTGTTTGGGGTTTGTTTTGGTTTTTTTTTTCTTTTTTTTTTTTTTTCTTTTTTTAAATACTAACCTTTGCTGGTTAAGTGACATTTTGACATTTATTAACCAGTAGGTATCTGATACATTTCATTTAGTATGGAAACAAGGTAACACCATTTGGAAGAAAGGAGCTCATGGGTTACTACTGTTGACTAATAGATAAAAATCCAGTGGAAACCAAGCTTCATGAATTCTGCTGACAGCGTGGCTTGTTATTGTACACTTTTTACCATCATTATGAGCACTTAATAGCTCAGGTCTATAATGACTGCAATGCTGTATTGCAAGCTTGTTTTTTGTTTGAGCCTTGACACAGCTTACAAGTCAGGAAAGACTTAACTGGAGGCAGGTACTATATTTTCAGAGCAATTAAGACTTACCTTAAGATTACCAGCACACAGAACATGTAAGCAGCAATTCTTATATACACTTTGGCGTTCCTTAAAAAGGTTTCTTGAAGATTTTTGAAATGGAGCTTCATTCTGCCAGCTCCTAAAGTACTGAGTTGTGATAATTTTTTTTTTTTGGGGGGTGCGGGGTGTGGGGCCAAATATGTGTTTGATCAGAGGTATGGAATTGTGTATTACCACTGATTTCAGGGGAAAAGAATTACTTGTGTTATCCAACATTCCTTCCTTCCTTGACAGGTACTTATTCCCTAGGTACTTGCTAGGATATAAACAATTAGTCCACAGAATTTCAGAAGATGCCAGATGTCCTTCAGAGTGTACAAACCTGTTCTGCAGGCTGTGTCGCACATAGGAGTTGTGTAAACTCAAACACTAAATTTTTAACAGGGCCAGGAGTTTGTTTTTCCACTCACGAACAGCTGGTACTCAAAACAAAACCTAAGTGGAATCTTGATAATTTTACTGGCAAAATATCTACTGGAACGTAAATGGTCATGTTCTCTTGAGGTTTTAAAGCATTATAAAAGCTTTTCTTGTTTAAATCTCTTTTGCATCAAAATGTTTAGAATAAATATACTAGCTCTTCATTTAATAAACACTAAAAAGCTTTTCTTATTGAGAACCACCCATATAAATCCATCATCACATCATGACTGACTTAAATTATCAAAGCACTGCTTAGAAAAGACCACCTCAGGGTTAACATGTGGGGACTGGGGTGCAGAGAAACTGTCTCCCCCACAGTTGCAGTTCTACCCGTCCTTGCGCTGCCTTCTAGCTCTTGTTAGACCCTTTGCTGAGTCAGTCTATCTCATTAAATTTAGCTACAGAACAATCCACTTTCTTTTTCCTGCTGGGTTACTGAGATGAATCAACTCTTAAGAGGTGTTTGACAAATGCCAGAGCTGATATAAAGTAAGAATGGGGAACAGGACTTCTTTTTAGTGAGAGCAAGCCATTCACATACTAAACTATCTCAAGGTAGGTTCACCACTAGTTTGCAGCGAGAAGTCAGTCCTGTAGCAGTGAAATGGAGGTCCTCATTCATATGATATTAGGAATAGTATTCTGTACTTTAGTAGTAACTTTCATCCAAAGTTCTCACAAGCACTTGACACCCTAGCAGATATACCTATGAAATACCAATGTTTTAGTTATGTGAACTGAAGCAGCAAAGAAAGGTATATTTCACTAGGAGGCTTCAAACAGGTTAACAGCTTCAAGTAGTTAACAGCTCACCACCAACAGGTAAGCTTATTCGACTCCATAAAACAGCAGCAGTCTAAGCGGGAAGGAGAGTGGTTTTAGGGTGCTGGGTTATGAGTTAATTGACTCAGTTTACCTTGAGATCAAATAAGTTCCTGAGCTGCTGCAAAATGGGAAAGAAAGCGTTTGGCTGAGATTGGGAGGAGCAGGAAAGGAATAATACTTCCCTTTCTGGTGCGGCAGCAAGCTGAAATTCAACTGACGCACTGTCAGCCATGCCCTGAAATTTAAAGGTATTCAAATATGTACATCAGTTATGCACTTAAATGAGTAGCCTGATATTTAGAATTGCTTTGAAGTCAGAATGAGCCTCTAAAAACAAAGCCAAAAGAACAAGTTATTTACCTAGGAGGAAGAAAAGACAAAAGTTACAAGGTAAATTATTAAAAGAAAAATATAGGAAACTGTGCTTAGCTATGGAAGTGCCATTCTAGAAGCATAGCTTGTTGTCTGAGGCTTATGTGAAGGAACAATCTCAAAAGATGTTCTAGAAATTAAGTTTAGCACTACTTAGAAGAAGCAGGTGAAGTTAAATGAGTCCAGAAAGTTTTTGTGGAAAACATGAATTAAGGCCATACCTAAATACAAGTGATATACCTATCTTGAAGGAAAGCTGTGTAAGAGTTTTTCTAAATACCTTTCATAATATTAATGAGGCCCGACACAGAACTGAAAATACTGAACTAGTTTAAGTTTGATTAAGTGCCAGGAGATTATAAATTAATATTTTTAAACTCTGACAAATTCTCTTTGCAGGTAGCCTGTGTGGAGATGTAGCTGAGAACTAAAACCAAACACTGTTTCAGCATGACAGCTTTTCCAAGAGCCAAGTCTATGCTAAGCTTTGCTGGTGTTCCTGAAAACATAAATGAATTATAAAGAGGCTTTTATATTTGCACAAGACTGTGTATAATCCAAACTAAGATATCTTGACCTGGAAACATCTTTTCACTGATTTGTTTGTTCTAACCCTGCTATTTAACAAATGCTGTTTCTGACCTATTACTCTCCCTCTGCTGGACACTCACATAATTGCTATATTTGTGTTACATTAATGTATTTTAAGCTATTATTTGATTGGAAAAGATTCAAATAGAAGTCTTCTTTGCTTTTCCAAATGTAACACCATAGCATAAGCTCTCTTCCACAGTCCAGTTGTAGAATTACTCCAAGCTTGCAAAGGGGCATCCTCAAAGGAATTTAGCAACTTAACTCTTACACATTTCATTGTGGGCTAGTGATGAGTGCTTCTGAGCTGAATTCTTCTTTTTGAGGTCTCCAATCTGGAGTTAAAGCCTTTCTTTTGGAGCAATTAAAGCACATGCTACAGGCTTCAAAAAGGGCATAAAATTAATTGTTTTTACTTTAGATAGCAAAAGAAATACATAGATCCATACACCAAAATACCAGTTTATAATTCTCTGTGTCCATCTCCTTACCTCTCAAATACTTCATATGGTCAGCTTGTTATTTTCTGAGGTAGTCATGTGTCTCTCACTTTTGTATGTATACACAACCTTTCTTTCTCTGGCTTGTATATCTCTAGAAATAAAGACTGAAAGGTCGTCTTTTTTACAAGTGCCATCCTTTTTTTTTTCAGGTGAGTTTAATTGGAGGCTCAGAGTTCTCAGCTGTGTGATCTATTGCTTAGTTAGCCTGGTGTTCAGATTTAAAAAATCGTTAAGTTGGGTGTTAGCTAGTTCTTTGTTCAAAATGCCTTTCTTTGAATGCACAGTCATTGCAGTTTATTCCTTAGACAGAACTTCTTCTGTGGTTTTGATACCATGAGCCTCCAGACAGATAAATAGTAGGGGGAAGGTGGTTTAGGTAAGTAGTTTTGCTATCAAAACTGTTTGTTATGTGTGGGGGTTTTTTGCTATCAAAGCTCAAAATAAACAAAGATAGTGGTTTAGGTGTGCACACTGTGAGGAATCTGTATGTAGTTTATAAACCTTACGACAGCTGAAAATGTTGTAAATAGCAGGAGGATTGCTTAATGTGGAAGGAATGTGCTGAGCAAAGAACGCGCATCCAAGGAAGGGAAGAATGAGATCACTTTAACAATGTATACAGTGACTGAGTTAGGATTTGAAAAGTTATCGACAGGAGGGAATCTATTTTGAAGAAAGGCAGAGACTGCGTGGTTCTAGGGATCTGAAAGCAAGGTGTAGGATTGGTGGGAGGAGACATCGTGTCAGTTAAGATACTGAAGCAGCTGAAAATAAATCCTGTTAAGTACAATCCAGACCTCTGTTCAACTGTTCTTATGCTTTCATCTTGATTAGCAACATTTTGATTAGAAAATTAACCTTCTGCTTCATTAGAGTAAATTTGTTTTCACGTATAAATCTGTTGGATGTGGAGAGTAAATATTACAAGCCTAAGATACATAAATTCTTTGGAAGTGATAGATGGAAACAGAAGATATTTTTGCTCCCTGTGACCTGAGACAAATTTGAGAATCTCAGGGGCTGGGATGCTGAGTTGACTGAGCAACAATGATAACTTTTTAAGTGCTACATCCTCAGCACATGTTCTTCCACTGGCTGTAAGCTAGTGTTGTTCTAGCAGGAGACAAGTAACAGAGAGAATTTGCAATTCTGGATACCATCAAATTGTCAGTCTTGTAGCTTGATACAGAAGTAAAAAAATGCAGAAAAGGTGGCTAGTATTCAAAGTGGGGCTTACAGTCCAACACAGATGCACAAGGTGAGTCCCCGCTATCAAACAGAATTCAGCTGTACCTGATATAATTTTTCTAGACTGTGTTAATAAAGAATGTTTTTGTAGATAACGAAAACGTTGAACTTGGCACTGAGAATGTTAATGCAGGGTACGTAACATGCTGTTTATTCACGCCCTTTCTTATTGCAGTGACTCCCTGACTCCCTGAGAAGCTCAGAGTTGCCATGTCCACTGTTGGGTTCCATAACATCTGTAGGCTAGATCTCTTGCCTTATACATCTGGTAAGAGTTTTATAACACTTATTTTTCATATGGAAAGTTTTACATGCTGGCTGTCTGTCTCCAGGGAGGTGGGAATAGAAAACTAGTTCCATGTGAGATTTTCATGTGGTTTCTTTTCCCCTTCTTAATTCTCCAGCATTCCAGTTGAGGGAGCATTTTGTCCATTAGAGATAGCTTAAGATTTTAGTTTCGGTAATAACTAAAGCAAAATGGCATTATTGTTATGGAGAAAGAATAACAGTGTCATGGGATTTTTAAAGCTGTTCTTCTATAGCTAGTAAACATGTTAATGTTGTTGCAGAAAATAATTACTTCATTATGAAATTGTGAGAATGAAATAGTGAGCTTGTTTCTAAATAGGACTAATTACTCCAAAATTATTCTGTGCCAGTATTTTTATTCCAGAGAAGGCAATTTGCATGGGGAATTATTCTGGAGTAGGGATGGCTAAATCAATTACAATTTCCCTGTCTTGAGAGAAAGAGCACATATTGGCACTGTGATGCTGTACATGGGAATTTGAAATAAAGTAATTGTGTATTACCTAAACTTGTCCACAAACACTGGACGGCTAGAGAATTTGGTTAAAATTATCAGCAGAAAAATTCTTGTTAGACTTTAGTGTATGTGAAGCACTTCACGTCATTCATAGGTGTTCATACACATTTCTTTTTGTTGTAACTCCATTACTCCTATTGGCATTATACCACTGATTAGTTTTAGTTTGTTTTGTCCATCTGCAAAGTCACTAAAATAGTAGTATGTGGGAGATTATTTTTCCAACAGAAAATGTAAGTGCTTACGTTAAGAAATGAAGAAAAAAATTAAGTTTACATTCTGTAAAAACTATTGCACCAACATAAAAATGTCACTGGCATTCTAACTAGTATTAGCTTAATCCAAACTTGCTTGCGCAATTATTGTTTTATGCATTGTCCTTAGTAGTTATGTAACTATGTTGGCACATGTAGAATGTTAGACAAATGAAAAGGTATCTTCTTTCCCCAACGGGTTTATAGTCTATTAACACTGCTTTTCTGTGCTATCACTTAATCTTTTCCATAACTTAGTTCCTAGCTAAGTAAACTTTGAATGTAGTAAGGGATACAGAAGTTGTCTGAGATTTAGTTGACAATCTTTATACTATTGTTATTTTAATTACTATTTTTAAGGAACATTTTTCTCTTTGGTTGTTTTGTTCTTTAATCTTTTTTGGAAATACCAGATGTAGCAACAGCAACATCACTTTTTTCAAAGCAGTGGTCTAAGTAAAATGTTCTGAACCAAAGAGGCAAAATCTACATTGTTCTTGATTTTGCACTGTGCCCACGTGACATTAAACAATATTGTGTCTAAAAAGAGCATTGTTCTGTGCAGCTTGTAGAAGTGAATGAACACGATGAATCCTTTAATAACTCCTTCCTTTTGTTTATTAGCAGTGTGTACCCCATTCCTAGAACAGCTTATCTCCTCCTAGCCATACAGTTAAAGCATACACTTAACAAAATACGGATTTCTGAAAATAACCATTTCAGAATGTTTTAATGCTTTTTTAGGAGATAACTGTCTGTAAGACTGCTTTCCTTGAAGTGCAGTAAATTTTGGGAAGAAAAAGTGGTGGTTTTTTTATACGTACATTGATCTCAGATTTTTAGGATTGTTGTGATGAGGTGATTTATAAGGGACTTTTTTCTTTGGATTTTTTCTGTAAATAGCTTTAGAGAATTGGAGAGGACTCAGACTAAGCCTGTACTATAAGACTTGATAGTGTAGGTCAGTTGCCTTCGTGGGTGGAAGAAAAAGAGCCAGAAGAATTCCTTTGTCAGCCTAGCTAATGTTGTTTGTGATGGGAATGTAATAGTCCTAGCAGAAAACCCTCTTTCTCTTGATAAGTGCTATGTAATTATGCCAGCAGAATTTCTGAAGTACAGTCAGGCCAAAAAGCTGGCACAAGCATGAACAGAGCCATGTCAGAACAAAGCTTTGTTGTTGAAGTTATGTGTGGTAAATAGACCTTAAGCTACTGTTCTGTGAGAGATTAATTTAAATTCTTATGTTTCATTATTGACATAATAGTATTACTTTCTTTGGTTTTCTGTTCAGAGTTTTCATTTTGTTATTTCAGCGTTGAAACTCACAATAGCTTTTTTTCAAATTAAATAGTGAAAGATAAAATTCTCCTTACCTTTTCAGGTGACTAATTTCTGTCACGTAAGTAATACCAATTTAACTCATGTTAAAAATGGGCACTGACTGGAAGTCTTAGGCTTCTCCAGATGCTTAAAGAAACCAACAGTCAAATTTGGGTTCATGGCAGGAAATGCTCTGGCTGGATGCTCAGTGCTTGGTATGCCTGTATTCTGCCAAAGCGGCATGTAACTCTAGGTCTTCTGCTCACATGATAGAAGGTTGTAAATCTAGAGAGTGTGTGTGTGTACGGCTCCAAAATACTACCTCCTGGTCTGTGCTGTGCTGTTACCTACCTGTACTCCCTTCACCAGTAAAAAATATTTGATTTCTTGAAATCCTGTTCAGTAGTTTGATACCCTAGTAGAATTGACAGTATGCTAAAATTATTCTTCTAAACAACAAATAGATGTTTTACTGCTTCCAGATGTAGATTTGAAGTTCAGAGAGGAGTTGTCGGTGGTCGATTACCACATTAGGAGAGCAAAGTAGTATATTTCATACTGGCCTTTATAAATCGTCCCTGGGTGTCACTCTTGAGTCAGACTGAAACATTTTAGAAGCAAATCTGAGAACTGTTTTTCCTTTTCTTTTTTCTGTTGATTTCGCAGTTGACACTTTTCTTCTTAAATTTATTTCCCATACTCTCCATAATGATGTCAACTCCAGCAGGCCAGCTTAACTTGTCTGAATTATATTATTCTTAGAGGATATTTTTGAACTTAAGGAGTTTTTGAACTTAAGTTACAGTAATGTAACTGCAGAAATACCTCCCTGGCAATACTTTGTGGATTTACAGTTAAATGACCAATTATTACATTTGAGAAATCCTTTCTTATTTTGTACAACTCTACTAATTTCTGTCATCCTTTTGGAGCAAAACCAAGTGACAAGGAGAAAGCATTTATTAGTATCAACATGTAACTCTATGTGGAAAGCCAATGCAAGCCCTGTAAATCCCGTAACTGGAAAAAAGCTGAAATGTAACTTCACTGGTAAATAAGCCGTATACTTATTATTCCCTAAAGATAAATATCACTTAGGAGAACCATCAGTATCCAGTCATCTCAGACATCTTTTTTTTGTGTGTGTGCACAGTCTACATATAACAAAATAGTGTGCCGATTAGGGGATTTAATGTGTATTATCCAAGGCAGTGGATAAATTATTAACATAACATAACTACAGTTTCTAAGTAACAATATCCTTACCTTAATGTCACTTAATGAATTTATTCTTAATGCTTCTGGTTTTTGTTTCATTGGTTGGCTGAATCCAATATTCTACTTTATAAACAGCTTCTGAATTCAGGTATTACATGTCTCGTATTAAAGCCAGTTGGTAGAGTACACTTCTCCCAACAAAGTACTTAAAGGTTGTTTTTTTTTAATATTAACTTCCTCCTATCTAAATTACTCAAAAATGAAGGTTGCACAAGAATCTTAGGACAGAAAATGTCTTGCTTACTCCTGCAGCACATCATTTCCCCAAATCTGTTTTATTGCAAGTTCCATCACCCATCTACATAATAACTATCAAATACATTTTCTGTGCACTGCACCAAATAACCCTCTGTTGAATGAGTTAGCTTTTTCTGGCACAGTTTGACACTTGTTTTTGAGAGCGAACAACACAGTGTTTTACTGAATTGAGAAACAGTTATGTTGGATTAATTTCTGCTTTGAGAATAAATGTTTGTAGTATGCTTTTTAGAGGCATGGGCAGATAAGAAATGGTCCCCCAAAATGTAGTTTCAAAACTGCTCTATAGATACTTGTCTTCAGAAGTTCTGGGGAATCTCATGTAGTCAGTGAAAACAGCAGGTGAACCACAGAACATAGATTTTGAAATAATGTGTGTTTTAGATGTGTAGCAAGGACTGTCACTGGGAGTTATTGCTTATCAAGATCTTCTGATTATATGCTTGCTTTCAGACCCTTGAGAAGTAGGACTTTTGAATGTTAGGATGTGCAGAAAACAAAGGCAACAGGCCATGACAACTGTAATTCCTCATAGTTTTTCTACAATTTGTCGCCTCTGTTTTCTCATTACATACATCAATAAAACTATATATAGCTAAGGAGAAAAGACTGTGACTTGGGTGGTGGTTGTTTATATGAATGACACATTAGAGACCCTTTACTATCATTGCTCCCCAGTTTCTATGTGTGAAAAATGTATTGCTTAATAATCAAGGATTTATGTTTTGGGGCACATCTATCAAAAAAATTCGTTTATCTGTAAAGGCTGTAAGCTTTGGGAAATAGTAGTCCAACCGTAGGAGGAAAATTATCGCTATGAGACAGCAGTATTCTCCAGAGCTCTGATAAAATGAGCTGTATTTAGCCTTTTACTTGAGGGGAGGTTTCCTAGAGTTTGATAGAAAAGATGAGACTTCTTTGTATTTACTTCTGTGTCTTATGATAAATGTGTTTGAACTCTAACTAGCCACATAGGAAAACTGTTTCTGGCCAACTGGTTACAGAGAGTGTAAGCACATCTGCCACAACATCTTATCATCCCATATACACAATCTCAAAAAATTAGACACAAATTAATTTCTACTGTACTTAGAGTTTGACAGGACTTTTAAAATTAAGACATTGGCACATTAGTTTGCCAAATTTGTACTTCTGTGGCAGACTTTGTTTCACATCCCCACTAGCTGTTTATCTTTTTTTCTATTCTGTTTCTGGCCTTTTTTTCAGGCCCTAGGGAGTAAAACTCTATGAACTAACTGGATTAACACATTGAAGCTGCTTGCCATGTGGTCAGGTAAGCCCTGGAGCCCTTCCTTGTGCTGTCCTCAGAATACTGTAGAGTGAAGAGCAACAGTAGCACCAAGACATTTAATCAGCTTAGCTGTATATAATCTAACCACATCTTTGGTGACCTACAGACTGGTCTTACTAATTAGACATGAATCGTCTTTGTGCCAAAATAGTCTGATAAGAATATATCTTATTACATTTGAGTGACAAAATATTTTAGGAATCACAAAATTAATACTTTTGCATATCATACAGCAGATGTATTAAAGTACAGTAACGGCATGCTGTTTTGGAGAGAGAGGTATTTTGCGTACACAAGAAAAGCCATTGCCAATAAGTAAAAACAGATGTACTTCTTCTGGACTAGGAAAACAGAGGAAAGAATTTAATATAAAAAAGTAAAGTAGTTGCGAAGACTATAATAATACTACCTATGGTAGGAGTTATATCCCATAGTTCCTTTCATTGTTAATTGTCTCACAACATAATGTCAAGTCTTACACTCCTCTCTTTAATATTTTCAATAGATCATCTTAAGAATGTCCTACATAACAGCACTGAGTTTACAGTATGCCTTGAGAATCTCTGTGTTTTTTTTTTTAAATATTATTATCTGGTCTATGCAATTTCTTCCAACTACTGTTGGTGTTGCTCTGTCAAAACATGTGCAGAGGGTTACGGAAAGGGGAAGAATGTGCATTGCCTGGAGGACATAAAACTGTACAAAGTTACCATCGTCTACTTGCTTCCACTACTCCTCTGAACTGCTTTGTATTACCAGTGACACCCTCAGTAAGAGCAGCAGGTGTGGGTTCTTTTTACTGAACACATCAAGACTTCAGTTACTTTTCCACGAATATTAGCTTCTTAATCTGCTTGAGAAAACCAATGTTGATTTAATTACATGAGTTTCAAACTTAGAAGTAGAATGTGTATCTTGCACGTCACTAAAACAGTATTTCTTTTTTTTTTTTTTTCCAGATCATCTAGAAAGATACTATGATCTGGAAAGGAAAACATAGGTCCACATCATGAACTTATAACTCTTTGTTTCATCAGGCCTTCCAAAACAGATTCAGACCAGTCCAGGCTACCTTAGACTTATGTGAGTTATTTAAGACAGTTTCTTGAAAAATTCTTGAGCCGGTGTTTTGAGAGCCCTCTGGTTTTCCAGAAAAGATTCATCACATCTGTTGCATAATATTATCTTTTGGTATGTAGCTTACCTGTAAATTATCAATGATGTATTTTTCTTTGCTTTAGTAGAAGCCTGAAGTTTGATTTCAGACTTGCCATATGAGGAACAAAACCAGAACTGGGTTTGTTCAGTCTTAGGGGAGACCTTATCACCATGTTCTAGTATTTAAAGGGTGGCTACCAGGAAGACGGAGACTTGCTTTTTACAAGGAGTCACATGGAAAAGACGAGGGGTTACTCCTGGGGAAATTCCAACTGGACACGAGGAAAATCTTTCACAATGAGAACAATCAGCCATTGGAATAATCTCCCCAGGGAAGTGGGATTCCTCAACATTGGACACTTTTAAGATTTGTCTGGAGAGGGTGCTGGGCCATCTTGTCTAGACTGTGCTTTTGCCAAGAAACCTGGACCAGATGATCTTTGAGGTCCCTTCCAACCTGGTATTCTGTGATTCTATGAACTCATACTTGGCAGGGGTTTAATAATTTTCATTGAAAGCACTTAGCGAATTTTAATAAAATTACTCTGGACTGTTCCTGTGAAGTAGATAAATATTAGCCATGCAGGTATGCAGGAAAGTTAGACTAACATTTTCCAAAGAAAGCTACCTCCTTCAGCCAATACCTTTTGAAGATACCTTGTAAGTACCTGTGTGCACTTTTGTTTCAGTAAAATTAGAGCATGTCACTGAAGTTAATGGAATTATATTGATAAGAGTAAAGCGTTGGACCCAGCTTGTCTGTCCTGAAATTCACTTATCGTACCTGTGGATACCATGAAGATACTTTCACAAATATCTGCCTTCTCAGATCACAGTTGAGAATGTGATTGTCCTCTCCATGATTGAAAAGGTTAAACAGCATCTTAAAAGCAAAAACTCAAATCACTCTATGCATAAGCTACCAAATGGTGCTTCATCAGAAATAGAAATGATATCTAGTGATAACTTAGGTTTCTTCCCCTAGTGTGAATGTATGAAGCGAGTCAGAACCAGTTTTATGACTTCAGCACCAGCACTGATTTCCTGGTGAAATTTTTGGCATCGCCCATGGTCTGTATCCATATTTTATTTTGTCACGCCTAAATCAGATTTTGTCAATTCCTGTTTATCCACTAATCTTGAATAGGGAAAAAAGCCCATAATAGAAAGCCTACAGCTGTGCACCTGTCCTATAGAAACAAGCGCAGAAGCCACTAAGCAGTCCCATCTGCTAGAGACTAGAATACAGATTGCTTTTTTAGACTATTCCACTAAAAACAGTTTGTGTATTGCCGCATGGTGCATTTTGTGGGAAAATAAGTCTCACACATAGTAATGTGGTATGAAATTACAATTCTCTTTCTGTAGTCAAAAAGGCAGTTAACTTAATTACGTCAAGGAGAAATTTAACTATAAATAAGCCTGTAAGTCTAATCTATCTGTGGCAGTGATACTGGATAGAGGCAGTTATTGCAACTTGCCAGATATTACTGATTAACTTTGTATTTAAAATAAATTCTATTAGATTAAAAAGTCAAGATACAAATAAGCTGTGTAAATTATTTTCATTGTGGCAGTCTGTTATCAAAGCTTTTTTTTCCTGGGAGAAGACCAAATGCATTTTCAGAAATGTTACACTCGCTGCATATACACAGACAAATCTATGCATGCTCAGTGCATCCCATCACCTGGCTGGGAAGGAAGTGTCGTATACACTCTGCCACAAGTATGAGATCTATGGCCCACCTATTTTTTCATGCTGGGTACCGCAGTTTTAGTACCGTGACAGCTCTGCATTATAGAAAAACAAGGGAAAAAATGCAGATAATGTTTTGAATCAAAATTGTAAAATATTCATATAGCTCTTCTCTCACGATCAGAATGTAATCTTATTAAATTTCTCATATACTACGGTTATAAGCAAAAAACCCAGCTAAACCCCCAAAAATGAAGCAAGCAAAAAAGCTGACCAAAACCTAATAGACTAGATAAATGAGGCTAATTTGGAATTGAGGAGCAATATCCCAGTGACTGCATCTCTAGATTTTGTCCTTCCATTATAACTGGAGGTCTTGGATGTATTTTGTACAACACAATTATGAAGTTATTGTTGAACTTGTACTTTAATAGTATCTCACTTAAAATCAGAAAACCATTCATTTACAAAAAATAATTCTTTCATCATCTATGTGTTCTAAATATTGTTCATCCAGGGAAACGTGTAAGAAGGAAGTTGTCTGAAGTTGCAGAATGAGTCAGTGGCAAACCTAGAAACTGAATTGGTCTTATCTTCTCACTGCTGTGCCTCCTGCCTCTATTTTTTTAATCTTATGCTCCTTGGACTGGGACAAAAAGAGCAAAAAGTAAGCATTGCACAGTTTGCATATTACAGGAAAACATAATTACTGCAGCCCATCACCATGGAAAACCCCACAAAATTCTAAAGACAAGAACAATTATTATGAACTCCTGTTTGGAGACCTTCTTGCTTTTCTACAGTTTGTAATGTTTAGCACCTGTTCAAGAAATGTCTTCTATAAATAACCATTTTCTGTTTCAGACATAATTTACATTGAAAATTATCTTGGTGCAGCTGTTCATTTTTTCTACAATTGTGAATTGCCAAAAAAAGAACAGTAATTCCTTGGGGGCCTCAGAGTTAAATCCTTTTTATTTAACATGATACTACGTAGTGGAGCTGTGATTGAAGTCTAACTACTATTGCTAGCTGTTCTTAGATTTGCTAAAACTGAGAACTGAAAATCCCTTTGTAGATGATCCTCACTCTTTTACAATTTCTGGGGCTTTCCAGTTCCATAATTACCGACTGATGGCACACTGCCCCAAAAATGAATACTTCGATAATTTGCTGCTCTCTTGTAAGCCTTGTCATCTTCGATGTTCTAGTACACCGCCGCCTTCATGTGAAAACTACTGTGATAAGAGTAAGTAGTATTTCTGCAATACTTTGTGGCTGTGCTGGGCATTTTCATGTTGTATTTTACATAGAACTGTAAACATAAAAACTTAAAGAAACCTAAAACCTGGAAAGAGTTTATCAGAATAATATATGGGCTCAAAAATATTAAAGATGTATGCAGTGTGTCCTGAATGAGTATGTGTGTTAAGAAGAGTAAATTTTTAAAGCTCTCAAGCTTTACTTGAGCTGTCAGTCAATAGAAAGAGAAATTGCTCCTTTAATATACAAGAAGTTGTTGGACATATTTACTGTTCATTGGTTATTGTTTACAATTAATGCATCTCTTTTATTTCATAAGGTACTGATTCAAGTGGAGTTATTTTGATTTGTTTGGGCTTAGGAGTTATTTTAATGCTCACTCTGTTCACCTTAATGATCTTGTTTAAATGGAAGCACCTAAAGCAACTGAAAGAAAAACTGAAAAACACAGGTGAATAAATAAGATTCTTTATCAAATAATTTTAGATCATTGTACATTTTAGCTACTCTTACCATGTATAAATTTTGCATATAATTTATATTCCAGATTCTGATAAATGTCTTTGTTGGATTTTTTTGTATTCCTCAACTAGTCTCAATGAAGTTATTAAAGTTGTTAGGGAATAAAATCTCTAGATGATAACTTGTAAAAGCAGCAATCTCTCTTTGTTGGTTCTGGATCATGTCAGGATTGTTTGGTGGCATATTCATACCTGGCTTACTTGCTAGTGTTTGAGAAATCATTTATGATCCCTCAATAGCAAAAGATCTTTATAAGGGTTTCATCCTCTTCTCGTTGAATGCAAAAGGAATTCTACCCAGGTAGAGGATACACATTCAATATTAGCTTTCCATCTTATAAGACATTAAATAATTTTACTTAATATTTTAGACTGTGAGAAGTGTATGTGGTATATTTTGGAAAGATGAAAAAAATTAAGTTATTTTTACATTTTACAAATACTAATATTTGTGGAGTGTTCAGCCAATAAATAATAACCGATTAGAAAATATGTGTTAGATTACTTAAATGCTTATCCTGAAATATAGGGGCTATGTTGTCATAGAACAAAAGATTGTCACATATAACAACATGTTAAAACTTTCACTATATCTTAAAACTTTCACTGAGATTAGGAACATAGTTGGAACATAATGAAATTTGGATCTTTAATAGCTGTATGTCTGGTATAGCATGATGTATGTACTAAATAACTTCTGTATACTTACAGACTCTTCTGTGGAGCTGAATAATATTCTCAAGGCTAATACTGAAAGCAGTGTGAATGCAGAAGGAACTAGACACTCACTTCAAAGTGAAACATTAATGTATTCAGTGGAAGAATGCACTTGCAGTGACTGTGGCTTGGTAAAACCTCAGACTGGCTGTGAAACTTCATTTCCATTACCAGCTACAGAAGAAGGAGCTACTGTTCTAGTTACAACAAAATCTTTTGATTATTGCAACTATATTCTGGGTGCTGGGTGACTACGAGAGAAGTATACTTTTACTGCATAATAATAAATGAGTTATTCCAGTATAGCTATTAATCTTAATACTTGCAGTCAGTGGAGAAGGTTAGTACATCATCCTTACAGATCTTCCATTGAGCTTTCATTAATACTGTCGTATTGTTTCTAATTCTAGTATCTCTTTGATCAAGTATTTCTACGTTATTCTAGGGTACTAAACTAGTTATTGGAATTTTTAATTTCTGAAAGTCCCTACGTAGGACAGCTTTTTCTGCCTTTAAAGATTGTATCTACTTACGCCGGATATATACAAACTCATCAATAAACAAGTTTGCAAATGTATATTTACGTTAAACTCAGATCTTGTGCCAAAAATTGCTTGATGGTACACAAGGAATGTTCCAAAAGGCAGAAATGAAGACTCACATTACATCCCCAGTCTTATAAAGAATAATTTCAAATAGCCTCGATGATGCTTGAAATAGGAATGTTCTAATGATGAATACCTTTGTGGAGTATGGAGTTCCCCCCTCAGTTCAGACAGTATCTCTGGGTCACACTAAGGGAGGTCGTGGTGCTGTGGAGCACCATACCTGCAATCCTAATGTATTTCCTGATGGTGCAGACTTTCCTTTAAGTGCCAAGCATTTTTCAGACTGTATTCTGTAAAGACTTACTTCTATTTCACTGATTTTTTTTACTTACCCTTGTTAATATGTACAAGGACTGCTGATTAGATATAGTCATGCTAGGCTACTATGTGGCCTAAAATTAGGAATATACTTTTGTCACCTTGCCTCCCGAGCATTAATGTAATTTCCTAACATTAGGCCAGTTTATTCCTGGAAAACTGCAACAACAACAGAAGCAACAACAATCTTTTTATTTGTAGATAACTTTCTATTTCAGGTTCTTGCATGATTGATGAACTAAAATGCTTTAAGACTAGTAAATTATTGCACAAAATCTATGAATGATCACTATTACAGCATCTTTAGGAGGCTGACCACAAAGTTTGGGCCAGTTATGAGTTAGCTGTGTAAGTCTGGCCACACATAGCCAAAACCTCTGAAATAGGCCTACAGTGCTATTAAATTTATTATTACTTTATCTAGGATCTCTTAAAAAAAGGTTATGCTTTGCTGCTCCACACAGCACGGAGCAGTATGTGGCAAATACACAGCACTGTATTGAGACAGTGTGCAAACACAAACTAGCAAGATGATGCCTTAGAACACGCCTACAACATTTAAGAAAATAACTTCATTACTCTGCCATTTTTTTGTATTACAGGTTTCACAATTTCTGTACCGGTTTTTTGAGACCTGAAACTTTCAGGACCTTTAGCGTACACGGCACATGTGACAGCATAGAACATTTTTTCTCCATTTGTCTCATCTTCCATTTGCCCTCTATTTCTTCACTTCCCCGCAGAACTACCGCCCGGGGTAGACCGTTAGGCTTTCTGTGAAGCGAAGGGATTGCGATAGCACTTCCCGCCGGGGCTGACACACCGCGTTACCGTGTCCCCCCGCCGCGGGAAGGTCTGCCGCTCGACCGAGGAGCGGGCTAAAGCCAGCGCCAGAGCCGCCCCTCGGAAGGAGGCGAACAGATTCGCGCCTTTTTCCCAGGAGCGGCGCGTGGCGGTTGCAGCCGCGCGCCCGGCAGGAGCCCGCGCTCGGAGCCTGTGAGGGAAGGCGACCGTGTGAGGGCTCACTCGGGACGAGGCTGCGGGCGCACAGGAGCTGTCTGCCGCACGCCGGGGCCGCCGCCGCGGCGCGGAGCGGTGTTTACTTTCCGGGGCGGCGGGGCGGAGTTCCGGGGCGGAGTGTGTGCGCTGGCCGGCCCGGCTTAGGGCTGTGCGGGAGGAGGGTCCGGGTCCGGGTCCGGGTCCGGCGGACGGAGGGTGCGAGCCCTGCGGCCACCATGAGTGGTGAGTGGAGGGCTCGAGCGGGGGTCCTCTCCGCTACCAGGGGGCGCTCGGTGGGGCCGCCGGGTCTCTGGGGCACTGTCGGGGCTGGCGCGGGCAGAGCTTGCCTGGGGGGTCCCCGCAGCTCCGCTGCCTGCTCGGTCAGGCGTGGCCCTGCCCCCCGCGGGCCGAGGCCCCTTTCTCCCCCCTTGCTCCTCGCCCGTGGGGCTGGGGGCTGTGGCGTGGTGAGGCACAGGAGACTTCGGTCTCTCCGGCCCCGCAGTGCGGGGTAGGGCTCAGCCCTTGCCTGCATCACCGCACTCCGCTCCTCATTCTGGCTCCCAGAGCCCCCCCGAAGTGGTGTTTTACCTCGTTGTAAATCTTAAAGCCTGCCCTTGAGCGTGACACTGGGTCACAGCACAAGTGATGCTGGTCTGGGGGATCTCCATTGCCTCAACTGTGCAAAATCATAGGAAATACTTCTGAGAAAACAAATGACCAAGAGAAAATAATAATAAAAAAATAATACGAACTTACTAACAGTAAGTTCGTACTTACAGTACTAACAGTGCAGTTGGTGAGAGAGGTGAGAAGAATGACTAGTGGAAAAAGTGGTCCCTTCCAGTATTTAGGGTGTATCGTTGCTGTTTCTCTAACTTGGTCCTGACGAGGATGTGTCGGTTGTGGATGTGTTCATTTCTGGCCTCCGTGTTACAGTGAAGCGATGTGTGTGGGTGTGCTAAATCCTGAGCTGTTTGTGAGGGGGAAATATTTAAAAGCTTTGCATGAGAATTGGGACCCATAAACTTTAGGACTGGAGGAAGCATAGCCACTTGAGCGGGCCAGTATGAAGAGTTATTTGGTAGGGTGGAGGAAGAAATTTTAATAGATTTTTCCACTTAGTATGTCTTAAAACACACTGTCAAGGGTTTGTTTGGGTTTTTTTTTAAGAAGGGAGGTGCTTTAGTAGATGCTTTCATGGGTCTGCTTATACAACTTCAGTAATGGAAGTTGCAGACAACACTCCGCACCTGAAAGTTAGATCGTACGTTTTTCTCCCACCCTGATTTAAAACATAGTGAGATCTGTTGCCAAAGATAGTAAGAAAAAAATTCAAGAGTTAACTGGAGTAACTAAATGCTACATGTTTTATGGATAGCAGTCATTTCTGAAAATGAAACCAAAAATGAAAGTGAAAACACTTCAGCTGTATTTTTCTCTGTTTTGTTCTCACCTTTGTGGTAAGAAGAAAAGAAAAGATTTTTATGGAAGAAGAGATGAGAGGAAAAAAAGATTGTGGGGAAAACTGTTAATTAGCATTGTGAAAAATGCAAGTAATAGTCAAATCTTTCAAACCATGGAAAAAAGGAGTTTCTAAAAAGTTTCAGATCTTGACACGATATAGATTAAATCCTAATTCTGAAGTTTTTAAGAGTCAGCATTTTCATATGGAAAACCTCAGCCCTTCAGTGATGAATTCAGGCTGGGACTAGCCTTGTGCAAATTTGTGCAAATCAGAGCCTAAATCTTCCTAGGAGAATCATCTTTGGGAGCTCTATTTGAATCTTTTGGCTCAAAAGGCAAGGTGGCACCTCTTGTGGCATAAAGCCTCATCATGTAGTTATTTTTAATACCTTTAATCTTTTTTTTTTTTTTTTTAAACAACGAAGAGATACAGATTTATGAGGAGAGAAAACATTTAATTACTTAAAATAGAATAATGCCTAAGGTGACGTTAAGGCTAGTAGTTCAACTGCATGGCTAACCTACCCATGTGTAGCCCTTGCCAAGACCTATGCAACTTTTCCAACAATTTTGATAAGACAGCAAGGTAATGAAAAGAACACTAATTTTGCACTTTGCCAAACATTATTGTTATACAATATTGTACAGTATTTTTCCAGAATAATTTAAGTGGAACAGATCAGGATAGAGAAATGTGTATCATTATCATGCTTGTTTCAGATAAAGGAGATAACTAATGTTAACATCATCAAATTTAACCATGTCCTTTTGTTAGCAGCTGTAACAGCACTGTCTACAGTTATTTCCCTGCCCAATTTTAGCCCTTAAAAGTAAAAGGGCTGTTCCTAAAATATAGATGGAAGAACCTCTTTCCCTAATGGCTATAATTATTTTTAACATATATTTTTTTAGCTTCAGTGTATTTTTAGTAGATGTGAAGGTAACTTCCTGTTGATTTGAGCAATACTTTATTATTACTAATGCTGCTTACTAATTACAAACTCGTATTTTATTGGACAGTGTTGAATAGGCTAAACTTTAAAGGGAAGTAACACAAGGATACTAGCTTTATGTGCTTGTCAAGAATTAAGGGTGTTGTCACTTGTTTAATGAGTTTCAAAAAACATATAAAAATGCGACTAATTCAGGATGAGGCAGTAGAATCATAATAACGTAGTACAAGATAGTATTTAAATTAGGTCTGTGTTTCTTTCATTTTAAACTTGTAGCCTCAGATCCTGTGCTAGAGCAAGCAAAAGGAATTGCAGTCTGAAATTTTGCATACAAGGCTTCAAGAAGTATGTAAGAGCAATCTGAGATTTTTTTTTTTAACCTATATACTACATGTGGTGCTGAAGAGAGCTGTACCTGTAAAGAATTGGATGAAAATCCTTTTTTCCTTTACTTGCATAGTCAGTTTTCTTCTGCTGTAGGTGTAGATATTTCTGTCAGGGTATGGAGAGAAGTTTGTTTTAAAAATAGGAAATCATGACCATGAACAACAAAAAATGACAAGGGTTACAGAGGCAGGTGCAGTACCTGAGCCTATTTTTAATCCTTTTTGACTGAGTAGACGTTGATGGGAGGAGTCTCTTTAAGTTTCTTAGTTTTTGCAACCTTATACTTATGTTTTCACAATTATTTTTAGACTCATGTATGAACTTCCTTTTTTATTGCAATAGTCTAAGTATAGCCTTTTTTCTGAGTAATGCTGTTTTTATGCATTCTATGTTTCGTATTTGTATATGTGTTACTGCAGTTTTTACCACTATTCTGAATCAGTAGAAGGGTATTTTGGTCAGTTTGTAATACACTATTAGTTTTTAAATAAACTAGAGTTGATCACACTTAATTCGTGCTCTTGTCTGAAAATATGCCTTTTTTTTTTTTAAAGACTTAGTTTAGAAGGCTATAAAAGCGCTAAATCTTCAATAGAGTTGGTAGAGATTTATTTTCACCTTGCATCTATTTGAAACAAAAACATTGCTAAATAGTACTGCATTTTCTAGGCTTATTACAAAGAAAAATATATCCTCTACTGGAAAAAACACACAATCTTTCAATTTTAAAAAAATGTTAGGCTTTGTGAATATTCTTTTTCTTCTACCTGCAAAATTTCTATGTGAAGCACAGCAATAGAAGAATTCTGAAGACATTAATTGAGCAGAAACCTTGGCCAGCCCTCAGTATAGACATTATGTGGCCTCATAGCCCTTTTAGTGGTGAAGGTGATCTGAACTGCTTATGGAAATTATTATTTATAATCACGTGTAGTCATAATTGTTATTAGTACAAATTTACAAGTAGAATAAAGACAAAATACACATTACACTGCACTCAGTCTGTGTAAATTTAAGGTTGTTTGATATCACATGCTTTAGTCTTTTAGAACATCAATTAGCATAGTGATAATCTGTAGGTTTTCTGTATTTATGCATTTTTTATGTTATCCACAGTCTGGTAACTAGTTCCAAACTGTTTCTGTGTTATTAAATAGATACAAAGATGCCAAAGATATGTGAATTTAAAAACTAACATGTATTGCATTTGGAAGACAAACTTAACCCACATACTTAGTATTTTCATTTGATAGATGCTTTTCAGGTCACAAAATTATTAATTACATGCATTTGTTCTGAAGTAGTCTCAAACTGTTAATATAAAGTGAAATGTTGCATTATGCCTATTCTCACAGGATTGCGGATAGCATAAGACTGTAGAAGTAATGAGTTTTGAAACAGTAGAGAAAATCTGCAGATTTGTGTATATTCAATATATGTTACTGTACATAAGAGGTTGGGATTTAATTGTTTTCCGTGTTTTACAGTTATGTGATTTATTATAAGGCATTTAGATGCATAGGCATGTGTCTCCATTTTTGGCAATGCATGCATGGTAAGAACACTGAATATAATTTAATAAAATTGTAATCTCTGAAGGAGCACAAAGTGGAGTAATAGGAATTATATAAATTTAACCTTATCTTCACAGTGGCATAACTGGCATAGTCGATTGGAAGTTAACACCTACTTGGTATGGGGTTTGTTTCTAGAGTACTTTCCTAGCATTGAACATTTTTTGCATCTTCACCTGAGTTTGCACGCATCGGAGTATTTGACTAGCAGAACCAAACCTCATGTATCACATGTCTACACAGTTTGAGTCAGAGTTCAAAATCGGAAGTATAACTTCTTGAAAATCCACTGTAATTGGCTAAATAAGCATTGTGAAGCTTGCTTAGCTAGCAGCTACATTTGCACGTTTTTCCTATTGTTTTCTTTGTTCTGGCATTGTGTGTTACAGACTTATTGTGGGGTTTTTCTTCTCCTAATCTCATATTTAAGATGAAACAAAGGCAGAATAATTTCAATGGGACAAATTCTGTCCTCTCCTGCTGGTTTAGGAGCAAACTACTTTGAATGGGATTATAAAGATAAGAAATTCTGGGATTGGGACCTTGCGGTGTTGGACAGCGAGAGGAAGAGACACATATCTTTGGTGTCATCGCTATTTACTAGAGGGCTTATTGTGTGGTGTTTGATTTTCAGTATCTGGAGGAACTTGTTCATGCCGAGTTTTGATAATTGGCGTTCAGTCTATGCATATTTTAGTTGTATGTTCTTTCAGAGGAGAAGAAGAATAGAATGACTTTAATTCCAGAGAGGTCACAGAGGTTTTTGAAGGATATTTTGAATTTAAGCTCAGAATAAAGAAATGATAGAAGTGGTGTAGGTTAATTAAACAATAAATTTTACACATATTCACGCGAGTTTATAAAGCATATTCTGACAAGCAAACTATTATGCTATTTGTTGTTGAAATGATCGAGAAGTTAGAGATTGTCTTGTGTAGTTGCTTGTATAGTAACAGACTAGATTTTATAGGTGTTAATCAGGAAGAGCTATGCTGGTGGTTAAATTTTAAGGGATTTATTGTAACAATTGCTCTCTGTTCACCTGACTTAAAACTCCTTCTGCAGTAAGGTTGTTTGACAGTAAGAAGATATTCCTCCTGACGCTCTCTCATTTTCCATTCTTTTCTTGTGCTATGATGATATACTACCCTGGTAGTTGTCCCAGTATGAACATTTATGAGGTTGCAGTGCGAGCTCCATCGTACACCTAATCCAACCAACCAAAAAAGAAATTAAAAAAAAAATTTAAAATGTTAAACTAGGTCAGTTCCAGGCTTGCAATATGGCCCCACAGGTGGTTGTGCTAAGGAGCTAGGGGCAAGCTGTGCTGATTGTGCACAATTATACTATATTTGGTATTGCTGCACTATACCTTATATCATGAAACCAAAATCTTACTAAAATATGACTCTAGATGGTATTTCAAACAGTATTCCTGCATATTAGAGAAATGCTACTTGAAGCCTCAAAACAGACTTATACTGCATAATTTTACTTAGAGAAAATACATTAATAAATTTAATGGAATAATTGGCATGGGAAGAAAGTTTTCAGGGCCCTGGTGTTGGCCTGAATGTATTTTTCTTAAAAAACTATTTATTTTAAAATTATTTATATCATTTTGTTGAATTTCAGGTTCACAGAACAATGACACTAAAAGACAGTTTCTTCTAGAACGGCTACTGGATGCAGTTAAACAGGTGAGAAATCCGATGCATATTTCTACAGTATAGTTACACTGAGTTGTCAGTACTGGCAGGAACTGTCTTTGCCCTTTTTTCTCCTCTTTAGCAGACAGAAGAAATCTTGTCTTTCACATAGTACTACTGAGTCTTTGAGTCTGCTACCAAACAACTATTATGCAGTATTTGTTTAAAATTCTTGTTCTTGACAGATTTGTAACATTTATATATATTATAAGTAGATATAATAATATAGAATATATATTATAAATATATATATTTGTAATACTTAGATGACTGAACTAAATTGTAGTGTACTGCAAAGGCTAAATTGATTAGCATTTTACAGTAGCAGCTTTTTTTCTTTGCGCTAGGATTTAAGTGGATGGTTAAAATACAAGTAAAGGTGGGATTTATTTATGTATGTATGTATCTTGCATCAACATGAAGTTCAGCAAGTAGAATTTGGTAGACTGGATTCAATTTAGGAGAGCTTGGGAGGCAAAAGAATGCCTCAAAAGTAAGCCAATGATATGTTTTATAAAGAATGATTCTTCTGTAATTGTAGCATTGAGCTGAATAGGAGCAGTGTTTGGTTTTGTGGGTGTACGTTTAAAACTCAAAAGTAGCAATTTTTACTCAATTTTAAATTTATTGAAGGACCTGCAGGTGTGTTGTTCTGGCTAGCAGAATATATTTGAACTGCAAGAGTAGCCCGTTAGTGGAACATGGTGCTGTAAAGTACTTTTTGGTTGCAGGCTGTATTTGCCAATGCTTTATTTTGTACTGCTTCCTTTTTTGTTATGACTTTGTTTCTTATATGGAAATATTTCAGAATATTGAGTTTGTTACTGTAACAAAAGTTTCTTAAAATCTGTTTATTGCAGTGTCAAATACGGTTTGGAGGAAGAAAAGAAATTGCTTCAGACTCTGATAGCAGGTAAAATAGTCTTAAGAAACTTTTAACATGCTTGGATTATGTATCATAATGACATAAAACATATGGCACTTGACATGCTCAAAAAAAATCTCAGTTCCTTTTGTTTACACAAACTGACATGGGACTGAATTTTTTCATCTTGTAACAGATTTGACAGCTTAACAAACAGTGTTCTTCTGTATGAAGTTATAAGTGTTTAAGTGGCTGCAGTGTTCATGACAAAGCATTGAATTCTGAGGTCTGAACATGAGATTGGGAGAATTTATCTTCCCTAAAACCTCTTTTAAAATGAATGCATATTTATTATCAATACACCTGTGTTTTGTGAAGCTTGATGCTTAAGTGTCAAGTGTTTAACACATAGTCATTAAGAAAATTTTAATTCTTTTTTTTTTCTTATTCCTGACATGTTTTGAACCTGTTTTTCTTCTTTATCTGTATGAGAAGTTGTTCCTTTTTATTAATGTAAGTCAAAAAATGTCATTTAATTCCTATTAGTTGCATTTGCGGACAGAAATTGCAGTGCATTTTGTATCCTAATGAGTCTTTCTCAGAACCTGTCCTATCGAAGAATCTTGGATAAATAAAACACCAGGATTAAATGCAGTTTTTTGTTGTCCTTTTTCTTATGTCTTTGAAGTTTGACTCTGCCTTTTGGGAAGAAGTTAGTTATCTGTTGACCATTTATAAATGACACATAAAATTCTCTCCAATCCCCTCCCAATTCAGTCTTTAATAACACGTCTAAGAGTGTGATTTCATGACTTCTGGAAAGTCAACATTACAATTCATTGCTACTGAAGGGCTGGGGAGGGTTTATGTATCTCCTCAAGGTCCCTGACTTCAGTACTACTCCCTTCCACCACCTTTTTAAGCAATGCCTGGTGATCATCCAGTCCCCTCTGAATTAACTTAATAAAAGAAGAAATAATGCAAAAGGATAACTTTCTGCCATTTTAGTGAGTTAAAGCAGTAAAACATCTGGTGAATGCTCGAGTTGCTGCAAAGGGGGAAAGATCACCCAGCTAGAAGCAATGGGGGAAGTGCAGAAGAGGAGGAAGAAGCAACAAGGGATGAGAGGGCAAACCCATCTCCTTTCAGGAGCAGCTTGTAATACAGCTCCTGTGCATTACCTGTCTGTGAAACTCCAGGCTAATGCTGCTCCATGGCAGCTTAAGCCTGCCTGACTTTTGGCTACTACTGTCATCCTGTTCTGCCCTTGGCTGTTTCAGGCTACAGTGTTTGGGGGAAACAGACTTAGAGAAATAGTGTTCTATTGAACTAGCATAGTGGAAACAGTTCAGTACAGGGTCTGTTCAGCAAAGGGTTTGTTGGACAGAAGCTGGTGTGAGGGAGGAAGGAAGGTGCAGATGGGATAAAGGGATGATGGGGCTGAAGCATCTAGCAGCTGGACTGGCTGTGCAGCTATAGCTGTTGGCACAGAAGCATCAACTAGAGAGAGTTATTTAATCTTTACTGGTTAGTTTATGTGAGACAACGTATTGACGATGTTTGCCTTTGTAGTACATTGTGTAAACTCGGCTAGAAGGAAGTACCTCCTATGTAGAGCAAATTTTCTGGATCTAAATCTTCTGCTTTGTTGCTCAGTTTCCTTGAACAACTGCTTTGCTGCAGTTGTTTAATAATTTGAATGATGGTCTGTAATATTTATCTTCTGATAAACAGTGAGAGTTAGGATTCCAAAGATACAATGTTGGCCAATTTCTATTTATACATATTTTCCTTATAATTCAGTAGACATGCTGAATAATGGATTATAGCTAGGCAATTTCAGGATTAAAAACGAAGTGGAAATTACACTAATATTTTTTTTTTTTCCTAAATTCCATGATGTTTGAGGTTGTTACTGTGCTAAATATTGTGAGATAATTTTGAAAATGAGGATAATCTGAAAATTTAGATCAAAATCCCGTAAAATCCATTATTCTCCAAGTTTTGTTCTCCCAGTGTTTTTTTATCTTTGAGATTATAATTGTACAATTATAATTATAATTGTACTATGTCTATGTACACTAGACTTCTCCATGTTTTTCTGTATTTGTTTATTTAACATACGCTCGTGATGCTATCTAGTAATTACACTACATATATATTGGGCATTGTAGAACACCTGATTTTTTTTTTTTATTTTATTTTGTTTTACTAGTGGCTAAATTTTCCTGTAAAATGCTGCACGGTTTTCTTGCTTTGATTCTCAGTGCACATGGATTTTTAATAATATGAGCTCTTTCACAGAACCTAGTTTCTGTTCCGCTTTTTCTGAATTGAAAAAGTCAAGTAGATTTTTTGTTTTGTTTTTTTTTTTTGAGGGGGCGGTGGTCATGTATCTGCTGGAGTTTCCATTTTTAACAGCAGCAGTCTTTTTGGCAAAAATTAATCACAACTGCTCCACAATCATCTTGTGTATTGTTTGAATTAAATTCTGCTTTATTAGTAAAGTTTTCCTAACAAAGTGAAGTTTTCCTAACATAGATGTACTGGGAAGCATTACGTGGTAAAAGCTCTTCCGTCCAGGGCAATTATGCTAAATGTATCTCTTTTTCTGTCAGTGCTCCTCCTGAGATCTTGTGCTTTTTTTGTGACGCTGAATAGAACTCTGTACTTCTGGAATGCCGGGGCAGAGTCCTGAGCCACTTTGTCAACTGTTTCTATTTATTAGCTTGAACTTGGTTAAAGTATCTGTCCTTCCTTTTAGTAATCAGCTTTGGCAGCCAGGTGACAACTTTCTCAGAGCTTAAGTTTTAAGTATTGTTTATTTAATGACAAAAATAAAACTTAGAGAAAATAAGATTTCAAGCAAACAGATTGCATTCGTGTTTGTTATGCCTTAAGCCTTACTATTCCCTGTAGGTTATAATAATATTCCTTTCTTTGGCAGGCTGAATTTTAAAACTTTGCTGGTTTTACAATGTTTCTCCCTGTGTGAAAATTGATTTATTAACTGGGTTATGTTTTTTAAAAAATCAGGAAATAACGTGACTAACAACCACTATAGCAGATAAAAATGATTTCTCAAACTGCCAATTTTTCTGAATGTAATTTGTGCCCCAGCTTTGGATAGTCATGATGAGACTGTGGGCATAAGTAGATTGTACTGTTTGCAAATAATGAGATTAGTGCATACAAGGGTCTTTCACTACATATGAGATCATGGTTCACCTTTACATTCTTTATTCAGAGATTTGGAATAAACCTGCTCTATAGAAACATAGTTGATAATTCTTTTCACATGATTTCTTTAAAAATTCTGTTGCAGAGTCACTTGTTTGTGTGCTCAGTTTGAAGCTGTGTTACAGCATGGTCTGAGGAGGAGCCGAGGATTAGCATTAACAGCAGCAGCGATCAAACAGGCAGCAGGTTTCTCCAGTAAAACTGAAACAGGTAATTCGTTAATCGTAACTATTCTATTTTAAACAGTTGATAAGTGCAAGCAAGTGATATAATTTCTAATGGAAGTTTTAAAGTTTTAAGCAATGCACCAAACCGTAGACTGTTGGTAGCATACTTAATACTTGGACTCTCATTAAGCAGTGAAAATGGTTATTGCTTTCTTAATCTAGTTTAACTTTCATACCCAGTTTCTCTAGAAATTTTGGTGTTTGGAAATCTGCACTTCCTACAGTTTCATCATGAATAGTATCATTGGCAAATTTCTTTTGAATTCTGGAAGGGATAAACATTGTGTAATTGTGCTGTTTTTACTACGACATTTTCATTCTTAACCTTGTCGTACTCGGTTCTTTAACTGCCATAATCAGGTATGTTTAACTTCTAAGTACTGATGTAATTTTAAAAACAAAACTTACATTACCTATATTGGTTGGGTTGTTTTTTATTACTTTTTCCACATTTAAAGAAAAGATTCCTTTATTGTTGTTGCCTTCTCTTCACCTTGTTTCCCTTGTTTTTTTATCAAAAGTATATGAAGGTGTTTTCATCAGTTTCATTGTGAAGTTTGACATACAGTATCTTTTTTCTTGAACAGAGTACACATAAAGAAGTTTCTTTTTGGCTTTTGAAACTCTCTCAAGTGTAACATGTAACACAGAGGGGTTTTGGGTTTTGCTTTTTTTTAAATATATTTAGTAATACTCGAATTGTTAGTACTTTTTCATCTCCAGCCATAACTTCCAGTTGCATCAGACAATTGCATATAATGGATATTACATTAACACAAAATGTGTAGTTTGATATAACAGTGTTTTTAAATTGCTGTAACAACAGACTTGCTTCCTGTGGATGACAGGATGAAATGTTGGGTCTGTGTGCTGACTTCCCTGCTAATGGGTTAAAGCCTCCAGACTTAGCTTTTTTGGGGGGCTAAAATAGCTATGCTTTTAGAGAAGTTGGTGAGTTTCCCATGTTTGCCTCTTTTACTTAGTAATGGGCAAGACTCGCCACTTTGCGGACTCTAAATGAACAAGTAAGAAAAATCCAGCTGTTCATACAATCTTTACGGATTTTTTGACTCTTCTGTATGCTTTTTTCTCCTTTGTGTGTGTTTGTAATTGGGGATTAGATACTCTGTGGTCTCTTTCAGCCTCTGGGTAGTTTCCATCCCTTTAATGGGTAGTGATTTGGTTATCTGCTTTTTATCCCCCCAGCTTGCAATTGAGAGTCTTATGCTTTGGTGCAAAGACTGTTCTCCCCTGCTATGCTCTCTCTGATTTATGCAAATAGTGTGTCTTTAAATTTTAAGACATTACGTATAATTCTTATGATTTCTCTCTTGTCTGTTAGTAACATCACGGGTGTATGAGATTTTTGGTCCTGTCTTTTAGTGGTCCAATGTACAAAGGTGCGTCTCTGATACTTGGGAACTTAGTAACATTTAGCTGTATGTTCATGTATATGTGTGTCTTATTTGGGGGCTTGTCAGTAGATGATGTAGAGAGGAGAAAGTCGGGAAAGTTATCTATGGTTGGGGAACGGAAGAAGGAAGAAAACATAATTTTTACTCCTTAAGGAGCTTAAGCAATATATGGAAGTTCAAGAACAAAAACGTGACTGCTTTGCCGCAAATTGAATGCTGTACAATGACTAACAAGAGAAGCTTTTTTTTTTTTAATAGAAATTACTGGATTCCATTGCATTTATCTTTGTGAATTACAGTGTTGTTTTTTTTCCTTTTTTCTGAAAGCAGTTGCAAAGTACTTCTATATTTTTATCACTTTATCAGGCAAATAAGTCTGGTATGATTTATATTCCGTTCTGTCTAACATAATCACAGGTGTCATTTTTTTCTTTAACATAGTGGAATACTGCTGTTTAGGTTATACATTCAGGCTTTGACAATTGAAAAATAAAATTGTTCAGCAGTGGTTTTTATTTGAAATTTACAGATACTTCATCACAAACTGTACTTTCAAATGGCTGTAAACAATGTAGCATCACTTTGCATCTAGGAGCTTCAGTGTTTTACTTTGTTTTTCTTAAATGAAAATAAAAGTTTTAAATAAAAACTCCAGTAGTGGTTCTTTGGAACTATGACTTAAAAATGCTATTTAAAATATTTACATTTTTTTAATATATATTGAAGTAAACAAATTCCTAACATCAGTTATGTGATTTGGTATCAATTGATGGCATGGTCATTACAGGTGTAAGCTGCTCCTTTAATTTTATATTAGGCAATCTAAACAAAACCAGCAAACAATAAAACTGTATTTTATCTTTAGTTTGTAACAATATGGGGGCCTCTTCATTTAACTCCGGTTCAGGTTATGTGAGAATACTGATGCAGTATTCACTGCAAATTATTAGGACAATGTTGTTTAAAGATTCTAAATAGATCAACTCTTCCATTGCCTCTGGCTGCTCTTTCTACTGTTGTATTAGAGGTTCCAGACTTGCTGAAATCTTTCTGTCAGTAATAGCAGTAATAGCTCATAGCAGTGTTTTTTCTGCACTCAATCATAGGCTAATTCAAGTTGGAAGGGTTCTCAGGAGGTCTGCAGTCCTACAAAGATCATCTGTGAGGTTGAACGAGGTTGCTCAGGGCTTTATCCATTTGGATCTTGAAAACCTCCACAGGCTGCACAACCTCTTTGGTCAACCATGTTCCAATATTTGACTGTCCTCATGATGAAAGAGTTTTTCCGTATATATAGTCTGAGCCTCTCTTGTTTTAACTTATGCCTGTTGTCTGCTGTGCTCCTGCTATATGCTGATGTGAAGAGCCTAAATCAGTCGTCTTGATGACTTCCTTGTAGGTACTGGTGGGCTGCTATTAGGAGTCTGTCCTTCCCCTAAACCTTCTCTTCTCCATGCTGAAGCAAAATTTTGTCTTTGTTGCTTTTTTTTTTTTTTTAGTAGTTCTGGTGCTGCATGTTGCTATAGATTAATGTATATGCTTTGATGCTGTAACTGTAGGATAGTATTATCCGTTTACAGACAAGTAAACTGTGGCAGAATTACAGATGTGGCTTGTTTGCAGCCTCATGGCACATCAATACCAAAAATGGGAATGTATTTTGAAATTGTTGCTAAGTCACAATATGTTTATAGTTTTACTACTTTGCATATCATAGGTTGCTTATAAATAGTAGGACATTGTAGAGTAATGCTGAGGGCTAATATGGTAAAATTATTAGTTGCTGTGGTTCGAAATGAAAATGATAGACTAAGGCTTATGGAATATAAACTTAATTTAATGATACTCTCAATTAAAAGCAAAAAAACTAGTATTTCCAACTATAGCAAAGAATGTCCTACTATGAGACACTCGTGACAAATATGAAACTGTTCTTTAATTACTTGACAGAACAGACACTGAAATGCACAATGGCTGCAGTGTAAATTGTTTTCTTTACTTTTTTTTTTTGCATAAGAAGGCACTGAACCTGACTTCAGACTGATCTCTATGCTCTCAGCTTGAGACATGACTGCTCTTTGGTGCTGATTAATGATTGGTGGTATTGCAGTTATTGGAACTGTGATATTATTCAAATTAAATAAACTGTTTTCACAATATTTGGGTAAATTGCATAACATCAGTGTCTTCTCTGCCTACGGTACAATTGTACAAATTGTATTTTACTGAAATGAAAATGATCTTACCTTTGAATAACAAGTATTGGATTATTTGCTATGAAAAATAATATCAACAGTTTGGACTTGGATTTTCATTTAATGCTACTCTCAAGAGAACTTAGTCATTTGAAACTGCCACTTACATTACTATTTTTATAAAGTATGTAATGGAGGGACTTAGAGAGTCGAATGCTCTTACTTTATTTCTATTGTATAGATTTTGATTAAAAACTGATGATAATCCAAATTTTGAAGCTTTTCAAAATCCTTGATATCTGTAAATAATTAGAATGCCAAGAAACATTGAGTTTCATTCTCAGCACAAGGGGAAATCTGCTTATTTTCTCTATTCCTGTAATATTTTCAATTCCTACTTTAGTATTGTTTTGAGCTTTAGGAAAATGGAAAAATGAATTTTATTGGTCACAAGAAACAATGAAATAATTAAATCACTGTTGTCTTGATACAAATCTGGCATTTTAAGGAATGCTTTTTTTAACATATACATGCGCTCTATTTTTTAAATGAAGATCAAATAAGTTGAAGCCAAAGGAGTAGGACATATGAATGCTCTTGTATGTTCAGTGGACCTCCTTATTGTTTGCATGTTAATGTGCCTATTAGGTCCTAGTCCAGCAAAGTATACCTTTAGTTTTGCATCCTACATTGTCAGTTCAATGGTTCCTGTGTTTTGCTCATTTTTCTGATTTAGAAGAGCTCTGGGTTATTCTTGCATAGCTGTCAGACCTATTTGACAAAACTTCTAGTAATGAGTCTAACCTGCTTGTTATGTGTTTAGGTTTCTAAAATTATATTATAAACTTTGCTAATCTAATGCTGTATTTGGCTTTCAGCAGAGGTTAATAAAAAACACCATGCCCTCAAATGAGCATAATTCACCAAAAGAAGTCATAAGCTGTAGTGAAAACCTATTCAAAATCTCACTGCATGCTCTTTATTTAGCAGAGAGAAAGAGAAGCGTCATGGATGGCTTTTTCTTAAAATTCTTACTACATTTAAAAAGATCTAGAAAAGTGATAAGCAAGGAGTGGCAGGATCAATCTGTTTTCTCTCTCATGTGATTTTTTTTTTCTGCGTCTTTGAGGAAACTTTTTACCCGTCTTTAAACATCTGCTTTATGCTGCCTACATGATCAAAAGCCAGCATAATATTTGAGGTGATAGTGCACCATTCACTTACACAATAGAATTATTTTCCCTATTTTGTTAACTGAAAACAAATATTGAGCAAAGGCATTCATTAAACTGTCAAAAGGAGTACCTGAATGTCTTCCTTGAGAGATTGATGTGTGTTAAATTTTTTTTTGTAATGCTTGTGTTTCTCAGATTTTTTTTCGCTTAAAAATATCCTATTTGCCTTAAATTCAGTCTCTTAATATGTTACTAACTTTATAGATTAACAGCTTTCAAAGTTCTAGTTATTCAAGCAATTCTATTTATAACAAATCAAAGCCACATGAACATTATTGTTAATGTTATATTTTAAGATACTTTCAAGCAGTATGTATTTGATGCAACATTAATGACTAATGATTGCCAAACTATACCATATAGTAATGATTCAAGTCTTACAGATGAATTATCTGATGTTTGGTTGTTCTTTTCACCCTGAGAAAACGGTAAGAGGTGAATTGTGATAAATATGTCCTTAAAATATGTTCTTATTCAGTTGAGAAACAGGAATATGTAAAATACTAGGTGTTTTATTGTGCTTTTACAATTACTGGTGTAGATTTCTGTAACCTCTAATTGAGAAGTTTGAGGTAACTACAAAAAACCTTTTTCTCAATATTTGGGGACAGAGCAAGGAAAGTATTTTAGTGGAAAGGGGTATTGTTGCCTTTTAAATGTAACTTTTGTTTTTTAAAGTAACATGAATTTGTCACTTGCACGTCTGCAAATTCTGGAGCTACCCATTCCTTTGGACCTAGCTTCTAATATTTCACAGTCAGCAGTAAGATAGAGTTCTAAAGAGTTTTTTTCCTTTGCATAATATATTCCCAGCTGAACATGTGAAGCTGTTCTATGGATGAAATACTAGCTTAAATGTGCTTTTAAATGTGAATTCGATTAAAAAATGTAAGATAGAATCCTTTAATGTGTGTGTGTGGCTTTTTCAATGAAGTGAAAAGTTCTAAGTGCTTAAATAGGCCAAGTTCTGTAGAAATAAATAACCTATTTAACTGGAGAGTTATACGAAGATGGTAAATGATTCACCTTTGTTCAAAGTTATATACTATTACTTGTTTTATAAAAATTGCATGTAAATGCATTCAGATATGAGCTTAGCATTTTTTGGGTGGGTTTTTAATTTTTTTTATTTTTTTTTTTTCTTTTATTCCAGAGCCAGTGTTTTGGTACTATGTGAAAGAAGTTCTGAATAAACATGAACTGCAGCGCTTTTACTCTCTGAAAACAATTACTACAGATATTGGTAGAGGTCGGGCTTGGTTGCGCTGTGCATTAAATGAACATTCCCTGGAAAGATATGTTCATATGCTGCTTGCAGATAAGAATCGACTCAGGTACTGTATTTGATATCTTTGTAATGCAGGAAATGTATTGACAAATGAAATACTGAGATTAAAAAAACCAACCAACTAACTAAAAAACACAGCTGTAATAATACACCATATTAGTAGCTATGCTAGTGAAGCCACTTAACCTCATACTTTTGTTTTGTTCATTTTTTAAATTTTGGCAGCCATTAAGATAGTGGCTTGTGCCTGTATCAACATGTGACGTGAAACTGGCTTCATTCTAGCACGTGAGAATATATGCTTCTACCATCATCTTCATCTCCATCCTCTTTCCTAACTCCCTTCCCTATTCTTTCAACAGTTTTCCTCTCTGAGACCTTGACACCATGCTTTGAGGTGTTCCTCTCATTGCATTAAAATAGTACATCATTGCAGCCTTGATCTTATCAATTAATCAGTGGTAATTGCCTGTTACCTTTTGGAGATGCTCATCCTGTAATTGAAAAGCTCCAGCAGCCTAGTAATACGTAGCTACTACCGCAGATCACTTGGAGGTGGTTTTGTACCAGTTTGTGAACCTTCTTGTTACAGAGTTACTGAGGATAACTTACTATGCGTTGTGAAATCCTAAGGTACTTTGGATGTGCAAAATGCACTTAAGTTCATACTTAACTGAGTCCTACCTTTTTCCTCATCCATCTTCACTCCTTTTCTTTTTGAAAATTCGGGGTATTTTCCTTTTTTATCAATAACTGTTAAGCTTGATGAAGTCCAGTGGATTCAGCAGAAAGGCATTCTTTCCATTTGCATCAGTTAATGCATGTACTGGATAAGATTATTGCCAGAACTGAGCTCGTTAGTACCTCCTTTTCATTTTTAATCTGTTGCAGTCCTTATAGCTTTCTTGCAAGACAGATTTTGATATGAAATCAAGTAAAGATGAATGACACAACAAAGGAAAAAAAATCTGAACACTGTTGTGAGGAAATTAGTGACTTGGATTGCTGTGTCACTAATTACTCTCATGCTTGTAGCAATACTTGCGCAGTATCAGGATTTTCAGCATTCTCTGCATTGTACATGAAATATTATTTCTAAAAAGGCTTATTCGAGAATATTTAAGATTTAAATGTTATCCAAATTCAAAGGGGGTTTATGGAATCAGTTTACATCCCCAATTCTTATCTGTTTTGGAGACTTTTAAATGAATCTGTCAAAATTGTTTAATATAGGTTGAGGGTTTTCTTGCTATCTGGTTTTATGTTTAGTTAACTGAATGCCAATAATAAAAATAGAGCATCCTGCTGCTAAAAAGAACCAGGTTTAGACAACTAAATTCATGTGTTCACAGTGAAATTCATGTTAACTTTTTTTTCTTACATCCAAATTCCTGGTTGACTCTAACTATTTAGGGTAACTGATGTGGTTTTGGATATTGGAACAGGTCACTGAATCATAGAATAAAAGAATGGCTTGGGTTAGAAGGGACCTTTAAAGATCGTCTAGTCCAACTCCCCTGCTGTGGGCAGGTACATCTTTCCCTAGATCAGGTTGCTCAAGATGAAGTGGATCTTTTTGTTTGTTTTCATGCATTCTAATATTTTATAAAATGGCTTGGTAATTATGGTCAACCATAGTTATTTAAAAACTTATATATGCAGTATAGCAATGGTGGCTGCTGATGTAGTATGAACCTCCTTGCCCTGAGTGGCTTTTTTCCCATTAAAAAAATGCAGAGCTAAAACTGAAAGTAAAATACTATTTAGCATGTCTTTGATAACTGTTCAGACAGTTCTACATATTCCAGGGCTTCAGGGAGTTACTGTGACTTTGATCCATTGGTGTACTCATACTTCTTTTTCAGAGTTTTTATGTCTTTTAAAGTGGAATATATGTTAATATAGGACTGCATATTCTTTTTTTTTCTTTTTTTTTTTTCCCTTTCAAATTATAGTGTCTTCTATGAAGACTGGTCTTTTATGATGGATGAAGAACGTTCTAGTATGATCCCTACGATGGCAGCTGGTAAGACTTTCTCTTAAATGCTACTGTTCTTGGAAAACTATTTCATTTGGGGATGTTGTATCTGTTTCTGATAGTGAGGAGCTTCTCTAACATACTCTTCGCTTATGTGGAGAATGCGTGTCAGATACACATTCAGGGTGGATAGTCAAGGTATTATGCCAATTTATACTATGAATTGATGAACTGTTAAAACACTGGATCTGGCCTTCCTAACAGTTCAAAAGTCCTTCACATAAATTTTCTAACTCTTCATTAGTCAAGGCTAACTTTTTTTTAAAAGCTAGTGCAATTTAGAGAAAACAAAATGGGTTATTCCTGACTAGAAAAGAGCAATGATAGACTTTTATAGTCAGACCCAAATTATAGGTAAATACATGGGAGGAGAGTAAGAGTAAGGAATGATAACAGATAATTTACTTTTCTAGAGTTTGACCACAGAAGTGATGTATTATTACCTTTTACACCCCTTTTCTCAGATACATGGTCACATGCTTCGTTCTGCAAGATAAAAACTCACAGGAATTTTTGTTAATAGAATATAGGAACCAACAAATATTAAAGTTGCAGTGAAATGGGTTTAAATAAAAGGTTATAACTAAATAATTCACAGTACTTGCTGCTTATTTAATGCACAGCTGAACAGCCATCAAGATAAATTCAGAACTGATTGCATCAGTTTGAATATTGTCTAAAAAAGAATGAATGGTACATGAAAGAATAAGAATTCATGCATGGAGAACTGTGAGAAATTTTTTTGGAAAAGTTTTACGTGTCATAGCTTTATTAATCCTTAGGTTCTATCTTCATAACTTTTGTATGAAGTACATACCGGTTTTTGGTCTTTTTTTCCTCTTTCTTTTATCTGAAGGTCTGAACTCCATTCTTTTTGCAATCAACATTGATAATAAGGATTTAAATGGGCAGAGCAAATGCACACCCACCGTGTCTGATTTGTTAAAGGAATCGACACAAAATGTAACCTCATTATTGAAAGAATCCACTCAAGGTGTTAGCAGCCTTCTTAGAGAGATAACTGCATCATCTGCTGTCTCGATTCTAATAAAACCTGATCAAGACACTGACCCACTTCCTGTTCTCTCAAAGAACGTAAATGCTGGTAAGCGTTTTTGCAATGTTAATGTCATTCAGAAACTTATAAAATATGCGAGTGTGTTTAAATAATTTTTTCAATTAAATTTGATGCACTATTATGGAACAAAAACCTTAAAAATAAGTCCACTACACGTACAAACTAGTTGAGAGTGAAATAAAAAGTATGACATTTTTTAGAAATACTGGTGTGAATACTGGATGATAAATGTGTATTTTAGCTTTCTTGTATCACGGTGAGAGGGAAGTTAAACTATCTTATTGGTAAAGTGCTTTGCTTGCAACCTGAATTTCAATTTCTTATTCATAAGATTGCCTTGCAGTTTCTGATGTAATGATTTTTCTTTTCTAATGTGTTTTCTTTTGGCACTTTATCAGTCAGAAATACACTGCCATATATCTGTTGTCATATATCAGATAAAAATCTTAGCTTGTAATCTCCTTCAAGCAGCGCCCATGTTTACAGTCTGAATTCCTATATGAAGTAGGTAATTACCACACATGAAAATTTACTCATACGCTCTTTTTACCTTTAAATGTGTTAGTGTTGCAACCAGTTTGTAGGACGTTAGTTACTAACAAAGACCCAAAGTCTTAATCTCTTTATAATTTGAAATTAATCAAGCAAAATGTGGTATTCATTATACATTTTCAGTTCCAAAAATAGCAAAGGAATATTCTACCATCTTTATTTCCAGAAGTTGAGGTGAAAGAATGTTTTGCTTTGTAAAGGTACAAAACTGCAGGAAGATTCTGGGATTTATGTGTTTTTCAATTAAGAAACAAGGTTTGAGCTTAGGCTTTAGATTGTTTTGGTTATGAGAAAAAGGAAAAACAAACATGTGGATGCTATCTAGTAGGAATAGAAATTGAGATAAAATCTATTTTTTATTGCCATTTAAAATAGACTTTGTCTCAAAACACGGTTTTCAAAACAGACTGGTGGTAAAGCTTTTGTTGTTTAGCACTTTAAATGATATTAAAATAGTAGGTGCTACTTGACTTGGAATAACTTTGTTAGTATGGAATAGGCTTGCAAGATTAAATAAGAGAATAACTGACCATATACTGCACATGATTCTACAACATAATGTACATTATGTGTACAGCACATGTGTATAGAGTACATGTAATGTACAACTTAAAATAAAATGTCACTAAAAAAAATGGGTTTGTTCAAATGCCATTATATGTTGAATGTTAGAGCAAGTCAGATGTTTTCATTAAAGTCTATGTTCTTTGCTGGAATTCTGTTTGCATCCAGAATGGGTTTTAACATCCCCTTACTCTTAAAAGTATGTTAATGTGTTTTATGGATATATAACAGCTGGACTTGAATTAAACAAAACTTAGTCCCAATGTGGTTTGTCTTGATGAGTAAATTTCTGATACTTAGACTGCTTCAACTTTTCAAGATCATTTAGCCTCATGTGCACATCGGAATCAGTGAGAATAACTAATAATTTAAAAATAAGTGCTGTCACTGCATAGATGTGATGTAATCAGAGAGGATTTCAGTGTATTTCTAGTCCAAGAGCTAATTAGCTGAGGGAGTTTAATTTCTTTTAAATTAAACTTTTCCAAGTTTAATTTCTTTTTCTGAAAACTGACTGCTCAATTTCCAGAATATAGACAAAACTAACTTTATTTGATTGCAAGTTGTGGATTTTGTGTGTGTTGTGAGTTTGTTCTTTTTAATTTTTTCTCCCCAGAAGTGTTTCATGTTTTCTCTGTTGTACAGACATACTCTGCAATATACACTAGCCATATTCCATAGGAGAAAGTGACGGGAAGGCTAACTTTTTATCTTAAATTTCATGTTATAAGTTTTTTGAACTTTTTTTTTTCCAGTTCCAATTGAATACTGTTATGAATGCACCTCCAAAATATCTTCTAAAATCTGAATCATGTAAGGCATATAAAATAAAGATGGTAGTTAAAGATTTAAAAGCTCATGTGTATGGGAAGATAATGAAATGCCTTGTAGATCTAAATGGTTTTTTCTTTACTAAACTCATTTAGTACATGAGGTCTTTTTAAGAAAAAAGCAAGTGTATTACATTGTTTCTCTTTTCTAAACTATGTAAACCTTTATGTTGCCACTAGATTTGAAATATAAAAAAGATCGAAAAAAGAAGAAGAGAGTGACAAATATTATCTCATTTGATGAAGAGGAAGATGAGCAAAATTTGGGGGATGCCATGAAGACTCTGATTGCAGGAGAAAGTTCAGAAGAGAGTGTAGACAGATCTTCAGTTTTTGTATTACCCTCATCTGAAAGCACTCTCGGAAAAAATTTGAATGGGAATGAAAGTAACCATTCGTGGAAGAGCAATTCAGTATTAATGAATGGAGAGTATGAATACCAGAAATTAGATGTGAAGAGCATTGATGATGAAGATGTGGATGAGGATGAGCTGTATGGAAAAACGTTAGGAAATAAAGGCATAGAAGGTGAAACTGAAGCTTGTGAAAAGTAAGTGATATTGCAGGAGCCAGTGGTAAATTTTCCATGCTTCCACCCCTTCCTTCATGGGTACTGGCAAATTTATGTAACTAACTGAACTCTAGGTTTTCTCTCTCTCCCCTGGCCCCCCCCCTCTTTTTTTTTTCCTTTTCTATTGTTTAAACCATTTGGGCCACCGTGGTGATGGTATTTTGCTTCTAAGTTCTGCTGAAAACCAAAATTTTGAGATTTCAGACTTGTTCTCCTTGAAGTTCTCAGTTGTTGAAATTATTGCATGGTATAGCCAGGCTATAATTCTGACCTATTTGAAGTTTCCTTATTCTTAGTATGATATCAACTCTATTTTGGCTTCACAGTAAAACTACATATTTTAAACAGTGTAAGCCTGTTATCATCAGAGTAGATAGTTAGACAAGACAAGACAAAACTGAGAGAAAAAGAATAATTTTAGATACTAATATGCCCTCTTTATTTCTGAAATAGAAATCCCTTTGCAGAAAAAGAGGCAAGTACTGCTTGTCTCATCTGCTTTGGAATGGTCTGATCTTTAATGAATTTATGTATGTCTGAACCAGGAAATTGGCAGGCAGATTGAAATTAAGATTTTTCTTGCAGTGGTATCTCTGAAACAAATACAAGCATTGTGAACATGAATATTGACTGTATAACTAGGTTGTTTTGTTTTTTTGTTTTAAATCTAGGCCTCATGAAATAGGCACATGCAATTCTCAGATATGCAGTTGGACTCCTCTGCAGGTCCTGAATGATGACTCAGATGTTCTATTTCCTGTCAGTGCTGTTGGCTCTTACTCCCAAACAGGTAGGTATTTTATTTCCAGCAAACTTTATAACAGAATTTTTAACATGGGACAATGGTAAGAAATAAGGGGATTGTAAGGGCATAGGAGATACTGCACAAGTGGGATGGGAGGTTCAATTAAAATTCATTCTAGATCTGAATCAGAATTCTCCATTTGAGTAGATATTTAGTAGAGGAGGATTTATCAATGTCAGAATAAGCCAGAGTTTTGCTGGGATTAAGCTGTGGTCCTGTATGGTATTTTATTAATGTTTAGGATGGTTGAATAGAAAGTATGCTTATTCATTTTCTAGATATCACTAAGCTGGAAGACACTGCAAGTGTGTTTGAGAATTTGAATTCAAATTAATCTTGACAGTTTGGAGAAAGTATCAAATATTGGATGCAGTTCAATAGAAGCTGTTATCTGTTTATATACAGGATGAGGAATGATTGGCTAGGAAGTACTTCTTCAGAAAAGGATATGGGAATCATAGAATGGTTTAGGTTGGAAGGGATCTTCAAAGATCATGTAGTCCAATCCCCCTGCCATGGGCAGAGACACCTTCCACCACACCAGGTTGCCCAAAGCCCTGACCAACCGACCTTGAATACTTCCAGTGATGGGGCATCCACAACTTTTCTGGGCAACCTGTTCCACTGCCTCACCGTCCTCATTGTAAAAAAAATTTCTTCCTTATAGCCAATCTAAATCTACCCTCTTTCAGTAGGCCATAGTAAAAAGTCTCTCTCCATCTTTCTTATAAGCCCTCTTTACATACAGAAAGGCCGGAATAAGGTCTGCCTGGAGCCTTCTCTTCTCTGGGCTGAACAACCCCAACTCAGCCTTTCTTCGTAGGAGAGGTGTTCCAGCCCTCTGATCATTTTTGTGGCCCTCCTCTGGACCCACTCTAACAGGTCCATGCCTTTCTTGTACTGTGGACCCCAGAACTGAACGCAATACTCAGGGTGGGGTCTCACAGAAGCGAAATAGAGGGGGAGAATCACCTCCGTCAACCTGCTTGACATGCTTCATTTTATGCAGCCCAGGATAAGATTTGCTTTCTGGGCTGCGAGCACTGATTGCCAGCTCATATCTAATTTTTCATCCACCAGTATCCTCAAGTCGCTTTCTGCAGGAGACCCACTATAGTGGTTCATAAGTTGATAGTGAATTAGCAGTGCCGTGCTTCTGCAGTAAAAGCACACTTCATACAGACATGCATAAATGAAAGTGTCATTTGTAAATTTACGCTCAGTTGGCTCTGATGTGGCCTTGGCTGCTGTATTGTATGCAGTTTGGGGTACTGCACTTCAAGAATGTTGTGGACTGTTTGGAGAAGATCTTGAAGCAAGCATGAAAATGGTCAAAGGTATGGAAAAGAAGACCTGGTGCTTTTCCAGTATCTGTATTGGTACCAAAAACAAACAAAAAACTTCCACTGCCCCCCAAGCTCTCCCCCCACTCCCCTCCACTCTCCCCAAGTTAATATTTTGCTAGCTTTTTATAAAACATCGCTTTTATAAAACTGGGTATGTATTCTCATTTCAGTGACCACTTAAAAACTTATCAGTGGCATTCAAATAATGTTTTAATTGTAAAATATTTCATTTTTTTTGCATATACATTATATGTGCCAAGAGTTTAAATGGACCGTTAATTGAAGGCTTGTGAAAAAGTAATTCATATCTGTAAGTTCAGTGATAAATACAATGTGAATCATAAAATAATGCTGTACTGCCCTCTGCTGTATTTTAAGACATGTACCTCTTAAGAAATGCCAGTGGTTCAAAAAATGTAGAAAGTACATTTTCATTTTTTTTCTTGTGCTCCCACATTTTTCAATTTATGAAGGAATGGATTTAGGAAACGTTATGTAGTTTGTGGCATAGTGTTCTCTTAAATTTTATACAGAAACTGTTAGAAAAAGTCCATAGGTTTGTAAGTGTTTGCTCATTGCAACAGATTGAAATCTGGAATACAAGTAAATGTTCCTGTTTATGGGGGCGGGGGTTGGTGGTGGAATGGGAGCTCGCATTTGAGCTGTGGGAGTTAGTAGCCAGTCAGACGTCACAAGGCATCAGGAGCTAGAACTAGGGGTTTGTAGCTGAAATCAAGTCAGGAGACCAAGCCAAGGCTTAGTACTGGAGACAGATGATCAGAGAGGCCAACAATAACTGTAAGAGAGGCTTACTTTTGTTAAGGAGATACCGAAGACACTTGTTTCATCTTGCTTCATCTCAGAACTATTTTGAAGACAACACTCAGACTACTAGAGATGATCAACAACACGCCCCTTCAGACGCTTTCTGGCACAGTGTACAGATATTTTCAGTTCTCCTCCTGCCCCTCTTTGTCTTTGTGGTAAACCCTATGTTCCAGCATGCAAGCCAGAACGCATACGGCATTGGGCTGGTGAAAGGAATCTTCATCAGTTATAGGAAACAGCATCACAGATTCTGCTGTCTGATTTCGTGACTTCAACTTTCCATGCTGTCACTGGGCCCTTCTGAACAGTCCTGAACTGACAGAGTGTGCAGGCAGTGTTCACTAAAGGGCCCATCATGTAACCCAAATGTCAGCCAGTTAGGGAGAGTGATACACATGGGTTTGGTCACCCTCTCCCCAGCCATAATGACAATTTGATGAGATTCAGAGCTGCATTAGGCAGTTGTTTGCTTGACTTTGGAAGTTACAATTTTGCTAGATGAATGATATCAGAGGGAACACGGGTTAGCTTTTTCTGAGGGCAATTCAGCCCAGTAACTGGCAAGCTCATTATTATTATGACAATGTTTTTGCTAAAATGTGCTTAATGAGCTCTTGTAAAATATATATTTAACCCAATATTTTGGTTTATAGGTCTTAATACAGATAAATAACAAGACATATATATTTGAAATAGATTACAGCATAATCTATAGTGTTGTATGTTTTAGTCTGTTGCAGCACTGCAGGGATATGTCAGGGCGTATCATATCTCCATGTACCTAGAGATGAGAAAGCCTGAGTCAAAATTCAGTTGCTTGGAACAAAAATGGAGTATGCATTTTTGGAACTGAGCTTCAGTAAACTCTACAGCTTAAAAAATGAACTTTCTCCTCCATAGTCATTCTGACATTCTAATTCCCATTAACTTTTTTTCTAGAATTCCTGCTGTTTAAATTCTGTTTTAGTCCATGATTTTAGGATTGTTCTATGGTAACTTTGTAATCCTTACATAGTGAGATGCAGAAAACATCAATAAAATGTGATTTTTGTTTCTTTCCACCTGAACTACCTTAATGACAGGCCCAGTGATGTGTATATTTTGATTCTGACAATTGTGGATCTGTGGACAGATACATATTATCAATGCTTTTTAAAAAATAGCTCATCTGTCTGATTCCTGATGTTTGGTATGTAGGCATAAGGAGCCAGAGAAAAGCCATGGTGCTCTGTTGGGAATGCATAAAGGACTGGTGTCTTTGCAAGGTTTCATGTTCTGGGGACTAACCACACATTCTTTTTCTGCAAGTCATGAACAGATTTGTAATGAGTATCAGATGCCATGTGGTGGTTAAACTCCTGGGGCTTGCAAAAATAACTTCAGTAAGATGTCTTTCTATAGCTTAGCAACATTGTTATCACTATAAAATGTACCTCTAAATTATAATTTAGGAATTGTGCAATACTAATTTTTTTCTAAACTGATGGCTGTGTTGCTAAGGGACTTTACAGACCTGCTGGCATTCAGGCTGAATGTGCAGAAGCCAGCGTTGGAGAAAGAATTTAAAGTGTTTAAAAGCTTTAGTAAAGATGAGTATTTCTAGTTAAAAATGTAACTACCTTCCTTCTGGTTTTGATTATATTTTATTTTATTTTTTAAGTACTGTTAACTGAAGAAAGCTAATGCTTGTGCATTCTACTTTAGATAACTTGGAGAATGGAGAGGGCCATGAACATGTTCATGCAGTAGAACTGGTTCCAAGAAGATCTGATCTTCCTTACAGGCACGTGTCAAATATGTTTTTCTTAAAAGAAAAAAATCTTCACCCTGTAGCTGCCAAGTTATTATTGTTACCTAATGCATATCTACTCAGTACTGGAAAACAAACTGTTCATCAGGTACTTTTGCAAATATTTGGAAAGACAAATGCAAAAGCCTACACTTCCCTTTTTGCATGGTTTCATATCTTGAACTTTTCCTAATTATCTTGAAGAAGTCACGTAGTCACGTCAAATAACAGGCAGACTTAGCCTCCTGGTTTTGAAAATAAGTTTTATGTTGGTTTTTATGTTATTTTTTCACTGTACTCTCCATGGCCTGTTGATTTGAATCTTTTTGTGTGTATTCTTAAATAACACTCACAACAATACATTAAAGGATAATTAAACATAATTGATTGAATTGGGTGAATATGATGACAATTGTAGTTTCTGGAATGCTTTTTTCCTAAGATTTGAATTCAGGATTTTGTTTTCAGTTATTGATGCTATTGTACTTTTATGACTAGAGTGGAAGTCAGTCCTCCAGCTCAAGTGAATACTTTAAGCAGTATGTTGCCTTCAGCCACTGTGCCAGAATCCATGACAATTAGTAAGTACTTCCTTGATGTATCTAGAATTAACTTTGAAAGTCCTATAACTCTTCATTTCTATTTTTGTTTGAGTAAGATCTGTTTAGAGAGGCATACAGCACTTCATTTCTGATATGCTGGCCACATTAGAAATGACTGCTCTAAAATGATTTTTGAATTGGCAGATCACAGGTATGGTTCATTGCAACTGGTATGACATTAGCTCCTCCTTCCACAGAGAAGCTAATGTCATCCTTATACTAGATGTGCCTTCAGTAGTTAAATGAACAATAATGATTTAATTTGATTAACATCTTTAAATCTCTGCAAGCTCTGAAAACACTATTGGTTGGTTCTGATGTGGTCTTACTTATTTTGCCTGCTTTCATTAATACCTAGTCGGAAAAAAACCCAAACAAACCCGGAACTCTTTCTATGTACACTTAGTCTGTGGTTTTGATATGGAAATCTGCTCCAAGCATAAATATGGGCTTTCATAAGCAAAAACTTTAGTTGGGATTAAGGTGGAGGACAGTCATATTTTCAGTGGTGTTAAGAGTTGAGCTGGACAGGATAAAATAGCCTTTGCTGTAGAAAGAGATTAGTAGAAGTACAGGCAGTTTGTTTACTCCATCTTTAAGCTTTTTTCTTCACATAAACTTTTAGAACAAAGACTTAGTTCTTAAATTGACTAGCTGTCTAAACATGTAAGCCCGTATAGTTTTATTTTCCTCGCTGTACAGACAGTTTTGTAGCTGAACTGGTGATATGGCTTTGTTCCTAAAGCTCTGAGGTGTGTGTTTGTCTGTTTCTTTTTACAAACACGTACAAATTTTTAATTATGACATTTGGGAAGTTAGAAGTGATGCAGCCAAGATTCTTTTCTGAAATTGATTTCTGAAATCATCAATGAATGAACCCTTAAGATATTGTAATCTCATGTTCTAATGTCACGTTCAAATGATATCTGTGTCAATGTATGTTAAAGGAGGCAGACTATGCATTTTCGCTGGGTACTGTTTCAGGCGCTGGCATGGGTCTGCTAACTGAGCTTTACAAAGCTGAAAAATCCTTTCTTACGAAGTACTTTACGAAGTGGGAAACTAGTTTGAGACTTTTAAGTGACATAATTGAAGGTGTAGATGGAGTTACTGTTTATAGTTACTGTGATACTTTGGTCACTGGATATTCTCTGCTCATGTTATTACTGCAATATTCTTTCATTCTTACATTTTTATTTTATTTTTCAGTAATAGAATTTTAATGGAAAACTTTCTGATTTTATTGCGCACTATTGATTTTATTGTTTCGTAGGTGTATTAGGTACCAGCAGGGGCCGCAATTGGTCTTCTTCCGTTGCTTAGTTAGTTCCTATGTGTAGTTAAGGCAGCTATAAAATAGAAAGTAAATCTTGGTATTTTCAATTCTTGGTACTTAGCAATTTGTAAATGAAATGAACCACAGGATCAACAGAAGCATACACGCTGTGTGAGCCTACACAGGCAGGACGCAGGAACAACCACAAAACCATGGATGAAATGCAAAGAGTAAATTTATTTTCGTTACCTCACGAACTAGGGGATCCCCGAAGCAGCACCCAGGCAGAGGCACACAAGTGGGAATGCAGGCACTGCAGAGCTCGGTCCTTGCTAGAGGATCACCGAATCTGCTGGTTTTGCCTGTATATCAGGGATTCACGCGGGCGTAGTTTACACTGTGCTTTGATCTTTCCCACAGGAGGGCAGGAATCTCAAGCATGTTCGATGGAGTGCCTCTGAGTCTATCACAGGCCTATGTTATCGAAACAAAGATGTTCTACTTGTCCAACACACAAGGCCAAACAACAATTAGTATGATATATGTGTTTTTTGACACCCCAGCTGCAAGTCACTTGAGCGTATTTACAATCCTCCTTGCCAATCTTCCGTTATTTTCCCCCACACACTATCATTAGTTTCCCATTTCAGAGAAGGTTTTAGTGGAAGGAGGGGGGGAAGCATGTCAAAACAATCTATATAAAGAACACTTAGTAAATAATTTAATTATCATTATAATCAAAATTTAGCTGACTATACATATAAGTTAATACCTTTATAATAGCTGATCCCAGATACATTCAATAAAAATGCTTTTTTTCAAGTTTGTTGTTATTGATTGTAGATTCTCCATACAGGAAGAATTCAGTGCTATGACAAAGCCAGACACTGAAGCTCTTTTTCTTTATTGCAATTAGCAGAAGAATTATTAAATGGTGAGGCTTATAGCTTGGTTGCATAGCAACTAATTCTAACACATCAGACAAGAAAAATGGAATGCAGTAGTGCAGTGAGAAAAGCTGTGCGGTCTCCAGTAACTGGATTTCTGTGCTTTTTACTTCTGAAGACAAAGCCTGCGATGAATTTTTTTTTAATCTGTTCTTTTCCTGCTTCCTTTCCAATTTACTAGTATCGTACTAACCTTTTCTCGGTTCTTTTGATATGCAGGCTACAAAATTATGTTATGAGAAGCTGTAATTTAAAATCTCTGCCATTTTGAATGATTATCCTGTATTTATGTACCATGCATTTGTAAGGTATAGGTTAACTTGGCAGCAGATACTCTCAAAAAAATACTAATACCACTCGAGAAATCCTAATCCATAGAGTTAGAGTTTCGCTATGTATGTTAGACATCATTTCAAAACTTGCCCTACTTTACAGACCATTATGTCTTATAACCAATTTTATAAAGAATTGTTTGTCAGAAGTTTTATATTTATGCGCCTATTCCATTATGTCATTTTCCAGTTTTTAAAAAATTGTATTTATCTTGTCATATTTGAATCACAAAAAACTTTGTCTGCTCCAATTATTGTCATTGGAAGATTATATTTTCAGCATTGTTTTACACCAGAAAAATCTGTCCTACCAGGACAAGTCTTCCTATTTTGTTTTTGCGGTGGAAAAAAAGGAAGTTCCAAAACTTTCATTTTAGAAGGATGCTACTTGTGTCCTTCTTTACAAGGTTCTTTGATTTTAGTGCTATTTTTAGTAAATAATTGGGAACTTAGTTTTTCCACTATAATTTTCCTCAGTTTTTAAAGTTGGGCTTAACCACAAAGGTTAGCAAAGGTTGTAGTTTGTACATTATTCCATATTTTTTCATATATTCTTGAGAAAGCCGCCAGTTTTTCATGATCACTGGAGAACTTTACTGAATAATCAAACCTACATATTATATTTTTATCCTGGCTGTGTAAGTAAATAAGGTGTATGTTTTTGTACTTTTTCTGTCCTCTAAATAACTTCTGACCTGTTCTGTAAATCGGTTTGCACCGGTCACTGACAGGTACTAAATTCTTGTGACTTCTCTGAAAGCTGTGCTTTCAGAGGGCATATAAATTTCATACTGAGAAAAAAGCTGCAGTTCATCTTACGGGCTTTTTTTGGTCAGGACCCTTTCTATAGTAGGCCAACACTGTATTGTCTAATTAGTTTCCTACTAAAATTTGCCCCATTAATAGTGACATGACAGGATAATATTTACAAGATTATGGAGCACTAAATAAAGCCTTAATAGCCAATGTTCATGCAGGCAGCTTGTCTTTAAAGGTCAGACTTCTGATTTAAGATGTAACTAGTCTGCTGGAAGTTTTATTTGTCTCTGAAAATATCTGTGTAAATTTGCACTCAGGAGAATAAAAAAATCATTCCTGTAGACTGCTCCCAGCCCACCCTGATATTCTATCTGCAGGATTGCAGAGGAGTGCTGCATGACCTTGTGTACACTGAGAGATGATTTCACTTACAGCTCATTCTTCATAACAGGTGATTGCAAATCATACTTATCCAATCTTTGGCTAAACAGCAGAAGAGTTGTGAAACTTATGGCTTTTCTGGAGGTTGCTGGGAAATTGACAGGTGTTTCTTAAAGCATGGCACTTTTTTTATACATTTCATGCTCTGAATGTGACCTTGTAAAAGCTTTATAGAAGCTAGATTTTGCATGTGATATGCAAGTGAATTAAAAAATGTTTTAGAGCAAATATTTGCTTTATTAGTAATTAGGCACTACAGATTAATTTCAACAATAAAAGATAATTTTTGGTGGTTTAAAAAGTTAGGTTTAATATGAAAAATTTAATTAGCACATTCCTTGATTTTTATGTTATCTTTTTTTACTGATAAAGAAAGACCTGGTTTGGAATTACTGGTTTGCACATGGGAATACTTTTTTTAAGAAGTTGTTGCAAAAATATCTCTTAAGATTACATAATTTGAAAGACTTCACTAGTTATCTTATTATATCTGTCTTTATGAAACTCTGATTATCACTTGAATTTTAGATATGTTGGTGTTGAATGCTGGTGCTTGATAACAGTAGTGTATCTCTTTCGTCTCTTAACGTTACTTTACAGAATGTAGATGACATATCAAGCACAAAGCAGTTCAGAAGTAGGACATAAACATCAAACAATCTTTTGAAGTGGGTATACTTGGCCATCCTCCCACTGTTTTATTAAAAACCAACCAACCAACCAAAAAAAAAAAAGAAGAGGGGGAGAAAGATTGAGGTTGCAAAGTCCAGAAGTCAGAAAATGCCAAATTTATGGTTGCTGCTACAACCCTGTTTTTTTTTTTTTTTACAATTTATTTATTTTTCTAACCCACACAAGGAATGAGACATAAGTCTGCTGAAAAAATTAGGTTATGATCATACACTGATCTCGGAGGCAAGCATAACACAGACAAAAGCTTGTTGAACTGTGGGTCTTCTGGCAGATTTGAAGTGAACCTGCCACAGTGTGTGGTACTGGATTTACTTTGCATTCAGACTTTTCTGACATGCTGCTAAAATTTTTCAAGAAGCATAAGTGAGAGTAAGAAATTACAATTTTTGAAAGTTTTGAATGTTATGCCTGAATTAAATAGGATGGTGTTCTTTTAGTTCTATTCAGTTACTTGCATCAAAAGATCATGAAATTAAATTTCTGATTTTTTTTTTTCTTGATAACTTCTTATATATTTTAATTACACTAGTGAATGTTTGACTCCTTTATATTTACTGTGATGGAGAGGTTAAAGAAATATTGATGACAAACTATATAGTTCTTGTGATTGTTTTGAGTAATTGATAGAAAATGACTCCTTAATACTCATCACTTCAAGAAGAAATAACATCGGCATAGTAATGAAGCAATATTGCTGCTAGGGTAAGCACAGGCTGTACAAGTATTGGAATCCTGGACTCTTAGCCCAGACTAGTTGTTTGTGTTGACGCTTTCTTCCACATCTCCACTGCTATCCGTAGTTGAACTAAATTAGCAAGAAATACTGAGTATGAAGTGTGTTTGCTTTTGTGGTCCTAAATTAAGCGTTGATTTTTGTCCTATAGTGATAATGAAATTTGGAGTTTCTGCTTTGCTGTGTCTCTACAGTATTGTCAATTCCATAACTCTCAGTAAAAATGAGGCAAATAGAAATAAAAAGCATTTTAACATCTTTTATTTCAAGAGGCTCTTTTCTTCTCCTTTTATGCAAACTGTGGTCTTTAACAGAGTCTTGCTTTCATGCTCTGCTTACTTATGTGTGTGTTGGAGAGGGGAAAGAGAGAAGATGGGATTTCAACTCTCTACTCAGGCAGAAGATGCTGGGTGGAATAAGGGAAAGAAGATTAAGTTATTAGGCAAGTTGAGGTTACAATTTGAATAGGCTGGTAAAATTGGAAAAATTGAGACAATTTATAATAGCTTTACTGTTTAAATGTTAATAAATCAGTACACATTTAAACAGACTGTGTATGCATACAGGCAATTATTGTAGAGTAGTCACCCCAGCATAAGTGCAGAGCCCGCGCTACAATAACTTGTCTGAGTAGCAATGGCTTTGATTTATTCAGAGTCAGAGAAATAATAGCAACTAACTCAGATTGCGCATTATCATATTTTAATGACACCGTTTAAATATTTAAAATGCCATTGGCTTGGTGCTTTCTTGAGGAGGATTCTGAATTCAACTTTATAGTTGAAGAACTTTATTTTGTTATAGAGTGTTACTGTACTGAAAGCTTACTATGGGTGTTTTTTGCTTGTGTTATACGCTTGTGCAAGGCTTAAACACCTATTGGATTATTCTATTTTCCTCACCCTTAGAACAATTTTGTATTTCACAGATAGGCTGATGCATTTCACAATACTACGTATTTTTTTTTTTCAGGGCTGTTACAACCCACCAATTTTCCACTGCCAAAAAAACCCCACCAACAAACCACAAAATAACCCAAACAAAAAAACCTCAATCTTTCCAATCTGCCCTCAAAGTGGCAGTGTCTCATCATGACCAAAAGAATACTAATAGTGTGTTGAGTTTCATGATCGCTATTTTATAGCTAAATATAGTACTTAAATCTCAGAATGTAGGGCTTGATGTTTTTTTTTGTTTCCCTCTCCGCCCCGCCCCCAAATAAATGCTAGTCAATAGACGCTATTATAGACCATCTTTTGAAAAATAGTCATGAAAATACGAAATAGTCATGAAAATACCAAAATACTATTGTATAGTACAGCATATTTTGTCATATATAATCTTTCCATTCTCAGTTTTTCTACAATTGCTACGTAAATTGCAGTGGTTCCCTGGTCACTTCAATGCAATATGAACTTTACCTTTGCCAAAAAGGGTATTCCACCTTTTATTCCTCGTCCTTATTGACCTCAAAGGTGTTCTGTTCTGCCCTGACTGCTTTCTGCTATGTGCCTTGTGCCAGCAACAGTATTAAACTCAACAGTAAGATCACGTGGCAACTGCTTGTCTGAAAAGTAGCCCAGCAGAAAAAAAAACAAAACAAAACCAATTTTGGGCTGGATCAGTTCCTGCTAGGACACTGTGTGTGTATAAACACCAGTGCCAGAACAAGGAAGGTGGTAGAAATGATGGGTAAGGCAAGCTGGAATGTCCTTGTTGCTGAAAGCACAGCCTTAGGAAGACTGATTAAAGTAGCAAAGTAATCACAGCTTTGGTTTTGAATGTGAGTGATATTATCAAGGGAGAAAGCAGAAGTCTCCGAATTTTTTTTTTTTTTTTAAATATGTGTATTAGTATTTAATACCCACAAATTTCACTTTTGGCTTTTCTACAAGATTTGGATTTTTTTTTTTTTATAGCTCTATAGAGAACTCATGTAAAGATGCTAAGTTACTATAGAAAAATAATTATTCTTTCTGTGCTGAATTAATGGAGTGCAAAATCCCTCTAATGACCTACTGAAATGTTTCTTGCTAGTGTCAATTAGTTCTCAAGCTGTAATGTGGAATGGGTAGGAAAATAATCATCTATTTTCTCCATGGCCAAAGAAGCAGAAATATTTTGGAAAAAATCTAGCATGAAGAAAATGGATTGGCTGATTTCAAGTGATATGAGAACCCTGCCAAATCCCACAAGGGGGGATTTACCAGCAGATTACCAATGCCGGACTGGAATTGTGGTGTCTGCACTGACTGATACATTTGATTGACATAGTAAAAACTTCGATGTTTTGTCCACTACTAGAGTTTGGCAGACTTAATCTGGTCCACAGGACAATGTTAAGTTTTTTTTGAACTGGCAAAAATTTCTGTAACTATAGAAAATATTAAGAAAGATAAAATCAGTGAACTGAATGTAAAGAGGAAAAAAGTTGTCCAATGGCTTTGCTTACTTGAAGAACTTAAGTAATACCAGTTCTGTTAGTCTGTTTTCAGTAAAAGTACAAAAAATTTGCTGACACCTGCTTTGAATACTTGCAGAACAGAATTGGCTGATTTATTATATATAAATAGCATTTAATTTAACTGTTGGGAGGGATGTTTTAATATAATTGTGTCCCTGCATAATTTTTGATTAACATACATGAAATTGTTCATGAAATTAAAAAAAAAAATCTACTTTAGGACATGTATACCTCCTGATGTTTGCTAGAAGCCATTCAAATCTTTGAAGACCTGTTGTATTTCATGTATTCATGCAAGATCTGGAAGTCAGAATCTGTTTTAGATTAGATGATTAAATCCTAATATTTTTCTGTAAATTTATAATAAATAGTAATAGTACAGCGGTACATATATGGTAAAACCTTTATAATAGCAGAAGGACTCCAGGTGAGGCAGCGTTTTGAGCTGACACTTCTCTGTATGGTATTCGGCTGCTCTGGTATTGCTGTTAAACCTAACCCTAAAGAAGTCTTTAAAAATTCTGTCATAATTTTTTAAAAAATTTTTATTCTTGATGTAATGAAAGAAAGTATTTTTAAAGGTATTTATAGGAAATAAAAAGGTTTTTATAGGAAAATATAAGATTCAGAAATCCCATCGTCTTTAAGACTGAGCTTGAGAAGAAATGCCATGAAGAAGCAATGACATTATCTCTACTCTAGTGTCACTGTATAGTTATATTTCCTGTGTCAGAATTTATAGCAAGGAAAACAAGCAATTTGAAGAAATTAAACAAGTAACAGTGTAGTGAAATATGCAAGTAGTGAAAAGGTGCATTGTCCCATACATCTGCGATTAAAACAAAACAGCTGCAGCCACAGACAAACTTGTAAACATTTGTATTAAAGCCAGATGCAGACTAATTTGATTTGATCAATGGTTCTAATACTGTGTGAAGTAATACTATTTTTGAAAGATTGCTCAAATTAGTGATGTGATTAAGAGCATTTTTATGTGCTTTGCTGAATAGCAAATGATGGTTGGCATCTTAAGCGTGTTGCTGAATTAGTGCCACTATGTACATGAGTTTTAGATCTAAATGAGCAAAAATACACACAGAAATTCATCTTTTTGTCCCTTCTCTTTAGATGAACTTCGTCAAGCTATCGTGGCCATGATGAACAGAAAGGATGAACTGGAAGAACAGAATAGGTAGTTTTCTTTTTCTAGTCAAGAGGCACTGTAATTTAAAAAAATCAGTTCTCTAATACAAGCTGTCCTTTGTGTAAAGCTATGCATAATCTTTGTGTAATCTTTTTGATGTATATATTATTTTTCTGTGAAAGGTAAGCTTAATACTTCAATATTCAACTGTTGGTACTGAAGAGTAAAGTTTGCAGGTCAACTTTTTCCTTTGAATTCAAATCACATATAACTCTTTGTATCTTGGGTGCTTTTGCCAAACTAAAACTTATAGCTAAAAGATGGTTAAGATCTCTTAAGATAGCTTTCCAAATGAGTAAATGTTTGTCCTTATACAAATATTCAGAAAATTTCCTTTTTTCCCCTTCCGGTGCAGAAGTGATGTAGGATGGCTAACAATGTTACGCTGAAAGTGGCTGTCGTTTGTGAGTGTCTTTATGTTCACTTGGGGCAAAATGGTGATGTAAATTTAAAATGCTATCAAACCTACTTTGTATTTATTTAGTCTATTGGAACACGTTATTGGATGAATGAAAATACAGATGTATTCAAGACATACTGTTGTTATGCTGTAGTAGGGCTATTTTGGTAATTTACAGTTTTCTATAGATACTTTAATTTGTTTTGTTTTGTTTTGTTTTATTGTCGAGACTACCAGGATCCCATTTTCCTGCCTCTTATCCTCCCATAATTGCAAGTTATTGCCCCATTCAGCTTTGCGTTTTTTGGCAGAAGGACCAGGATGCTTTGGGTTTTACCATTATGCATCATGCTGACCTTTGCTATCTCACCAAAGGTTTTACATAGAGCGCTCTGGCAGTGCTCTCAGTAGAGACAAGACCCCTACCTGTCTCCTGCTCTTGCTAGTAAATATATTGCTTATAGATTATTCCTGAGATGTATGGACTTGCACTGAAGCACTAAAACCAGATTATAAGTTGTTTTCTGTAATAAATTCTTTCTGCATCGTGGTACAGTAAATGCCATAATAGGTTGTGCTTTGGGCATGTTGATGAGATTGTAATACAAATTAATAATAAGCACTTACAACTGTTTTGATTGGGTCCTTTTTTCTTGTAGCTTTTTATATCTTTGTATAATCAAATCAGGTGAATTTATTACATTGAATAATGCATTTTTTAGGATGACATTAATGGTATCATTCAGGCAACCTACTCTGTGATTCGTAGAGTATTCTCTAATTACTAGGTGTTTGCAGTGTTTTAACAGAGGCTGCTGCCTTCTTCCAGATCTCTGAGAAATCTGCTAGATGGAGAGATGGAGCATTCTGCAGTGCTAAGACAGGAAATGGACAACTGGAGAAGGAAAGTAGCAGAACAGGAAGAGCGACATGCCACAAAAGTCCAAGCATTGGCACGGTAAGAAGTGCTGAAAGTGTCATAAAAAGTAACAGCAGTGGAACAAGGGAGTAAAAAATTCTGCATACAAGAAAAAATAACTTTCAAGTAGTTTAGTTTTCAGAAGAACGTAAGTGATTTAGGACTAAAAATCCCATGGACTGAAAAAAAACCTTTGGAAGATTTTCTGACAAATTTAGTGGTTTTGTGGTTTTTTTTTTGTTAAATGTTAACAGTAAGTGAGAGTTTAAAATATTAGTAAAACCACTATTACAGCTCCAGAGGAAAGAATATTAGTGAACTGAACTTATGACAACATCAAGTTTAATTTTGAAAAGTAATTAGACTAATATTAAGAAATACAAGTCATGAAAATAGCAGCAGTTAGATAATGAGACCGGATACAAAGGAATACATGTATGTGTAAGGTAAATGTAAGAAGACTTCTCTCTCTTCATACATCTATTTTGTCCACTCCTAACCCCCCTCCCTTTTTATTTTTTAATTCATTTTTTTTTTCACTTGATGTTTGGGAGATTCTTGGTATAGCTGTCTGCCCAATCTAGAACAAATCACAATATCAAGGTCCTGTTTTTTTTTTCTTCTACTGGCTATATGATACTCTTAATGTTGTTCAAGTACCTAGCACTGTCTGCAAAAATCTGATACAGCTTTTAAATATAAGGGAGTGGGGAGGGGAACAGAAACACCATGTCGATGTTGATTGTGAACAGATTGATGTTGCTGACCTAGAATATTGAAAGACTCATTCCAGTAGTGGAAATGGCTGCTTTGGTGCATGTATAAAATACAGGGGTTTTTTTTCAAAAATACACAGGCTAGGCTGTTGGTATTCTAGCTCTCAGATCTGGAGCCAGTGAGGACTTGTTTTGGAGACTATTTCATTTTAAGATTACTCCGCAGTATTTCCTCTGGTAGATGTCTTATATAGTTCCACACTGAGATTAATACGGGGAGCCCTCTCCTCCCAGCAAGTTCTTACTTCAGTCAGTAGAAATTGTGCTGAGTGGTCCTAGTGTCTGGGCAATGTTGTTGGCAGTGACCCATTGGCAATGCTCTTCCTAATGCAGTGCAATATAATGTTGGCTTTCTTTGCCACAGTTTTTATTACGTGACAAGGTGAACTGACTTTCAGAAGAATAATCAACCCAACATGTCTTCGTAGCAATAAGAGAAATTAAATAAATTTGTTTAAAAATAACAAGTTGGTCTAAGTGAGCATCTCTTTAGATCTTGTTATAAAAGCTCCTTATCTACTCTTTACAAAGGTAGGTGCATGACAAATACCTGATTCACCCATATGTCACTTCAAATTCTAAAACTGTGGGGGAAGTGAGTCAAAGAAATATGAATATACAATTCCTATAATCTGAAATGTGAATATTAAATGGTGAAGTATTTGCATTGTCTCAATTGCCCTACATCACATGAATGTCGAATCCACTTATGCATATATCTCCCTCCCTCAAAGTGAGTAGTTCAGTTTGATGTGTCATCAAAAGCAGAATCAGTAACATTCTAAATACTTTTTTTTTTTAGAAGAAAGCTTTATATTTATAATTTTCAGATACTAGTTCTGCTATGCAATAAATGCTTATAAGAATCTCAGCTGTTGACACTTCACAATTGACACTAAGCACTCTGCCTGTGCATGCAGAAAACAAGCACTTCTCTCTGTGATAAGGCAAAGATTACTAATATTATTTCACATTTGGGATAGGTTTGTTGTTTATTACACATGTGAATCATTCCCAAGATCTTAGGCATCATAGGTTACTCTAGAGCTTATTTAGAATTGTAAGAAGAAAACCACACTACTACAGCAGCATTTACTTTCAAAAGTCTTAAGGTAAATCACATTTAGACAAGGGGAGGGTTAAAATTCTTTTCTTTCAGCATAGCTGTGGCACAAAGTCAAGCTGGAGGCAAGTCACTACCGGGGCCAATGTTGTTTAACACCTTCATTAATGACCTGGATCCTGGTACAACAAATTCTTGTGTCACCGGTTATTTTGGACTTGGGATGCATTTCTTTAATGATTTATTGCAACTCATTTTCTAGCACATAAGAAACTTTGCATATAGGTATTTTGGAATATAGGTTTTTCTTCTAAATTGTTTTGTTGGTTCACTTTGGACACTGTAGCTGATGCTGCTGCAATAGTAAGAGTAGTAATTTTTTTTTAATAAATAATATTTTAAACCAGGAATTTGGGCAAGCTGAAAAATTTGAAATAAAAATTTTGGAAATGCTTTTTAAGTGCTGCATAATACACCAGGTGAGTGAGAGGAAACTAAGTTTCAGATATTTTGTAATAGTGAAATCTCACTGTTTACCTTGAAAACAATTGATCACATGACTAGAATAGAAAAATTTCCTCAACTAATATTCTGAACATCTTAGGAAGAATGGAAGGAAGGAAAATAATTCAGTAACAGTCTGACTATTGTAATTTCATGAGCAAATATGCTTGAGATTATGAGAGCAGATATTTATGTGTGTCCCCAAAGCTCTTGCAAAGAATTTGACGTAAATATCTTCCTGAAGGCTTTGAGAACACAGATTTCACACACCAGTCAGTGTTGGAATGATTATTTGTGGATATCTGCAAAATTGATTTATTCAGCTGGTCTTCTAGACTCTCCAAAGAGTCTCTGGTCTACTAGACAAAATGGTAGCTTACTCAGAGAAATTTTTCTGAGTTTCCTAAGTTCTCTTTGAAAAATGGAAAAATTCTTAGATCATTTTAGTTTCAAGTAGTGGTAATCTCATTCTTCCATGTGAAATATTTGCATAGCTCTTTCGTAACAGTTATGATATTGTTTCGAAAGGACAGTCTCAGCATTCTAATTTCCTAGCCTTCCAATAGAATAGACTAAATAGACTCTCTAGTATCACTTTGTAAGCTGTTTTTTTGTTTTTCTTTCTCCCCCCTCCATCCTCCCCCTTGTCAATGAACCTTTCTTAAATTGCATGGACATACTGCCAGTGGCTTCTTGGCAATGCTAAAGTTTTTTAATTGAGATTCTTTTTTCTGTATGGAATACTATTACATCCCTTTGTGAGGCAAAGAAATTTATTGATGTTGACTGTGAAATTCGATAATCTCAGATTGCATATTCTTAGACTATATTCAGAAATGTTGGAGGAAAGCATTTTACAAAGGACAGGCTTTGTAGCAAGAGGAGCAGATAGAAAGAGAAGATGATAATGCACTGTGTAGGGAAATGGGGGATGAGAATTTGACTGTACTTTATCTTACACTTTTATGTACCTTCTGTTTACTGTACATTCTGTAACCTAATCTGCCTCCTTTTATCTAGTGTCTGTATTATTTAAGCCACATTGCTTTTGGATTTGGCATTTTGTATTAATCTGTTTTACAACACTTCAGAGCCATAGCGCTTCAGTGATGGGTGAAATGATGTGTTGTGCATCTTGAAATGATTGCATCGCTTACCTTAAGCAGCTTCTTAGAGAGAGGAAAAAATATCTCTTGCCCCTGCTTGTGAAAACTAATCTGAATATTCCTATATTCAGTGATTTTTTTTTTTTCCTGCTTAGTTAGTTGGTGACATGTCACAAGTTACAAAAACATTTTATAAAAAGACTGAGATACATTATTTCATAAGATAAACAACTTCTTCATATTTCTTATCCACAAAGTCATTTTTTGCTTTTTCAGATGTGGTATCAATACTAAGATAGAGCCCTTTCATAATTTAGATTTGAACACAGTCTATGTTGTGAAGCTATCATGAGAATAGTTTTCAGTTTATCATGCATATGGTGTTTGTCTTTCACGACAAGCACTTAAGTTTATCACATTATTCTTCTTTACAGTGTTTTTCAGAGATTGGTTTTATACTATAATCTCATTATATTGTATATAGTTCAACTGCCAATTCTATGAGTAATAGTTCTCATTTTTCTTATTTCATTTAAAGTATATACGATTACAATTAATTGTGGTCTTGCATCTCCTAATAGTAGGCTTATAGGATAATTCAGGTTGGAAGGCATCTCTGGAAGTCATCTAGCCCAAGCTCTGTATATAGATTCTACATATTCTTGCAGTACGCTGTTTATTTCAATTCATTCTCAAGATTCATGCAATATTTTTATTATTTGGAGATTTGATACCTTTATAGTATTTTGTAAAACACTAGGTTTTTATGAAGACATAGATATCTGTTGGGATTTTTTTTTGTTGTTGTTGTAAGCCTGAATTTAGAAATAAGACACATTTTAGGAGTAAGCTCCACAGAAGGATACTTGTTAGTATCTGATGTTTGTGCCAGAAACTTAATTACAGTATTCTTCAGGCGGCTATAGTTGAGATACATGAGAAACTACTCTTCTTCAAATTCTTTTCTTAGCATGCTCATTTTACAGAAGCCCTAGAGGAGTTTCTCTATCTTTTTCAAGAAGCAGTTGTGTGGGTGGGTGGTTGTTTTTTTTTTTTTTTTTTCCTGTTAAGGTATAGGAAAGTAAGTCTTATAAGGCCTCTTCCTCTGCAACAAAAATCATAACTTAAAGGTATATTATTCTTTAAGCTTTTAATAAAATTTTTGGAAGTCAGCTTTTATAAAACACTTTCTTACTGGTATTCATTTGTATTAAGAGCCAGAAATCTTATTTTGACGAACATAAGATGCATCTAATTTGACTTGCATGGTAGACCTTAATTGTGCTTGGTGTATGTATACATGCTTCAATAAGCATAACTACCTGTCACAGAAACTTTGTGGACATTACTGGAAAATAACCAACCTCCTTCAACTCCCCTTGTTCCCTTACGAGTTTTTGAAAAAGATGCTGTAGCACAAGGCAAGTGGGGGAGATTTCACCTGCGGGGCCTTGGTCCTTCTCCAAGAATACAGCAGAAGTCCCAGGAGGTGGGCTGATCCACTGCTGTGTTCCATATGAATAGCATCTCTCTTCCATGCCGTCCTCCCTTTGATGTGAGACATGCTGCTTGTTATCCTGTTACATTCATCCTCTTGAGATGAGAGTCCTTAGGGAACAGTTGCTATTTTTCCTGGCATGAATTAACTTGTTGGTGAGGATATGCATTTTTCAGTAATATTGCATGCTATCTTTTCATTCATTATATACATAAAAGTCAGGTATATGTTTCCCAAAATGCGAACTTGTTTTATGCTGCTAAAAAAAATATCATTCTTACAGTAGTTTTGATTTTCTTTAGGCAAGGTTTCCTTAAATGCTAAGTTTTAAATAATAAAATTGAGAGGAAGTATAATTATTTTTCTTCAAAATTAGGCAGGGAATTGAAGGTATTTGACAACTTACATTTATTACATACTTGATCATTCCTTGTCATTCCAGATAGCTTTCCAAAAAAGATAATAAATAAGCAAGTTTGTTGCTAAGGGGTTCTGTGGCTGTGTACCATTCACGAATATTTAAAGAAAATTTCTTTTCAGTAAACAATATTTTGTTTCTGTATTAGTATGATCAATGTCACTAAATATTGCCATTGAAAAGTAAATCCTTTACTATTAATGTTTTATTTCGTAGCTTTGGCAAACAGGATACCTTACACTAGTAATGCCAGTCAAATATTGCTGTATAAAAATAACCCTGATCATATGCATCCTCTTGAAAGAAATTTACTGAATGTTTTTACTTTTTCTGACTTTGGTTTCAGTCCAGGAGTTTAGTAGAATCCTTAAGATTTTTCCTATAATTTGTGAATACATATAGTGGTTTCTGGTGAATTTTCAAGTATGTCTGACAACAGAAATACTTACAATTTTAGGGATTTTATGAGGTGGTATATTCCATTTTAGAAAATTGATAGAAGTTACTCATGTATCACCATGTAAAGTTTTGATACTTACATTCCTCTTCTCTTTGCTTACAGTTGATATTATTGTACTGATTCATTACCATAATTAGTATTGTATTTTTCCTCTGGTTTTAAGCAAAGACACTGTTAATGGCTGAGAGTGGATAGACATAATTTTGTAATATTCTGATTTATCTTCAGGAAAAGTACTAAAGCAGAAAACTAACTACAGAGTTTAATTGTGTCTTAAGTAATTTCACTGGATAAAAGTGCTATAGAATAAAATATAGTCTGCTAAAAAAGGTTGACCCTTACTGCATTAGCTTATAAATAAAGTGTTTATTGGAACCTGGAAATATCTTTATCTGGTTTGCTTTGAGAATAGTCACAGAACTATGGAGTCCTACAGTTGCTTGAAAAAACTTCAGATGGAATGAAATTTATCCTGCTGTTATAGATGTGTGGCATTTGTAAGTTGCTGTATTTAAATGTGTTTGTATTTCCTTTGGAGAGATTTTGGAGATAAATCTGCTCTATCAGAAACTAACTTTGTATTTGTCTTAAGGAAAAAAAACCTGGGGAAATGCATATGATTTTTTCTTCGTCTTGAAGACATAAAGCTTCAAAGATGTTCTGCTAATCTGCGTCTTATGTGTACTCAAATAAAATAAATCATAAAGAGACCTGGAGAGGAGTTAAATTCTGGTTTCATAGGATGCTTTAAATCCATTTTTTTTTTAATTGGATTTCAAACTTTAGTACTTTTTCAATGTAGCTCTTAATGTGCAATTTTCTAGTTTTATAATCAAACAATCAAAGAAAAGTATGTCTTGTATCATCGTTCTGCATGAGTAATCACCAATGGTATAAAGTTTAATCCACAACACACACTAGACCTGTGCCATTTGAGCAAAAAGAGTAATTTGTGGGAATACTAGATTGCCATCCTCTATCATTGAGCTGATAAAATGTAAAGGGTAAAATGACGTATTATCACTCTGTCTTTCAGCTACTTATTAACATGGGAGAAGTGAAAAGCAGGGAAATTTGTTATAATTGAAGTTTTGGAGATGAGTGTGCTTTTAATGGCATAGTTCTCTGTCTTTGTTTTCCCATGTATTTCAGCCTGATTTTTTTTCTTTCTTTTTTTCCCTCTATCCCCTTCAACTTGTACTTACAGTCTTGTCACTTGCTCTTCAGCACAGAATGTGGAATTGTTTGGAGCACTTCAAAAAATGCTGAAACCATTGTGTTTATCGCTAGTCTCATAACAGTTAACAGTTTACTTCAAGTTAAGTGGTAAAGTTTGGAAAAGTTGCAAAAGTAAAGCTGGGCCTTCACATAGAAGTATTTAACATCCTTAACAATAGGTAGTACTGTTGGGTCAGCTGGACAAGAATTTCTGCAAATCTGACCCTTAAAATACTTGCTATTTGTTCTTCTTCTCCTATAAAATACTTGCTATGAATATCTGATATAATGCCTCTTGAAGTCATTAAAGACTTTTTAGTGAGTGCATGCTATTTTTTTTTTTTTTTAAACATGCTCTGATAAAAAGAGCTATATAAATTTGTATATATGAGGATGGGCCCTCTTTGGAATCTAGCTAAATAGTGGTAATGAGAAAGAGATGCCAAAGAATGAGAAGTAATAAGATGATAAAGAGGCATATTAGAAAATTGTGACTGAGCCATAGTATCCTGCTTTGAATTCAGTCTCGTATCAAAAACCTTAAGTGAATTAAAGTCTTTCTGAAGTTCATCTGTACTGAATCAATTTTGAGTTGATAGGCACAGTAGTAAAAAATGGAAATTTTTTTTTTGATGCTGTCTCAGTACAGACAGAAGGCACTGAGTCTATTCTCAAATGTAGAAACGAGATGATGTATGGTTATTTCATAAGAATCCTTAAAACTCAATGTATTGTAGTTGTATATGTTTCCATGCAGACATATTTATTCTTCTGGTGAGAAATCTTTTTGTCTAGCTGTCATATAATTTTTTTTTTATGAATGAATTATTTCGACTTGTTTTAATATCGTATATAGAATTAAACTGTGTTTCTGATTTTTTTTTTTTTTTTTCCTTAATCTGAATATCAGCATCCATCTCTGGTGGAAAAACTGACTTGTTCTTTGTAGTCTAGGAAATGAAAAATATCATAAAATGCATAAAATCATCAAGGACTTTGTTAAAATTGATAGTTGGGTAATCAATAATTTCTTCTCAATTATTTAGCAACCTCCTACTAAAGGATTGAATAAAATTAAGGTTACATAGTTCAGAAAACTGATTTGAAATCCATAGAAATATGAATGTAGTACCAGACCAGGGTTTTTATATATAAATATGGCATTGCTCACAACAGCAGTTAATTTTTTGTGTGTATGTATATAAAAAAGACATATATTTTGTGTGTGTATGTGTGTATATATATAGTAAGATAAGGACCATCAAACATATTTGCATGTTTTTCTGAATACTTCTCATTCTTAAATAAATTCCCATAAATAAAATGCCTACCTTCTTGTGTATAATCTGTTTACAGCTTTCTGTAATCTGTTACATATCTAGGGTTTCATAATTCCTGGAGCTTTTATTGCTCCTCTGGCATGATTTTGACCTGCCATGTTCTCTCTTCTCTCTAACCAGTTTCTTGTGTGTGATGTTATGTGCTGCACCTGTGACATCAATGTATTTCTACCCTGATATTTTCTTAATGAAGAGTAAAAGTAGTCTGAATTCACTCTCTTGCAACACTTTTTAGTTATGTTTCTTCTGTAAAACCCTTCTGTCATACTTGGTTAACTGTATGGGCTTAGACAGATAATTGAATTTTCAGACATCTGATTTGTCAGCTTTGTTTAAAATTCAGTTGGTTAGAATCCTTTGTATTTCCCCCCAAATATAAACTAAGGTGCTTAACGTTGTTAGGTCGAGCTATGATAGTACCTGGTTTGAATACTTGTACTTTCCAAAGAAAAATGAGACAGGCACAGGCACTGAAATATAACAGTCAAAGGGATTAACTTTATGGTTTTCATTTAGGAATGGTATGTGGAAAACTTTTACCTTGACTGTTGTTGCTGAAGTGCTGGCATTTTTTTACAACGATAAAGTCTGTTTCTAAAGCTGAATTCTTATTTGCTTGACATTAAATACTTGGACAACCAGTAGAATGATTATCTAATTTTATACTGACCATTCTGAATTTCCTTGTCTATTATCCCATCCTTATTTTTTTTAATCAACTGTTGATTTAGACAGACTGTGTAATTTTGCTGCCATCAATGTAGCATAGTATAGAAAAATCTAAATTAAACAATTAATGACAAGTTTTTGATTATGAGATAATCTGTTTCAACTGATGTGTTTGTGACCCTGGAAAACTAGTTTTCCTGGTACTCTGCTGTTGATGTATTATTTAATGTGTAAGTCTTTTTTTTTCATCTTGATGACACAACTTAGATAAAGCTTATTATTACAGATAGTATGTTTGTTTCCATTGAAAGGGGCTTTCCTCTATTTTGAGAAAACAATAATATTTATTTATTCTGTTCTTTTTATCAACAGAGAAAATGAGGTGCTAAAAGTGCAACTTAAGAAGTATGTAGGAGCTGTCCAGATGCTCAGAAGAGAAGGTCAAACAGTGGAAGGTAAGGATAAAATGAAGAGGGGAAAAAAAAAAAATCCATGCACAGGGTTTGTTTTTCTGTATGCTACCGTTGAGACAGAGTTTATTGGAGGCATAGGTACAGTAACCAAATGGTAGAAGTGACTCCTGGACTTGTATAAAAACTGACAATGAAAGAATAACCAGTGAACAGCCATGTCTCTGGTTTACAAGAATCTGCTTTTTTTTTTTTTTCTGATTGATCCTGGAATGAATCTCTGTAGATAACCAACCACCCAATCCTGTGCAAGCCCTGGTCCGTAACCAATGCTTCAGCCACACAAAACAATCCTAGTGTGTCTGGGGACATGGTTCATGCTTCCGCGTGCTACCCAGTATGAGATCAGCCCTCCCTCTATTGGAAAATATCAGCATCTGAAAAGATGACAGTTCTATGAGAACTGTCCCTGATGCATCTCTGACTGGGCTATTTGCTGTTGTGAGAACAGTTTTGTAATGCAGATTGATATCAAACAGAAAGAATGTTATGTGATGGCATGCTATCAAATTACTGCTGAGTAGAAACAATCAAGAAGTCTTTGCTTTCCTTGCTGAGTCTTCACCAGAACAAATGAAATAATTTACATGGAAGTGGGGTTAGCAAGAGATAATTATAAGCCCTATTCATCTCTTCCAACCATGGTAGAGTAATATCTCCCAACAGTGAAAACAACATATTTGATATCTTTTTCTTTTGAGAAAAATACTGATGTAGATTTTTGTACTTATTTTTACAAAGCGTTTTCTGGTACATGAGGTGGTCTTAGCTTTTTCTGGAAAGTTTCGTATTGGAAAAAAGTATCAGATGAAAATTTAATTTAAAAAATGATCTGTGAATTAATGTGATATTGGAACATAAGAATAATTATTTTGAGGAGAGAAAATTTAGTATCTCTAGATTATACTGTTAGTGTTGTTTTGGAGATGAGTATTTGCAGACTGAAATAGACTGTGTATTAAGACCAGACATTTCACTTTCTTTGCTAAGTTGCTCTGACTCATATGAGCAGAGAAAGATAATGAGTTAAGTTATCAGGAGTGTTACCTGTTTTTCTTCAGTGGTCAGTGGTGACAGAAGTGTCCATGACAGGATGAATTGGAGTCTTGATTCTGAATCATCTTCTGGTGGGACCTGTATTTCCACTGACTACAGAAGGTGTTTTGAGAGACGAGGTGGCTTTTCAATTGGCACCATCTGTCTCTTTTTTTTTTTTTTTTTTTTTTAATTGTCAATATTGTGGTCATATAAGTGGCAGTATGAATGAATACTACATCAATTCTGCTCTTAAGGGCTAGTCACTATACTTATCTGTAGTTTAAAAACTTCATTCATCCTTAAAAGGATTTTTGTTAGTGAGAACACATGTTTTTACTTCCGACTTTGCTGGAGTGTAGTGATTCTTATTAAGAATTATTCACAAAAACCATTGCTTAAGCTTCTTATAATAGCAGAAATTATCCTTCATTAGATACTGACAGTTTCCATGACGAGTATAATTATAGGAAAAGAAAAAAGAAATATTCCTAGGCTAGCTATATTCTGCCATGTTAAAATTATGCAAATTAGTGACTGATAAGAATAGAAACTGAGTAGGATGGTCAGATTTTATAGATGAAAAAGGGAGATGGAACAGTACCAACATTTCTAAAAATGAATACATGTATGCTTTATGCTCAAAGGATATTTAATCAGTCCACAGTAATCTTCTGTAATATTTATTATTAGTGACCAGAATAAATTTCAGCTACATGAACTATTTATAATAATTTTTCTTGTATTCTAACTTCACACATCGTATTTTTATAAAACCAAATTTTTTTTTTCTTAGCTGCCATTGGAGATTTATGTGAAATTTTTAGTAATACTGGGGCCTCTGACTCAAAAAAGTATCTCATCATAGGCATTCATATTTTTCAGATGTGAGCCTTCATAATTAAGAATATTTGCATTATTAGAAAGAGCTATTTGTACTTTTGAGTACATATATCATTGCGTAACTTAAGGCAAATTACTGAATTCCAATTGTAGTATAACTTAATGTGACTGTAACAACTTGTCTTAAGTCATTTGGTTCTTAATTAGCTCACATGCTTGAAAGTATTACAGAGTATATTTACAAGACCTGTTTTATTACTGGTTCTGAGATTGTGACAATTTTGTGAAGAAAACAGGATGAAGAAACTACTGTTTTCTCTGCTTTTGTCATTTTAAGTTAAAATTCTTGTTGGTTTCTGATATGAATTTACATACTCATAGTTTAAGGTTCTTGACTTCTAACTAGCCTTACATGTAGACAGGGACATAGAGTTCTGATCTGTTTAAACTTGGAAAACTCCCAACTGTCCTCTTTTGCGTAATGTTAGGAAATTGTCTTCATCAGGGAGACATAAATTGATATAGTTTGAATAGTTGCATACAACTAATTTCACTGCTGCCCTATGTTATCATGAGTAATTTCAACGATGTTTAATCTTCTTCCAAATGGTATCGAAACAGAAGTCTTAAATGTATAGTAGATTTTAGAACACTATGTGTTTAGACTTTCTGTGAAACTATTTTGAAAGAGTCAAAATAAATTGAGCTTCTGCTGTTATTTTTATGAATATAACCACGTTTGCTACAATAATCAGATCAGATGCTATTGAGTATAGCTTTTAAACAGTTTCCTAAAGTAATAAATAAAACCCAGCATAATACTTTGCCTTGCGGTGACTTAAAAAAAAAAAAAAACAAACAAAAAAACACTCAGCAAATATGATTATAAATAAATTGCTCAAGAATCAGAACTGTGTCAAGTTTAGAATATCATACCAGCTTTCAAAATGAGTGATCGCTGCCGTAGACTGATATTTGCTGTAGTTTGATATTGGTATTTAAGTATTTAATAAATGAGCATCCTGATTTCTCAGCCATCAGCAGGAGTTGGATGTGTACCATTTCTCAAACCTGCCAGATACAATTATATTATGTATATGAAAATGCTGATCTTAGAAGTTTCTGGCCGAAGAACTTCAAGCAAGATTTACAAGAAATAGCTCTTAAAATAGGTTTCAAAATTCACTTAAAATAATAATAAATTTCTGAAGATATATATTCTTCCTCAAAGCAAAAATCAGTTCCCAGGCTCAAGAGTATTTAATCAGATGAATCATAGTGTCTTCTATTTACCTTATAGTGGTTGTATATATAGTTTAGATTTTGAAAAATCGTGAAAGCATTTGTTAAACCTCTCTTTTATTAGGGCTTGTTTACTTTATATGTGCTAACTTGTTTTTTTTAGAAATTCATGATCTGTGAGGAGAAGTTGAATGGGACTTTGTGTAACTTGGAGAAGAGGAGACTTACTTAGAATAGGCCTTAAAGTGATCATCAAATACATAAATGATAGCTAGGAACAGGAACAGAATAAACTGTAGTTTTCATTCACTGCGGATAAGAAAAGAAGCAATGGTCTTAAACAGCAGGTGAAGAAAGTTTGATTAGCTATCAAGAAAACCTTTCTGAGAAGAATACTTAAATTTAAATACATTGTGCAGGGAAGCATGAAATCTCCATTATTGGAGGTTTCTAGGAATAAATTAGCCATTTAACTTGTCAGGAATGAAATAACTACAACTGATTCTGCTTTATGCAAAAACATGAAATACTAGATGAAATATGGAATGTCCATTCTCAGCCCTATTTTCTGTAATTTCTATATGTAAGTAGTCTGTGCAAGTAGTATGAAATGGTATTTTGGAAGAGAAGCAGAAAAAAGACTTAAGAGAGAAGCTTAAGCTTAGTTTTCAAAGGCTTTGGGTAAGAATTGCAGTTTCTACCTACATATATTGGATAGCTGTAGTCACAGAACAGCCAAATGCTTTTAGTTTGCATTTTTTTCTGTTGAGAGTACCTGTCTAAATATTGCTTACAAGAAAGTTCCCTGCAGCATTTGTATTTTAGTACTGGTAATACTGTTTAATATTACATCTTATTTTGATACTTCTAATAACTGTTTCTTTTAGAGCTATTACTTCTAAACAGGTTGTCATAGGTGTTTATGTAAGTTAACATTTTAATTTGAGGTATCTCTTTGTTTTAGTTCTGCCAAACGTTTGGAGCACTGATGGTGAATTTACTATTCCAGAGCAAAAGCAAGTAGAAAACAACGAGGAACTAGCCAGCTCTTATGAAAGAAAATTGATTGAGGTAAAGTTTGTACTGCACAAATTTTATGGAATCATAATTGTAACATAACATTTGAAGCTGTAAATAGTTACTTTGCTTAGTTGTTATTTTTTCCCCATTAGTGTAAAAGTCTGATTTTTGCTTTAAAAAGAAAAAAAAGAAAGATTTAATTTTCAGGTTTCTGTGGTTAAAATACAAATTTATTCATTCAACCTCAAAGCGTATTTAAAGCAATTCAGATAATTAAAAATACTTTTCCTAACAAGGGTACACATTTATACTTTGATATTTAAATGAAGGTTTTAATAAATAAACAAGTTCCTTAAGGCTATAACTGATGGTGGTGAAGTTGAAAACATCAGAGACAGTAGGTTTCAGGTATTGTATAAGTTGCAGTACATAATTACAGGCATTGCTGTTTTGTCAATTGAGCTTTAAGATGAGCCCATACTGAAATCTGTAGCTTTTTCTGTGCTTTCATACTGTTTTCTGATTGCCAAACTGTGTTTCATTTTTGTAGCTTATTGAATACTGCAGTATGGAAACAGATGATGGAAGCTACCAGTTCTGTTAACATGACCATGTTAGAAAAAGTTCTTAATGCAAGATTCACTTTTAAGACTAATGTAAAATTCATTAAAGAAAAAAAAAGAAAGATTAGGGTTTCATCCTAAATTTAAATACAAATTATTTCCCAGACAAAAGTAATGAAATTTAATATCTAATACCCATATCTCATATTAAATATTAAATGAACATTTTTATAAAAAGTAAAACAATTCTCTATGTCTTTCTCTTGCCCAAAATACTCTCAAATTGGATATTCATATTAACTGATTAACATGAAGATGACTAAAAATGCAGGTTTTCATCAAAGAGATTAATACACTTCTAAAACATTCATACTTGGTTATCCTTTTCTCAAAGGACCATGTGAAACTAGTTCTTTCCCTAATGCATACCTTTGGTTGGGTTCTTCTGATTCCTTTCCTCTGTTCTGTACCTATCAAAAGAATATCTTAATTAAGAACACAGGTAAAATATCTTTCAGCTTTAAAAGCATCCTCCTTAGTTCTACTAAGTTTGTTCTGCGTGTTCAGGAATTTGTTGCTAACACTTCTGAGTTTGTGGAAGACAGTGTTAGCAGTAGCGCTGATGAGACAGCAGTGGATGTAACCACTGGAAAACTTGTTGCAAATCACATCCAGAAGAGGAAGTCTGCATCTGAGTCTCACTTACTAGTCTCTAACAATATCTTCACATAGTCAAAATAGGATGTAACCCCTGTAACAATCCAGATGTATTTACCAAAAGTCATTACTCCTTTTTCTCTCCACAAATGGAAAATGTGAAGTCTTATTTTCAAAGGTTAGCCTGTGTTGTGTTCCAAATGAAGGACTAGGATAGAAACCACTCTTGAATGCTGTTCTGGCAGTTCCATTGAGCTAGAATTGGGTCTGAAAAATATTCAGACTGAAGCAGTTTTAGTAACTGTTATTTTGTGCCTAGTAGACTATATCAACTGAAGACAAAGATTCCCTGAATTTCTTGGTAGCTGATCAGGATACTGAAGTCTCCCCATGGAGAAATGACTAGCTGTCAAGAGAATAAAAAAAATAGTTCTGCTGAGTAATTAGAGATTTTTTTTTCTTTTTTTCCATTGGAAATTATTTTGTTCATAATAATATATTGAAGAAATTTTCAGTTTCTTACCATATTTGTAAAAAAGTTTTTGTATTTATCAAAGTTATTTAATTATGAACTGTAAATCGGTTGATTTAACCAAGTGGATAAGGAAAAGTTGCAACTAAAAATTCTGAAGGAGTAAAGAAACTTAAAGAAACTTTTTATTGAATGTTATGCTTAAAACAGTGTTAGAGAAATTTTTGTAAAAATTCTGCATAATTTTTTTTAATGGTGTATTTCCTTAGAAATAGTAGTGAAACATCTATCTAGCCAATACAATTTCTTTTAAACCCTCAATTCAAAGCTTGTTGGGATATTGATATGTCTTTGGATACCTCTAGCAATTCCCATATGTTTTCCAACGTCATATGCTTTAGAATGCTGTTTTGTTTTAGAAGAGAAAGTAGGTCAATTTATACAACTCTCAAGCCATGAATTATAAAGTGTGTTTAAAATCATCGTAAGATATGTTTTGGGCCATTGCTATGCATTGTTAGCATAAGTTTGCTGTACGCAAGGTAAAAATATGTTTCATTTGCTTTGTCCTGCTTATGTAAGGCTTACCAGAAGTTTTCTTGTATTACATGCCAAGGGAGAGACAAACTCTTCATAGTTTGCAACTAAGCTCAAAATAAACAATTACTAAATTGTTTATTATTTATTACTAAATTGTTTATTACTAAAGACTTGCTGACAAGTCTTTAGACCTGATATTGCTAAGGATTTAAAATGAAGCAAAACAAACAAAAAAACTAAAACAATTGGAGTGTTTGTACATCTTTAAAAGACCTGTGGTCAGATTGTTATCTGTACGTCATTGTTGAATGAATACGAATCAACTACGAATAGTTGATCTATTCTTTCTCTTTGTGGCTGTAGACCAGCAATGAACTAGTGAACATATCTAATTAGAGAGAACATGACTTCAACTTTCTTTGCAGTTTCAGTCTCAGATAATTTTGTACTCTATTTGAGAATAATTTTATTGGTGGACTTTAACCTGCATTTCATCAAAGTTAAATTGTAGGTTATGCTCATGATGTACTAAATTGTATTATGAGAGAGCTCTGTTAAAGATTCAATAAATAACATTGAATTTTCAGTTTTCTGGCATAGACTATTCCTATCAGACTAGGGAATGAGGAGACTAGCTCCTCTGCTGGAATAACAGGCTTTTGATGTACTGAAACTTGTATCACAATATCTTAATCCCTTATTGGTCTGCAGAAACACTCATTCTCCAGGAATGTTGGAGACAAACCAAACAGTTTAAAAAAAAAAAAAAACAAAATCCTTTCCAACTCTCTAAGGCTTTCCTTGTAGAAGCCTGTACAAGAAACATTTCTAGGAGTTGGAATTTTTCTACATAAATTAACTAGGAATTGCTCAGTTTTTAAAGTAAAGTTCCATAGAAACCTGCAGTTTGCCTTTTAATGAACCTGAAAATACTCTTGTACTTTTTCCTAAAGCTCATGGACTTAACTTTTTATGTGGTAGGTTTACTATTGTATTTGTATGCCTGACAAATTGATCTCTGAGTATTAGGTGTGTGAGGCTGGGAAACTGTTTTTCTGACATGGAAGGTGCATATGCCAGTCACGTGAACTCAAGATGTGAATCACTTTGTTCAAATAAGTACACTCAGTAGATTAGAGTTGAGAGTTTATTTCTCAATATTAGGTATTCATAAGATCTGACAACTGTCAAAAAGGTTAGGTTTAATTTTTTTAAAATTTCTGACAAATTATGCAGCTCTTCTGCAAAGCTGAATTGTTTCAAACATTTGAAACAATATCTACGAAAGGTAATTTTGGATATTAAGCCAAGCTTTCACCATTCTGGAGAGTTTTACTTCATGAATTTTCATGCCTTCTGTTCTTTCTTGTTGAACAAGTAATTCGTCGGTCAGTTGCATCCTGAGGCCTCAAAAGCATGCTACTGATTATTTTTACTCAAACTGACTTCTAGATTTTTAACTTTAATCTCTTAATTTCTTTTCAAAGTGCTCAAATTACTTTAAGCTGTATTGATGGTTTTTTTTGAGCCAGCAATTACACAAAAAGAACAAATTATGGCATGTATCACTGTAGTTGGGTAGGTGGTTTTTTTAAACACTTTTAAACATTTGACCTTTCATTTTGGGGTTTTCTTTTTTTTTTTGGTAATGGGGTAAGGAAATAGTATAGTATCATGTGAAAAGCAGCTGTGTGACTTTCTTTAAGGTTCTTTGTGTTGCTGTCATTGTTAGCAAATGGAAGTTCAAAAGATAGCCTTTCAGTCTTAAAAAATCTGGAGATTGTAAGTTAATTTTGCTCAGGTTTATTTTTTACTAAGAATTTTTCAGTAGTATGCTATCAGATAATTAAAGAAAGTTTCTAAATATTGGAGGATTTTCAAATGTGGGAATATGGCTTTGTTCATGATGCGATACATGAGTTTTGTTTGGGGTTTTTGTTACAAAATCCCTTCTCACGCAGTAAGCTATCTGGCCAGGGAAGGTACCTTAAGTCACTAAAATCTTTGCCAAAAAATCTCAGCATCTTTGTAGAATTTGTCTTTCAGTTTAGCATAACTGTTAACAATATACTGTAATGAATTTCTTTACTATGTCCTGAATTGAGATCCTGAAGTGGAGAATTTTGATGATATAGCAATTTTGGTGATGTCTGCTTAAAGTGCTACTTATTCTTTAACATGAGATGATTACGTGGAAAGGCTGTGACAGCCACAAACACCTTAGTTACCTGCTTTAAAAAAACCCAACTCTGACTACGAAGAATTGTTTGACTGCTTGTCAATTTTTTTCTCATGCTTTTCTTTTAAAAATCATTTTGATTTGTTTTTTTATTACTTTTGATCTCTAAGTGATTCTACAAACTATTCTACAAACTATTAAAAATAAAAAGAAACCTTTCTTTAAGAAATAAACTCTGAAATATTAAATAACTTAATTGAAAGCCTCTCTGAGTACCATTTCATTGAACTATATGACCCATTTTATTGGAAATCAATGAAGAAAAGTTTTGTGTTCTTTGACAGGATTCTGTAAAGACGTGGATTTTTTTTTTCTCCTAGATATTAAAATGCCTACATATACAATTATTATATAATAGCACTTGTTTGCTTAG